>NW_024070186.1:131919228-133119228 GCF_014754425.2 Oryx dammah | reverse complement strand
TTATATCTCTCCTCTTTTTGATTACTTGGGGGAAATTTATTTAGAGAACAAAGATAATAGTATTATCTTTTTCTGTTAAGTAGATTAAAAAGCTCTCAGAACTAGTAACTGATTAAAATGAAATGGACCATTATTTTGTGTGCCTACCCATATAGTAAAAATATTGTTCATTAGCAAGTTAGACAAGATACAACATTTTTTTTTTTTTTAATTCAGGAGGAAGGAGTCCTCAGGGAGGGGTTTGGGTAAGAAATCTGATTCCACTATCAGATTATAGTAATAACAGTAAATAGTAGCTAATTATTATGTATTTACTCTGTCAGGCACTCTTTTAGGCATTGTACATATTATATCTTACTGCATTCATAAAACAAACCTGTGAAACGGTATTATTAGTTTTTCTGATTTACTTAGAAACAAGACAACTGAAGCACAGAGAGATCAAGTTGACATAACTAATAAGAGATGAAACCAGGAATAGAACTTGAGAGATTGCTCAGAAGATGTAGCAAAGGCTAGCTAGCTGTCTTGAGCATCACTTTTTCTTTTCTCTCTCAGGGAAGGAAAAATTTAGTTAAAGTTCAGAGTGATCGTATTACTAGGATCTGGCACTCAGAGTTACTGTGTGTGGCTTCTGAGTCTGTGATGAAAGGGAAGGACCATTCCCACCCACTCCCCATGGCCTAGAATATGGATAGAATCATTGTGCTGAAATACTTGTTTGGGACCAAAAGCTGGAAACCATGCATGAGGACAGCAGAGGAGATAAATAAAAGAAACCCAATTTCCTGAGCATTGTGGATCTTTATTATTAGCCTGGACTCTCCAGACTTTTAGATGGAAAAAAAAAAAAAAAACACATACACAACACACACACACACAAGTGTCTTTTTTGTTTGAGCCACAGTTTTGAAGGACTCTTTTTTAAGCAGTCTAGCTTATATAGTAATTAATTCAGAGAAGCAACATAATATATTCAAGGAAGCATTGGACTGAGCATCAGGAAACCAGAAAGCTGGAATATTGTGCTAACTCTAAAAGTTTGATTGTAGACAAATTATGGAATTAGGGGTAAAATGAATGAGTTAGAATAGATATAACAGAAAGTCCCTTCTCTTGGCAAAATGCTATAAAAATAACTTTATAAGATGAATAAAAAATATTCAGACAATATCATTTAATCAGTTTGGGAAATTTTAATGGATTATATTAACATGACTTCTATATCTAGATAAGTATGAGACTAATATCATCTTTTGAAAATTGCTCAAGTAGAATTGATTCTGTTATTATAGAATCAATTTGTGAATGGTTTCAAATTTCTTTATATAATCACCAATGAAATTAAACATACTATGTAAATATTGTCACTCATATGACAAAACATCTTCTTTGGAAAAGTTTTAATTTAAAACTGGCTCTTGTAAAACCTGAAAAACAATTCATCACTAGGTTATTTTTAATCTGTATCTATCATATCTATTGCACATATTCTAAAACATACATAATATTTTCTATACTGGAAAAATCAACATTTTCAAAATATTGATTGAGAAAGTTCACCAAAACGTAAACCTTGAGACGTCAGGGTCCAATACCTGTTTCAGTCACTTTTGTAACCCGTATGTGCCCTAGCAAGCCTGGGATATTGTAGAAATCCCTCATGTGTTTGTTGACTGAGTGGATGAATGAATTTAACTACTGTACTGTGACAGATGTTTAATCTCAACTGTTGATGAAACCTACCCACAGTGAAAGTTTCTTGGGAAATCCTAAAACATAGTTTTCATCTTGTTTAAAAAGTGTTTCCCTTTGGCCATATAATAATTAATTTATTTAAAATTATTTGGATTGTTTTTTATGTTTTATGTCTATTTCTTATAATCACCAAGCTTTAATCTTAACATTCCATTCTCATCTTCTTGCATCATTTCGGATTGAGAATTTTTTTTTCTCCTGAAAAGGCTCAGTTCATGCTGAGTCCTTCATCTGCCTAATATATCGAATTTTCTAAATTGTTCTTTTCTCTTTAGTTATCCCTTTGAGTAAGATGTCCAACTGCTTACTTTATTTTGTTAAATGATGCTTGCTCCCTGCAATGTTAATGTGGCTTAACTGCCACATTCGGTTACTTTTAGAAATAAAATCTTTTAGGAGTGACTGCATCCACGTGATTCTGTCTTCATGACCACTGCTCCAATCAAAGCCACCATGCTTTCTTCCCAGGACAACTGCAGTCTCTTAATTGATAGTCTCACAGATAAGTCATACTTCAAGAGTCTGATACTACTGTTGGCTAATTTCCATTCTGTCAGCCATGCTAAACAGTTATGTTCTAGAAAACGTTCCCTCTTTATAAAAGAAGTGGAGAATTGGGGTAGTTTCAAGAAATCTTAATACCCATATTAAGCAAAGAAGGGAACTTAATCTTATGAAAGGTACATGTAAATGCCTTTTATTTTTATGTTTGTTGTATATTGCATAGTTATATAGCAATAACATGAAAAGACCAGTTGAAAAAAATAAAAATAAATATGTCTTACATGTATTTTATTAGTGGAAAACTTTTTTTCAAACCAGAAAAACAAAATTTTAAATCTTCAGGAAATTGTGAAATTGACCTGCATATGAACTCACAAGAGTAACCCTTTCAACAGCTGTGAATCAGTAAATGAAATATTGACTGAGTTACGTGTCATTTAATTTGCAATGATTTCAGTGCTTTTCAAGTGCTAGGCAAGGCACAGGGTATAATTCAATTGCAACCTTTCTTGTAATTTGCAGACACAAGACAAGTTACAATTTAACTGGACCACAGAAAGTTTAATGCAGGTTTTGAAAACTATTTAGTAAATAAATGTCATGTCATGGACAACTAGTTACTCAGCATTTTTCTTCCTTACCAGTTTTTTCCTGCGTCTTAGTTAAAATTCAGTGTTAAATGTTTCATGCATGTTTATTCCATTTTGATTTATAGTTCTTGCATGGACACATAGCTTTTAATGAATTTGTTCACTTCACCAGTAAAAAGTTATGTTTAGGAAGTAGTTTAACATTCCCTAGAAGACTTGATAAATTCTAGTTCTATTCCCTGCTGTGCACATTATTTTCCACCTAATTAAGAAAAGTTTATTTTAAGGAAAAAATTGGGGGATGCTAAACTCTAGAGTATCTACTTCTCTAATCAATCTTAATTAGCTGCTGTGTAGAAGTTCTGATGGCTCCTATATTAGCTCTATTTCTTTTTGCAGAGCTGAACTATATAACTTTTTTTAGAGTTGAACAGATTTTCAGCCAAATTTTAAATTTTGTTTTACTGAAATTTGAACATTTCCTATTAGGAATACGGTATGAGTTGGATGGCCCTGGAAATTCTTATATTCCATCTTATATATAAATCACCAAACCTGGAACAGAACTGTGATACTCAAGGGTTGCCTGAAGAACAGTCAAAGTAAAGTGATTTTACATTATCAGAGAGAGGCTATCGGGTGCACCAGATTCCAATTTCTGATACATCATCATGTCGGTTATTTGCTATATGTATAATTTATATATTTCTGCATATTTCCATGCATCCATCTACTTAGTGACTCATCATGATCACCTAGAACCATCCTTCCCCTTTCCTCTTTTTTAGGTGTATATCTGTTTAATGGACACATTCTGTTTCTTTTAGCAATAAAATCTGTTAGGAGTGACTGCATCCACGTGACTCTGTCTTCACGGCCACTGTTCCAATCAAAGCCATCATGCTTTCTTCCCAGGACAATTGCAGTCTCTTAATTAAACGTCTCTTAACTGACCTCCCCACATTCATTCTCCATCCAATAAATAGAGTTTGTTATTGAAAACATAAATTAAATCATGGTAACCTCTTCTTAAATATCATCAAAATTTTAACATTCTAAATAAGTAAAATCCAGATTTCCTGTTATTCAAGTCCATCTCCCACAACTGTGCAACTATCTTATTTATGTTCTATGCTTTAGATACTTCACTTTGATTCCTTAACTAAAATGAGGTGTTTTGGTTTTTGTTCTTATTGTTTTTAAATCTCAGGACTTCCAGTCAGGCTGATTCATTGGCTCTAATGTTCTTTCCTCCAGTCTTGATATGCCTGACTGTTACTCAATCTTCAAATCTTACTCTAAATTTTATTTCCTTAGAGATTCTTCCCAGGGTCCCACAATCTAACAGGATCTTCCAATCATTCATTTTCCTATTTTGTTTAATTATACTTAAGCTCTGTTCAGTTCAGTTCAGTTCAGTTGCTCAGTTGTGTCAGACTCTTTGCAACCCCATGAATTATAGCACACCAGGCCTCCCTGTCCATCACCAACTCCCAGAGTTCACTCAGACTCACGTCCATCGAGTCAGTGATGCCATCCAGCCATCTCATCCTCTGTGGTCCCCTTCTCCTCCTGCCCCTAATCCCTCCCAGCATCAGAGTCTTTTCCAGTGAGTCAGCTCTTCACATGAGGTGGCCAAAGTACTGGAGTTTCAGCTTTAGCATCATTCCTCCCAAAGAAATCCCAGGGCTGATCTCCTTCCGAATGGACTGGTTGGATCTCCTTGCAGTACAAGGGACTCTCAAGAGTCTTCTCCAACACCACAGTTCAAAAGCATCAATTCTTCGGCACTCAGCTTTCTTCACAGTCCAACTCTCACATCCATACATGACCACAGGAAAAACCATAGCTTTGACTAGATGGACTTTTGTTGGCAAAGTAATGTCTCTGCTTTTCAATATGCTATCTAGGTTGGTCATAACTTTTCTTCCAAGGAGTAAGTGTCTTTTAATTTCATGGCCCTTTGTTGGTAAAGTAATGTCTCTGCTTTTCAATATCTATCTAGGTTGGTCATAACTTTTCTTCCAAGGAGTAAGCATCTTTTAATTTCATGGCTTCAATCACCATCTGCAGTGATTTTAAATTCTGACACTATTTCCACTGTTTCCCCATCTATTTCCCATGAAGTGATGGGACTAGATGCCATGATCTTCGTTTTCTGAGTGTTGAGCTTTAAGCCAACTGTTTCACTCTCCTCTTTCACTCTCATCAAGCGGCTTTTTAGTTCCTCTTCACTTTCTGCCATAAGGGTGGTATATCTGCATATACCTCTGCATATCTGAGGTTATTGATATTTCTCCCGGCAATCTTGATTCCAGCTTGTGCTTCTTCCAGCCCAGCGTTTCTCATGATGTACTCTGCATAGAAGTTAAATAAGCAGGGTGACAATATACAGCCTTGACATACTCCTTTTCCTATTTGGAGCTAGTCTGTTGTTCCATGTCCAGTTCTAACTGTTGCTTCCTGACCTGCATATATGTTTCTCAAGAGGCAGGTCAGGTGGTCTGATATTCCCATCTCTGTTAACCTTCCCCAAATAATACCTTTTTATTAAAATTAAGGTTAATGTATTAGAACTTACTGCTCTTAGAGAGAACACAATCATGGTAGAGTTCTTGCAGTACCTCAGAAGTAGGGAGTCAAAATTGATATTTACATATTTTGTGGCTCTTGACTTAAGTGGCTTAAGATGAGTTTTTCAAGACACACAATAGATTGGACATGGAAGGAGGTTTATGACCTAACAGTACGTGTAATATTGGTGGGAAAGCAAAGGTTTTGAGTAGAAAGAATTTTAATAGTTAAATTGTTTATGATAACAGATCTTGTTTACTCAGGTGAGCAGAATGCTAACATTAATAAATGAATCTGCAGGATCTGCCTGAAGCAAAGAATAAAGTCATTTATTATTTTACAGTCTTACTTTTCCCTAGCAAAAATTTCCTGGTACAAGCAACATAGTCATGTTGACACAGATGATTTCAATTATTAGTGCTACCTACCACATCATGTTTGATGAAGGTAGTCACAGTTTTTCTACAGAAAAATACTACTATGCTACAGAAAATTATTCTACTATATCTTCTGCAAGAGAGACGAAAAGGGGGAAAAAAAAAAAACAGTCCTAAAATATATTTGACTAAGAGGAAAGATGAATGAAAAAGAGAGGATATTTGATAAAACAGGCTTTCTAATGTTAGGCCACTAGTTCTCAACAGATGGTTTGAAGAATATTGATTCTAAGGAAGCTTCAGGATATTATGTTAAATTCCATCTTCAAATGCATTGGAAAACAATGAGTTAATTAATGTTAGACAGGAGCTCCCTTCTCTGCAAGGCATCTCAGAGCCTTTAGTATATTAAGGTACTTCTGAATCTCCAACAGTGGTATGACACACAAAAAAATTGTCATGTGTACATTGGGGAGGGTCCCCTGAGACCAGTGGATAATGAAGTTCAGTTAAAGAAATACTGTTATACACTAACAAAATTATATAATACTAAGAAGTTACATAGTTACACTTGTTTTTTACCTTCGAAGTCATGTGTAAATAAAAAAATCATGACTAGAAATGTTTGAAGTTGCACATCAGGATATAAGTAATATTTTATAAAGATTACTTGGTGAATTTGGGGGAACAAATAGAATACCTGGTTGTGAATAGTCTTCACATTTTGTGTCATTATTGTGCACTGAAATTAGATTTGTATAAATTTGATTCTTTTTCGTTGTGGAGCTAAAATCATATTATGATTGAAATTTTAAAATGTATCCTATTTTGAGGGACATTTCAGGAGTAAACAACTAGTGTTGCCTATAGAAGAATTTGAGTTTGGCATATTTACATAACACTCACCATGGAGCCCATCTGACATGTTCTAACTCTGCTTTTTCTGAGGAATCTAGGTTTAGGCAAATAACACCCCTGTCCTTTAGATAACTTATGAATGAAGTGAATGATATAAATTTGTTCTTAGAATAAAACAAAGTGACAAATCTGGTAAAGCCCTTGAAACATTACTTTGCTGCTGCTAAGTCCCTTCAGTCATGTCCGACTCTGTGCAACCCCATAGACGGCAGCCCACCAGGCTCCCCCGTCCCTGGGATTCTCCAGGCAAGAACACTGGAATGGGTTGCCATTTCCTTCTCCAATGCATGAAAGTGAAAAATGAAAATGAAGTTGCTCAGTCGTGTCCGACTCTTCATGACCCTGTGGACTGCAACCTACCAGGCTCCTCCACCCATGGGATTTACCAGGCAAGAGTACTGGAGTGGGTTGCCATTACCTTCTCTAGTTCTCAGTATTAAGTAAATGCTAACTATTGTTACTAAAAGCATACAAAGTTTTCAAAAGTTTACTTTTAAACTTCTCACCATTTTCTCCAATGAATTTTGATAATATTTTCATTATTTAATTATATACATGGGTCAAAGCCTAGTATTTCAAAACACCATAATGTATGTCATTTTCAAACCTAGACTCCAGATGGTAAAAAACAAACCTAAATTTTTATACCAATAATTCACCTGGATTATTAGAGCTTTTAAAATTCAAGAAACTATAAATGTAGTTGGATACTTATGCTTCTATCCAAATGCAGCTTCAGCCTTTAGAAATATTCTTTCCTGACTGATTGTAACTGAACACAATATGATGACTGAAGAAAAGAGCTCTTATCAGTGGCATCCATTCTACCCCCACAGCATTTTGATTAAGTTGCTGGTGTCTAAACATCATCTATAATTGTATTCTTGAAGATAGATGACCAAATTTGTCATCAGGCCACAAGAGTTATTAACTGGTGTTGTGCTCATAATTTCCAAAGTGACATTAAAAAACAATCTACTTCCTGATAGTTAAGGAAGGGAGAGAGGAAGACATAAAATGGAAGAGGCAGGGGCTAGGCAAGAGAGGAGGTAGTTTCCTTTGCCAGGGAACAGCTGTAGATCTAGGCAAGAAGGGGAGGAAACGGCACATTCATGCCCTGGATGAAATTAGTATAAATCTACAGCTATACCCAGATGGTGTGATTTCACAACTTTCATTTTATAACACTTGGTTTTGTGGCAAAATGGTCAATTTCTCTACTGGATCATACTTGTAAATTCTCTAGCAAAGTGTCACATTTTTCATGTAAATACTTCCAAAGCAAAACTTATTTTTAGCATCAAAGATAGGAAAGAAGTCTCGAGCATCCTCTTTCGGAGGCACTTATGTAACTGTTTTCTATAAGAACTTCAAAAGAAAAAGAAATTCAAAGAAACAGTCAAAGAAACAGTCAAAAGTGTGGATAAGGAACATTCAGTTAACATGACTAAATTATTTTGAAGCTAGAATAAAATCTTCAGTGGATGCTTTAAAAACCTGACTTGAGTTCCAAATATGATGCTTTAATAACATTAAAGAACTGCTGGTTGCAATTCTTCATTCATCAAGCAAACATTTATTGGGAGTTATCTTAATGGTAGAGGCCATTATAGAAATGATAGTGAACCTCATGAAAATTATGTTGTGTATGGGAGACAGAAAAAGAATAATTTAAAACAATGGCAAGGTATTGATAACGAGAAGCAATTATGGAGATTGAGAGAGCCTGAGGAGTGGACTTCTGGTGCTTCTATATAAGGTAATGAAATGTCACCAAACTGAGTGGATACTTGAAGTAGGAAATCACAGGCTATGTTTCAATATGAAACTGAATCATTGAAAATAGACATGTTAAATTGAGAAAACTTGTTTCCTTCACTTTTCATATAGTAAATATGCATGGTACCAGGCATACCGGAAATAGGCAGACTGGCTTTGACTAATCCTAAACCTAACTCTGGAATAAAAGATGGGTTAATTTCCAAATTATGACCCAAACTATTTGATGGTATTTGATGAAAGAAGGGTGAATGAATCTAGGGAGATAATCCCCACTGTCCATTTAAATGATGAGAGTGGTTTTAATAGGCTGTCAATATGCATATTTAATTAATCAATAATTTTATATCATTAATAAGTGTGTTAGTTGTATCAGTCAAGGTTCTCCAGAGAAATGAAACCAGTAGAAGAAATCAATATGTCTGTATCAATAGTTATCTCTACATCTAATGAAAGGAAAGACTTATTTTAAGGAAATCACTCATAGGATTAAGAGGACTGACAAGTTTGATACCTATAGCGTGGCCTTGAAGGCTGGAAACTCAAGCAAACATTGATGTATTCTTGATGTATAATTCCTTTTTCTGTAGGAAATCTGTTCTTAAGGTTTTGAAATGATTGAGATTCACCCACATCATGGAGGGTAATCTGCTTTACTTAAAGTCAGCTGATTATAAATGTTAACCACATTTCCAAAATATACTTAATAGAAACACTTAAATCAATGTTTCGTTAAGTGCTTGAGTACTATAGCCTAACTAAGTTAACATGTAAGACTAATCACAATACTTTAAAGAGATCAGAGTCTTTGCCTGGGGAAGATGTTTTAATTAGAAATTCTAAGGACAGGGAGGCCTGGCGTACTGCGATTCATGGGGTCTCAAAGAGTCGGACACAACTGAGCAACTGAACTGAGCA
Source organism: Oryx dammah (assembly GCF_014754425.2). Taxonomy (NCBI): domain Eukaryota; kingdom Metazoa; phylum Chordata; class Mammalia; order Artiodactyla; family Bovidae; genus Oryx; species Oryx dammah. The sequence continues at coordinate 133,109,810 of NW_024070186.1, read as the reverse complement.
ACTGAACTAAGCACAGAATGTGGCTAAACCCAATTGAATGAATAGTATCTAGGATAGAAAAAAAGAAAAAAAAAACTAGTTACTGTACCTTATAGCCACTAAGAGTCATGATGCTATCATATGAGAGGAGAGAGAGAAGATACTGACAAGCCTTTGCTGCCCTTGTTACAGAAATAGTTAAGTGCTGGCAGATATGAGCATCAACATTGTATGATATCTATTTTGTTTTACATACAGAGAAATGAAGGCAGGATGCCTTATCCATTCTAATAATTCAGTAATCTCTTTCAGTATAAAGTGCCACAAAATTCACTCTGGGTAGGAAATAGTTTGGACACATCTTTATTAAGTTACATACTTCACTCTCAGGAGAACACTTATCTTGAAAGGAGAAAAAGGGAGAGGGTTCAGCACATGTCTAGAAACTATAAGACAGATGATCAACAGCAAAGCTGCATACTCTCAAAAGTAATGTGATGTGCTTTGAGCATCAATATATAAATCATTAATAGTGATCTATTAGGGCTTCCCTGATAGCTCAGCTGGTAAAGAATCTGCCTGCAATGCAGGAGACCCCAGTTCAATTCCTGGGTTGGGAAGATCCGCTGGAGAAGGGATAGGCTACCCACTCCAGTATTCTTGGGCTTCCCTTGTGGCTCAGCTGGTAAAGAATCCACCGGCACTGCAGGAGGCCTGGATTCAATCCCTGAGTTGGGAAGATCCCCTGGAGAAAGGAAAGGCTACCCATTCCAGTTTTTTTGGCCTGGAGAATTCCATGGACTGTATAGTCCATGGAGTTGCAAAGAGTCAGACACAACTGAGTGACCTATAGCTCTCTGTAAAAGAAATTGATAATTATAACAGCATTTTCAAAAAAATCATCTATAGTAGCCAAAATTTTACTTTCTCAGATCCATCTCTGTTTTTTTTAGTTCACTTACCAGGCTGGGGCTAGTGTGATATGAATCTGGAAAGCAAAAGCTGATAGGTCATTTGCTTTAATATTTCTAAATGTAAAAATAAAGTAGGCATACAGTTTCCATTAATTTCCTACAGATTTTGTAGTCAAGTGACTATGGGAGCCATCAAATCCATAGATAAGAGTCTTAATTGTCCCTGGATAATATACTGAGAATGCAGGCAGCAAAATAATTTGGTTTCTTCTTCATATGACTGATGACCTATGCCAGTAAGTTTTTGCTCACATTTTTAGTTAAGTAATGTGCAGAATTTTTCCAGTATGTAAATTTAGAGTAAGTCAGAGAACTAGGAAATCATCTTTCCTGATATTAGCCTAGAGGACTGACATAATCAGATTTGCAATTTATAACTGCATTGTAAATGACACATTGGAGGGACTGGAAGTTTAGAGTCAGAGATGTCTTCTAGGAAGCTATTTCAACACAGGAGGTGAGAATTTGGAGAGGAATATATAAAGAAAAGAAACCAAGAATTAAAAAAAGAAAACCATCAGGATACTTGCAATGATATAAATATTCAGCATCCTTACTGTGGTAGGAGATATTCAAATTCATGTGATAATATTGTATAGACCTACATACATACACACACAGAACAAATACTGAGGAAACATGAATAAGATTTGTAGATTTTATCAAATCAGATCAGTATCCTGGTTGTGTGTGTGTGCTCAGTCACTCAGTCTTGTCCAACTCTTTGAGATCCCATGACCTGTAGCCCTCCAGGCTCTTCTGCCCGTGGGATTTTTCAGGTAAGACTAGTGGAGTGAGTTGCCATTTCCTCCTCCAGAGGATCTTCCTGACTCAGGGATGAATTGTAGGTGTATTCTATACCGCTAGTGCCACCTGATACTATAATATCATTGTGCAAATTGTTATACTGGGAGTGACTGGGTAATGTGTTGTTACAACAGGGAGCAGCTAGGTAAATACAAAATAAGTAGGTCTATTTTATTACTTCTTACAACTGCCTGTGAACCTGTAATGATGTCAGTGAAGATTTCAGTGAAAAGAACAGGCAGGACTTGGTAACTGATGAGCTGTAAGTAGAGCAGAGATGAAAATTTTTAGGCTGACACATTGGACAAATGATGATGATGTCATTCATGGGATAAAAAGACAAGGAGAAGAAAGATTTGAGGAAAGTTGGTGATGCCTGCTGAACCGTCTGTTAGGTACGTAAGTAATAAATAGGCGTAGAGCTAAAGGACAACTCTTAACCTGGTGATATAGAGTTTAGAGACGTCAGAAGGAGTAATGTTTGCAGAGAAGAGAATGCTTAAGATTATCTGCTACTAGTAAGTCTAATATTTTATGGTTCCAACCTATCTGAGAAAGTTTGAAGGTACAGTGCATGAAAATTTAAAAGGGTCAGGGAATAGGTAAAACATTTCCTTAGTATTCTCATTGAATCACCCATTAGTCCATAGTGAGATTATCTGTGACGGATGGTATTTGCTCTCTTCTCCACACAAGTCCCTCTTAAGATGAGTTCCTTCCACAAAACTGAATTCCAAAATTCCAGGGACCAGGTTCCAAAACTGAGCAGGGCGTCACAATTTAAGTTCAAACCATTGACTGTGAATTTCTTAATTCTAAACATTTCTCCACTGCCATTGTTTTGCAATATCAAAAAAATTTTGAAATTTTTACGGGCTTGAAAATGTAATAGTGGGGAAAAGTTTATAGGTTTAAATTCAAGTACTCAATTAAAAAATGCAGAGAATGCAATTTAACACATTTTCTCTGATTCATCAGCTGTTTAAAGACCTCTGGGCTTCCCTGGTGGCTCAGATGGTAAAGAATTTGCGTGCAATGCAAAAGACCCAGTTTTGATCCCTGGGTGGGGAAGATCCCCTGGAGAAGGGCATGGCTACCCACTCCAGTATTCTTAAGGCTTCCTTGATGGCTCAGATGGTTAAGAATCTGCCTGCGATGTAGGAGACTCAGGTTCAGTCCCTGGGTGGGGAAGATCCTCTGGAGAAGGGAATGGCTGCCCACTCCAGTATTCTTGCCTGGAAAATTCCATCGACTGAGGAGCCTAGCAGCCTACAGTCTATGAGTTGCAAAGGGTCAGACACGATGGAAGGGAAAGATAACTGTTGCATAGTAAGTCCTCATGCAATTAAAAAAATCAGTCCCCCCGTGTTATTGACATTTAGGCTCAGATCAACAGCAAAAATTGAGTCAATACTAGATCTTATAAAACAAAGACTTCTGGAGAGTGGGAGACAGAAAAATGTGTTTAAAAGAGCTCTTTTCTTTTAAATGAATGCCTGTTACATTGGAGAACAGACTAAAATATTTCCTCAAATCTTAACTCTTTGCATATTTTATTGACCCTCATGATATTTTTCTGGAAAAGAACATATTCTATATTTTTCTCATCATCTGTTGATCTGTTGGATGAGAGAAACAAACTTGTACCATTTCATTTTTATTCATCTTCACTTACAGCTTTAGCAAAAGTTGTCTCTTATTCTTTTTTTCTTAAGCTTCTTATGCAAATGAAAGACTTTTCTCCTTCAATGTAAAACTTCCTACTATTTCAAGTAAGCATCTTTGTGAGATATTAGTATGATTTTGATTTGGATCCATTTTAATATTCTTTAAGTGTATATTTGATATTTTATGTTAACATTAATGTTTGTTTTAGGTTCTTCTTTATTTTTCATCACCACTAATCCTCAAAAAGCAATAAACTTTTATCCAGTTTTATATTAAAATACAACTATTTTAAATGTTTCAGTTTTAAAAGCAAAGCAATCTTGCATTCTTATAAATTTTCTTATCAATTTCAGTGTGAAATTTACTCTACCAAAAATTGCTTAAGCTTTCAATTAACTTGTAATATGTTATAAAAGTTGCCTTAATAAGGAAAATGTTTCATTAAAAGTTACAAGTGTGAAATCTGGGTTTTTTTCTTAATGTTATTTTCAAAACATCCTTTTAAATGGTTCTATTATTATTGTGTGAATTTTGCTCTGATCACTGACCATTGCTTCATCTCTTTTTAAAAATCATTTTCAGATATTTTTCCAAAATTTGTAGCCTACTCTATCTCTCCTATTTGACTGTGGCCTTCCTTACCACAGATATTTCTCAACATGTAACTGAATACATTATAGTCTCTATTTTTAAAAAAATTTTCTAAATATCTCTTCTTAATCTGTATGACCTACTTTGATTTATTTCCCCATTACCCTTTACTACTAATAAATTTCTGATTTTAATTAAATGTAAGGTATAATGCAGGCTTGGAATTTTAAGTGATGACTGTTTTCTTTATTTGGGTGTGGGGGTCGTCAAATTTTATCAACTTTTCTTCTTTCCTAATGATCAGCATCCAGTTAAGGAAGCTGGAAGTATCTTTTCAGGCACATTTATCTATCTGTCAACCAAGATTGAATTTTGTAAAAGGTGAATGGTTATTATTATTGTATTCTTAGGCACAGTTCCCTAATCTCATTTTCTTTTGTTTTCTGAAGAGGTTGGTATCTTGCTTTTTGAATTTTTACTTTCTTCCTTTTTGTTTTTCAGGAAAAATAGCAGAGTATCATAAACTCCAACTAAAATAACATGGGTCAGAAAAATATAGTGAATGAATTCTAATCTCTACCTCTTCATCAGTATGACAGTCATTCATCACTTATTTAATTCCATATGATTGGTTCCTTATGTATGAAATATGAAGTTGATTCACTGCATGCTCTAGGGCAGACACAGTGATAAAGAAATGCGTACCAATTTCGGCAAGCTCACAGATGCTTATGCAAGGATTTTTGCTTTATTTGGGAGTCATTTCTGCATAGAGGTCTTGTGTTTCTGGACATCTTGTAAGCAGAGGCTCTGATGGCTTTTGTTCTGGCCCGTATTTCCCATATAGTGAACAGTCTTGAAAATTAGCAGTGTTGTCTCTCTGCTAGACAGAAGGCAGTTTTATTTACTCTTCAATATAATCAAGTTACTGTTTCTCTCTGAGACACATGTTGGGCAGATTTACATTTGGCATCTTATAAAAGATTGGCAGACTTGTGCTTACCAAGGGAGAGAGGGATTGGAGAAGCTTGGATTGGGAGTTTGGGACCAGCACATGCAAACTATTATACATAGGATGGTTAAGCAGCAAGCTTCTATTGTGAAGCAGAGGGGATTGTTTTCAATATTCTATAATAAACCATAATGGAAAATATATTTTTTTTAATGTTGAGGCTTCCTAAGCTTGGGGGTCCTTGGCTGTGATGTAAACACACTGTGTGCACAGAATCAACATGGGCCCATATCTCATTTCTAACCTCTTGGGATTTAGGAAACAAGGAGAACAAACCCACATGAACAGGAAGCTCATGCTGCCTGCTAAACCATGAGTAGTCAAGTCATGTATTTCTGACCCAGGAGTCTTGTGTTTACTGTCAGCATACATGAGTCTATGTCACACTAACTTAACAGCTTACAAGTAGAGTAAAATCTGGACCTTCCACAGTTCTTGACACTCTGGTATAAAATAGTGGGCAACAGGAATCTTTAATGAAGTAAATAAATAATAAAACTATTCTAGAACCCTAAAATATTCAGAAGTAGAAAACGTATTTGACAGTTTTCTCTATACAGTCAAAAACATAGTTAAAATCACTCTGCTGAAAAGGATGACAGTGGTCCAGAGGAAGGCCAAGGATACGTACATGTGGACATGAAGGCTGGCGAACTAGACGCATGTATCCTGAAGGAGGGGAGAATATATACAACACGTTTAATGAATCCAAAAAGTGAACATAAACTTCCAGTTTCAACAAATCATATGGCATTGGTGCTATTGGGCATGAGAGATGGTGATCATGAAAGTAAAATAGACAATAATAAAGAATGACATTCTGAAGAGAAAAGAGTCTCTACAGTGATCGTGAGATGTGAGAACCAAAATCCGCAGAAGTCAAATTGGAGAAAGACTCGGAAGTGGCATTTGCTTTGCTTAATAGAAGAAAATTGGAACTATTTCAAGAACAATTTCAGTTGAGAGGTGAGTGTAGAAGGCTGAATGGAATAAATGAATACAATAATAAATGGTAGCCATTGATGCTTTCAAATTGTGATGCTAGAAAAGACTCTAGAGAGTCCCTTGTATAGCAAGGAGATCAAGCCAGTCAATCCTAAAAGAAATCAACCCTGGATATTCATCAGAGGGACTGATGCTGGAGCTGAAACTCCACTTTGGCCACCTGATGTGAAGAGTTTACTCATTGAAAAAGACCCTGATGCTGGGAAGAACTGAAGGCAGGAGGAGTAGGGGTGACACAGAATGAGATGGTTAGATGGCTGACTGACTCAATAGACATGTGTTTGAGCTAACTCCAGGAGATAGTGAAGGACAGGGAAACCTGGTGTGCTGCAGTCCATGGGGTTGCAAAGAGTCAGGCAGGACTTAGCAAATGAACAGCAATTCTTTTGTTGATAGACATTTAGGTTCCTTCCATGTCCTGGCTACTTAGTAAATATATACAATGGGATATTACTCAGCCATGAAAAAAACAAATGTGAATCAGTTGAACTTATGTTAATTAACCTAGAGCCTGTTATACAGAGTGAAGTAAGTCATAAAGAGAAAAACAGATAATCTATAACATCACATGAACGTGGAATCTAGAAAAATGGTATAGATTAATCTATTTGCAAAGCAAAAATAGAGGCACAGATGTAGAGAACAAACACGGATACCAAGGGGAGACAGGTGGTGGGATGAATTGGGAAATTGGGATTGACATATATATATATGCTATTGATTGACTATGTGTAAGATAGATAGTTCATGAGAACCTACTATATAGCACAGGGAACTCTATTAAATGCTCTGGGGTGACCTAAATGGGAAGGAAATTGAAAAAGAAGGGATATATGTATAAGTATAGCTGATTCACTTTGATGTATAGTAAAAAGTAAACACATGATTCTAAAACAATTATACTCCATTAAAAATTAATAAAACAAAGTAAAATAAATTTATCTTATTAGCCAAAAAATTAAATAGTTTCAAAGAACATTTATTTTAAAAGATAAAATCATGCTTCATGCAAACATAAAGCAGACACATACCAAAGCTTTTATTTAATTCATTAATTGATGAAGGAGACGGTAAGACATCACTAATTCACAGGAGACTTCAAAGGACCACTCAAGAATGCTGAAATGATTTACAAATATATGTAAAACTGGTGAATATTCACAGAACAATAATCAACCATGTATCCACTAGGTACAATTTGCATTTCCGCTAATGTTCTATAACTTTTAGTGGCAAAATGGTTCAAAAACATTGGAAGGCAGAGATAAACCTGGGAGATCCACTAGGAAGAAGCCTTAGTGGGAGGTTTTAACATTTTGTATTTTTTCACAGTTTTTCTTGTGATAGGATATAAGGAAATGCTGAAAGTAAATACAGAAAGATGTAGGAAACTGAAACAAATTTTGCATTGCATTATATTAGGAAAGATACTGAAATGAGATTATGATAGGAACAACTAAATAATTCTATAATCTTGATATGTAATTCACTTTTCAATGTGAATTTCTTATCAACAATAAGAACAGTTAGAATCCCAGCTAAGATATGTTCAAACTTCTCTTTTAACACAAAGTACTTTTCCTTGATTTTCTTCACCTGTAAAACCCTAAGATATTTTTCAGTAAGTAATGGAAGAAAAGTTATGACCAACCTAGATAGCATATTGAAGAGCAGAGACATTATTTTGCCAACAAAGGTCTGTCTAGTCAAGGCTATGGTTTTTCCAGTAGTCATGTATGGATGTGAGAGTTGGACTGTGAAGAAAGCTGAGCACCGAAGCATTGATGCTTTTGAACTGTGGTGTTGGAGAAGACTCTTGAGAGTCCCTTGGACTGCAAGGAGATCCAACCAGTCCATTCTGAAGGAGATCAGCCCTGGGATTTCTCTGGAAGGAATGATGCTAAAGCTGAAACTCCAGTACTTTCACCACTTCATGCGAAGAGTTGACTCATTGGAAAAGACTCTGATGCTGGGAGGGATTGGGGGCAGGAGGAGAAGGGGACGACAGAGGATGAGATGTCTGGATGGCATCACTGACTCAATGGACGTGAGTCTGAGTGAACTCCGGGAGATGGTGATGGACAGGGAGGCCTGGGGAGCTGCGATTCATGGGGTCGCAAAGAGTCGGACACGACTGAGCGACTGAACTGAACTGAATGTAAATTTCTTATACAATTTTAAGGGAGGTGCAAATTTCTATTCTTTATCATATCATACTCTATACGGCTTTTCCTAAACTGCACGTGCTTATATAGTTTAAAGTGAAGTTCAGAATTTGGATTTATTGTATTGTATATTATTTTGTTGTTTAACCTGCCTCATGATCATATGCAACAAGTTAATTTTAAAATACAAAAGGATTAAATTTAATTTAAATTTTACTTAGTCATACCCAGTGAAAATTAAAGTGGCAAAATATTTTAACATGAAACAATATAAAATTAAAATAAGCTTAGAAGTATTTTTATTGCTTTGTCATTATATTAGATAGATTCTCATAGTAGAAAAAATAGTATGTGTATATTTTATCTATTGGTTTTATGTATTAGAATATATTTTTCATGTATGGTTGAACTGATATATTAAACAATTCTGTCTGTTATACTGTTCAATTTATATTTTATAAATGTAGTAGGTAGTGGTTGAGAAAGGCCACTGTATAATTGATAAGGGAGAAGGTATGACAAAATTTTATAGAAAAGGTAGCTTTCTTTTAGATCCATTTTAACTACTATTATTGAAGGAAATGTATAACATGGCCCTTTGAAATATAATTTTAGAAATTATTTTTCATTCAGTTGACTTTTTATGCAGCATAAGCCTGTTGTCACATTTAAAAGCCTGTCATGTGGGCTCAAGGTCTTGTTTTTAATCATCAGACCCGTTACAAAAGGGATCGCTTTGTGTCTACTACTCCTTGACACATTTTATTATGTCTTATAGTACAGTGAACTGAACTGCTATATTTCAGAATTAAGATCCAACACTTAATATATATTAAATGTTAAGATTTAGTTTTTGTAAAAGAATATGAACATTTGGTGACTTGAATAAAATTTAACTAGCTTTCCTTTTCTTCCCCCCTTTAAAGAATCTGCCTGCAGTGCAGGAGACCCGGGTTTGATCCCTGGATTGGGAAAATCCCCTGGAGAAGGAAATGGCAACCCACTCCAGTATCCTTGCCTGGAAAATCTCATGGACAGAGGAGCCTGGAAGGCTGCGGTCCATGGGGTCGCAAAGAGTCGAGCATGACTGAGCAACTAACACTTACTTACTTACTTAATTAATTGAATCAGTGACTTATTCTGAGATAATGCCAAAATGTTGATGGCATATGAAAACTTTTTTTGAATTTCAGTGAACTTTCTATCCATTTTTTAAAAAACAAACTTCTTGTTTTTCGGGCAAGCAAAATAGCAAAGGGCATAAAATGGAAAAGGTTGTTTTTACTGACTTTGACACAGTTGAGTGGTTTTCCTAGGAGAACACTGAGTTTTTATTTTTGTGACTGCCCCTTTTCTTTCTATTGTATAACCTCTTCCTGTCTGGTTTATATACCGGGGGTTATCTTTATGGCTGGTTAGTAGTTTTTCTAATTTTCTCCCACATGTGACATTTTGGAAACTGCATGGCAGACAAAGGGTAAAAAAAAATCACTTATGATCTTCAAGAACCTCATGCTCTTAAACCAAGTTGTGCAAACTCAAAAATCCCTAGAAATCAGAAATGTAATAACAATGTATGAAGAAGATGAACTTTGAGAAACATAGGTGTGATTGACATACAACAAGCTGAACATTTCATGCCTACAACCTGATGAGTCTGGAGCTAAGTCTACATCTATGAAACCATCACCTCAGTCTATTCTGTAAGCGTGTCCATTATCTGCAAAAGTTTCCTATTTATTAATAAGAATATTTATGATCTATCTTCTTAGTAAATGTTAAGTACACAGTTCAGTATCATTAACTGTAGACTCTATAAGTGGTTACAAAAAGAAAAAAAAAAGGAACAAGAGGGAGAAATCAGGGCTTTGGACAAGTTAGGTAGCATTTATACTTGGGAGAACATAGCTACTGCCTACTCCCAGCAAGTTGCTGCCAGATCTTCTGAAAATTTAAAGAGTTGGAAATTCAAACTTTTATGCAAAATCTCTTGGCTGTTAAGTGTTGGCACCTAATTCAGAGTTAACATCAACAGCAGTCACATTTCACAAGCTAAATCTCTGCAGGCCAAATTCAACAAGGACTATGACCCAAGAAACTTTCTGAGTAGTGTATTTCGGCTATCCATGCAGCTCCCAGCCCTCTTTGAGCTCTGATCTCTTGGTGACGACAGAGCTGCAAGAGTAAACTTCCTTCTTCTCTAAAAAAACTTTGTTCACATTGCTGCAAAAATCTTCAACAAATACTGTTCAATCACAGCATGATATTTCTTAAGCTACAGTGGTCTCTGATTACTGTTGAGGAAGGTTACCAGAAATGGCTCAGATGGTAAAAAAAAAATCTGCCTGCAATGCGGGATACCTGGGTTTGATCCCTGGGTTAGGAAAATCCCTGGAGAAGGGAACAACTACCCACTCCAGTATTTTTGCCTGGAGAATTCAATGGACAGAGGAGCCTGGCAAGCTACAGTCCATGGGATTGCAAAGAGCTGGATACGACTGAGCAACTTGCACGTTCACCAGATTGGAATTCTGAAAATTTAGATTTCATGAATTTGAGCAAGAAATGAGAAATTTTATTTGATAAGTTTTGCCTTATAGGCTTGTTGTGATGATGAAATGTGATAATATATAATAAAGTACTTTGTAGATTAGAAAGAACAGACATATCAGCTACCACCAGAATTCCAAGTTAGTACTTTGTAATGATAGCTTTTAAAACTTACGTGTTATCTCTTCACTTGTTTTTTTCCTGCTGGTCTCCTATCCTTCTATAACACAATGTAAATTTTTGTGGCTTTTTAACAGTGTACCTTGGCCCATGATTCTAGTTCTGACTTAACAGTATTGCAGTGGCTCTTCCTTTTCGTAAGAACTCTGATCTCTAGGTTAAAAATCTAGAATGCTGAACACATTTGTTCTTACTTGTCCTACAAAATGATTCTTTAGTGTTTTCTCTGTATAATTTTCTTTCCATGCAAGTTCCTTCCATAAAATTGTTTTCTCTAGGGGAACAGATACCATCTTAGAGTGAAATACTAGGCAAGTATTTGGCTCAGTGGAAAGGAATCCACCATGCAGATGTGGCAGGAGCTTCAGGTTTGATCCCTGGGTCAGTAAGATCCCTGGAGGAGAAAATAGTAACACATTCCAGTATTCTTGCCTGGGAAATCCCATAGACAGAGGAGCTTAGTGGTATACAGTCCACGGAGTTGCAAAAGATTTGAACACAACTTTAACCAAACAACAATGAATTCTATTTAAAGAAAATAAATTATTTTCAAAATTTCTGTATTTTCTAGCAAGAAGTTATGAATGTACATCTGAATTCTCTTGCTGCTGCTACATAGCCCCTTTTCTCACTCAAGTTGAGGTCTTAAGGCAAGGAGGTTCTTAGGCATTTTATCTACTTTGGGGCATTTTCTTGAACCATCCCCTTCAATTGATCCTCATCCTCAACATTCTATCAGTGAAAAAAGATGTTCTCTTCCAGGATCTAGTAGAAAACACACCATCTTCATTTAGATTTTCTCAGTTTCCCCAATTTATCTACTTATCTATCAACCCTTAAATATCAACTTTTGATAAAATATTTATATCTGTTTCACTGGATTATTTGAAACATAATAATCCTCATAATAAGCCTCTTATTTTTGACTATACATTAGTTATTCAAAGGCCTGAGACATTTATTTTAATGAATATAATAATAACAATAGTCACTATTTATTGTTCATATTTTGAGCACCTGCAAAGTGTTAAACATTTGTGTGTGGGTGTGCTCAGTTGCGTCTGACTTCATGACCCAATAGACTGTAATGCACCAGGCTTCTCTGTCCATGAGATTTTCCAGGCAAGAATACTGGGGTGGGTTGCCTTGTCTTCTCCGAGGGGTCTTGCCAACTCAGGGATCAAACCCATGTCTCTTGCATCTCCTGCTTGGGCAGACAGATTCTTTACCACTGTACCACCTGATTATACATTTAATATCTCATTTAAGGTTCACAATAGTCCCGTGAGGTAAATACTATTGCGTCCCATTGTACAGAAGAGAGAGTGGAGACACTGTTCTCTCATCTTCCAGCAAAGAAGAGTCAGAGCTAGAATTTGAACCAGGCAATGCAGTATGAAGTTGTTGTTCAGTTGCTCAGTCATGTCCAACTCTCTGCAACCCCATGGCCTGCAGCACACCAGGCTTCCCTGTCCTTTACCAACTCCTGGAGTTTGCTCACACTCATGTCCTTTGAGTTGGTGATGCCATCCAACCATCTCAAAGTTCTCTGTGCATAAAAGTATTCAGCACATTTTTAATGGAACCAGTGGGTCAATTTGCTGTTCAAATTCTTTAACTCATGGGATTCTCTGCTTCATCACTGATAAGAAACAGCCACAAAAACTTTAGAAAGGATATACCAGTTTATGAAATGATCAAAACTAAAGGTAAATATGCTCTTCCAAAGGGAACTCTTCAATTTTAATTTTTTCAATAAGAGAACTGTATATGAGATAATGGAAATATGATGGTTTTCAAAGTAAGATGTTTTCTTTTTAGAGAAAATGCAAAGTTGTTTTATTTTTTTCCCAACTGTTTGTCAAATTATGGTCAATTAACCAAATAATATACTCTGCTTGTTTTTGTAAATAGAGTTTTCTTGTAACACAGCCATGCCCAATCATTTCTGTATTGTTGATAAGTGCTCTCACATTTCAGTCACAGTGTTGAGTAGCTACCCTGTAAGGAAAGAGTTTCTGCCCCTGTTCTAAATAAAAGACATTTAAAAACTTGCATGTCTTCTCTCTTTGATACAGAATTACATGTGGAAAAAATGCACACATCTAAATGGTTCTTAAATTCTACACTCAAGATTACATTTGCATTTTCAGGGGGCATACAAAATAACACTGGGAATCCTCATGAACATTATGAAGATTACCTACCAAAAAGAAGTGAACGGCTCGCCCAAGCTTACTATAATAGCTTGAGCTCATGCAACTCTATTATACCATTGTTCTACCTACACTGAACAATGTATAGCTGCTGCCATCCATGTTTCCACTGTTTATCTGAAATTCAAGGAATAGCTGATTAAAAATTGTATATGATTATATTTACAAATAACTGTAAAAGCTCCATGCATTAAATTACATTTTCTTCCCTTAAATTCCTCAAGTGATGACTTTTAATCATTAGGAAATAGCTGTACATCCCATTAGTTATTTAAAATCTCCACGGTCCTCTGATACTTAAATTGAAATATTTTTAGTTGTTTCCAAAAATGAAATATATGAAATGAATGTATTTTTTCTCTATAAGCATATTCTTTTGTGTTGATGTTTAACCATATTGACTGTATTTCAGATAATGTACAAAGGATTCCTGTTGTGAGTTCATAGCACCGAATCTCTTTGAGTGATGTTTCCATTGTCACAGCATCCTATACATCCCACAAGACAGTTCTTAGAATGCTCTACTAGTCAAACTATCTCTTTGTCCATATATTCAAATGAACTGTAGAGGTTATTAAGTTGCCCTTGGCAAATAGATTTATTTTTCTAAGACAAATGCTTTTATAAATTCAATGTGTGACAGTTTTATTATAAATTGTAAATAGAATACCCTGCCAGATTTTTATGACAGCCATTGCTAACTCATTTGGGTCCTTATTACATTTCAAGCTTTCATGTTTGTGTGTGTGTGTTTTTTTTTTTTTTAATCACTAGCAAGACTATATTGAGATGTTGCAAGTTTTACATTTTAGTGTTGGATTTATCTAATTGGCCCTTTCAACAGTAGCCTAGTTTAGGGAGTTTGTATCTATCAAACATTAAATTTAATACTTATATTTGCAATAGTCTTTGTCCCATTTCTATTCTAATATGTTTGATGTTTCTTTAGAAAAATGGAAGCTTAGCAAGTGATAAAATTACAAATTTACCAATAGCTATTTTGAATTTCAGTAGACTGGTATTTTTGTTGGCTTATATAGTATAAATATGGTATTACAGTATAATGCTGAAATATTTTAATGATTTTAATATTCAAACAGGTACTTAAGGTTAAAAATGAAAGCTACATTAAGAACGGTCACTCTGTACCCTTTACTCTAAGAACAATGGCTTGCTTACTTGCTAGCTGACCTTTGGCAAGTCACTACACCTTTCTGTGTGTTAAATCTGCACCGTCATATCTAAATTCATGACCTGTAATCCAGTAAGGGCCTAACACATGTTACAAGTTACCATTAAGAAAATGCTATCAGTCACTTGATGCAAATGTTTTTCATTAACAAACTGGTTTGTCAGCTCTGGCTATCATCACAAAATACTATAGACTGTGTGGTTTACATAGCAGAAATTTATTTTCTCACAGTGCTGGAGGTTGGAACTCCAAACTCAAGATACTAGCAGGGATGGTTTCGAATGCAACCTTCTCTCTTGGCTTTTAGATAGTTAGCCTCTCTTTATGTCCTTGAATGACCTTTCCTCAGTGCATGGGCATCCCTGGCAACTCTTTCTCCTATCAGTCGTGTTGGGTTAGGACCCTGCCCTATGGCCTCATTTTACCTTAATTACCTCCGTAAAGGCCTTATCTCAAATACAGTTATGTTGCAGGGTAGGGCTTTCACATATGAATTTGAGGGCACACAATTCACTTTACAACATGTAATAATATTACTTACTATAATTTTATCCTCTCCCTACTTAATAGAATTTTTGAAAGCAATAAAGTTCAAGTGGACTGCCTATTATTCATTTGATTCACAAGTATGTTAACATGTAACTCCTAGTTTTCAGGGTAAATCAGAAAAACTAGACTAATGTATTGAAATATAAACACAGTTTTTCACATAGCTACACTTAGCCTTTTGCTCCTCAGGTATAGTTATTAATCAGTCAGTTATCTGTTGGCAGGAATTCAAATTAGAGATTTGTTTCAATATTACTTGCTTTTCAAAAGCATTGAAATAACTGTTTCCCATTTTCAAAATGAAGCTTTATACCATTGACCTCTCACTTCTTAAAACTCTCTGTGCCTTGGCTTTTGAGAGATTTGCTTTGATACAAGTATATGTAAATCAAGTTTCCCAGAAGACTGTGAGCTTTTGGATAGTCATGGTTTATCCATCTTTTGTATCACTAATACATAGTACATTTTCTAACTCATACATACACTCAATACCTTATGGTTGGATTAAAATATGATTCTAAGTAAATTAACAGATACACTGATGAATCCATGAATGCAAGAAGCACACCTATCTTTCATATGACCTAAAAACCAATGTTTGCAATTTTCCTACCTTTTTGGAAAGGCCAGTGTTTCCAACTTTTCATGCAGTAGTCAGATCAATTTTGTTTCTTTGGTATATTTATTTATTTACCTGATATATTTAGTTTCTTTTGTATATTTCACACTTCCTCTGTATTCAAAATATCAAAACCAATGCTTACATTTAAGTCCTTTCCATACTACAAAATTGACACAGAATATTAACCTAACTGCGATTGTTTGAATTGGAGTTTCTAGAGAAAGGGATTGATCTTCTGCTCTCTGTTCACACAGAGATTAAAAGGAAAGAAATCAGAGTGTGAGTGAAGTTAGACGATTAAGGATAATAATAAGGAGGTTGCAAGAAATTCTTTGTACTACAAGTGGGAATATTGGATTTTATACAATCCCTTTCCTTAGATGTGGTTAAAAAATGGAATTGACTGTCAAATTGCTGAAAGAGTTTAAGAATAGTGCTTATTGAAGTCAGGATATGTCCTGGGTGATTTCTCAAAGGTCATTTCCACTTCACTTGTATAAACATTGAAGTAGAGGTTCAAGGGAACCTCAGTGGCACATAAGTGCTTCGCCTCCGCTGGCTGCTGAAGGGAAGATATAAGACAAACCATCCTTTTAAACATATATTTCTCCTCTGTCTAGAACTCTGGTTCTCATCTCTTTCATTTTTGTATTAGCAAGGATATAATAGACACTGCTTAGAAGTATGACACATTTCTGTAGATAACTCCAGTTTATGTGCTGCAGCAAATATAAATTCAGTCCCCCAGATTTGTATAATCTTGTCGCTCAGCTGGTAAAGAATCTGCCTGCAATGTGATCCCAGGGTTGGGAAGATCCCCTGGAGAAAGGAGAGGCTACTCACTTCAGTATTCCGGCCTAGAGAATCCTATGGACTATACAGTCCATGGGGTTGCAAAGAGTCAGACACACTGAGTGACTTTCACTTTCACTACACTCTTGCTGAGAGAACATGAATTCACAATACCCTGGCATGTAAAAGAGGTGGTGTAGTGAGAAAGGTTCAGTTTTTCTCCTTCTGTGTGTTTCTTCCCTGTGACTCTCTTTTGTTACTCACACAGAACACTTCACCTCTGGTCACCAAATGTGTGGAGGTTTTCTTCACACCAATCAATATCTGCAAATCCCAGCTGGGTTTTCCACTGTTTAATTCAATTCTGATACTGTCTACATGGAGATAGCATTGGATTCCACAGGTTAAGGGTTTGGTCTCAGTCTGATTCACCCTCACCTCAGACACAGTCTCAAGCCTAGATTGTCACCTGGTCTTCTGACCACCAGCTATAGATGCTGCTAAGTTGCTTCAGTCGTGTCCGACTGTGCGGCCCCACAGACGGCAGCCCACCAGGCTCCCCCATCTCTGGGATTCTCCAGGCAAGAACACTGGAGTGGGTTGCCATTGCTTTCTCCAATGCATGGAAGTGAAAAGTGAAAGTGAAGTCGCTCAGTCGTGTCCGACTCTTTGCGACCCCATGGACTGCAGCCCACCAGGCCAGCTATAGATAGTAGATTTATAAAATGCTGTCCTTGACCCCTTGTTCAGTTGTATATGACTCATTGTGGCCCCATGGACAGTAGGCTCCTTTGTCCAGGCTCCTTTGTCCATGGGGTTCTCTAGGCAAGAATACTGGCGTGAGTGGCCATTCTCTTCTGCAGGGGATCTTCCCAACCCAGGGATCGAACCGACGCCTCCTGTAGCTCCCGCATTGCTGGAAGATTCTTTACTGTCTGAACCGTCAGGGAAGCCCTGGTGCAGCCCTTGGGTTTGATTAATTTGCTAGAGTAACTCATAGAACTCAGGGAAACATTTACTTACACTTGTCAGTTTCTTATGAGAGAATGTGATAAAAAGATGCAGATGAACACATAGATGAAAAATATGCATAGGGTAAAGGCAAGATATATGGGAGAGGTGGAAGATTCCATGCCCTGTTTAGACATGCCATTCTTCCTAGCATCTCCACATTTTCTCCAGCCCAGCAGCTCTTGGAACCCTGTGTTTCGGGGATTTTTTCAGAGGCTTCATCAGGATGGTGTGGTTGATCATTAACTCTATTCTCAGCCCTTCTCCCCTCTCAAGAGAGTTGGGAGTGGGATGAAAAATTCCCAGCTTCTAATCATGGCTTGGTCTTTCTCGTGACTGGCCTCATCCAAGAGCTCTCCATGAGCCTACCCAGAGTTGCCTCACTGGAACAAAACACACTCCTATCACCAAGTAAACAAGGGGCATCTTCTATTCTAATAAAACCACCAAATATTAGAAAGAAGATGCCCCTAGTTCTGTTATTACTTCAGAAATTACAAAGATTTCAGGAGACTTGTGCCAGAAACTGGGGACAATACTAATGTCTATTTTCCATCATCTTACAGGTGGCATCAAACTGTGAGTGTGCTCATTGTCCTAAAAGATGTCTCCTTTCTCCCCTTGGAGAAACTTTACTTTTAAGAGTTTCTACTCATTGTTCTGGATACAGCTTAGATTTGTGTTTTGTTAAGCATTTCACTTGAGAACCTTTAATACTACCTGATCCATAATGATAGGTGAATAAAATGAGGAAACTAAATCATGGATAAATGACTCTAGGTAATTTCCTGGTTAGTCCGGTGGCGGGGACTTCTCAATTTCACCACCGAGGGCCTAGGTTGAATCCTTGGTCAAGGAACTAGGATCCCACAGGTCTGGCATTGCATGGCCAGAAAAATTTAAAATAAGTAAATAATGCTAGATAGATCCTTTAATAAGAAGGAAGAAAGAAAGCGAAGGAAGAAGTAAAAAAATAACATATTTCCCTCCGGGAACTCTAGTTGATGTGGAAGAGTTAAAAGAATATTAGACCTAGAGTACAGGTCTATATATACCACTTGAAAGCTTAGAGACCTTAGGCAATCAATTTTCTTTGTAGATGGGAGCCTCAGTTTCATAAACAGTAAAATAGAGATAAGAGCAGCTCCTCTGCCTGCTTATAAGACTTTATCATGCTGAATGGATGTACTTTGAATCTCTTGGTAGATTTTACCCATGTAAAATGTTAGGAATGTTTTCTTCATGATTAGTGTCTTGAATAGTCACTACTACTGGTAGGTGGCTCATCAGATTAATTAAAATAAACTTACTTATCTTTATATTAATATGAAAATTAATCAATCATTTGTATTAAAAAAAGCAAAAACTAAGCAAAATATAGCCAAAGAGGACAAGAAATACTTTTTGAATTGTGTTTGTCTTTGACTTGGAGAGTTGTTTCTTAAAGGAGTAACTGTTTAACTTACCATGTGTCTAATTTTTAACCATTGTTCCTTGCCGAATGCCTTGTCTCCACACTGCACTAAGAACATGTGTACAAGAAGAATGAAAAAGAACTAAGAGACAGTCAGTACCAGGGAAAGCGGGGATCTAGCCTCCACTACAGATTGCCTATGTTTGATGCCAAAGCAGCTAATAGGTTTAAGTGAATAAATAGCATCTGTCACTATAGAACTCTTATAACCTAGTCATTGAAACCAATAAATAAACGGATTTGTATTGCCTCATATGGGCAGAACCTCCTGCGCAATTCCCTTTTGCTAATCTGAACAGTAAGGCTATGGACCCATGCATATATGCATTTGTTAAAGGTGCCAACTCTATAGCACAGTGGACAGCACATTTATCCACCCTCCCTGTGTTCTCTTTTTCTTTGCCATCTTTCTTTCTCTCTGTGTCTTTCACATACACATAGCCTCTATCCCATTGAGATGAATGACTCAATCTTTGTACTTAATGATAAAATCAGACTCAATAAATATTGGCTCTTAAAATATTTCTGAAGTGACTAACTTGCTTGTCTCAAGAAAGACAGCTTTATGTACAAAACCTATCTGGCTTAGCCTGTTTTAAAATCTGCCATTCCAGTTGTCTGTTTTTCTGATATGTGTCACTTAAAAGGAGCATATGCTTCATCTATGTATATTCCTAATAATTGTGTTGAGTTTTTTAAAAGGCTATGTATGCTCTATAAATATGAATTTTCCAACATAAACATATGACAGTATGATATTTACTACAATGTCTGAGAAGGCACTTGATTCTCAAGGGCAGGAATTTTAAGTGAAATGTTTTGTGTCCTGATATTCAGGTAAACTAGCACTTGTCAAACACTATGACCCCTGGCTGATCTCTTTGTTTTATTATGCTTCAGTAGGACCATATTTTTACCTCATCTCATTAGTCCATGTAATACATCTTAGGAAAAAAGAATTAAAATTATGGACCAATCCTTATATATATATAAGGATTTGTTGTACACCAGAAATCCTTATATATCCTTATATATATATATAAGGATTTGTTGTACACCAGAAACTAAAACAGCATTGTAAATAAACTATAGTTCATCAAAAAAATCCAAAATTATGGACCACCAGAGGTTGTTAAAACAAGTTATTACCTATCAAATTACCAATGATATTTTTCATAGAACTAGAACAAAAAATTTCACAATTCATAGGGAAACACAAAAAAGACCCTGAATAGCCTAAGCAATGTTGAGAAAGATGGATGCAGCTGGCACAAAAACAGAAATATACACCAATGGAACAAGATAGAAAGCCCAGAGATAAACCCACACCCCTATGGGCACCTCATCTTTGACAAAGGAGGGAAGAATATACAATGGAGCAAAGATAGTCTCTTCAATAATTGTGGCTTGGAAAACTGAAGAGCTACATTCTTCCCTAGTAGCTCAGTTGGTAAAGAATCCACCTGCAATGCAGGAGACTCTGGTTCAATTCCTGGGTCAGGAAGATCCCCTGGAGAAGGGAAAGGCTACCGACTCCAGTATTCTGGCCTGAGAATTCCATGGACTGTATAGTCCATGGGCTCGCAAAGAGTCGGACACGACTGAGCGACTTTCACTTTTCACTGGTCACATGTAAAAGAAAGAAACTGAACACTTCTTAACACCATACCCAAATTTAAACTCAAAACACCTAAATGTAAGACCAAAAACTATAAAACTCTTAGAGGAAAACAGGCAGAATACTCTATGACAATTACAGCAAGATCCTTTCTGACCCAACTCCTAGAGTAAAGGAAATAAAAACAAAAATAAGCAAGTGGGACCTAATTAAGCTTAAAAGCTTTTGCACAGCAAAGGGAACCTTCAACAAGGTGAAAAAACAACCCTCAGAATGGGAGAAAACAATAGCAAATGAAACATCTCACAAAGAATTAATTTCCAAAATATATAAGCAGCTCATGCAGCTCGATATCAGAAAAATAAATAACCCAATCAAAAGTGGGCAGGAAATATAAACAGACATTCTCCTAAGAAGACATGCAGGTGGTTAATAAACACATGAAAAGACGCTCAGCATCACTCTTTATTAGAGAAATGCAAAGCAAAACTAAAATGAGATATTGCCACACACCAGTCAAAACGGCCATCATCAAAAAGTCTACAAACGATAAATGCTGGAGAGGATGTGGAGAATTCCCATTATTGGTGGGAAAGTAAATTGATACAGCCACTATGGAGGACAGTATTGAGATTCCATAAAAAAACTAGGAATGAAACTACCATATGATCCAGCAATCCTACAACTGGGCATATACCCTGAGAAAAACATAAATGAAAAAGACACATGTACCCCAACGTTCATTGCAGTACTATTTACAATAGCTAGGACATGGAAGCAACCTAGTTGTCCATTTGACATTTGAGTCAGTTCTAATGCGGTAGATGCACCTAGGGCCTATTATACAGATTGAAGTAAGTCAAAGAGAAAAACAAATATCATATTAATGCATATGCATGGGATCTAGAAAGATGGTACTGATGAACTTATCTGCAGGGCAGTAGTAGAGACGCAGGCATAGGGAACGGACTTGTGGACCTGGAAGCCAGGGGAGAAGAGGATGGGACAAATGGAGAGGGTAGAATGAAGACATGTACACTACCATATGTAAAATAGATAGCCAGTGGGAATTTGCTGTATGATTCAGGGAGCTCAAACTGGTGCCTGTGACAACCTCGAGGGGTGGGATGGGTGTGAGGTGGGAGGAAGGTTTAAGAGTGAGGGGACATATGTACACCTATGGCTGATTCATATTGATGTATGGCAGAAACCAACACAATATTGTAAAGCTATTATCCTTCAGTTAAAAACAAATTAAAAAAAAAACAAGTCATTAAAAATTTTTCTAATTTGAAACTCCCTTAAAAAAAAAAAGCTTTTATATGGATAAGTGAGAGCTTTTTGCTAAATCAGAGCATCCCCCTTACAGGGGGCCTCACTCAACAAAGTTCTGACATGGCAGTAAGGTAGCAACAGGGGAAGATATCATTTTTTTGAGGTTACTGTGTAGAATAAAGAAGATAATGACTCTCAGGAGTAGGTGATTGATTTTATTTCTATTTTTAGCAGTAAAATGCATCCCTCTCCTTGGATTTTCACTTAGTAACAAAAATAAAACAGTTTTCAAAAGTAGATCTAAAATTAAAGGACATATTTCCTTATACTTTTTTCTTTAATTTAAATTTATTCATTTTAATTGGAAGCTAATTACTTTACAATATTGAATTAGTTTTGCCATACATCAACATGAATCCGCCACAAGTGTACACATGTTCCCAATCCTGAACCCCCCCCCCTTCCACCTGCCTCCCCATACCATCCCTCTGGGTCATCCCAGTGCACCAGCCCAAAACTTCTGAATGTTTGACCGTATGTTGTAGATTTGTCTATAAATTATTTTAGTATATGATTTGCTGTGAAATAAATGTTATTTCTCAATCTTTCCTAGAACAAGCACCCTAAGTTTAAAGGAATTTGTCAATATCACTAATAATCAGAGAAGTAATATTTTGCCTAGTTTGCATGCATTCAGTAAATATTATCATGAAGACCTATGACTTAGGGATGTACAAAATCATTCTAATGTGTACAGTTCTTTTATATATGTATGTGCGTGTGTGTGTGATATGGGCAGTTATTTAATAAACCTACCTTAGCTCATTGCATTTTAGTTGGAACTAATCATTTCACAGGAAACGCAACAGCAATAATGACATGTACCAGCTGAGAGTTTTCATGATAAGTACTGCACTTCTATTAGTATGAGGTGAGTTAAAATAATGCCACCATTTCACAGGTGAGTAATCTGAGATTTGGCAAACCCATAGATACAATTCAAGCAAGAGATGGAGTGAGAATTCAAGGCAGATTGGTCTCAATTCAGAAATGGTACTCTTAACCACTGACTCATTTTTATGTGATGTATTATCCTGAAAAATATAGAAACACATTTATAATCCTGAATCTATGTCTACTTCATCATCATTGATTGTTTCTTGTCATTCTTTTATGTTCACCAAAATAATAATAATAATCAGAATGTCAAAGTATTTAAATACTACATTTTTCCTCAAGACACAACTTCACTGAAGCTGAATTCAGGTTTTTTTTAAATCTGCATACAATACCGGAAACATTATTTGACAGATATAGAGTTCAGTCTCCAAGTTATTTGACACCATGATAATGTTTACTTGAATTTAAAGCAAAGAACCAAAAATAATTTCAATTGAGTTTGTTTGGTAATATGACTGTTTAAGAAATCTAAATACAATTAATTTAGTTGGTGTTAAACCCACAAATTTTAAAAGGGAGAGCAAGTAGAAAGTCTTAAAGAAAACAAATAAAATTTTGCATATTTGATAACAAATATTTTCCAAACATACTTCCCAAAAGGTAATGTTGGCTTACCCTCTTCTGCTGTTCTGAATCACACAAAATTATAAAATAAATTTCTAAGAAGATTCAGGATGTCATGGAAGGAAAGGTATAGACTTCCTGATTAGAATATTGTGGACTTAAATCTCACCCTTCGTCACCCTCCACTGGCCCCTCACCAGTTTTTTAAGCAGGAATAAATTTCCTTAAGGGCTGAGGACACTCACCTGCCCCCTTGAAAGGCTGATATGAAGATCACATGAAATAACAGTGAATGGAAATATTGGCAAGATGCCTAGTCCACAGCAGGAATTCAGCAGTGGCTAGTTTCTCTCATTTCTGCTGTCTGTGACCAAATAGAAGTCAAGCATTCTTGGGTCACAGACTGCAGATATGTTACACAGACACCTTTCAAAGGAAATGATAAAATTTTTTAAAGCAATAGTTACCTACCTGTTTCTAAAAATCAAATAGTACACATCTCAGCCTTTGCTATATAACTGTGAGTTTCTCAAGGTCATTTTCTGTGACTAACACTTCTAATCAACAAAATGAAAAATAAATGGAAAAAAAACCTTGCCAGCTTTAAAATTCTATGATCCTAATACCTCCCTGGTTGAAAAACACAGGTAGAAATTTTACCTATTAAATCAGATATTAGCTCATAATTAAAGCACATAAAACTGAATGTTAATTAGATCCTGTTCTTTAAAGACCTGTTTCTTGGACATTCTGCAGGAGACAAATCAGAATAATGGGGTTTAGCATTTTAAATACACAATTCATTTGGCATATCCCCAAATCAGAAATTGTTTTTATACAATAAAGCCCCCTGTCAATGACTTCCAGAGGTTTAGGTTATCCTCAATTAATCATTCACATAGAGTTTCAAAAACCATGTGCTTATAAAATGTGAAAACAAACAGCAAAGAACTTGGGAGGGTTTTTAATTGTTTTTTAATGGAGGCTCTCATTTTAATTAAAAATCATCAAACATATGTAATTTAAGTACATGAAGGGATGTTGATATCAGATAATTAACATATAAGTAGATCTTGCTGGTAAGTTAAATATCCAAGTCTTTATTTCAAAAGAAAAAGAACTTAAACACCCAGTAGGCAAGGTATTTCTGAAGTGTTTGAACCATTTTAAGTTTATTAAACTTTATGTTTTAGTTACTGATAGTTTAGGTGAGATAGAAATATTCTCAACAAGTTAAGATACATTTATTTGAAATTCAACATTGCTAGCTATAGTGCAGAAATTACCCTTTTGTCCAAAGATACAGTGTCAGTAAATATTAGCCAAAATGGCTACTTAAATTTAAATGAATTAAACTGAGAATTTCACCTGTCGTGCTAACTGTATTTCATATGCTCGAATAGCCCTGTAGAGTTTGTTACTCTATTGAAGAGCAAATATATAAAACATTTCCATCCATGCAGAATGTTCTATCTAACCATGATATTCGAGGGTCGTTCTTTTCTTTTACATAAACTTGAAGATGACACCATATTCTAAATGTTTCTATATTGGAATTATAATTTTAATAATTTTTAAAATCTTCAATTGATCAATTTTTCATACAATTTTGATTAGCTAATTCATTATATTTAAAAACAAGAGTTTGATGACAGAAGTCCGTCTAGTCAAAGCTATGGTTTTTCCAGTAGTCGTGTATGGATGTGAGAGTTGGACCATAAAGAAGGCTGAGTGCTGAAGAACTGATGCTTTCAAACCGTGGTTCTGGACAAGGCTTTTGAGAGTCCCTTGAACAGCAAGGAAATCAAATCAGTCAATCTTAAAGGAAATCAACCCTGAGTATTCATTGGAAGGACTGATGCTGGAGTTGAAGCTCCAGTACTTTGGTCACCTGATGCGAAGAACCAATCAATGGAAAATACCTCGATGCTGGGAAAAATTGAAGGCAGGGGGAGAAAGGGACAACAGAGAATGAGATGGTTGGGTGGCATCACCGACTGAATGGACATGAGTTTGAATAAACTCCAGGAGATGGTAAAGGATAGGAAAGCCTGGCGTCCTGCAGACCATGGGGTCACAAAGGGTTGGGTATGACTGAGCGACTGAACAAAAGCGAGAGAAGACAACACAGAGCTGAGTAAACAAAGTGCTTGAATTAAGGAAAACTTACCGAGAAGGTTTTAACTATCTCCATTTTTAGATCTCTTTGACAGTAGAATGCCTCACCTAATATTGAATGACAAGACATCTGTCATAATAGGGTGATGATGTTCTTGTCTCTAGAGTCTGTATGTGATTTATACCTGCTGTTCTATAGAAATATAACATGAGCCATGGATGCGAGCCACACATTTCATTTAAAACTTTTAAGTAGTTGCTTTCAAGGAAGCAATAAGAATAGGCAAAATTAATTTTATAATACATTTTATTTAATCTAAAACCAAACAGATCATTTCAATATGTTTTATATAAAATTATTAATGTGATATTTTATCTTTATCATACTAAGTCTTCAAATTAGGGTGTGTATTTTATACTTCAGTTCAGTTCTGTTCAGTCGCTCAGTCGTGTCTGACTCTTTGCGACCCTACGAATCGCAAGTGCATTTTGGACCACTTACATTTTAAGCGCTCAGTAGACACATGGTTCCTGGTGGCAGTGTGAGACAACACAGATATATATGGTCAAACCCACAGACATTCATTTGTCACTTACTCAGTACTTAGTGAGCACATGCTCAATGTTGAGTATTGCACTAGGTGATAAGAGTGTAGTGGTGATGACATTGCATATACTCTTAGGAAACTTCCAGTCTGGTGGGAGATATCATAAAACAGAGAGAAAAATGCAGTGTTGTATTTTTGACGATTAGCTGAAATACTTCTACACTGAAAATCCCATTCAAGGTCCTAAGCAAATAGAAAAAAAGAAAAGTAATTTAGAGTGTCACTGATGACTTCCAAAGGAAAACCTAATTTAATACTGTAATAATGTATATAAATTGACCAGCAAATACAAGTGAGGACACAAGAATGAGACAGTGGAGTATTCTCAGAGGGAAAGTCATATGGAAAGGATGTTTGTATGAAGGTGTGTGTCTGTGTGTGTGTGTAACAGAGTGAGAGAAAGTAGAGAGTAAGGAATGGCGGAAGAACTTCAAGGATTCCATAAAGTTGGAAGTTCTGAGGTCACCCCGTGTGCACGGTAAAAACTGGTCCAAGGGAAGCAAGATAATTTATACCCTTAGTGAATTGCTGTCTATTATGCTTAAATTAATATCTAACTCTATCTTGATTGGTAAGAAGTGGAAATAAAGGGCCAATAGTGTGAAAGGAAAGAAAAAAGGAGTAGACAAAACCACTGTAAATAGAAGAAATAATGGAGGAATACAAAGTCCTCAAGTAACTGCCCTTGGATTCTGCTACCAAAAGCCAATATATGCCCATCAGTAATAATATCACTGAAACTTAGCTATGCATCATTATTTAGAATAGCTAAGATATGTAAACAACTAAAGTGTTCATCAATATATAAATGGATAAAGAAGATGTGGTGTGTCTACATGTGTATAATTGTGTGTGTGTGTAAGCTACTCAGTTGTGTATGACTCTCTGTGACCCCCATGGACTCTAGCCTGCCAGGCTTCTCAGGTGATGGAATTCCCCAGGCAAGAATACTGGAGTGGGTTGCCATTCCCTTCTCCAGGGGATCTTCCCGCCCCAGGAATCAAACCCATGTCTCCCACACTGCAGGCAGATTCTTTGTTGTCTGAGGCACCAGGAAACACAGCCATAAAAAATGAAATGTCCAATCAGCAGGTAGTAAAATCTGAAAGTAACAAGATATTATATCTCAACTCTGTTTGAATGAAAATAAAGTTAGCAATGTTATTGCTATATATAGTGTTGTTCCTTACCCTGGATATAAATAACCTTCAGTCAAATCATGAAATACCTGAGGTGAAGGATTTTGATTTTTGTAAGATAGTTTTTATTGTCACATTAAGCCACCTAATGGCTAAATAAGTAAAAGTTTACATGGGATGAATATTTTCCGTCTGTGACCCCCATCAATAAGTAAATAAATAATAATTCAAAGTCATTTTATACTCTTTCAGATTTAAAGTTACAGTTTCTTTTAACTAGAAAGTCACTGGACCCCAGTGCTACTACTCAGTAGCCTAGATTTGTGCAGTCCTTGTTTGATACTGTACAGAAAGTACTGGATCAAAGCATAGCTTATTTTAATCATCATTAAGAGATAAAAGGTAAAATGTAATATTGTCATGCTCTCCATCTAATTAATGATAAAGTCAAACCATTATGGTTTAATAAAATATGCCACAGCACAAGAATAATTGCATGAAGAAAGTAGAAATTGAAATCAAATAGAATTGAGCCTCAAAAATGAGGAAAAGCATCATGATTGACTTGAGATGTACTTAAAGATCAAATTCAAAAAGTTCTTCATTTATAATAAGGAGTAGATTCTAGTATTTCAGTCACAGTACTCATAGACACCTTGAATAATTACATTTTCACATTCTAATAAACTGAAATGGGGCTTCCCTTGTGTCTCAGACAGTAAAGATCCACCTGCAATGCAGAAGACCTAAGCTCGATCTCTGGTTTGGGAAGATCCCCTGGAGAAGGGAATGACAACCCACTCCAGTATTCTTATATGGAGAATTTCATAGACAGAGGAGCCTTGTGGGCTACAGTCCATGGCATAGCAGAGTCAGACTTGAGTAGGTGACTAACACTGTCACTTTTTTTACCAAACTGGAAAACCACAGGTGTATTTCTGTATAACTTGCTGTATTGGGTGTTGTTCATAGTAGCAATTATACCTGTATAAATTATTTTTCCTGAAACATAATTTTCATAAAATTTTCCCCAAATAACTATTTTCCATTACTCTTAGATATTGCTAACTTTTATCTCTTCTTGTCAAGTCAGTTGACAAGAGGAAAGAAGATTTCAAGAAGCCCATACAAATAACAGAAAAGTGGGAGAAAAATATAAGTTTGTCCTAGCATTTATTTTAAAAGGTTTCCCCCAAAGTAAAAGTTAGAAGGCATCTGGAACCTGTCATTTTGTGATGATGGATCTGAACAAGGAGACACATGTACGTGTCAGAAACAGAAATAGTTCTGTATTCATGATCTGATTGTCATCAGATATTTTAGGGGGAGAAATGGGGAGAGGTATAGGTTTTGAGGCTTAGGAGGGAAATCCACCGATATACTTTGGAGAGAATGTGAATGCCACTAATCCTCCTTTTATAGGTTTACTGATTGAACTGCTATCTTATAACCTCTTTCTCACTCTTTAAGCTACTATCATATTCCTACCCAATGTCTTAAGAGAAAAAGGTGATCCTACTGAGTATCAGTAGACTATGGGGTTGCTGAAAACGAGATGGAAAAAAAAAATCACTCTTTTTCCAATAATGTTTAAATATTAACAGTTTTATTGCAGATAATACATAAAGTCTAAATATATTGTGTGTACATAAATGTGATATGGATATATGTGCATATAATGCATATATCTGTATATATATATGTATATATATATATAGCATAACCATTTCAAGCTTACTTTATTTTGAAAAATTTCATTCAAGTCTCTAGTTCTTTAGATTGACTTTGGAGAGAAGACTCTTGAGAATCCCTTGGACTGCAAGGAGATCCAACCAGTTCATCCTAAAGGAAGTCAGTCCTGACTATTCATTGGAAGGACTGACGCTGATGCTGAAACTCCAATATTTTGGCCACCTGATGTGAAGAATGACTCCTTAGAGAAGACCCTGATGCTGGGAAAGATTGAAGGCAGGAGGAGAAGGGGACGAGAGAGGATGAGATGGTTGGATGGCATCAGTGACTCGGACATGAGTTTGTGTAATCTCTGGGAGCTGGTGATGGACCGGGAAGCCTGGCATGCTGCAGTCTATGAGGGCGCAGAGTTGGACACAACTGAGTGACTGAACTGAACTTGGAAAGAGGGAAAATGAAAGTGAAAGTTTCTCAGTTGTGTCTGACTCTTTGTGATCCCATGGAATAGTCCATGGAATTCTCCAGGCCAGAATATAGGAGTGTGTAGCCTATCCTTCTCCAGCAGATCTTCCCAACCCAGGAATCAAACAGGGGTCTCCTGCATTGCAGGCGTGACTTTGCAGAAGTCCTCAAAATTAGTTGAGCTTATATAGCTCAGTTACCTTAATACATTTTTGATATTCGTCTCCCCATTATAATGTACTTTTCTTTCTACCAGAGCTCAATATGCTTATATCACTTTAAAGCACTTTAGTATTAGATACTCTTCAGGCTCTAATTTCTTGGGTCATGTTCTGAAAATATTGCTCCAAATGCTTCTATGTACCAAGACTCTCTCCTCAGACTTTCATATGAAAATAGTTCTCTAGTTTGTCTCTGGCAATTGACTTCCCACCACTATGACAAATGAGAAGTGGAAGGTATATTTTGAACAAATTGGTTATCATGTCTCAGAAATGATCTTATATAAGTGCCTTATATATTAATAGTTGAAGAACTAAAGGCTTATTCTTCAGCTTCCTAGAACATAGTGTGTTTGATATTTCCATGCATGTGAGCAGGAGAGTATTCTGTCTATAATAAGTAAATAAGGCATTCTACAAATGAAAACACAACAAAATTTAAGGGCCTAGAATTTAATGAAGAATTATATAAAGCTTTAATAAGTCAATGTTGTCCCTAAAGTATCTGTGGCTTTTGTGTTCTACTCAATAAACTAATGCTTAATCATGGCAAAATTATTCTTTCTCTTGAACAGGAATATAAAGATTTGTTTAAGAGATGAAAACAAAGTTTCATAAACTGTGCATGTTAATCTTCTCTCTTAGCCTTACTACAAATGTGTCTCCTTTCTTCTAATCATTCTTTCAGGATTTATTTTAGGAATACAGTTGATTATTGCTAGCCTGACAACTGTCCCATCCTGACTCTGAGATCTTGACATGTCACTCTCTGCTGTTTCTTTAAGCGTGTCATCTAATCCTGGGATTTACAATAATATCTCTTAGTTGTTGGTTCACAACTTTACTGTCCTGGTTTTCAAGATCTTACCTGTTCTATCACCCCTGCTCTTGTGGCATGTAAAAGCTCCTTTCCTGGGATGCAATAGAATATTACAAAGTGAGTACATTACTGAAAAGCATTCTGCATTTCCTGTTGAAGGTAGTAATGTTGCTACTTATACCTATCCAGGCAGTTGTGAGGGCTTCCCCGGGTAGCTCAGCAGTAGAGAATCTGTCTGCAGTGCAGGAGATGTAGGAGATCTAGATTTGATCCCTGAGTCAGGAAGACCCCCTGGAGGAGGGCATGGCAGCACATTCCAGTATTCTTGCATGGCGAGTCTCATGGACAGAGTAGCCTGATGGGCTACAGTCCATGGGGTCACAAAGAGTTGGGCGTGACTGAAGGGACTGAGCATGCAGGCAGGCAGTTATGAAGTTTCTCATTTATAATGTTGTGAAGTATCTTCCTGCCATAGACTGAATTTTATCACCTCCAAATTTGTATGTTGAAACCCTAAACTCCAGATATAATCCTTAGGAGGTGATGTGGTAAGGTCATAGTGTGGCCATAATCCAAAAGTTCTGTAGACATGTACGACTAGGAAGAAATCTCTCTCTTCACCATGTGAAGACTTGGAGAGGCAGTAAGACAGCCATCTGCGAGGCAAGAAGATAACTCTCACCAGACACTGCATCAGACAGTATCTTGATCTTGGATTTCCAGCTTCCAGAACTGAGGCAAATACATTTCTGTGGTTTAAGTCCCCCAGTTTGTGGCATTTGATTATGGCAGCTGGAGCTGACTACTACATTTCCTTCTCCAAGTCTTGTTTCAGACTCATCTCTCCCAAATGGTATGTTTTAAGTGCTCATTCTACTTTCGTTTCAGAAACAGTTTTATTTCTCAAAGATCTTTACAACTTTCACCTAAAACAGCAGGCACTTGTATTTACTTTAAGTTCTTCCCCAAACTGTTTCTCTTTCCTTTGGCATTTGGTTCAAAATCCTATCAAGTTGGTGCATAAACAGATGCCATTTTTCTCAATCTAGCAAAAGATTCTTTAATGACACATTGCAACACATTCCTGGGTATACAAGGGATTTTTGTACATTTTGTGTGTATAAATTTATACCAGACCAGCCTTTCTGGAGAAGAAAATGACAACCCACTCCAGTATTCTTGCCTGGAGAATCCCATGGACAAAGGAGCCTGGTGGGCTACAGTCCAGGGGATCATAAAGGGTCAGACACAACTGAGCGACTAACACACACACAGCCTTTCTGGAGATGGTTGACAGTGTGCACCTTTAGCAAAATAGCCTCTAAGTCAATGATGCCAAGAAGATTTTCTAGGCAAGAAAGTTTGTCATGCCAAAAAAATAAGTCAAACAGCAAATCCATCCATTAAGTCAATGAAGCCATGGTGTTGAAATACTATGAAACCACTAGGAGAATATTTGCAAAATATTTTTAACGATCTGGGGAATTTCTGATGATACAATGAACTGGGCAAACTCCAGGAGATAGTGTAGGACAGAGAAGCCTGGAGTGCTGCAGTCCATGGGGTTGCAAATTGTCAGATATGACTTAGCGGCTGAACAACGATGACAACAATCAACTAAGCATGCATGCTAGGACTCCGTAGTTATAAGTCTACAACGGTAGGGGACATGTGTTTGTATTTATAGGTAAACACGACAAAATTTAACAATGATTTTTCGTCTTTAAGCTTTTATCTCTTTTCCAACTAAATGAAAATAAATACATCTTAGTTATAGAGTTAAACATATCAATAATATGTTTTAAAAATGTTGACAGGACAGACATAGAGAACAGACTTGTGGTTGCCAAGGAGGAGAAATGGTAGGGGAGAGAAGCACTGAGAGTTTGGGATTAGCAGATGCAATCTATTATATAAAGAATAAGCAACAAGGTCCTGCTGTATAGCACAGGAAATTGTATTCAACATTCTGTGACAAACCATAATGGGAAAGAATATGAAAAAAGAATACGTGCTGTGTGTTTAGTTGCTCAGTCGTGTCCGACTGTTAGGACCCCATGGACGCCAAGCTCCTCTGTCCATGGGGATTCTCCCAGGCAAGAAACCCAGGGATCTAACCCAGGTCTCCCACATTGTAGACAGATTCTTTACTGTCTGAGCCACCAGGAAAGCCTGAAAAAGAATATATTCATGTATAAATGAAGGAGGAGCCTGCTGGGCTGTAGTCCATGGGGTCGCTAAGAGTCGGACATGACTGAGCGGCCTCACTTTCACTTTTCACTTTCATGCATTGGAGGAGGAAATGGCAACCCACTCCAGTATTATTGCCTGGAGGATCCCAGGGATGGGAGAGCCTGGTGGGCCGCCGTCTATGGGGTTGCACAGAGCCGGACACAACTGAAGGGACTTAGAAGCAGCAGCAACAGCTGTACTGCAGAAATTAACACAACATTGTAAATCAACTATACTTCAATAAAATTCAGTTCAATTCAGTTGCTCAGTCATGTCCGACTCTTTGCGATCCCATGAATTGCAGTACGCCAGGGCTCCGTCCATCACCAACTCCCAGAATCACTCAGACTCATGTCCATCAAGTCAGTGATGCCATCCAGCCATCTCATCCTCTGTCGTGCCATTCTCCTCCTGCCCCCAATCCCTCCCAGTATCAGCATCTTTTCCAATGAGTCAACTCTTCGCATGAGGTGGCCAAAGTACTGGAGTTTCAGCTTCAGCATCATTCCTTCCAAAGAAATCCCAGAGCTGATCTCCTTCAGAATGGACTGGTTGGATCTCCTTGCAGTCCAAGGGACTCTCAAGAATCTTCTCCAACACCACAGTTCAAAAGCATCAATTCTTCGGCACTCAGCTTTCTTCACAGTCCAACTCTCACATCCATACATGACCACTGGAAAAACCATAGCCTTGACTAGATGGACCTTTGTTGGCATAGTAATGTCTCTACTTTTCAATATGCTATCTAGGTTGGTTGTAACTTTTCTTCCAAGGAGTAAGCATCTTTTAATTTCATGGCTGCAGTCACCATCTGCAGTGATTTTGGAGCCCCCCAAAATAAAGTCTGACACTGTTTCCACTCTTTCCCCATCTATTTCCCATGAAGTGATGGGACTGGATGCCATGATCTTCGTTTTCTGAATGTTGAGCTTTAAGCCAACTTCTTCACTCTCCACTTTCACTTTCATCAAGAGGCTTTTTAGTTCCTCTTCACTTTCTGCCATAAGGGTGGTGTCATCTGCATATCTGAGGTTATTGATATTTCTCCTGGCAATCTTGATTCCAGCTTGTGCTTCTTCCAGCCCAGCTTTTCTCATGATGTACTCTGCATATAAGTTAAATAAGCAGGGTGACAATATACAGCCTTGATGTACTCCTTTTCCTATTTGGAACCAATCTGTTGTTCCATGTACAGTTCTAATTATTGCTTCCTGACCTGCATATAAAATTATATATATATACATGTATAGACAGGAGATTTCGCAATACTTAATACACTGCCAGATATAATTGTCTACTTCTGCAGTCTGAGTAATCTACTTACTATGAAAAAATTTTCTCTAAATTCTAACATCCTGTGTCTCTGTGCTTACACTGTGTGTCTTTGCTGGGAAATGATAGATTTCCTTATATTAACACACTTTATTTCTCCCATTATCTGAATTGAAGGCACAAGGAATATTCTCTGCAAAAATTTTCTGATCTGAAAAAGTATGCTTCTCTTTCTGATACATTTTAGAGAACCACTTTATTTTAGTGTCAAACATTGTTCACATACAATAAGGAGGGTATGAAAAGATCATTCCTACTGTGTATGAGATTGTAAGTACAAAGAATTGTTTCTTAGGCTGATCTAAAAATTAAAAGATTATGTGTTCTCTGGTCTGTGCCCCTCTGGAGTTCACCTAATGCCAAACTCCGAGAGGGAACTCAATAAATATTTAATTGATGGGACTGTTGGGAAGCTCTTCAAGGTCAGCCTTTAAAGTTACATTATGTAGTGGACATTCATGGAAAAGGCCTTGATATCTTTAATCCTTATTTTTTGTTGCATTGGATGGCATTAAATATATAGTAAGAGGAGTGTTATGAATTCTTAAGTGCTTCAAAAGTAATTTTGGCATATTGATTAGAGACTGTCTCCACAGAAACAACAATTGCATGTCCAACCATTGTTTAATTGTGATTTTATTCCCAAGAGTACTGTCAACCTATTTTACATTTTACATGTAGATAATACTTTTATGTAGATATGTAATAATATTTTTAAAATGTAATAATATTGCCCTGCATTTTAAATCCTTAGAAAATATTTCTGTCATTTACAGTATCAGTCATGAAGATATAAGTGAAGAATACAGTTTGCATTGTTAGACTATTATCAATTTTTGAGAGTGGCCCAGTCGAATTGGCTGATTCACTTAAGAATTATAGCAAATAGTCAAAATTCTCCAGGAAGTTCATTAAGGGACCATCGATTGGGACTTGTTACCTGATCTTTTAAGAATTATCCCAGGAAACAATTATTTCTCCTAACAATTTTAAACGGGTAACTTAATTCCTAAACTCTAATTTATTGGAAATATATATCTTTTAAACTCCTTGGTTTCTCTAGTTTTATCTTAGGCTCTGGCACATTTTGATGCCCCAACTTCAATAAAAATTAATCAGCTTTTCTAAATAAGTTCAGCCCTAAAACATATGTTTTTACTCATAATATATGGATCTTCACTCATCTAGCAGCAGAAAATAGCTACACTTGAAATGCTTTCAAGAGTACATTTCTGAATTTATTGTCACCCAATCCCCGTTTAAAATTTAATAGGCAGAAGCAACATTTATGACAGAGTTCCTGAAGGATATGAAATTCACCTATTCCTCAAGAAATGCTAAAATGCAGAATGCTAAAATGTACTCTTGGTCTCTATATCACTATAAGTTTTCTACAATGTCATAGTCCCAGTTTATGGTATTTTTTAAATTAAAAAATAAAATCCCTATGAAACTTGATTGTGTTTGATTTAAAGATGTTTACGTTTCCTTTTTTCCCTTTTATTACATGCAATCAGGAGTATGAAAATCTTACAAAGAAGAACTTTTCTTAGGATCACTTCTGAGCAATTGCTCAGATTTTATTCTATAAAAGCTAAATTTCATAATGACCATTTCCCACTTTTTACATTGATTGTTAGAATAAAACCAAAATGATTCAGCTATTCTGATTATATAAGCTTCATTTCAGATTAAATTTTATACCCTTGTCCTTGCTTTTCCTTTACTGTATATTTTCCCCATTATTGTTTTATAAATTTATAGGTATTTTAGTTATGCTATTAAGATACTTTTCAAACATGTTTAGAAAAAGTGTTTAAACATAGAAAAGTTGTTTTGTTGTTGTTGTTGTTGTTAGAATTCTTTTACCTTGACAATAAAACTAATCCTGAGTACTATTTCTAGAGTGAAAGATTTTTTCTGTTGAAAAGTTTGCCTCTTTTACCTTTAATTCTCCTGATGAGATTCTATTCTTTCCTGGATGTTTATGTTATTCCTGATAGTTCTTTGAGAGTACAGAGCACTCTGGGGAACACTGGATATTTACTGCTGTAAAGAGTTCTGAGATAATCTTAATCATTTTAGCCTGCTAAAGGCATCTCCCATTGTTTTTTTTTTTTTTCTATGTATATTTGATAGATAGGATCCATCCATTTTATGAAGTAACTGAGAGGATTATCCATTCATTTTCCACCTTTTTGTGTCATTGACACAGGTTCTTTCAGTGTGAAATAGTACACTGTTCTGATTTTAAATGATTTTTCAACTGTTTTCTCAAAAATATATTTCAATCATCAGATCCTGTGGGTAAAAAACAATCCTGGAAACTCTTGATCATTTTGAATTTAGACTCAACGTTTAATTTTGTTCAAAGAAGCCTAACCTTTTTCTTCACTTTATTCTTCATCTGATTCCAACTCATCATGCACCTTGCATCTCACCTGCATTCTAACTGGCACATTTTCTCACCTGCCACAGTTATGTCACTGGGAGAAACCTGAAATTTTTGTTTTATATTACTATATTTTTAATTTTAGAGAGAAATAAATGCTTTCTAGTTACATTAAACCATAATCCAATCTCACTGTTGAAACTGATCCTTTTGTTTTTCAGTTGCTCCTTTCAAAGACTTTTAACAAATCATTTTTGTCCTACAAGCCTATCCATTCCATCATGCTTTCTGCACAATTATATCTGGAGAAATAACATTTGAGTCCAGAGGCAAGTCTGAAAAATAACATCCAAGCTTAATAAGAGATCAATTCCTATGGAACAAGGAGAATTTTCCTTATTCAGAACAAATTTTTTGTTGCAGTTATATCATTCTAGTAAATTCAATTGAAAAATCCAAGTAGTCCTTCACTAGATAAGTGCTATCCACATATAATATATTATATCCACATATAATATATATATAATATATATGTATATTCCAGTTTCTATATAAAAATGATTTTATTTTTAAACACCTAATTATAAGTAACTCAAGAACATTAACTCAATTACAATGGTGGTTCTCTGGTATCAGATTAAATCAAGAGTAGTGACAAATTTTTATTTTTATGTATCTCTCAGAGGAAGAATACACTGTGACTCTTTATTTCCAGCAGAACAGGAGTTAGAGATAGAATCTGAAAGTTGAAAATTTAATTCATTTTATTGCTACAAACATTTAGTATTTAACATATAAACATTTAAATGTTGTTATAAACATTTAAACAATATTTTGATTTAAAGACCCCAGGAACTTGAGGGAAATAAAATTTCTGAAAAACATTCCATTTTCTCTCTAAATCAAAGATCACATCCCTTTATGTCAACCTAATTTTAAAAGCAAGGGCATGGACTTACTGTATAGCACAGGGAACTCTGCTCAATGTTAAGTAGCAGTCTGAATGGGAGGCGAGTTTGGGGGAGAATGGATACATGTATGGGGCTTCCCAGCTGACTCAGAAGTAAAGAATCCCCTGCAATGCAGGAAACACAGGAGACTGCAGTTCAGTCCCTGGGTGGGGAAGATCCACTAGAAGTGGGCATGGTTATCCACTCCAGTATTCTTGCCTGCAGAATCCCATGGATAGAAGAGTCTGGTGGGCTACACTCCATAGCGTCACAAAGAGTCGGACACAACTGAAGTGACTTAGCATGCACCCATGGATACATGTATATGTATGGCTGAATCCCCTCTCTGTTCACCTGAAGCTGTCACAACATTGCTAATAAGCTGTATTCCAATACAAAATAAAAGTTAAAAAAATAAAATAAAAGACATGGAAATAAGAGATTGCTTTTTGCTAATAGAGACACTAATTTTCATGTTGTAAAACAAAGTTAGAATGTAAACTTACAGACTCTTATAATTTAGTCTCTAATCAAACATTGAAGTTAACCTTTCTCCCCAATTCTCT
The DNA here is from genome assembly GCF_014754425.2 of Oryx dammah. Lineage (NCBI taxonomy): Eukaryota > Metazoa > Chordata > Mammalia > Artiodactyla > Bovidae > Oryx > Oryx dammah. Next base: position 133,072,074 of record NW_024070186.1, on the reverse strand, counting down.
TCTCTTGTTTGCATATCTTAGCAGAATCTTTTTTTTTTAATTCTCTCCATCATTAAGCCCCCTCTCTGTCACATTTTTCATATAGTTGTATACATTTCACAAAAGAAGTTATATTTATTTTTTTAATAATTTATTTTTTTATTTTACTTTACAATTCTGTATTGGTTTTGCCAGACATTGACATGAATCCACCACGGGTGTACATGCGTTCCCAAACATGAACCCCCTCCCACCACCCTCCCCACAACATCTCTCTAGGTGATCCCCACGTACCAGCCCCAAGCGTGCCATATCCTGCATGGGACATGGACTGGCGATTCGATTCTTACATGATATTATACATGTTTCAATGCCATTCTCCCAAATGATCTCACCCTCTCCCTCTCCCTCTCCCTCTGAGTCCAAAAGTCCGCTATACACATCTATGTCTTTTTTGCTGTCCTGCATACAGGGTCATCATTGCCATCTTTCTAAATTCCATATATATGTGTTAGTATACTGTATTGGTATTTTTCTTTCTGGCTTACTTCACTCCGTATAATCGGCTCCAGTTTCATGCATCTCATCAGAACGGATTCAAATGTATTCTTTTTAACGGCTGAGTAATACTCCATTGTGTATATGTACCACTGCTTTCTTATCCATTCATCTGCTGATGGACATCTAGGTTGTTTCCATGTCCTGGCTATTATAAACAGTGCTGTGATGAACATTGGGGTACATGTGTCTCTTTCAGTTCTGGTTTCCTCCGTGTGTATGCCCAGCAGTGGGATTGCTGGGTCATAAGGCAGTTCTATTTGCAATTTTTTAAGGAATCTCCACACTGTTCTCCATAGTGGCTGTACTAGTTTGCATTCCCACCAACAGTGTAGGAGGGTTCCCTTCTCTCCACACCCTCTCCAGCATTTATTGCTTGCAGATTTTTGGATCGCAGACATTCTGACTGGTGTGAAGTGGTACCTCATTGTGGTTTTGATTTGCATTTCTCTAATAATGAGTGATGTTGAGCATCTTTTCATGTGTTTGTTAGCTATCCGTATGTCTTCTTTGGAGAAATGTCTATTTAGTTCTTTGGCCCATTTTTTGATTGGGTCATTTATTTTTCTGGAATTGAGCTACAGGAGTTGCTTGTATATTTTTGAGATTAGTTGTTTGTCAATTGCTTCATTTGCTATTATTTTCTCCTGTTCGGAAAACTGTCTTTTCACTTTGCTTATATTTTCCTTTGTTGTGCAGAAGCTTTTAATTTTAAATAGGTCCCATTTGTTTATTTTTGCTTTTATTTCCAGAATTCTGGGAGGTGGATCATAGAGGATCCTGCTGTGGTTTATGTCGGAGAGTGTTTTGCCTATGTTCTCCCCTAGGAGTTTTATAGTTTCTGGTCTTACATTTAGATCTTTAATCCATTTTGAGTTTATCTTTGTGTGCGGTGTTAGAAAGTGATCTAGTTTCATTCTTTTACAAGTGGTTGACCAGTTTTCCCAGCACCACTTGTTAAAGAGATTGTCTTTACTCCATTGTATATTCTTGCCTCCTTTGTCAAAGATAAGGTGTCCATATGTGTGTGGATTTATCTCTGGGCTTTCTATTTTGTTCCATTGATCTATATTTCTGTCTTTGTGCCAATACCATACTGTCTTGATGACTGTGGCTTTGTAGTAGAGCCTGAAGTCAGGCAAGTTGATTCCTCCAGTTCCATTCTTCTTTCTCAAGATTGCTTTGGCTATTCATGGTTTTTTGTATTTCCATACAAATCTTGAAATTATTTGTTCTAGTTTTGTGAAAAATATCGCTGGAAGCTTGATAGGGATTGCATTGAATTTGTAAATTGCTTTGGGTAGTATACTCATTTTTACTATATTGATTCTTCCAATCCATGAGCATGGTCTATTTCTCCGTCTATTAGTGTCCTTTTTGATTTCTTTCATCAGTGTTTTATAGTTTTTTATATATAGGTCTTTAGTTTCTTTAGGTAGATATATTCCTAAGTATTTTATTCTTTTTGTTGCAATGGTGAATGGAATTGTTTCCTTAATTTCTTTTTCTACTTTCTCATTATTAGTGTATAGGAATGCAAGGGATTTCTGTGTGTTGATTTTATACCCTGCAACTTTACTATATTCATTAATTAGCTCTAGTAATTTTCTGGTAGAGTCTTTAGTGTTTTCTATGTAGAGGATCATGTCTTCTGCAAACAGTGGGAGTTTTACTTCTCCTTTTCCAATTTGGATTCCTTTTATTTCTTTTTCTGCTCTGATTGCTGTGGCTAAAACTTCCAGAACTATGTTGAATAGTAGTGGTGAAAGTGGGCACCTTTGTCTTGTTCCTGACTTTAGGGGAAATGCTTTCAATTTTTCACCATTGAGGATAATGTTTGCTGTGGGTTTGTCATATATAGCTTTTATTATGTTGAGGTATGTTCCTTCTATTCCTGCTTTCTGGAGAGTTTTTATCATAAATGGATGTTGAATTTTGTCAAAGGCCTTTTCTGCATCTATTGAGATAATCATATGGCTTTTATTTTTCAATTTGTTAATGTGGTGAATTACACTGATTGATTTGCAGATATTGAAGAATCCTTGCATCCCTGGGAAAAGCCCACTTGGTCATGGTGTATGATCTTTTTAATGTGTTGTTGGATTCTGATTGCTAGAATTTTGTTGAGGATTTTTGCATCTACGTTCATCAGTGATATTGGCCTGTAGTTTTCTTTTTTTTTTTTGTGGCATCTTTGTCAGGTTTTGGTATTAGGGTGATGGTGGCCTCATAGAATAAGTTTGGAAGTTTACCTTCCTCTGCAATTTTCTGGAAGAGTTTGAGTAAGATAGGTGTTAACTCTTCTCGAAATTTTTGGTAGAATTCAGCAGTGAAGCCGTCTGGACCTGGGCTTTTGTTTGCTGGAAAATTTCTGATTACGGTTTCAATTTCCTTGCTTGTGATGGGTCTGTTAAGATTATCTATTTCTTCCTGGTTCAGTTTTGGAAAATTGTACTTTTTTGTAAGAATTTGTCCATTTCTTCCAGGTTGTCCATTTTATTGGCATATAATTGCTGATAGTAGTCTCTTATGATCCTTTGTATTTCTGTGTTGTCTGTTGTGATCTCTCCATTTTCATAGAAGTTACATTTATTGAAATGGATTTTTTCCTGGCAAACACAAGATGTAGGCAGCTCTGTAGACAAAACAGCCTCATTTAAGTATAAGGAACATAAAATGTCATGGTGTGCTCAATGAATTGTGAAAATATAGGTAGAGGTTCATGGGGTTTGGCTGGATGGTATGGTAACAAACTTGCCAAGGGAATGCTTTTTATATCAATTCTGTAGAAAACAAAAATACCAAAGAATTGTAATCATTGGAGAAAAATTAATTTATCAACATGACTTTGGTGACATTGTAGGTGATGATCAAATTGGATGAGGCTGAATAGAGGGTGGAAGGCTGTTAGGAAAATATTTCCAAGGCTATGAGAAAGAATTTGAGATCTGAGAGAGCACTGGGAATGACAGCAAGTGAATGGTTGAGAGAAGTGATTAGAATGAGGACTATAGATGTCTTAAGTACTATTTCCTTATGGAAGGTAATGAAGAAATACAATGGAGGGTTAAATACCAGGTTTCTAGCTTATGTGAGTGGCAGTTTTAATATTTTAAGGTGAGGACTTCAGTTGAATACATTGTTGCTCACTAACATTGTTCCTTTCTCTGCTGTAAATTTGCATCCTTGACCTGTTGATTCACTTGTGACCATGTGACCATGTGGACTGCCATGTTTCTCTGCAATGAGAAAGCTTTGAGAGCAGGCACTTGATTCACAATGTCTTGTTTTCCTCTTGCCCTGAGGCTGGAAATATTCCAAATGGACATTACTCAATTCATCTAGACCCCACAAGCAAGATCACATGCCACAGAGCCCTCACTGGTTTAAAATTAGCACCTTCTTCTAAGTCACTGAGTTAACAGGACCTTTTGTTACTATGCCATAACCTAATCTATCTTGACTGAAATAGAGGAATAAAACATAAAAAAGGAAGCTTCAGAGAGAAGATGATTAATTCAGTTTTGGACAGGTTAAGACTGAGTCTTAACCTTAATAAATGTAAAGGAGACCTTTATATTTATTGCACTAGAGAACTCTCAATACCTATTTCCATTTCACTATTCTCTGTATTAATTGATTGCTATTTTTTGGTGGGTTGCTTGTTGAAAGGTGGTATTGCATAGTGGTTAAAAATGTACTCTCTGAAACCACTTCCTGATTTTGACTCCCTTGTCTTTTATCTCAACATGTTCAGGCTTCAGTTTCCTCACCTGTAAAATAAGGATGATCAATGTACCTCATAAGGTTGCTGTGAGAATTAAATAATGTAAAATGTTTAGCTGAGCTTAGAAGAGTCTTTGGCTCATAGTAAGTGTTCTGTAATGTTATCATTACTATTTTTGTACTCATAATTTGGTCCTTTCAGAAAGCAGCAGGGAATTGAAGATAGGTATACATATAAGATCCACTAAAGCTGTAAGAAAAAAAAAAAAGAAAGAAAAAGATTTCTAGTCTTATCTTTTGAGGAAAACTGCTCTATTGAAAAATTTTATCACTTACTTTAAAGTGAACTTTGTATTTAAAAATACATCTTAAAATTTGATTTGTCAATCCTAGTAGTGCACATACCTAGTCATTAAGAGATGTAGAAGAATTATTTCAAGACTACCAATTCTTTGAAAATAAATTTTGATTCAAGAAATATAAAAATGCTAAATGACCAATTAAGATAAGGAAGAACCTATTGGTATAGCATTCCCTGGGACTGAATATTTCTCTAGGTTATTGTTTGATTCCTTTTTTCTACTGGTGGGCCCAGTATTTTAAATTTCTGGCCTTTCCCACTGGATGTTCACATCTTTCTGCCATGCTGTTTGTCCCTGGGAAGCCCTGTGGTCTGTTCTTGAGCAGGTTATTAAAGTCAGCTCTGCTGAGTTTGAAACTTCCTCTGCAAAGTTCCACTGCAAAAAGAGCACACACGCTCTAGACCTGAGATCTCCTACATCCATCAGCAAAGTCCTGCATATATATAAATATATATTTTTATCTATCTATCTATATATATATATATATATATTCTACATTTTATGGTTATTCAGTTGCTAAGTTGTGTCCGATTCTGGAACCCCATGGACTGCAGCATGACAGGCTTCCCTGTCCTTCACCACCTCTTGGAGTTTGCTCACACTCGTGTCCATTAAGTCGGTGATGCCATCCAAGCATCTCATCCTCTGTCATCTCCTTCTCCTCCTGCCTTGAATCTTTCCCAGTATCAGAGTCTTTTCCAATGAGTCAACTCTTCACATGAGATAGCCAGAGTATTAGAGCTTCAGCTTCAGCATCAGTCCTTCCAATGGATATTCAGGACTGATTTCATTTAGTATTAATTGATTTGATTTCTTTGTTTTCCAATGGAGTAGTAGAACATAGTACTTAAGAGGACCAGAATCATATTGGGTGGAGTCAAATTCCACCCCACTGTTAATTAGCTAGGTGCACTGATTTTTTGCATGTGTAAAATGGTTTAGTTTCTTAGACTATGGGTATTAAATGAGTTAATATATAAAAAGAAACTAGAATAGTCTCTGCCACAACAAAAGTACTCAAAAGTTAGCTGTTGCTAATTGAAAAGGGTTCTTCTGCTTATAATAATAATAACTTATTAAAAAGTTTCTAAATCACAGGAGATAAATTTCTCTCTACATTTCTCTGCTGTCCTTTCTCATAATCCTAATTTAGAACTACCTGAAAACATTACAGACATATTTTTTAATTGGTCTGCTCTAAAAATAAAGTCCAGTGCAATATACTAGTTAAAATAATCAGGAAGCCAACAGGCTAGGGATGGTGACATTAGTACATGTTGTCAGCATCACACAAACCAGCTCAGGAAGGAAGTGCTGCCTCCAACACCTGCCTGCATACTGCACCATCAGGAAAATACCTACATTTCCTTATGCTGCACTATTAGAGAAACAGTTCAATTAAATGTTTATTAACAGTATATCATAGATGAAGATTCTGTCAAGCATGATTAAAAGCAAATATTTAACCAGGGAGGAAGGAATAATTAGGGAGTTTGAGATCTATATGTACACACTACTATATTTATATTTATTTATCATTTATTTTGACTTTGTTGGTTCTTCACTGTTGTGCATGGTCTTTCTCTAGTTGTGACAAGCAGGGGCCACACTCCAGTTGTGTTGCACAGGCTTCTCATTGAGGTGGCTTCTCTTGTTGCAAAACAGGGTTTCTGCAGCCTGAGTGCAGTAGTTGTGGTGCAGAGACTGAGTTGCCCAGCAGCCTGTGGGATCTTCTCAGACCAGGGATCAAACCCATGTCTGCACATTGTTATATTTAAAACAGATGACCAAAAAAGACCAGGGAACTCTGCTCAATGTTATGTGGCAGCCTGGATGGGGGAGGCATTTGAGGGATAATGGATATATATATGGATGGATGAGTCACTCTGTTGTGCACCTGAAATAATACCACAGCATTGATAATTGGCTATGTTGTTATTGTTGTTCAGTCACCCAGTCATGTCTGACTCTTTGCAACCCAATGGACTACAGCATGGCAGGCCTCTCTGTCCTTCATCATCTCCCAGACTTTGCCTAAATTCATGCCCATTGCATCAGTGGTGCCATCCACCCATCTCATCCTCTAACGCCCTTTTCTCCTTCTGCCCTCAATCTTTCCCAGCATCAGGGACTTTTCCAATGAGTTGGCTGTTCATATCAAAAAACGAAAATGCTGGAGCTTCAGCTTCAGCATCAGTCCTTCCAATGAATAGTCAGGGTTGATTTCCCTTGAGATTGATCTTTTTGCTGACAAGGGACTATCAGGAATCTTCTCTAGCCTCACAGTTTGAAGGCATCAATTCTTTAGCACTCTGCCTTCTTTATGGTCCAGCTCTGGCAACTATACATGACTTCTGGGAAGACCATAACCTCAATATATGATCATTTGTTGGCAGAGTAATGTCTCTACTTTTCAACACACTATCTAGTTTTGTCATAGCTTTCCTGCCAAAAAGCAATCATCTTCTGATTTCATGGCTGCAGTCACTATCTGCAGTGATTTTAGAGCCCAAGAAGAAGTCTGTCACAACTTCCTCTTTTTCGCCTTCTATTTGCCGTGAAATAATGGGGCCGGATACCATGATCTTAGTTTTATTAATGTTTAGTTTTAAGCTAGCTCTTTCACTCTTCCTCCACCCTCATCAAGAGGCTCTGTAGTCCCCCTTAGCTTTCTCCCATTAGAGTGGTATCATCCACATATCTGAGGCTGTTGATGTTTCTCCCTCCTGTCATGATTCCAATCTGTAACTCACCCAGCCCAACAGTTCTCATGATGTGCTCAGCATATTGGTTAAACAAATAGGGAGACAGCAGATAGCCCTGTCCTACTCTTTCCTCAATCTTGAACCTATCAGTTGTTCCATACAGGGTTCTAACTGGTGCTTCCTGAACTGCATACAGGTTTCTCAGGAGACAGGAAAGATGTTGTGGGTTGTGGTGTTCCCATATCTTTAAGAGCTATCCACAGTTTGGTATGATCCACACAGTCATAGGCTTTAGCGTATTGATGAAACAGAGGTAGATGGTTTTCTGGAATTCCCTTGCTTCCTCTATGATCCGGTGAATGTTTGCAGTTTGATCTCTGGTTCCTCTGCCTTTTCTAAGCCCAGCTTGGACATCTGGAAGTTCTTGGTTCACATAATACTGAAGCCTAGCATGCAAGATTTTAAACACAACCTTACTAGTTGGGAGATGAGTGCAATTGTCTGATGGTTAAAACATTCTTTAGTACTACCCTTCTTGGGAATTAGGATGAGGATTAACCTTTTTCAGTCCCGTGGCCACTGCTGGGTCTTCCAGGTTTAGTGACATGCCATACCTTGATGGCATTATCCTTTAACATTTGGAATAATTCTACTGGAATTCCATTGCATCCACCAGCTTTATTAACAGCAGTGCTTTCTAAGGTTCACTTGACTTTACACTCCACAATATCTGACCTTCGGTGACTGACCACACCATTGTAATAATCAGGTTCATTAAGATCGTTTTTGTACAGTCATCCCATGTATATTGGCTATAGTCCTATATAAAACACAAAGTTAAAAAAGAAAAGATATGTTTAAAGCTGCAACTACTACCCTTAAAGAATGGAGTTTCTTTCATCCACCTGTTCTCTCAGTTTCTACTGTGCTTTGAGAAGGGCCGGTAAGGGTCATCAGTGACTGAGGGCAAAGTGGACAAGTATGCCTTATCCAAGTGAATGATCTGGGTTTCAAGTTTAAAGGAAGGTACAAAGAATGACAAACTCATCATACATTCTGAATAAGAAAGGAAAAGACCTTCATGCAGTTTGGAGAAATTTTACTGAATAAAAGACAATAATTTTTAATGATTTTTAAGTATAAGAGTTCACAGGATTCCTTCAATTTCTCTATTTTTTCCAATATCAAAGCAAGCTTAACATCACGGTTTTATTTCAATTTACATTGTTGTAGAGATCTGATTAACCTGCCTTATTACCTATAACTATGGTAAATAGCAGCACTATTTAATGATTTTCAGAAGATGAGGTTTCTGAATGTCATATGCCAGAAAGTGCTCATTTTTTTTTTTTCAGACTGTATTTGTCTTCGGCTTGCTATGACACTAAAATTTTCAAAGTCACCTTTAGTTAACCAAAAAGAAAATTTTTTTTAAATGAAGAAAAAAGTCTCTTTAGGTGTTACACTTCTCTCATCAGAGAAGAGGAAAGTGTACAAGGGTATTAAACCGCAGGCAATCAGGAACAGCAATAACACACAAACGAGAATCCACTGAGACCCGAAAGGTCTCAGGAATGAAACTGGCTTCCTGTCGGCTAGCATGTGTTCTTATGAGAATTAGAAAGCGTGTCCTTCGAAAGGGCAAAATAAGTGTTCAGAAAAATCAAACATTTTCATCAAGGAACTAAATCTAATCCCTCAAATGAGAGAGCCGCACAGGCAGGGAGCCCCTCCCTTGCTAGGCAGAAATGACACTAGAGGCCAGCGGGGCCAGACTGAAGCAGAAACTCTGCAGGCCCATCTGCTGGGAGGTGAGTCAGAAAAGATGTTCCACGTGAGAGGGAATAGAGGCAACCATTCCAGTTGGTACATGAGAATGGGGTTCTGAATCCAAAAAGATGAGAAGGAGGAAAAACCATGTTAAAATCAGACAGAGAGGAGGAGAACAGGGCAGCTGCTCTGATTGATCCTGACTGATTGGCTGAAGGGTCCTTTCCAGGCAGGCTTGGCTTTCATGAGCTGTAGGGATGTAACTTTTTTCCCTGGTGACCCTCTGAGAGGGCCAAGATTCCAAGAAATCTCTCTATAGCTTCAGGATCACCTTTTCAAACTTTGGTAGGGTTAGAAGTTCCTTGGATTTGCAAGGTCAAGGACACAGGACTTTTCTCTGAGCTCCTATTTTTTCTTTTGAGTTCCTATTCTTTCTGGGCTTCCCAGGCGGCTCAGTGGTAAAGAATCTGCCTGCAATGCAGGAAATGTAAGAGACGCGTATTTGATCCCTGAGTCAGGCAGATTCCCCTGGAGGAGGGCATGGCAGTCACTCCAGTCAGTATTCTGGCCAGGAAAATCCCACAGACAAAGGAATGTGGAGGCCTATGGTCCATGGGGTTGCAAAGACTCAGATGACTGAAGCGATCGAGCATGTTCTTTCTGTTACTCCCAGTTTTCTTTTACCATGATGTGGCTTTTGTTCTACATACTTGACTCAGAGAGAAAGGCCCATAAATCTCAGTGGCTTAAAACCAAAGTTTATTTCTTGCTTATGGTGCATGCATGAGTTGAGCAGAGGGGATGTTTATAGGTCTACTTCATCAATCACTCAAAAATCCAATATGGCGAATGCTGCATCATCCTGGAGCTATACTTTGTAAAGCACTGATCTTCACTTTCCCCTGTGGCATAAGAAGAGAGTGGAGAAACCCACATATATTCCTTTCCTCAGTCCAGAATTTATACACATTATTTTAGTGCACATTGCATAGGGCTCCATTCAACATCCAAAGGCCTAAACAATGTAGGGAACAAGTGAAATATTTGGTGAACATAATTGTCTCTGCTTCATGGGGAGGACTAAGTGTTGCTGAAGAGGCTATAAGCAAGTTATATGTGATGTGGTGCATCTGTTTGACACAGTAGCTTAAAGGATGCCCTCACTTGGCTGATGGCTTTCCTCACTATGGTGGTGGTGGTTTAGTCACTCAGTCATGTCTGACTCTTGTGACCCCATGGACTACAGCCCACCAGGCTCTTCTGTTCATGGGATTTCCCAGGCAAGGTATTGGAGTTGATTGCCATTTCCTTTTTCCAGGGTATCTTCCAGACCTAGGGATGGAACCCAGGTCACTGTTAATGGCCCCAATTAGTCATCATCCAGATGTTAGCCAGATGTCACTCCCCATGTAGATAATTTCCTCTGGTGTCTATTTTGTGTTTTTTGTATTTATACTTTGCTTTTGCACACTAGAGTTGGTGATTCCATGTCTGCTCTGACACTCTGACACATGAAGTTGTGTGCCACAAAATTGCACAGCAAGTGAAGAGATAGCATCTGTTTTTTTTTTCCCCCAAAAGTAGCATATTGTGACAGGTGCAATATTTGTCTGAAAAATGTACATAGATTTGGAATTACTTTTCTTGGATTTTTACCTGGCTACTAGCCTTGCAGGTAATAATGAATGGTCAGATGGATCTGGGCAAAAGTATTTGCACTCTGATTATGAATTTCGTTCTTCAAAGTGAAGAATAACATAAAGGTGAAAAAGTATCTTTATGAAAAGTGGTTTTTACATGAGTGTTGATGCCTCAAAGACCTTTTATTTATAGGCAGGTCACATTTCCCAAACTTCTCTCTTGCTGAAAATCAGAGGTGAGATTCAGAAGGCCATTAATCCAGATAGGACCTTCTAACTCAGCTCATGGGGTGTGAATAAGGTCAACTTTAAGTCGCTAGCTCAGGTAAAGAGGCACTGAAGAAATATACTTGGATAGCCAATAGGATCTCAAAACAAGAATGAATGGACTTTGACTCATACACTCCACCAATATCATAACTGAGACATAATAAGAAACTGTAACATTCTTAATTTAAACTGCTGATTGAAACAGTTGTATCTCAAACCATAGAGTAATTTTATTGTGGTAGTGCGTTGGAGAAAGAAATGGCAACCCACTCCAGTGTTCTTGCCTGGAGAATCCCAAGGACTGTGGAGCCTGATGGGCTGCTGTCTATGGGGTCGCACAGAGTTGGACACAACTGAATCGACTTAGCAGCAGCAGCAGCAGTGGGGACTGGGAGGGTAATCATATGTTCTAATAGTCATCAATGGCACCCCACTCCAGTACTCTTGCCTGGCAAATCACATGGACAGAGGAGCCTGGTAGGCTGCAGTCCATGGGGTTGCTAGGAGTTGGACACGACTGAGCAACTTCACTTTCACTTTTTACTTTCATGCATTGGAGAAGGAAATGGCAACCCACTCCAGTGTTCCTGCCTGGAGGATCCCAGGGACGGGGGAGCCTGGTGGGCTGCCGACTATGGAGTCTCACAGAGTCGGACACGACTGAAGTGACTTAGCAGCAATAGCCATCAAAACCAGGCTCATGAAGTGTCTCCTAAAAGGGATATAAATTTGGAGGCAAAGCTTGTCATTGTTGCTGTGCAGTCCCTGCCCTCAAGAAGTTCTTATTTCTCTGAAGCTAATATGTAAACATGAAATTACAATGTGTGTGTATGTTCAGTCGCTTGCCATATGTTATTGAAAATATTATAGTATATATACATCCTTGATTCCCACAGGTGAAAAGCCTCCACTACATAGTGAATTTGTAGGAAAACTCGAGCATGAGAGGATGGTCATTCCAGGTCTTGAGTGAATGCCAGGAATGGGTCACCACGTGAGGGTCCTTGGCAGGAAAGAATTCAAGAGTGAGACATAAAAAAGTTAAAGCAAGTTAGGAAAAATACACACTCCACAGAGGTGGGTCTTCTCAGAGGCTAGATTGACCCTTGGCTGTGGAAGTACTTAAGGGCTGGATAATTTCATAGATTAACAAATGGGAGGAATATTCTTGGAAAAGGAGAAGGATTCCCAAGAATTGGGGCACTACTGACTGTTATGGTCAGTTTCAGAATTGTCATGGAACCTGGGGGTGTGTCATTTATCATGATAGGCTGGAGGTCTATTGGCAGTCAAATCTTCCACCTAGGACCTTCCATCTTGGACCTAGTTGGTCTAACCAGTTTATGACATATCCTGTTCTTAATGGTAATGCCATTCATTTAATGGTTGTGCCCTGCCTCCTTCCGGTTTCAGAATTATAAGAGAATATTCTTTATGACTGACCCTTTACGGACTCATTGATGAAGTTATGGTGTACACCATTCTCCTGAATTCTGTGTGTGTGTGTGTGTGTGTGTGTGTGAGACAGAGAGAGAGAGAGAGATTTGCTTTCAATTTCAATCTGTGGGAAAATGAAAAGTGCACTTTAAAAGCTTTTATCTAGAAGACATTAAATGTTGAATGGCTGTATTTGCATCTGGATTTGCTGCTTAGGGTGCCCTTAATTGCTCATGTGACTTTGCCTAAATTGTCTAACCTTCTTGAGCCTGAGCCTATTACCTTATTTAAAAATGAAGAAGGAAGTGTTGAGTTTCTACAATAACCACACTTCTTTAGCTTAAAAATGAGTGATTTTCAAAACAGGAGCAAGGTAAGGAATGCTAGTATAAGACTGGACTCTGTAGGTCTTTCAAAGAATAACCTGCCCTTACTGACTGACCATGAGTGTAACTCCATGCATCAACCCCCAGCTAAACGGTCATACAGCCACTCATAAAGTTCATTCCCTTTTGCTGTAGGCTGAAATATGTTCCCCCGAAGATATTCACCTAAAATCCATGGGGGAAAAAAGTGAAGTGAAAGTGATAGTTGCTCAGTTGTGTTCAACTCTTTGCAACCCAATGGACTGTATGTAACCCATTAGGCTCCTCTGTCCATGGGATTTCCCAGGAAAGAATACTGGAGTGGGTAGCCATTCCCTTCTCCAAGGAATCTTCCCCACCCAGGGACTGTACCCACATCACCTGAATTGCAGGCAGATTCGCCAGGGAAGCCTAAAACTCATCAATGATACCTTGTCTTGACAGATGTAATACAGTTAAAGATCTGGAGTCAAGATCAACATGGGTTTTTGGGTTGGCCCTGAATTCAATGACAAGAGTTTGTGTTCTGTGAGACACACACTGAGAACAAAACACAGGGGACAAAACAATGTGGTGATGAAGGCATAGATTGGAGAGTTGCAGCCATAAGCCAAGGAAGCCTAGAAATGTGGATGGCCACCAGAAGCTGAAAAAGGCAAGGGAGGACTTCTCCCTACAGCTGTGAGAGGGAGTATGGTCCTGCAACTAGATTTCAAACTTCTGGTCTCTGGAACTGGGAGAGAATAAGTTCCTATTGTTAAGTTACCACATTTGTGGCATTAATGATTTGGCATTATCGACTCAATGGACAAGAGTTTGAGCAAACTCCAGGAGACAGTGAAGGACATGGAAGCCTGGCACACTGCAGACCATGGGGTCACAAAGAGTGGGACATGACGTAATGACTGAACAACAACAACAATTGTTACAGCAACCATGACAAACTAATGCAAGATTTCTATAACTGTGTTCAATTAATTCCTGCTTCCATTAATACAAATTTGAATTCTCCATACCCTCAGAGGACCTATTTCAGTAGCATCTTTTTAAAAGCTTTTGTTTTTTTCTCACTCCTTGCAATTAAGATCAATCTCACCTTCTCCTTTCTCCAATGACATTTTATTTATGTTTGTTTAAATACTTCTATTTTTCCACTGTCTATCTTTCTATCTTGCCTCTAATACCCTACCTGAGTATTGGCATAGAGTCAGCATTGTATAAATATTTCCTGTTCGCTATGGGACTGTGACTCATTAATGCTGGATTAGGGCCATGCTTCAAGGAATTATATACAGTGCCAGCACCTAACCTCCTGAATATTGGCTGCTTTCTTGGAAGTCACTTTATGTATTCAGTGTCTTAAAAAATAGGTGACTGGATGACTTGATGGAATACGGGTGACAAGAAAAGAGGGGAGATTAAAAAAATAACTTTCAGTGCAGTTCAGTCCCTTAGTCGTGTCCAACTCTTTGCGACCCCATGAATTGCAGCACACCAGGCCTCCCTGTCCATCACCAGCTCCCGGAGTTTACTCAAACTCACGTCCGTATAGTCGGTGATGCCATCCAGCCATCTCATCCTCTGTCGTCCCCTTTTCCTCCTGGCCCAAATCCCTCCCAGCATCAGAGTCTTTTCCAATGAGTCAACTCTTCGCATGAGGTGGCCAAAGTACTGGAGTTTCCGCTTTAGCATCATTCCTTCCAAAGAAATCCCAGGGCTGATCTCCTTCAGAATGGACTGGTTGGATCTCCTTGCAGTCCAAGGGACTCTCAAGAGTCTTCTCCAACACCATAGTTCAAAGGCATCCATTCTTCAGTGCTCAGCTTTCTTCACAGTCCAACTCTCGCATCCATACATGACCACTGGAAAAACCATAGCCTTGACTAGATGGACCTTTGTTGGCAAAGTAATGTCTCTGCTTTTGAATATGCTATCTAGGTTGGTCATAACTTTCCTTCCAAGGAGTAAACATCTTTTAACTCCATGGCTGCAGTCACCATCTGCAGTGATTTTGGAGCATCCCCAAATAAAGTCTGCCACTGTTTCCACTGTTTCCCCATCTATTTCCCATGAAGTGATGGGACCAGATGGCATGATCTTAGTTTTCTGAATGTTGAGCTTTAAGCCAACTTTTTCACTCTCCTCTTTTACTTTCATCAAGAGGTTTTTTTAGTTCCTCTTCACTTTCTGCCATAAGGGTGGTGTCACCTGAATATCTGAGGTTATTGATATTTCTCCTGGCAATCTTGATTCCAGCTTGTGCTTCTTCCTGCCCAGCGTTTCTTATGATGTACTCTGCATATAAGTTAAATAAGCAGGGTGACAATATTCAGCCTTGACATACTCCTTTTCCTATTTGGAACCAGTCTGTTGTTCCATGTCCAGTTCTAACTGTTGCTTCCTGACCTGCATATGTGTTTCTCAAGAGGCAGGTCAGGTGGCCTGGTATTCCCATCTCTCTCAGAATTTTCCACAGTTTATTGTGATCCACACAGTCAAAGTCTTTGGCATAGTCAATAAAGCAGAAGTAGATGTTTTTCTGGAACTCTCTTGCTTTTTTGATGATCCAGCTGATGTTGGCAATTTGATCTCTGGTTCCTCTGCCTTTTCTAAAACCAGCTTGAACATCTGGAAGTTCACAGTTCATGTACTGCTGAAGCCTGGCTTGGAGAATTTTGAGCATTACTTTACTAGCGTGTGAGATGAGTGCAGTTGTGTGGTAGTTTGAGCATTCCTTGGCATTACCTTTCTTTGGGATTGGAATGAAAACTGACCATTTCCAGTCCTGTGGCCACTGCCTAGTTTTCCAAATTTGCTGGCATAAAGACATATATTAATTAATGAGATAATAGTGTAAATGTAGTATTTAAAGTTTTCTTTTTAGTATTTAAAGTTATTAAAAAATCTTTAAATACTATAGTTATGCTATTATCTCATTAATTAATTGCATGTCTCTAAAAACCAATTGCCAATATTATTTTTTATTTATTTACATCATACTTGTTTTCTTAAAAATAAGACTGGTCTACATATTGTTTGATTCCAACTATATGACATTCTGGGAAAGCTGAAGCTATGGGGACAGTAAAAAAGATGGTTTCCAGGGTTTCAAGGTGGAGCACAGATGATGTTTAGGGTAGTAAAAATAATCTGTATGATGATATAATGATGTGAGCATCATCATATGTTTGTCCAGACTTTTAGAGTGAATACTACTGTTGCAGGAAAGGGGACCCCTTCCAAGGCCAGAACTGGACTCTTGTCTAAAACTCAGAAATGAATTATCCAAGGAGACACATCTGCTGACAAAGCAAGAGATTTTATTGGGAAAGGGAACCCGCGTGGAGAGCAGTAGGGTAAGGGAACCCAGGAGAACAGCTCTGTCACATGGCTTGCGGTCTCTGGTTTTATGGTGATGGGATTCGCTTCTCAGTTGTCCTTAGTCAATCAGTCTGACTCAGAGTCCCTCCTGGTGGTGCAGCCCTTTTCAGCCAAGATAGATCCCAGAGAGGATTCTGGGAGGTGGTCGGACATGTGGTGTCTCCTTTGGACCTTTCCCAAACTCTTCTGCTTGGTGTTGGCTTATTAATTCCTTGTTCCTTAGCAGGACCTCCTGTTGTAAAACAACTCATGCAAATGAGTTACTATGAGTTCCTATGGTGCCTGGCCAGGGTGGGCGGCTTCAGTCAATGTGCTTCCCCTAACAACTCCTCACTGAGAGACTTCGTACTCAAGATACTTCTTGGGAATTGGGGCAGAGGTCTCTTCTGTAACTTCTACCTGCTGTGCATGGGCATAGGCCTGCCTAACAGAGCAGAAGTCTCCACCTGATCTTAGTCAAGATACTTTTTGCCTGAAGTGGGCATTCACCCTTGTGAAAACAGCAATTTAGTTTGAAACTGTTGGTTCCTCTCAGAGATGAAATAGACAGGGGCCAAACAGGAGACCTAACAGGATGGTCCTCACGGGTCCCCAGAAACAGGAGGCAACATTTGGGGTGAGGGCTGCAGGGTTTGTGACTTTTTGTTGTTGTTGTTATTTTGATTGGTTGGTGGTAAAGCAACAGAGCTATGCTCCAGGAATCTTGTGTTTAGTCTGAAGTTACCATCCTCCATCTGGGTGGGGGCTCCATTTCTGTAGAAGAACTCAAAGACATTGTTAAGCATATTTCTTTTGAATAGGAAGTAGGACCAGTCTCAAGGCTGTACCACCATTTGATTGTTTCTCCTCTGTTTCTGTATGCCCTCTTTCCCCTGATTAGCAATTGTTGGATCCACCCTTTGGAACTCAGGGAAGGTCAAGGAGGCTGAATGAAGCCTGTATCCTACAGACAAGAAAGGGAGAACACAGAACAGCTCTGTACTCCAGAGCCCCACAGAGTTCTGCTTAGTTTTAATTTAGGGAACTAGGCAACTATAACTGTGATAATTTCCTGTCAAAGTGGGGCATAGGACTACCTCAGCTTGGAGAATAGACACTGAGTTGGAAGTACTCCTGAGTTCCAAGTTCTAGATCTGAGCCTTGTATGATTAAAATCTCAATCCCCTAGTCTGACATTTTGATGTAACAGACCCAATTAGTAGTAGTTGGAGGAGTGATAACTGGAATTTTAACAGACAAAATAAATCATTTCTTTTTAGAAGAATAATCCTGAAACCCAATCTGGACCTGGCACTTCAGGGAAACTTGTAGCCAGGTGGCCAGTTGCTTAGTTTTATAAAAAGTAAGGTTGCAGTTACTAGCTTCCAGCAGACATTATTTTGAGAATGGTGGCATCCAAGCCTGACACAACTCAGAAAACTCAAGTGTTTATTACCTAGTTATTTCCCAGAATGTCTGAACCATAGCTACTCTATTTTGACTTTTAATTGTAAAATTCCCTTAATAGCCAAAGCAGATGTCACCATTAATGACATCAGTGTTTTTCTAGGTATGAGAAGATGCAAAAATTAGAACTCATAAAATCTTCTCCTGAAAAGATCTAACTATCTGAAGGCCTGTTCTGCCAGTTCTTCCCAGAGCACAGAGTGCCTCATTCCTGATTTCCACCCGAAGGTCAGCAGTTACAGTGGTCATGATTTAATCTTTGTAGATGTAGATGGCAAGTGTCAGTTTTCAGTTGGCAGAGCCCCTTTTTGCTCATAAACTTGACCATGTGTTTGAAGGGGGCATTTCATGACCATTTTATCCCATGGTGCTGAGAATGTCCATTCTCAGGTTTGGCAAAGATTTTGTTGACAGGCCACTCAATGTGCTGTTACTGGACTAGGCCATAAAACAGTATCCAAAATTTTCTGGACCTCCTGTCTTACTAACCTCTTGGTCCAGGAAAACATTCCCTCTTGTTGCTTCTTCCCATATCTAGACTTACACTGTTACCACCATCGATCTCACATGGAACTATATATTATTTTATCAGAGGCCTCAGTCACACATTTGGCAGTGTAAGAAACAGCAATTTTGTAAAACAGATGAAATACAAATAACATAGCTAGCAGTATTAGTAAAGTCATAAGTAAGACTTAAGAACTTCCATTAGATGTAGCCCAGTATATCCCATGTCATCTCACTTAGTCTGCTCTGTAGAATCTTTATCTTCCAGGGAAATTATATATTGTCACTGTCTATAAGGCACATAGCCCAGTTTTCTCGTGTTACTAGACTGATTATCGTTAGTATGATTTAATTATTTCCAACATAGAGGAGACTTCAAACCTAAATTACCATACCCTGGTGTTATCTATATAAATCCATTCCATAATTGTGGGAGATTTTTTTCTTCCTTTGCTGAAACTTTGCTTGTTGCTCTGATTGAGCTTGAGTAATAGAAGAAAGCTCAAATTTATGGCCAGAGTCAGAGCAGGCATTATTAATTGCTTTGGTGAGGAGATCCCATCCAGTAATATCAATAGTGACCTGAATATGACTATAATTTTTTTTTAAGTACATTTTCTCAGGGCCAACCAGTCAGACCCTTGTAGTGGAGAAATTTACCAAGATAACCCAGAACTAGACACAGGTAATTGACCACAAACCCAACAATTGGGTTGATTTCTAAAACTAGCATAGGATCAGACCTATGACAGAGAAGCATTTGATTTACATGCAAAGGTCTAAGAAGTCAAGAAAACATTATAAATGATCATACGAATCAAGTCCAGCATCTTGGGCAAGCTGTTTATCTCTGATGTCGTCGTGTTCTCATCCTGGTGTGGTGTAGCGTCTCCTGCTTGAGCATCATTTTAAGGTGAGATCAGGTCAGCTGTCTTCTCTATAGACCAATTCAGTGTAGGGGCCTTTGGAAGTGGGAATTAATCTAAAAGTTAATTTCCCTTCAGTTTCATTGTGCATGAGCTAGTTAAGAGTACCTGATAAAAAAAGCCCTTCCATCCAGGTTGGAGACAGTCCCTTAAATTATGTCTTTTTCCAGTCCTGGTTGCAGGTCATGAGGCATCTGATCTTCATCCAGAGGTAGATTACTGAGATAAGCTTCAGAAACAAACTTAGGGTGTTCTTTAAGAATTCAATTAAATTTTACATTAATATCACCTAATAGTAAAGAACTATCCAAGAAATGAGTCTTACTAGATGCTGACCTCTACTAACAAACTGGGATTTAACATTTATTGAAACATTTTTTCTCCCTAAAATTACCCTCATTTTTTTCAAATATAACCAAATTAAGGCTAGTTTGTTTGCAAAATAGGTCTATTCTCACTAATTTTGGTCTGATGATTTATATAACCATAATTGATCATAGACTTTTTATTTTGCTGAAACATTTATAGAGTCTCAGACTGAACTTTTAAAATAAAACAGGGCTGGGAAACACACCAAAGGCTTATCACATGTTTTGCCTAACAAATCTAGGTGAATTCTTTCCTTTTTAAGGTCTCAAAAAAAAAAAAACTCCTTGAGATTTTTGTACCTGTTAGTAAGATAACCTTCCTAACTCATTTGATAAACTTACTGGAAACCTAAGAGTTTCCAATTTCTGGGGGAGTCAGATAGAAAATATAATTGTTTTGTTTATAACTTATAATTTTACCAAATTATTGTCATAATTAGTTTGAGAGGGAGGTTTTTCCTACTCCTGAAAAACACAAGATTCAAACCCGTAATTTTTCAGACAGAAACCATAAAAGTTATCAGCATATTCGCTGGTTCATTCAGTCCTTTTGTTCATTTTGTGAAGTCATCAGGTTTTCCATTAGAATACCAGGACATATCAGAATGTTAAGAACTCCATATAATTGCTAGGATATCTATATTAGTAATTTTGCCATACATTATAACATGAGAGGATTTATTACTCATTTGATATTTTTCATGTAATTTAACCAAACAAGTAAACACAGTTTAACATCTCTCTTTGGGATGTTTCAGGGGCCCTCTGAAGCACCCCAAAGATAGCTAGAGGTCAAAGGAACTTCAAAATAATTCGATTTAGGAGTTCTGTTAAAAAAAAATCAATTAAAAGTGTTTAGAACATTTAGTCAGATTTAGTCAATGTTGATGGGTGTATCATTTAGCTTATTGATATGTCACAAATATGACGGTGTCATTTCTAACAGAATCCATTTATCTAACTAATTGTAATCCAATTTTTTAAAAATCCTGATTATGCATAACTCTTTTTAATCTTTTTTCATACCTTTTTTTTTTAACTGAAAATACACTTCCTACTTTCTTTTAGCAAACAAGAACTAACTTTTATCTTAGCATTGTATAGATTGGTGAGCATAAATACCAGTAATAATTTCTAAAATCCTTGCTTTCTTAAAACATTTTAGGATGGCACAAATATTATTCATTTATACTCCCAAAATTCTTTAGTTTTTCTGTAAAAGGAAATCAGTGTTTATTAGTAAATGTTTCAAAATCTTATCTTATTTGGAAATGACCTAACTATTCAATAGACTTCAAACATTTAGTTTAGCACAATCCTTAGAAATTCAAGTCACCCCAATCTGGAGAGACTATTTTATACAGATATTCCTAAAGCATAGCTTACTTTACTAGTTTATCTCATTTACATTTTTTATAGAAGTTTCTTCATCTGAGGTAATTTCCTTGTTGACAAACTTATAACAGATATGATAATATTTAACTTATATTAAACCTAGATATAATGAAAATATTCTACTTGATGTTAATTACTCAAAGACATGTCTATATTAGATAGGTCAACAAACAAACAATAGTAGGTATTTAATACAGAATATTTCTCAGTTCACATGAACCTGGAATTTATTGTTTAATTTAGAATTATTTTATTTGTAAGTGCTTACCTTTCTTTAAGCCAATTAGAGCTCACTTACAAGTTAATCTCAAAAATAATATCCAGAGACAAAGACATACTGAGACATATTTAGACAGACACAATGCAAGATCTAGCTTCATTTTCTAAGTTTAGTCATGAATTAGATATTACAATATAAAATTTACTAGTTTATAAAAAACACTTGGAATAAATAAAATTTTAAAAAGCTTTTTTTCCCATTTTTCCTCAGTCCCAGGAGTTAGAGATGGTCTAGATAGGTGTTCCTGAGAGTCCTAGTCTCAAGGCACAGGGAAATAAAAACAAGTTCTAACAAAAAGGCGCAGGTCTAAACCAAATGGTGGCCAGAAAGCAAAATGGCCATCAAAAATCACAACACAGAATGTAGAGTTAAAACACACATATAAACCTGGCAGACCTCATCAGATAATCCCTTAAATACAAAAATACACTCTCTCAGAAAACCTCCTATAGAGACACAGAATTTCAGATCCAAGTACTAACAGAGTAAAGGAAAATATCTCAGGTCTTCAAAGATTTCAAAGGGAGGAAAGGAAGCCAGGTTGAAAGAAGAAGGGGGAGGAGGCGGGAGAGGGGGCATACGGGGTGGCCTTTCAGACATCTCCTGCCACCTGTAGATACCCAGGCATTATGAGACTTTATCTTGGGCCTCCAGAGAAGGGAGGACTGGAACTCGGCCCTACCAGAAACCACATCAGAACCAAACCGGAATTCAAGTTCTCTGCCAAGAGGAGGTGATCAGTCTCCAATCCTCAGCTCAGGCTGAGGCCCTTTGACCAGATTCCTTCATCCAGGACCAGGGGACTAGAAAAAAGGGGAAGGATAGGAAGGGTTAAGGAGAGGAAAGAGAGAGGAAAGGGGAGAGAGGTTAATAAAGTCTCTTGATCCTTACCCGTTGGGGCACTCTGGCCAGTTGTCCACATCAGAAGGAGACCAGGGACAAAAGAGTCCCAGCTGTGGCTGCTGGGTCTGTTCCATTGGCAGGCAAGTTAGCCCCTGAGTACTCCCAAGTGGTCAGGATGTCAGTCTCAGCGAAGAAGAGTCCCACCAGAGTCTCCATTTGTTGCAGGGTCCAAAACTGGACTCTTGTCTAACACTCGGAAATGAATTATCCAAGGAGACACATCTGCTGACAAAGCAAGAGATTTTATTGGGAAAGGGCACCCGGGTGGAGGGCAGTAGGATAAGGGAACCAGGAGAACTGCTCTGCCACGTGGCTTGCATTCTCGGGTTTTATGGTGATGGGATTAGTTTCTGCGTTGTCTTTAGCCAATCATTCTGACTCAGCGTCCTTCCTGGTGGTGCACACCTTGTTCAGCCAAGATGGATGCCAGAGAGAAGGATTCTGGGAGGTGGTCAGACATGTGGTGTCTCCTTTGGACCTTTCCCAAACTCTTCTGGTTGGTGTTGGCTTATTAGTTCCTTGTTCCTTAGCAGGACCTCCTGTTGTAAAACAACTCATGCAAATGGTTCCTATGGTGCCTGGCCAGGGTGGGCGGTTTCAGTCAATGTGCTTTCCCTAACAACTCCTAGCTGAGAGACTTCATACTCAAGATGCTTCTTGGGAAATGGGGCTTCCCCTAACAGTACCAAGTATGTAGTCTAACTTATGGACTTTGTGATAATGATGTGCCCAGGAAGCCCATGGGTATAATAAGTGTTCCCCTGTGGTGGGTGACGTTGATAATGGGGTAGACTAAGCATGTGTGGTTGAAGGGGGTATGTTGGAAATATCTGTACCTTCCTCTCAATTAGACTGTGAACCTAAAACTGCCTGAAAAATATCCTTAATAATATTAAAAAGTGGGTGGGGGAATGGTGAGGATTTGTGAAACATGAAGGGCTATTTCTTCTTTAGCAGAATTGGAGGCCCTGGAATAAAAGGCTTATTTCCTTGAGCCCTTCAGTTAGCTCACACAGATAATTATCTAACATACACTGTATGTGGGATGGTAAATGGGATGGTCTTAGGTTCAAGAACCCAAATGTTTATATTTTCTAATAGTATGGAGAAAATGCAGACAATTCTCCATTTATTGATGAGGCAATTAAGACTATAAACAGCTACATAATTTTTGAGAGCAAGTCATTGCCTCTCTGAAACTGGATCTCATCATCTTAATGTACCAACCTGGAGGAGCTGCCCACCCTTAATCCTCTTAAAAAATGCCCCCCATGATTGTGCCATACTTGTAGTAGAACATTCCATCTCCTTGACAACCTCTACAAACCCCGAGAAAGACACTACTGGACCACCCAAATGTTAATTTTTATAATATGGCACTTCCTCATTGTATAATTACACCATAGCTGAATTCCACATGCCTAGAACTATACCCATGTGTCAAGGTATGTCACTTATTACATGCTTTTGCTTAAATCTCTTTAAAGTACTCTTTTTAAAGTGATGCCTAATTATCTTTTTCCAGGGCAAGAAATGATGTTTATAACTTCAGCTCTAGGAAGTGTCCTTAGGAAAAAAAAAATTCAAAGTGATTTAGAAAGAAGAAAGCTTATTTCTTACCTTAAAAAAAAAAATCCCCTTGAGAAAAACACTAAAAACTATATTTAATTCCCAAAGGGGCCTTATGAGGAAAACAAGCAAATAAAGGAATGTGTTTAGAAGGGAAACTGTGTTTCAAGCTATTGCTCTAATTCCTATCTGAATGCTATAACATATATATATATATATTTTTTTAAGATATTTTAACATATATATATATTTATAATTTTAATTTTTAACCATAAAAGAAGAGCATATATGCATAAACAAGGGGCAGAGATAGTCACATAGATTGTCTGAATTTATCCCACAGAGCAGATGTACTTTAAGTTATACCTGATCCCAGGTGGAGGCCATCAGAGACTGCAGTTAGTGTTCCCGGAAAAAAATCCTCCCTATTCCAGGCCTGAAACAAAGGAATAAAATTCATGAGATACTACAGGATTCTCCACAATATGCCATCACAGTGGAACTAGAAGTGTGGGTCACTTCCTACATGAGTAGTCCTCAGTGCAAAGATCTAGTCCAGGTGCTTTGCAGGGGACACAAAGATGAGTTAGGTGGGATTGTACAAGGGTGGGGGAGAAAGTAAAGGAGAGAGAGAAACTGGGAGGGAGAGAAGTCAGTGGAGATGAGAGTGAATTATGTAGTGTAAATTTGGTTCAAGGAGAGACCCAGGAAACTTGAGGTTCTAGACTACAACTCTGGAGGTAGGGGCAAGGTCTCTACATTACATCTCTAGGAACCTTATTGAGTCTCATTCTGGAATCAGGATGAGGGAGAGTACTTGAAAAATGCCCTAAAATAGAGGACATGGAATCAGATGGTATCATTTAGATAGATTCAGCCTCTTGGCAATCATTCAACAATTTGAAGTCAAAGAATACACAGACTGGGAGAAATCTAATATTCTTAGAGTACATACTCCTGCCCCACACTTTTAATCTGTGATCTCTTTTAACTTCAGAACAGCCCCCTAGGACATATTTGTTATCTTTACTTTAAAAAATAAAGATTAGACACAGAATGATTAAAAAATTTTATCAGAGTCTCGCTGCTAATGAGTAATAAAGCCAGGAATGCATGTATTTTTCTATCACCAACATGCAAAATGGAGATGCAATATCAAACTTTGTTATTTGTTGAAATTAGGTTTATGGCTAGATTAACGTGTTCAAGGCAACTCTAGCTTCACAACCATAATTCAGCGTCCCTTTGAACATGCCTTGTCACAAGTGATCCAGAGCTTCAGATCTGTAAGTGGTGTTCTCCTTTCGTAGGTGTCCCAAAGTGCTTGCATTTCATTTATTTGTTAACAAATATTTACTAGGCTTCTTTTGTAAGCTTAGTAAATATGCAAGTGCTTTAGACACATACATCAGTTAATAAAACTATTAATAACAAAAACTCCTGTTTTCAAGGAGTTTATATTCTATTTAAGGGTAAATGGGAAATAAATACAAAACATAGTAAAGAAGTAAACAGTATGTTGAAAGTTAAGTTGAAATGTTATAGGAAAATTTTTTTAAAAAAATATGGAAGATCTAGAGTGTTAGGAGTGAGGATAGACATCATGCTTCTAGGGTAGCAGGCATGCATGCCATTGAGAGGATGAATCTGAGCAAAACCCTGAAGCAAATGATGGATTTGATGAAGCTGAAGTTAGAAATAAAAGGACCATTAGAACAAACACTCTAAAGCAAACATGTTTTCTTTGACATGATTCTTTTACTTTTAAGGAGACCAGGAACCTGGTGCAGAGTGAGTGAGAATAAGAATAGGAAAAGATGAAGTCAAACTGGACGGGTAAAAGACAGATGATGAAAAATGTTCCAGGCCATTGCCTGAGCTTTGGCTTTTACTCTAAGTTAAATGGGTAAATGATGCAGAGAAAGATGTGATATGACTGAAGTTTTTAAAAAGATTTAGTCTATCAACGGTGTTGACAATATATGCAGGAAGAAGATGGTCTAGGGTTGAGGTGCAAAGACTTGTTATTTGGCTCTTGTAATGGAAGATGGAAAAAGTCAGCAGCTCAGATAAGAGTGGAGTCATGAATATTCTAGATATTTTATAGATTAGATTCTGGATATTTTATAGACATTGATTCAACAAATCTGAGATTGATTTCATAATGGTTTAGAGAGTAAGAGAGGATTTGAGAATAATGTCCAAATTTTCTTGCCTGAATAGCTGCAATTATGAAGATGTCGTTAAATAAAAGCAAAAACCTACAGAAATGTGACTGAGAGGAAATACAAGGAGTTGCTTTATTCAACGGGTTGAGTTTGAGATACTTATTAGATTTCTGTGTTACTTGTCTAAGGATGCATGACAAATTACCACTATCTTAGCCTCTTAAATGGCACCCAATTATTAACTCATACTTCTCTAGGTCACAAGTCCAGATGGATCCTTTGCTAAAGGTTTCACAATGGAAAAATCAAGGATCTATACAAACTGGGCTCTTATTTGTTGATTATGGGAAATAATCCATTTCTAGGTTAATTCAGGATGTTATAAAAACTCAGTTCCTTGTGGTTGTAGAACTGAGGTACCTATAGACTTGCTGGTTGTTATGGGAGGGGTCGCTCTCTAGTCATTGCTCATGGTCCTTCTATCTTCATCACCATAACGCTCCATCAAATTCTTCTCCTGACTCACATCTCTCTGACTTCACCATCTGCATTCTTCTTCTGTTGCCAGCTAGAGAAAGCTCTCTGCTTTTAAAGATCTTTTGTGATTTGTTTAGTTCCACTCAAATAATTTTTCTTTTTGCAATATAAGAACATAATCAGAGAAGTAACATTGAAGTAGGAGAGAATGAAAAGGTGAAAGTCATGGGAATCATCCTAAAATTCTCACTACTATCATTCCCAGTGAAGAATGTTGAATAAGCAGTTAGGTATATCAGCCTGGAGTTTGAGAGCAAGGTGTCAGATAGATTTGAAAGTTGGTGTCTAAAGTTTTGATTTCTATCTTCCCTATGTGTTCCTTAAGCAGTTGGGAGCTAGTCACTAAGTGACAGTTAGCCAAGGGCAAAAATGGAGCAATTGACACAAGGTCAGGCATTCAATTTACCTAAAAATTACCTAAAAGAAACATTTCAATGACTTACTTCATTAGGTGGAGCTGTTAAGGATGTCATGCTTGCAGGCATACAGACTTCACTGACTAGACTGGTTGCTATTATTTAGAAGAAATCCACTTCAACTTTGATGGGAGGCAGTAGCTGCTCCCTAAATTGTTCATTTATTCAATACCAAATGGTTCTACTCTTCTCACCAATTTTAAATAGGTCTATGCCAAAGAAAAATTACATTCCATATCTTTTATTCCAAGAAACTGGTATCAGATCTAGTGCTAAAATTCAGCATCTACAGAAGCAGAAGCTAGGCTGCTCAATGAGTGATATATTGAGCATGTCTTCTGGATGGAATAGTAAGTAGTTAGGAAGAAAGCACTAGGACTTATATCACTCATCATCTGGTGAATTAATTAACCTGAGGCTTGACTAATGGCAAGCTATTTTACTGTTAAGGGTGATTAATTAACAAATTCTCCCACTTAGAAATTAGTGCTTATATATGCACATATGCATATATCTGTGTATTAATACATCAATGTGTGTATATAAATTATATTATTAGGCATAATTATTTAAAATGTTATTTTCAAGTTGTGTTTAAAATAGTTTAAATGATTTAAAGTGAAAGCAAGAGAAAAAAAAAAAAAAAAACCTCTTCCTGGAAATTTCAGAGGCTAACGAACAGTCCCCATGGTCATGTTAAATTGACATCGAACAGAATAGGAAATGGAGCCAGGTGATGGTTTTCTTGTCAAAATCATTAGGCTTAATGCTGGAGGACACAGGACAAATGAACTGTAAAAGTAATTGTGAGCCACATTTTTGTCATATGACACACTCTCCATCTAAGCAAAGGGAGCTAGGTGGGTGGGGACTGAAAGGTGGTGCATACTGTGAACAGCTGACAGGCCATTTTTGCTATGTCTATTTCAACTTGAATTAGGGAGAAAGAAGAAATGAAGAATGCCTTGTGCTTTAGGATGAATATTGTTGAATCAGACGTTAAGATTGATTTAAAAATAATATCAAGAAATTCAAAGGAAAGAGATTAATTTGATGATAATGAATCTGAAATTTGTCTCTGTGAAAAGCAGATTATTTGACTTGAAGGTGATTGTGGGGATGAGACTCAAGGGGCACAAACAACCGTTTCCTAATATTAAAAAAAAAATTCGTCATAAGAAAGAAAATACTTTTTGTCATTATGTTGAAGGGTAGTATTGGAATGAATGATTGGAAATTAAGAGCATCTATTTTACTTTACAATTCTGTATTGGTTTTGCCATACATTGACATGAATCCACCATGGGTGTACATGCTAAAATAAATTAAAAAAAAAAAGAAATTAAGAACATCTAAAACATTTGAGATCAATGCAAGAGTGGTCTTTCAAAATATATATATATATATTTTTTTTTTTTACTTGAAGTATTTAAACAAAAACTAAGATACGCTGGTGAGGATTGTTTTCACATAGACTTGATGTCATTGCATATGATATTTCAAACCTCTAAAGTAGTAAGAGTCTGGAAAATACTCTGATGCTGGGAAAGATTGAGGGCAAGAGGAGCATGGGGCAAAAGAGGATAAGATGATTGGATGACATCACTGAAGCAATGGACCTGAATTTGATCAAACTCCAGCAGATGGTGAAGGGCAGAGAAGCCTGTCCGGGCTGCAGTTCAGGGGATTGCAAAGTGCCGGACATGACTTAGCAACTTAGAAACAACACTGATGTTGTTAAGGCTTACTGTGTTAGTACATAACAGTTACTTCTAAATTTTTTTTTTCTGAAGATCTCTCATGTATCTATCATAATATCTCATGCTAGAGGCTCATGTCAGAAAAAGTAAACAGTTTTTTCCCCAAAAACTTATTCTCCAATTTTCTCAAAGGGATGGAACCCCAAATTTTAGCTGGTAACATTTTGCAGCTTATTCAAAAGCAGAAACATTACTTTGCCGACTAAGGTCTGTCTAGTCAAGCCTATGGTTTTTCCTGTGGTCATGTATGGATGTGAGAGTTGGACTGTGAAGAAGGCTGAGCGCCAAAGAATTGAGGCTTTTGAACTGTGGTGTTGGAGAAGACTCTTGAGAGTCCCTTGGACTGCAAGGAGATCCAACCAGTCCATTCTGAAGGAGATCAACCCTGGGATTTCTTTGGAAGGAATGATGCTAAGACTGAAACTCCAGTACTTTGGTCACCTCATGCGAAGAGTTGACTCATTGGAAAAGACTCTGATGCTGGGAGGGATTGGGGGCAGGAGGAGAAGGGCACGACAGAGGATGAGATGGCTGAATGGCATCACTGACTCAATGGACATGAGTCTGAGTGAACTCTGGGAGTTGGTGATGGACAGGGAGGCCTGGCGTGCTGCGATTCATGGGGTCGCAAAGAGTCGGACACGACTGAGCAACTGAACTGAAGTGAACTGATAGAGCTAGTTTCAACAGAAACCATGGCCAGTTCATGGTAAGCAAAAGTGGCAAGTAGCGATTTTCCTAAATCTTTCTCTGAGATAGTTGTTTCCACCTCTGTTTATTTTACCCCCTTTACCTAGTCCTCCTTCTGGCTGACTTGTTATCTACAGATGGAGAAAACTTATTGAATCTGGACTTTTTCTGACACCCCAGGGATGTCATCTCCATTTAAACACAGAAAGTAACTGTGAGGTGATGGATGTGTTAATTACCTTGCTCATGGTGAATATTTTACCATGTATACACATATAACATCATCAAGTTGTGCACCTTAAAAATATACAATTTTAATTCTCAACTCTACTTCAATAAAGTTAGATAAAAAAGATACAAGGAGCCTGAATGTCTCAGAACTTTACTGAGCAAAACTCAATTGCCTGTATCCAGACTTTTTCATGAGAGAAAAATAAACTATCTTTTACACTACTGTTGTTTTTTTGTCTGTGGCATTTGAAACTTAATTATTTACTGATATATAGCTGTATGAAAAACCTACAGTCAATCCTTCAGCGATTCTGAATTGCTAATAAAAATGTATCATAGCAGGTAGAAAATATTATAAAAATATTCAATTTTACATTTCTTGAATACTACTTTTTTTATTTTTTTATTTTTTTTTAATTTATTTTTTATTTTACTTTACAATTCTGTATTGGTTTTGCCATACATTGACATGAATTTATTTAAAATGTATACTCTTTTTCAACTTGCAAGTGATATGAGAATTGCAGTTTATTGTATTTAGCATCTTCAGCATTCATAGTATGGACACATATTCTTGGGAGATCTACCTTATAACTAAAAACTGAACCAATATTCAGTATTCCTGGGGACCCAAGAACCCTCTGGGGAGAGCCTGAGCAGATTCAACCATATATATAATATATGAATACATACTCTACCGACATCCTCATGGGACTCTGCAACATTGTGATTTAGTGACCTTCTAGCTGTTCATCTCAAAAGACTATTTTGATTCTATATTTTTGAGGGAAAGAATATCACATGTTAGAGTAAATTTATTGTACACTATTAAAAAGCAATAATATTTCTTTTAAAAACATCCTGTTGATATCTCCAGTAGATATGAAATGTTTTATGTAATTGATGTAGCATAGCCAATAGACCGTGGCAACCTATCTAGCACTGTCCTTTAAATGAACTTTACATAAGCCCAAGAAAATACCTCAGATGAAGAAAAAGTATATTTTATAGGTTCAGGCGTATTTGACCAGATTCCAAGGCTTATTCTCTAGAAAATCACTGAGATAATTCTCCAGGACCCATATTCCACCTTCTTTACAGAGAAGTCTCTAATCATTTGCAATTTAGGTTAAATATGACTTAACATAGCCTGGAAATTAATTTTTCTCTGAACTCCCAAAATATACTAAATTTTATTCAAAACATTTAAAATTGACTCTAATTTCCTTTTATCAATATGTATATAAACATAATGGTCTGGATAGCAAACACAGATAAGCTTTTTTTTTTCAAGATAATTGTTGAACACTGGAGTAGCATATCAGAGACACATGGAGGAGATTTTTTTCAAAACACATGTGCCCAGCTTCCAAACATATCAAAACTGCAATGTTGTAGCCTAATAAACTCATTTGTTTCTCAAAAGAATCAGTTCAGTTCAGTTCATTCAGTCACTCAGTCTTGTCTGACTCTTTGCGACCCCATGAATCGCAGCACGCCAGGCCTCCCTGTCCATCACCAACTCCCGGAGTTCACTCAGACTCACATCCATCGAGTCCGTGATGCCATCCAGCCATCTCATCCTCTGTCGTCCCCTTCTCCTCCTGCCCCCAATCCCTCCCAGCATCAAAAGAATGGAGCCCCCAAATTTTGGATGGTCACATGTCTACCCAGAATGAAAACCACTTTGCAGTGTTCTTTATAGCTAGCTTTGGCTACATAATATCCCAGATGATTCATGGACCCACCAACACTTAGAATTGCTCTTCAGGGCTTCAGATTAGCCTAAATCTAAGTGCTGACTGAGATTCTCCCCCTTTGGGACCCTGACAAGTCTTGGCACATGCTCGACTACTGGGAGCTATTAAAAATGCAAAAATAGAATCCCTCTGCAAAACAAGCTTATGTAGAACAAAATATCAAGCTGCCTTTCTCAGTTGAAATTTTTAAAAGCATATTATGTAGTGAAACCTGAAATAAAGACATATAAGGCTCCCCTTGAGTTTTTAAATGAAAGAGAATAAAAACGAAATGCTAGGAGTTCATTTGAAAGGTCAGTGAGCTCTGATCTCTACAGATTCAGTGTTGCTCTGTCATTGTCTATAATTGCAAGCTAATAACATAACATATACCCGAAGCCCGTGATCCTCGGGTACCACTCTGTCTTAAATCAGAGGGTTTCAGAGATGTTCACTCTGCAGAAACTGCTGCCAGACAAAAAAGGAATGAGTGAAACTCTTTGGAATTACTTCTCAAGAACTGTGAAAACAATTTTTTTTTCTTTTAGTTAAGTGCACATTTCACCTAAGTAGAGTTGATTTCTCAGCTATACCGTAAGTGTGGAACTTCCCAGGTGACTCAGTGGTAAAGAATCCACCTGCCAGTGAAGGAGATGCGGGAGACCTGGGTTTGATCCCTAGGAGGGGAAGATCCTTTGGAGTAGGAAATGGCAACTCTTTCCTGTATTCTTGCCTGGAAAATTCCATGGACAGAGGGGCCTGGCAGGCTACAGTCCATGGGGTTGCAAAGAGTCGGACTCAACTGAGAGCACATATGCACACATCTTAACTGTAGAGCTTATATGTATATATTTGAACTGTTACATATGTAACTGAACCTGTTTGATCTTGGAAATAAAATTAATATATGTCACAGTAATTAGTACAAAATTCAAAGGATGTTTCCATTATTTAGCCTGTGGAATAATTTCTGTTTCTAGTAAACTGAGACAGAAGGGGTATACCAAATACTTCATCATTTCTGTTTAAATAAAACATAAGCACAAAGGATTAAACTGTGTTTTTCATGCAGCACTGATCCATCCAGATCTGTATTTTGGCTTGCGTAGTCAAAATAGCATGCTGAAGAGTTACAGAGTAAGTTAATGAAGTAAGTAATGACAACTCTTTACATATGTATATGTGTGTATGAATGTATTAATGAACTTATCTGTGGTCTTTCAAGAGTTACCAAGTTAATACTATGGTTGATTTACAAGCCTCTTCTTGATTAAATCCCAGCTAAACTTTTCCAATGGCTTATTAATAGAGTATATAAAATATAGTGATGATAGTGCAACCTGTAGTTAGCCGAGAATAATCATTGTCAGGTTAATAAGAGGGAAAGTCATTGGAAAGCCAGAGAGCTAAATTTGCTCTGATGATTTTCTCTGATGTTTTGAGAAATAGAATCAGAATTTTTACTGATACACACATACATCACAGGGTCCCTTTTGGCACTCCAGTGAAGTAAACCCACCAATTCTTTGGCTTGATATTAGGTATTCAGGGAGATGAGTGATTTCTTGTAAATGAATTATACCAAGAGAAGTGGCACGCTTTTTTGAAGCATACAAATACAAATAGGGTAGTTTATACTGGTGCTGTAGGAAAACACCTAGAATTATTCCGTGGTTATCTTGGGAACTTCAGTCAATAAGAGCATTTGTTCTGTTATACTTAAGTGAAGCAGCAGCTAGAAGAATTTTCATCTTGTGGTCCAACAAGGTGAGGATACCTCAGTTCTCAGTTTTGGCACTATTGACATTTTGAGTCAGATCTCTCTTTGTTGCAGGGACTGTCTTCTGAATTATAGGGTGGGGACAGCATCCTGCCCTCCAGCCACCATATAAGATGGTGACAGCCTCTCACATGCTCATTGTGAGAACCAAGGCATGTCTCCATACATTGCCTAATGTCCCCTGGGGAAAAGGTATCACTACCTTGCATTAAGAACCACCTAGTTACGTAATTACCAAACTTAAGAGAATTTTCAGGAATGCGATCTTCTTGGTCTGCAATCACTTCTCATGGAGTGAGCATAATCTGTGAAATTAAGAAAATATGTTGACACAAAGATCCATTAATTCTTTTGAAGTGCTTAGGAACACTTTTTGGTTGTAAACTCAGCAGGAGAGGTTTAGCTTGTCCATTTGCAATCCTTAGAAGCAAAGCAGAACATCTGACATTACACCATTATATAGCATCAGAGATTAGTGAGATTATATCCTCGTTAAGAAAATAAATAAGATGGTATTTATTGAGCATAATCTTAGGGAATTTTGTTAGAATAGAATTAATACTTTTATTAGAATAAAAATGAATATAATTGCTAAGATACCTAAGTCTTGCTTAACGCTATCAAAATTGGAGCAAACATTAGTAGGTCAAGTGAGAATCTATTTTATAAAGTGTTTTTATTCTTTGATAAAGAATCTATTTTTAAAGAAGAGAGTTCAGACACTGCAACAATGCTCCATTCCTCCCTGTGTCTACTTAGCCCCCATTTTCTTAAGGATATAAGCGTCTTGATTATAGAATCTTATTTACCCTGGTCCTCTTCATCTTAAAATACCTAGCATTTTGCCTGGCTCAAAACA
Organism: Oryx dammah; assembly: GCF_014754425.2. Lineage (NCBI taxonomy): Eukaryota > Metazoa > Chordata > Mammalia > Artiodactyla > Bovidae > Oryx > Oryx dammah. The sequence goes on along the minus strand of NW_024070186.1, from coordinate 133,038,307 downwards.
TTCGGTTATTAAATGTCTGTTGAATTAATGAATTATGATACTAAATCTTATAATTTATTTCAAATTAGTTTCTTCCTGTTTATTCTCATGGTTTTACTTAAGCTTGCAACTATATCTTGCTTGCAATGATTTTTCTGCTTCCAATTTCATTCTCCACCATCCTTCAAAGAGTTGTTTTTGTTAACTTATTTTGGATTATGTAATTTCCTTGATTTAAACTCACTATTGACTTCCTATCACCAAGAGAAAAGCCTAAGACCTTTGGAAATAAGCATATTTTAAAATTTTAGTCTCCCCCCTTCCTATTATTGCTACTTCATCTCCTGCTACTTACCCATATGCTCAGATATCCCAGACATTCTGTCTTCATGGCAATTCTTGGAAGGATTCAGGCTTTCTTGCATCTCTATGACTATACTCATGCTATTCCCTCAGTATGGATTATCCGTTGCCTCTTGCCTGACTTGACCTAGTTCTAAAATATGTGCTTAACCACTTGATTCTTACACAAAAACCCATCTTCTCTGCTAGGAACATCCTAGCTGAAACAAATCTTTCTTCCATCTTTCACTGCACTTTGCTTTAATACAGTAGCCCTCCCACTCCTTCTCTATGGGTTTGTTTTCTGTGGTTCAAGTTACATGTGGTCAGCAGTGGTCCAAAAATATTATATGAAAAAATTCCAAAAATAAATAATGTAATAATTTTTAATTGCTAGAGACCACATTTACTTAACTTCTATACTACCTATTATTATGATCATTCCATTTTATTATTAGTCATTGCTACTAATCTCTTACTATGCCTGATTTATAAATTAAACTTTATCACAAGCATGAATGCATAGGATAAAAACATAGCAGAGCATATATAGGGTATAGTACTATCCTTGCTTTCAGGCATCCATTGGAAGACTTGGAGCATATCCCACATGAATAAGAGAAACTACTGTACTGACCACCTTTATAGAACTCTCTCTCTCGGCAGTCTTCCTGAAAATTTATTATTACCTGCACTGTGACATTTATTAGGTTCTGTTGTAACTATGTATAACTGATTCACTCTTCTGCATATCTGAAGATGAGACAGCAATGTTAGTTGCTCAATTGTGCCCAACTCTTTGCAACCCATGAAATGTAACACACCAGGCTCCTCTGTCCATGGGATTCTCCAGGCATGAATACTGGAATGGGTTGCCGTTTCCTTCTCCAGGGAATCTTTCCACCCCAGGGATTGAACCGGGGTATCCTGCAATGCAGGTAGGTGGCTCAGAGGTTAAAGTGTCCACCTGAAATGTGGGAGACCTAGGTTCAATCCCTGGATCGAGAAGATTCCCTGGAAAAAGAAATGGCAACCCACGCCAGTATTCTTGGCTGAACCCCATAGATGGAGAAGCCTGGTAGACTATAGTCCAAGGGGTCGCAAAGAGTCAGACACGACTGAGCGACTTCACTTTCACTTTCATTGTAACTATCCGTGACTTCAGTCTTCCTTGGGTTTTCTTTCTTTGTATTTTCCTTAGATAATAATGCAGGTGGTGAGGAAGTATATTTTTATTGCCTCCCTCAGGGGACCTTCTGTGGAAGTTTCCCAGTCCTATACCTCTCTGACAGAGAAGGCAATGGCACCCCACTCCAGTATTCTTGCCTGGAAAATTCCATGGACGGAGGAGCCTGGTAGACTGCAGTCCATGGGGTCGCTGAGTCAGACATGACTGAGAGACTTCACTTTCACTTTTCACTTTCAAGCACTGGAGAAAGAAATGGCAACCCACTCCAGTGTTCCTGCCTGGAAAATTCCATGGACGGAGGAGCCTGGTAGACTACAATCCATGGGGTTGCTGAGTCAGACATGACTCAGAGACTTCCCTTTCACTTTTCACTTTCATGCACTGGAGAAGGAAATGGCAACCCACTCCAGTGTTCTTGCCTGGAGAATCCCAGGGACGGGGGAGCCTGGTGGGCTGCCGTCTCTGGGGTCGCACAGAGTCGGACACGACTGAAGTGACACAGCAGCCGCAGCAGCAGCAGCAGCAGCATACCTCTCTGAAGCTAACAACCAATAGAATCTTCAATGTCACAGTTGTCATAACAGTCCCTTCAGTTCTCTCCTTTCCCAGCCCACCTTGAGTCCCATATGGTTTCCCCAGACCCATGGACCAGATTCTGGAAACAGAAGCTGAATGATCAACTCTGAATGCCTGTGTGCCCAGTCGTGTCCAACTCTTTGTGACCCCCTGGACTCTTGCCTGCCAGGCTCCTCTGTCCATGGGATTTTCCAGGCAAGACTGTTTGAGTGGGTCACCATTTCCTGCTCCAGGGGATCTTCCCAACCTCGGGATCGAACCCACGTCTCCTGTGACTCCTGCATTGGAAGACAGATTCTTTACCGCCTGAGCCATCTGAAACCACACAATATTCAATTCTGGGTCTATCTTTTACTCATTATGTGATATTGAATAGATAATCATCTGTAGAGTGTGAATAATGGGTTCATTTCACAAGGTTGTTGTGAAGATGAAATAACTAAGACATGTAAAGCACATAATTATTTCTTCACATATCGAGTGGACCATTATTATTTGCTCTTCTTTTATATAAAGATGTAACTTCAGAGGCAGCCAGTTCAGAAAGGTTAAGAGTTCAGGGAGTACAGTTTAGCAGAGAGAATAGCACAATGGTTTCCAAAGACTCAGAGCTGAGCTATTTGAGTTCAAACACCCCTTTGACCTTGGATGAGTGACTTCATCTCTCTTTGCCTCAGTTTCTTAATGTACTAAGTGGAGATTATCATTCCTACTTCATTGGGTTTTTGTAAGGATTAAATGAGTTAATTCATGTAAAGTACTTAGTTTTTGTAACAAGTTAGCTAATTTAGTACTTAAATTAAGACATTTTGACAGATGTACCTGTTTAGAAATTTGTCTCATGTGAACAGGCCCCTCCACTAAAATTCTCTTTTTCTTCCTATTGCACCCTTATTCATTTTCTTTGGTATACCCATTCATTTGAAATTTCCTTTAATTCTTTAGAGTGTCTAGAAAGTTTGAGTAGTACTTCATACATCAGTCAGATGAGTTCTACAGGTGAATGGCTTTCCTTCCATGAACAATAGTGATTTGGTTCCTCCAACCCCAGTTTAATTTCTCCACCGGAGCTGGTGTTGTCACAGGGTCACCAAAAAGGAAGAAACTCTTGAAAATCTGAACTTGACATTGTCCTCAAGTCAACCCATTCAACTATATCACATATGAAAGAAAGAGTACTTTTCCTATTAACTTCATTCTTGTCAGACCTTTCTGAAATACCATGTATCTCTACCAACATCCTTTTGTTGTGTCCAAACCCATGTCTCATTTTCCTGTTTAACCTAAGGCCTAGGTTATTGAAAAATAAAGAACTTGCTAATTATGAAAACTTACATTCTTTCTTTCAAGAGGAATAGAGCCAGTCAACAGTAAATAAGTTCGTGTCTAGAATCTTCCTCAGAAAGTGATGGTGGGGGAGTTGGCCGATTCATTTTACCAACCTCTGTTTACATGCTTGTGAGAGAAGAGGAACAGGTTAAAAAAAGAAGAATGACTGGTAAAGAGAAAATAGACTTCCAACTTAAATTTAAAGTTACCATTTTAAAGTATACAGAGACACAAATTTTAAATTTACTTATTTATAAAATAAGCATGATATGAACTTTCCTCACTTCCCTCAGGAGTTTTCAAATTAATTAAAAGTTGAATACAAATTGATTATTATTTTTAAACTCAAGATTAACCTGAGAGCTTATTTTGTGTATCCCATACAACATCTTTGACAAGTGCTGCTTCCTTTATGTAAAAGCAAATTTCAATAACTGTATTTTCCAATTTAATATAACTAATCTTATCGAGAGAAATTATTCTTCTCAAAGTACCTCTTCCAATAACATGATTTGAAAATGGCAATTTATTATCCAGTTTGAAAGTGATAACATCATAAAATTGGCAGTTATATCATTATATACCAATTGATTAAAGTACACAAATGCATAATTCATGCATTGTGGCTCACTGATTAAAGGAATAAGTGACCAGACAGATAATACTAAGACAGATTTCAAATATTGGCCAGAATGTTTTGATCATGCTAATTCACTTCAGGCAGTACAGACCAAATGATTTTTATTTGATTTGCCTTCAAATCACCCACCTTCTCATAGCTGAGGGCATGGTCATATGCTCAGATGCTAATTATAACCACACCTTGTGAGCAATTTATTTATGTTTTCATAAATATATTACAAAAGACCAAGACACTTAGAGAGCTTTTCATACTTCCATGGTGATGTACACAAACAAAGAAAAAAAATATGTTCCCCCGAAAGTGTGATTAGCACAGTACAGATAGCGTCTCTGTTGCTATTTCCAAAAGTTTGCTCAACAGTATTCACTGTGGGTTCATATGAGTGACACAGAAATGCCCAAATAAACTGGCATGAATTCAGTAGAGAACTGAAACTATTGAGAACTTGCCCTGCCTGCTTTATTGTTAGGATAAAAATCCTGCACTGATTGATGCTCTTCCAATAAATATTTTAGACCGTTTTATTAATAATTAGTGCAGACGCGATCCCCGTTTAATGTCAGGAGGTGAAGTGAAGGAAAAATTAAATGGATTTTAAGTTCAGCGTCCTTCCCTACAACGTTGCTCGAATCCTCCTCTATTATCCACACAATAGATTATCTGCCCTCTGTGCATACTATATTTTGCTCAGCCCTTAATATTCTGAAGCGGGACTGAAGCAGTCGTTATCTGTGGCGGTTCCTGGGTGATTTTCAAGCCCAGCGCTACCCACCCAAGTGGCAGTGATACCGGCTTTCACGGAAGCCTTATTACTCTTAAAAGAGCAATTTGGTTGGTTGCACGGCTATTAGGATCACACAGCAGCCTGAAAGCTGTCAGTACAACTGCTTCTCATCTTTTTCACACAATCCTGACATCTTCTCTCCTTTCTGCTGGACACAGACATCACTGTTTTTATCATTTTCAATCAGGCTCACTCAGAACGCAGAGGAATATATTCCCACGGAAAGCAAAGTGGAGATCAGAAATTATTTTCTAGCTCCTGGGGCAGCAGCAGTGAGTGCTGACTGCGGGCTGAACGAGCCGGATCGTGAGAAATGTAGCTTTGGCTCAGGGCTACATCAGGGAGCTGCTACTTCAGCTGTTAGAAAGATGGCAAAACAACACCTACCTCGGGTTTTTCAATGATTAATGTGATTTTAATAACCGGGAGGGAAGAGGATGTGAGAAATTTTGTGACATTAACTTGTGGAAATGTTATCATCCGAGAAAGTGGGGAAGATTACTCGGCTTGAACTTCTCTTCATTTTGATGCTCTTTTTCTCTGGATCCACTCTGAGCAAGCTGACTCGGACCCCCTGGAAAGGAAAGCCTTGGAAAGGGGGTAAGTGATGAAAGTTTGGTGTTAAAGATCTAAATGGAGTTAGTGAGGCTAGTCAATGGGAACTTGAGGAGAGCTAAAGGTACAGGAACTGTTTTTGTTCGGAATCAGATTTATTTCCAGAAAGAGGATGTGTTTTATAGATGGCTAGGAAGAACAGTTTTTCTTCTTTTTTTCCTCTGTTATTGTTATAAATATGTTTTGTGCAATTTTTGGTTTTGTGGACTTGTAAAGCATGACGAAGATCATTTCCAGCAGGAAAGATATAGAACCAAATGCATGTTGCTCTGTGCAAGGCTATATGTGTTATCCTTAGGAAGCTGCATTATATTAGAAACGAAACAGGTTCTGTGTTAGATCCCTGAATTGTTAGCAGATTTTGTGAGATGATCCGAGGGATGTTATGAAATACATTGCCACCAGGACAAATTTTCTGGCTGACTCCATCAGTGTTGATGTATTAATAAAGATAAATTGTATTAACTTTATTGAAAAAAATCAGCTGTATGAGAACAAGCCTTTCAATACTTTGGAGTGTTATAATCCATTTTCTCCTGCTGTTGAAAAATCATTATGGGATGAGAGCATTTTTGAGACTTTGGACCTGCTTCCTGCACCCTCCCCTCCGCCCCCCATGAAGTTCAGTTGATTCTGCTTTACCTGAATACCATTTCTTTATACTAAACACAGTGATCAGGGTACCTGTTCTGTGAATGCTCTAAGCCTAAATGATACTGCAGAAATATCCCAGGAGAGATGTTCTGGACAGTCTGTGAATGTGTTTTTTAGGGGGTGAGGGGACAGAAATCTTGATGAGAGTGAGCCAAGGATTTTGTTTGGTGGGAGCTTCCTTTTCAGCTGATATTTTTATCTCAGTTCTAGAAAGGTTTTCTGGGTCTGCTCACTTTTGCTTGGCTATCAACACTCCAGTGTGAGGTTAAAGAGAAGCCTGAACATTAACAAGAAGTTTTAATAATTGATCACAGCATCTCAGCAGGATTTTCTAAATACACAAGACCCTTCAGTTTGATCTTTCTGTTTCTCCTTTTGTTCCATAAAAAGTATTACAAATATTCTACCTACTGTACCTTTGAAGGAAAAGTTCCAACGGGCACTTAGCTTCGATGGCTGGTGCAGCTCCAGCCCCACGGAGAGGGAGCTGCAAGTTATCCTTTGGGCCTTGTAAATTATATCACCACATTACTGTATGTCCTGATGTTATCAATGGATTTTTTTTTTCTTTCTTGCAGACAGCAAGCTCTTATTTATGTTAGCCTGCATGGCAGCTTTTTGGTGGCTTGGGATCTAGAGATGTACGCTGTTATCAACTCTAGGTCATGTCAGGAGTGTTAACTTGTACTTCCTATATAAATTTTTTGAAGACAGTAGGCAGTTCTACCCTGTGAGAGTATCATTTCCTATGATAAACTTCAGCAATAGACTTTGGAGGCTTAGCTATCCAGTGAGAAAGTTAGACCGCTGCAAGATTTTAGAAAAATTGTTAACTTAGTCACAAAGGTTTATTTCAAAGTGCAAGCCTTCCTAGGCATTTATACATTGCACACAGCTTTAAGGCACTAGATTTCATTTGTAAATCAGGTCTGAAATATTTTATCTGAGCATATGACTACTCTTTCTAATGTACTCTAGCTCAGCTAAAATTTGTTAGCTCTACTGTACAATGATGATATGACTCAGTCAAGTTCAGGAATAGGCAATCATAGCCAACATATTTTATTTATTGTTAAAAGAGTCTTGTATATTTTAGGAAGGTCAGGCAAATTATCAATAACTTTAAACATGTCTACTGTTCTTTACTTTAAAATTACCTCCTTTTTAAGTGCTCTTTTTTGTCACTGTCTATGCATTGCATAAATATGTTCCACAGAGTCTGAGTTCCTATGAAGTAGCTTTACCTTGATATGCATATGTACATATTGTAAATATTTATTTATTCATGAGCTTGGCTATTGATGGTTGTGTGGCTTCTAAAAATTCTGTTACTTTTCTCTTGGAATATTATGCAACCTTTTAAAGCATATTTTTACAATTTTTCAACATTATTTTCTTTTCCAGAAATAGGAGCCTTTATTACTTTGTAACATACCTAGCGGAAGTATGTGTATGAATTGGATGAGGTGGAAAGGGAGAATGAGGCTTCTTAAGTTAAACACTATGGCCAGAAGCAAAGAGGATTGAAGTTCAAAACAGAAAATTCTTAAGTTTAGTTTACCTGTAAAATTTGCTTTATATCAACACTGATTCAATCTTATCTGCTTTATAGAGCAGTCTTTAAAATTGATATTCTTTTTCTTAAAATCCTAGGAAAAATAATAATAGGAAAACATTTTTTTTTTCAAAATGATTTTTTTTCTTTTTACACTCACATTGCCTATGTGCATTTGTCTTAATCTGATTGAGCAGCTGTCAGCCTCCATATGGCAACCTGCCCACGCTGACAATTTCCATTTTTGTTGTATTAACAGGGGCCACCATTCTGAGAGAGGGGGTTAGGGGGGCAGGACTGGGAAAGAGCATCATAGATCAGTGAATAGCTAGCCGTGGCCTGTGAGGAGTGGAACAGACAGCATGTGGCTTGGCAGCTCAAAACAGGTATCTGTAAGCTGACTTGTTAGAACGATTGGAAAAAAAACGCTGATTATTGTTGGCTACCAAGGGATTTTTAAGCTCATCAATGAACATGAATCTCAAATATAGGTTAGTAGGCCAGCAAGTTTTCCCTCAGGTGCATGCTTTTCTATTTAATCACAATATATGAACTCCTCAAGGGAAAGTGGATGTCTCATCTGATTAGTTCAGAGCATAGCATAAGTGATCATAAGTTTGCATTCATGATAAACTAACCAGAAATCCTAAATAAACTGCTGGCATCACCCTCATTAAGGTTCAAGGACCTAATTATTCTGCATTCAATTGCTTCCACCAGGAAGAAGGGCTAAAAGACTTAACAGCTCCAGTTCAATGAACATAACATTACAGTGAAGTTTACATTGCAGATGGTCAATATATGTAACATAAAGGAGACTTTAAATTGTATCTTTTTTTAAAAAACTCTGCTATTGAAAATTAGAATTTAAGCTAAACTTTTATTTCTGTAATTTTTATCGAAGGTGAAAATGGGATGTGAAGTGAAGTCACTCAGTCCTGTCCGACTCTTTGTGACCCTATGGACTGTAGCCTACCAGGCTCCTCTGTCCATGGGATTTTCCAGGCAATAGTACTGGAGTAGATTGCCATTTGAATGTAAATATGTATAAATAGAAGGATAGACATAAAAGTTGCAAATTGGGTGAAGCAAGCACAAAAAAGGATAGTTTAAACAAACCCTCTGGGTAGCTGCTGCTGCTGCTGCTGCCAAATCGCTTCAGTCGTGTCCGACTCTGTGCGACCCCACAGACGGCAGCCCACCAGGCTCTCCCGTCCCTGGGATTCGCCAGGCAAGAACACTGGAGTGGGCTGCCATTTCCTTCTCCAATGCAGGAAAGTGAAAAGCTGGGTAGTTGAAACACTGGTAAATCAGCACAGTCGCCGATCAAGCTAAGGGGCGGGGCCACCCCCTATTGTGCAAGGGGAGGGGCCTACACCCCTCCCCCTATGGTGCTTAATTCCCACCCAGCACTTTCACTTAACCTTGACTCCTTTGAATCTCCTGAAGGAGTCTGTTGAGATCACTCAGGCATCTCAGTTATGATATGAGTTAAACTATGGCAACAGAGCATGAAGTTATCAAAACTTTTGACAATTCAGAAGATTCTTTCACAGAACATTCATACTTCCTTTTATAAATTACAGCAGCCGGTTGTCCGTGTCTATTTTTGCTGAGCAAAGAAAACCTCTCTGGCAGTTATCCCCCCGTCTCTGTGAAGGGTTAGAATATTTTATGAGCATTCATGCCATTATGTTATTTTACTCCATGTTGCATTCAAGCAGTGATATTCAGAGGGTGCTAGTTTAGATTGTATGTACATTTTCGCATGGAACAGTATAATATATTGACAATTATTTAGAGTTAGTTTTTTTGTTTGTTTTTTACCTTAAAACTTAAAATAATTTAACTATGTGCTGGTACATGACACCTATAAGCTTATTTTTATGATATTGTTTCTGAAGTTTTTCCTAGTTATATGAGCTAGTAAAATATTTACTTTTAGTAAGCACCTCACACAATCCGATATTTTGCATTCCTTGTTATTGTGTAAGAAGTAGATTTTCATGAATAAAATTGAAGACTGATGATTTTCTCTTTCTCAATTACTAAAATAATTTAAGACTTCCTGGTTTGAAGAAATATAATTGGATAATTTTGCCTTTGATGTTTTTTCTGGATTGCCCCTTTACCTCTAGAGTAGCACCTGACCTCCAGCTCAAATACCCCTCAACCATGTGCTGAAAGTAATATTTAATATTTTGAATGTTAGGACACTTCATTTAGATTAGACATCTGTCAGTTTTTATGGGTATACATGTCTTATATGGGTATATATGTCTTACATGTTTGGCATTTCCCAAGTTATTTGAAGAGAAATTTTGTCTTTAATTCATTTTTATTAACATGAAATCTTGCACTTACTAGAGGCTCAATAAATATTATTTGATACATGAGCAAAGTATTTGAAAAATTAGGCTTGGAATAAGACATTCAATGACATTAGGTGTTAATTACACTTAAAAAAAAAGAAACTTTGAATTGGTGCTATAACTTACCTTTCTAATGTTGGGGAATCATTTTTATCACTCTACATTTACTATATCATTTAAATTTCAGTTTTAGTTATAGAAAAATATGAATATATTTATAGTATTTTAAAACTTGGAAAATTCTGGCAGACTCATGTAGGAAGTAGTGCAGTAGGAAAAAAAGAAAGCAACGTTGTTGTTCTAAAGTAATTTATAATGTGAGATAGTGAATCTGGAAACTGAGCAGTATGAATATTCATGCAAAATGTCGAGTGTTCTTTGTACTGTGTATAATAACTACTTCTGTTTTTCATTTGTTTAAATTATTTAATCTCCATCTGCATGCAATAAATAGATTTAATACCTTATCTTCCCTACAACTGAAGAGTAAATTCCAAAGCTAAGCCTGAAATGAGTGTTTTTTTCTATAATTTCAAAAAGATGAGAGTATTTTTTAGATACAGAAATCAAAGAGTATGCTTAACAACCATACTAAGATCTGTTGAAAAATTTGCTCATGTTCTCTAGTGCTATTTGAAAAACAGCATTTGAGAAAATCAGCAAAATGTATGTGAGAGTTTGATAAGAAAAACTTAGTGCTTGAGCATAATAGACTTTTCTTGGTCTTAGAAATTATGACCTGAGTATATCTTATCCACAGGCATATTGGTCTAACTTTTATTCTAATTCACTCTTTCACTTTTAACCTCAAAATTTTATTTTATCTATTTATTATTAATGTAACTTTTGTTGCTATGTGATGAAATTTCATGTAATATTTACTTAAAATGAATTTTGTATTGGATGATAAATTGGGGGCTGGGGAAATTGGAAAGAGTTTGATGTGTTCTTTCTGTTAGAAAGTAGCTAGAAAGAAGTTATTTACATTTAACTTGCAAATAGAAAAACACGCTTTTACCAAAATAGGGAAAACTACTGCCCAGGAAGCAGAGTGCTGATCCATTTTAAAGAATATAGTTTTGTGAGCTGAATGTCCTTTATAAAGTCAGAATATACCTATAAAAGTGTAATCTGAAAATATTAATGTATAGTTCACACCACCCCAATTGGATATGAGTGTATATCTCTAAGTGTGTATCTATCAGTTCCTACCTGTCTCCACTCCAGAGAGACGATTCATTAGCCAAATTCCACAAAGAAAATTTTGTTCAGGCACTTAAAAAAGAAATAAGTATTTCTGAAGAGGTTATTTAATTTTAAAAAGTGAGATACATTGACAGTAGTTAAATACTTTAGATATATTAGTGGAGGGGTTCATGAATCCATTTCAGCACTTCCATTATAAGCTACATTTTCAAAGGGTTTACACAACTGAGCCATAAAATTTTTGCTTCAGGATGGATCATGGCTCACATTAGGCCTCCATCTGAGAGCAATTTTGTCTTTTTAGTTTTCAAATTCAAACCTTCAACCTTCAAAGTTATGTGAGTATTTTTAAAAAAGGAGAAAAGAAAGTAAAATATAGTTATATCCACAGGTTTTGTTACTTGATAAAGAATTACAGTTTCAAAACAGAAATTCAGAAAGAGATGAGAGTTTACAATAAGGCCTGTTTGCTTAAGTCATTTAAAGATTGTGTGTGTGTGTGTGTGTGTGTGTGCATGCACGCATGAAAGAATAGTAGGGTAGGTTGCCATGTCCTCCTCCAGGGGATCTTCCCAACCCAGAGATCGAACCCCATGTCTCTTGTATCTCCTACAGTAGCCAGCCGACTCTTTACCATTGTACCATCTGGGAAGTTCCAGTTAAAGATTATGTGAATCAAATAGTAACCTTGATCATTTGAGACTGGGGAATCTTTTATGTGTTAAAGATTTTTGTTTGGTTAAGAAACCAAAGTCATCCAAACAAGAGATAGTATTTCTGAAAAGGAAAGAAAATGAGCACATTACATCTAAAGTTTGTTACATTTTCAGAGACCAGAGCACTCAGCAGGGCCCGTGCCTCAACTGGGTTCCCTGGTGGCTCAGTGGTAAAGAATCTGGCTGCCAAGCAAGAGAGAGGGGTCCAATCACTGGGTTGGTCAGATCCCTTGCAGGAAGAAATGGCAACCCACTCCAGTATTCCTGCCTGGGAAATCCCATGGACAGAGGGGCCTGGTGGGCTTCAGCCCACAGGGTCGCAGATACTTGCACACAACCAAGTGACTAAACAATAACAACATGGCCTCATCTAGTTTGTCCTTTAGCCATTTAACCACATTAGTCCTTAGTGTTACCTTTGTCTGGGAGTAGAATTTAAGAAAAATATATGAGAGATCGCAATTCTAGAGTTGTAATGTAAAAGTCAAATCAAAGATCCAAAGTCCTAAACTAGTATCCTACAAAGGACAGACATTTTCACCACATAAAAGGGATTGCTATAGTCATTCCACATTGAGTTTTTGAAAGCTACTTATTAAATGGGCATTCAAAAATTGGTTTTTCCAAAGCATTAAAAAACTATATATACATACATACAAATTCCTATCCTCTAGGAGCTTGTATTTTATGATTTTTAAAATTTTTTGGCTAAGTCGGAGGTGAGAGAAGCAATTTTCTTTCCCTTCAGCTATCTAAGTAAGGTAAGTGACTGTGACATTAAAACAGCAGAACTAAACTAAGGTTGGCCTTGGTGCTATTGAGTGGTAGAGGGCTAAGGGTAGCAGGAAGTAAAATTACAGATATACAAATTTTATTCTGAACTTATTTTCTTCTTGATATTATAGCAAAATCACATCAACCTCACTGAGCTCAGCTCCAGCATTCAAACTGTTCTATAGATTACTTATTAACTTCTAATTGATTTATACTGTTTTTTTTATGTTCCTTTGCTCTGTCTTTTCTATTTGTTCCCCCTCTTTTTAAAATGAGAAAGCAATTGACTGTCTCAAAGTATTTTTAGCTATTGAATAGCTGAAATGACTCACCTTAAAATATAAATTTCAAATTAGCAATTTGGGAACTTTGGTATGTAGAAAGGCATGATAAGATGGTGGATCAGATGGCAAAGAATCTGCCTGCAGTGTGAGACCCAAGTTCAGTTCCTCGGTCAGGAAGGTCTCCTGGAGAAGGAACTGGCAACTGACTCCAGTATTCCTGCCTAGAGAATTCCATGAACAGAGTAACCTGGCGGGCTACAGTCCATGGGGTTGCAAAGAGTCGCACATGACTGAGTGACTAATGAGACATGACATGGTGATATGGTCTCAGAAGCAGTCTATATTCTAGGATTAGAAGGGAAAAACGACTGGTCTTGATAATAGGGGGAAAGTAGTTGTGAACACATTACTTTTGAGGCAGGATGTGATTTATACTTAACAGATTCAGTTTGAAATCTAGTCTAATTTTTCTAAAAATCTATACATCAAATTTAGCCTTGCATATATGGTTCAGACTCCATTATGTAATGAAGTTTTGTGTTTTTATTTTTATTTTTTGTAGAAATAGGTGGGATGTTATCCAATAGTGTGCAGACATACATACCAAGAAAAATATGCATTTATGAATAACATTTATTTTAATGACTACATCTTGAATTCTGTCTCTGTAAAAATGCTAAATGAATAAGCCTATATTCTCACATGATAAAATTTTTGCCTGGTATTATTATTCAGGAAAATACAAAGATTAAATGAGTTAATTCAGTAATGCCAGTGTATAGCTCTTGAAATGTTGCCAGGACAAGTATAAAAATGTATTCCTTCTGTCAATTTATGAAGCGTTCACCACATAGACTATTAGGATAGACCCTACATATGCTTGGTAGAATCCCTTTCAGATCAATGTCAAAAACTCTGTCATCAAAGAAGTAGTTATCAAGCTGGGCAAAATCCAAGATTCTGTTCTGGAGACAGGGGCACATCAGGCATTCTCTAATGTTATAGTTGGCAGCTAATAAAGAATTTATTTTAGGTCAATCAGGAATGTAACTGAAGTGCCTTGTAGAATCCATAGGGGCCTGAGAATTGCCTCTGGCTACCCAGTACGGATTTTTATTTATCTAACAGAATGTCCCACTACTGTTTAGGGACTGCATGGACCAGTAGAGAGATACTTGCAGACATTTGGGGCTGAGGTTGTCGATGGCCAAGTGTGATGATTTACATTTGATGTACTGTCAGATAAAGAGTTTTGCTAATTGTGCATTTCCATGCAAGGTCCCCAAAGATGTTATGTACATTCTAAGTAGATCAATGTGTACTGTACTATTAGTAAAATGTTTTTATGTCCATCTATATGCCTATACTGTGCTTATAAAGTGTAGCTGGAAACTTAAAATATATACATTCATTCATCAAACAAATGTTTATTGAATGCTCTTGAGAGAAACGTAATTTAAATGATCAGAGAAGATAGGCATAAAGAAACAGTTGGAAAAACAACCGGCACAATAAATGAGCTGCAGATTATGTGTATGTAGCTTTTTAAGGCTTTGAATAAATAGATAAATATAAAAGGAAAAGATTTTTCAGATGATAATAGCCAGAATAATGAGATCAGGGAAATACAGAGCTATATATAGCTGAGCAGTTTATTTTATTTTATTTTCCTTTCTAAAAGAACATTCTCTATTTCTGTAACATAATACTTGCATCAACTCTATCCAAAAGATACTGTTACCCATATTTGTCGCTGTTGTTATTCAGTTGCTAAGTCATGTCTGACTATTCGTGACCCAATGGACTACAGAATGCCAGGCTTCCCTATCCTTCACAATCTCCCAGAGTTTGCACAGACTCATGTCCACTGAGTCAATGATGCCATTCAACCATCTCATCCTCTATCACTCCCTTCTCCTCCTGCTCTCAATCTTTCCCAGCATCAGGGTTTTTTCCAATGAGTCAGCTCTTCTCATCAAAAGTATTAGAGCTTCAGGTTTAGTCCTTCCAAGGAATATTCAGAGTTGATTTCCTTTAGCATTGACTGGTTTAATCCCCTTGTTGTCCAGTGGACTCTCAAGAGTCTTCTCCAGCATCATAATTCAAAAGCATCAATTCCTCAGTGCCCATCCTTCTTTATGGTCCAATCCTCATATCAGTACATAACTATTTGGAAAAACCATAGTTTTGACTCTACATTTGACATGAACAATTTGCCTAATGTTATCGAATAGTATATTTTGTAGCCAGACCGCTGACCCAGGCCAACAGTATGCTACTTTTGGAGAATATCAAGTAACCAATCTGATTCTAATGGGCAGCATGTTGAGAATTAATGGAAATAACAACAGAATCCATTAAGTATGGCTTTGAGAGTTGGGCAGAGAGTGAACTAGAATTTATAGAGCTGGAAACAAGTGGCTATAGCAGGTCATGGTAAGATATATCATGTGATGACTGCTGTATTTAGGGACCAAAACATGGTGCAAATTACCTGAGTAAATTTGCAGATACCCATTAGATTGTAGACCTCTAGAATTCCTGCCTCATTACATTTGCAACATTTATATTTTCATGGCTTAAAAGCAGTGATACAAAATTGTGTGCTGGAATTAAAGTTCAAGTTGTGATTTGATTTCTTATTGTGAAGAAGTTAATAAAGTATAATGTCAAGCTGAAACTCCAGTACTTTGGCCACCTCATGCGAAGAGTTGACTCATTGGAAAAGACTCTGATGCTGGGAGGGATTGGGGGCAGGAGGAGAAGGGGACGACAGAGGATGAGATGGCTGGATGGCATCACGGACTCAATGGACGTGAGTCTGAGTGAACTCCAGAAGATGGTGATGGACAGGGAGGCCTGGCGTGCTGCGATTCATGGGGTCGCAAAGAGTCAGACACAACTGAGCGACTGAACTGAACTGAACTGAACTGAATGTCACTGTTACTTAAAACTATTTATTTGCCTTATATAATGTGTAGTGTGCAAAGCATCTTCTTGAGTGGTTTATTTGACAATGCAAAATACTTTGCAACACAGCTATTAAATTATTTTGTATTACCACAATAACAAATTAGTTTGTGTATATAAAAATTAGTGTATATATGTATATATGATTATGTTTTGTATGAAAGTGAAAAGGTTAGTTGTTCATTCATGTCTGACTCTTTGCTATCCCATGGACTATAGCTCACCAGACTCCTATTTCCATCGAATTCTCCAGGGAAGAATACTAGAACGGTTGCCATTTCCTTCTCCAGAGGACCTTTCTGACCCAGGGATCGAGCCCAGGTCTGCTGCATTGCAGGCAGATTCTTTACCATCTAAGCCACAGGAATTCCATACTCTGTATAGACAGTCCATATTTTATAAGAGCTGGATGGATTAAACTCTGTGAGTGTAAGTTATGTGATTGTAATATTTCTCAGCTATTTATCAGTTGTCAGACATTTTTAAAGAAGTTTAAAAGGGATATAAGCATATCGTTTGAAGCCTCAATATATGTTCTAAAGAGTTCTTAGTATCATAATTAAATTATTGGATGATCTTTAAAATTTACTGTTGTAATTTTAAATGCCTTATGTATATATAAAAGTAAGATTTTATTCATCTGAAGAATCTAGGCAGGTGGATGGGTATATGAGCTAAGTAATTTGGAAGTGGTAGCCTATTTTTCTGAAGCAAAAAGTTAACTTTTAATAATTAGCTTAAAAAACATGTGATGAAATCACTAGAAGTCAGTTTTACTTGTAACTATCATTCAACCAGATTTGACTGGACTATTAACTAAATCATCAATAGATGTACTATTAGAGAAGTACTAACAGAGAAGATGCATTTCTATACATCCTATTGTAGCTTAAATCCCTACAGTTTGATTACAATCATTTGGCTTCAATATCTTACAGATGCCTTTAAAGCTAATTAAAATAATGTTGTGGTGTGGTAGCTCACATTTGCTAAATCTCTTTGAGAGTGTCATCAAGGAATAACAAAGACATCAAATTTCTGTTTACATCTCCACCATTTATTAACTGTATACTCAAAGGGGAGTTATTGAATCCTGTAATCCTCAGTATTCTTGTCCACAATCGTACCCCTCTGAATGTGCCTGATCTCATCTGTAATGCTCAGCACATTCACGGAGTTATTTTGTGTGGAACAAGTAAGATAGTATATGTTAAGTAACTAACAGTGGCTTTTCAATAAATATTTTCTTCAAAAATATTCTTTGAAGAAATTACCAGCTGAGCCACATGGGAAGTCCAAGAATACTGGAGTGGGTAGCCTATCCCTTCTCCAGCGGATCTTCCTGACCCAGGAATTGAACCAGGGTGTCCTGCTTTGCAGGCGGATTCTTTACCAACTGAGCTATCAGGGAAGCCCTCAAAAAAAAACATTAAATGCATTCAAACTTTTTGCATGTTACGATTAGTGCGTGCGCACGCGCGCGCGCGCGCGCACACACACACACACACACACACACACTAAAGGTTAATTGCTAACATTTCCTGAGTACTTCTTGCATGCCAGCATTGTGTCAATGGTTGCCTCGCATAATCTTATTTAAACCAATGTCTATGTATTGGGCCTTATTTTTTCTCTTACTTTACAACTCAAATAGCCAAATCTTTTCCCCCCACCCTTTATTTGGATTCATCAATCTGTAGTTTAGGCTCATTAAAGATGTACATTTTAAAAATTTTACCAAATGAAATGCAATCACTATTTAATAAGCTAATACATCAAATACTAATGGTACATCTGATTTAAAATAAAGGGTGTCTGTGATTGAGAGGGCACTCAGGAAATATTGGTAGTGTAGGAAAAGAACAAAAACAACTACGTTTTTTAGCAAATACAACAAGATGTGCTTAGGTGGCAAGAAGATTATCACTCCCATGTAGTATATATAAAATTGGAGTGTTCACCAGGGCAAAATTGGAGCTGAATGAGCCAGGTCCAAAACCAGATGGCAAGAGAAAGTTTCAAGCTGTTCCATTTGGAAATTGATTTTTAGATTTCCACGTGGCACATTACAAGTTCAAATTAATTTTAAACTTTTAATTTTTCATATATATCTTCCTGACTCCTAGCACACACTTTTTTGTCTGTCTTGTTGCCAGTGAATCTAAAATGAATACCAAACAGCTTTTCAGTCTATATTAAATGCACACAGAAGAGCACTTAACTGTGTGTGTTTTGAACTCCTCTCAATAAAAGTTTTAAGAGACAAGAAGCTTTTTCTACTTCAGGGTCACTCTTAGTCTGAATAATACATAAACATGAAGAAATAGGGGAAGTTCTACTGAGGATTACAGCGTAGATTGAGTAAAATTACCTGTCATTATCACAACTGATAAGTTTGGCACACAAGTGACCCTCATGTCATACCAGTCAGTGTCCATGCCATATGTTTTCCCTGCCCATCAGAACCCAACCTAAAGGAAGAAACTGAAAGAGAACACATGAGTGCTTTGGGAAGCACTTTGAGGTGTCAAGAGTAAAACACTAAGAAAAAGGACAAGTTAAATTCTCTAGCCTCAAAACCCACAAATGATAAATAAATGCTACTCACACGTGGGGCATGATGCTCTTCTTGGGCTGAAATTGTGTGCTCTTTCCCAGTTAGGACTTAGGTAATGGGGTCATTTCTATGTACCTTAGATAATAAAATTCACTATTCAAGAAACAAATGCACAACTACTAAGGATGTTTTCTAAATGTCTCTGTATGAAAGTTCATAGGGCAGAAATCCCTGTCTTTTAACCAATTAACAATTGCTTTAATTTTTTGAGTTGCCTAATACCATGCTTGTTATGTGATAATTAGTTGAAGGTATGTAAAGGGGTGGCTCAGTAAACAGAATCTTCCTGCAATGCAAGAGACATGGGTTTGACCCCTGGGTAAGGAAGATCCCTTGGAGAAGGAAATGGCAGCTAACTCCAGTATTCTTGCCTAGAGAATCCCAAGGACAGAAGAGCCTGTCAGGGGCAAAGTCCATGGGGTCACAAGAGTCCAACATGACTTAGCGACTAAAAAACAGCCAAAGTAATTTACTTAGATTTTGTCAATTTAAAATTATACCTAAATATCCAGATGAAACTGGATATTTTTTAAAAGCACATGAAAACAGAAGTTTTTCTTGATGGATAAAATAAAATTTGATTTCAAGTGATACTTTTTTATCCCCAAATGCTTTTTCTGCCCCCCATCTACTTGAGGAAAAAAATAAAACCTCACAAATGCAAATTTCCTGTTATCTGCTATGATCAAAGAATATGGCTTTCTGATAAATTAAGCTTTCATGTTAATAGAAATACTACAAACAGATCAGTCTTAATAGAAATGCCTATGAAACAACCTCAAGTACTCTTAAATGCAACACTGTATTTAATATTACACTGAAAACTCATATATTCTCATATTTCAAGGTAATACAGAGTGCCAAGGTCTTCATTATACATGTCAACTATTATGATACTAAAGCAAAAAGAGAAAAATAAAGAACTAGTTTAAAGTTTACACTCAGCATATTGTAGATTATAAAGAGTTTGTAGTTTTCTAGATAAGGCGTTTCTAGATATGGAAATAATTAAGTTAATAAAATCATGAATATGTTGAGAAGAAAGTCTGATTATTCCATTCTTACCCAACATGTCCCATTGTTTAAGTTAAAAAGTAATTTAAAATCTACCTTCTAAATGTTAGGGAGTGTTGGGTATCAGGTTATGTTGTAGTTTGAATTACATACCTTTATGTGCCTTTTAATCAGTCTGTAGGTCAGAGTAGGTAATGTTAAAAACGTTTCTTGTCTTCTTATCCAAGAATACCACTTGAGGTATGAAGATATTATTAATCAAAATTTCCTATAAGTCAATATTAAGACATTTGGAAAGGAGTTGGGAAGGAAGTATAATTATTCCTTGACCCAAAAAGAACAGCATTAGCTTGAATAACTGCTGCGTGGATTTAAGTGAGAGTGAACAGGGTTATTATTCAAGATACAATTATTCTGAGTCTGAGAGAACTGTAGAAAATATGTCTAACTAGTTGAAAAATGAACCTAGTGTCTTTAAAAATAATTGCAAGAATATTAGGTAACAAGAACAAAGCATGTTGGAAAACATGAAAAAATATTTCAGTACTGAGTTTGTGGTGACACTGAAGGTTTTATTCTGCATGTTCTGGAGAACCCTAATCTGGCAAATAGGAGTTGTTTGGTGGTGGTGGTTTAGTCACTAAGTTGTGTCCAACTCTGCGAGCCCATGGACTGTAGCCCGCCAGGCTCCTCTGTCCGTGCGATTCTCCGGGCAAGGCTATTGGAGTGGGTTGCCATACCCTCCTCCAGAGGATCTTCCTGACCCAGGGGTCAAACCCTTGTCTCATGTCTCCTGCACTGGCAGGCGGATGCTTTACCACTAGCACCACCTGGGAACCGCACATAATACATATAGAGTTTAGAATATATGTATACAGAATTATTGTTTTCTTACATGTGTAACTTTGTATCTGATTTTCTTTTGCTTTATGTCCAATTTATACTATGATTCTGCTATAAATATCTTTGAGCATAAATCTAATCATTCCCTGGCAGAGTTTCTAGAAGTAGGACTATTATCTCAAAAGTCATGATCATTTGAAGACTCTTGATTCATAATGCCATTAAGCATTTCATAAAAAAGTATAAATTTACATGTTGACCCAAACTGAATTTGGATGGCTAATGGAATGCACTTTTAACAATATAACATTATCATTTATTTTTAAAATTTTATATACAAAGATAGTATTATCTTATTTTAATTTAAATTTATTTATTAGTAGGGCTTCCCTTGTGGCTCAGCTGGTGAAGAATCTGCCTGCAATGTGGGAGACCTGGGTTCAATCCCTGGGTTGGGAAGATACCCTGGAGAAGGGAAATGCTACCCACTCCAGTATTCTGGCTTGGAGAATGCCATGGACTGTATAGGGGTTGCAATATACTTGAATTAGATACATATAAAAAATATTTATTAGTTATGCATAGTTTACATTTTGGAGAAGGCGATGGCACCTTACTCTAGTATGCTTGCCTGGAAAATCCCATGGATGGAGGAGCCTGGTAGGCTGCAGTCCATGGGGTCTCGAAGAGTTGGACACGACTGAGTGACTTCATTTTCACTTTTCACTTTCATGCATTGGAGAAGGAAATGGCAACTCACTCCAGTGTTCTTGCCTGAAGAATCCCAGGGACGGGGGAGCCCAGTGCTCAGCCGTCTATGGGGTCGCACAGAGTCGGATACGATTGAAGCAACTTAGCAGCAGCAGCTTACATTTTATGAATTTCTTTCCAATTTAATATTTGACGCATATATTTTAATCAATTTTCTTTTTAATTTAATTACATGAAAAAATGTTTTCAAATTTAATAATGAAGGTCAGCAATGTCACAGTTCAAATACCACAAGAAACAAAATTTCATAATTGAAAAATGATTCTTTGATTCTATATACAATTATTAAATAACTAACCCACTGATGATTAGTGCCCAACATGGTAATATCTAGCCACATAAATGCAAACATTTTAGATTAATTTTGAATGACTTAAGCCACTCATGTTTTTAATGACTTAAAATCATTTCATGTGAAAAATATCATAATTTAAGCAGGCAATGTGATGTGATTGTTAAGAAAATGTAGGTAAATCCATGCTTAGGTTAAAGTTATATAATATGAAGATTTTAGGGAAGAAATGTTTTGGATATTATGTTTTTTTACAACAGTGGCATAAAGAACACATAGACAATGGTGAGGGGCTTCCCAGGTGGCGCTAGTGATAAAGAACCTGCCTGCTAGTGCAGGAGACAGAAGAGACTCTGGTTCTATCCCTGGGTCGGGAACATACCCTGGAGGAGGGCATGGCAACCCACTCCAGTAGTTTTGCCTGCAGGATCCCATGGACAGAGGAGCCTGGCAGGCTATACTCCACAGGGCTGCAAAGAGTCGGAAGCAACTTAGCATGCTTGCATACAGACAATGGTGAATTGGGTAGTGAGAATTTAGAACACTTTTCTTATAAAGAATGCTAAAACATACAAACAAAGAAACAGATAATAGAGGCAGATTAGCCTCGAAAATAGAGAATCATATAACTTTTTGCAGAGTCATGTGGAAAGATGGAAAAACATAGCCTGATACTTTAAGAAAAAGGGAAGAGTTGCCCTAGATGGTTTTTTCCTTTCCACCAAAAGGAGAGAAAAAAAAAAAAAAAAGATTAAATAAAGGAAAATAAAGCTTAGCTAAATTAATTGATGCCTTAAGAAAACTCTGATTTCAGATATCAATATGATGCTTTAATGACTATAGCTGTCTGAAAATCACATGTATATCTTGTGAACATTGATATGTATTGTCACTAGATGTTTGAGGGAATCATGCATGGCTTCCTGATAAGAAAAATGACCTCTATTTTCCCATTCACCAGTCAGATTGTATGGTCATATAAATTGAAAACAGAATCTTGTTGACTATGCTGTTAAATCGTTTCCAGAAGTATTAATTGCAGTGATCAGAAAACTGATAACAATTGAGCATTATATATGTTTTAAAATTCTCTTTTGAAGAATCTTCTCTAAATTAGCATGTTAGTTTCCTAATATAAACTATTAATATAGCATTTTGTTTTTATCAGTTATGCCATTAGTTGTCATGGGAGATCCCCAAACTCCTAAAGGATGGTGACAAGTAACAAGACTCTGAAACAAATGTCTATGCTGCCAGAAGATTGGTTTGCCAGAATTCAAGAGTCCCCAAGAATAGACAAGAAAACTAGTGAGTCAGAGCAACCCAGTTAACAAATTGTACACGCACAGCATAGCATGGCAAACAGCACGAGCATGGATGTGATAGCTTCCTTTCTCCTGCCCTCAAATCCCACAGGGCATCGAATCCCACAGGGCCAGATGGGGCTATAGCAAAGGAACCCAGGACTAGAGCCTCAGCATCTTTTATAGAAAACATGCCATTTCCCTAGCCAGGGAAATCAGTAGTGGAAAAGCATTCTTCTTGGTCTTAGTTGCCTATATGACCCGCTGGAGGAACAGCTCAGAGTTAGTGGGGAGCCCTGCTTTGTGGTTTGGCACACTTAGCAGGAACTTGCAAGAAGTAGGCTTCGTGGTAAATTTTTGTGTAAAAATTAATAGAAATTCTGAAAGCAATTTTCCTCAGGTTAAACACTTACTTCTAATTGGAGAGAGAGAAAAAAAAAGAATAGACTCTAGAGCCCTCTTTTCTCAATCCTCTGCAAAGTCCTTTTGATTTACTTTCTCAGGAGGAGCAGTACATTTCCTTAAGACGGTTGCCACTCAGTCTTCTCTGTGATTACACTGGGATATTTTCAAAAGCCTAACTAGCAAGAGAATCTAGCTTTCAGACATCCAATTTATCATGCAAAATATACAGTATACCTCCAAGACATTTTCTGAATGCTAGAATGTGAAAGTCCAATTCTTTCAAATAAATACTAGTATCAGTTTCTTATATCTATGTAGGTTTTTAAAAACCCATGTTTGAAAGATGATTCTCAAGCTATGGATCACATAAGACACGGACCTCAACTGAAAGGGGCCCTGTGGAGTGGAAACTAAATGAGCGCCTTGTAGTCTATGGAAGAACAGATTAAAACAAAATAAAACAGAACTATGCATATTTGCAGGAAAAAGAAATAATCCCAATTAATTGCAGAGATAAACAAAGTTCATAACTAATTAATGTGACAGAAGAAATAAGTGAGATTCTTTAATATCAGAAGACTAAGCTCGATTATTGGTTTTTTGCAATAAGCATTTTTTGGTACCACAAAGAAGCATTTCTTGATGGTATAATTATCATGCCTGTATGAGTATATAAGTATTCAACCATGCTATTTTTATTTTTGCTCTTCTTGCAGTGTTATTTGGAAAGGTTTTAATACTTGGTTTTATAATAGGAATATAAGTGGAAAGGACATTTTCGCTTCCATTGTGCTTAAGCAAAAAAATATATATATTTTTGTAACTAATATGATAATAATGTTGACTTTTTTTGGAATTTCAGCATCTAAATATATTCTTCATCTTGCAAACTTGTCAAAAATAAAAGACCGTCATTAAGGTAATTTGTGTAAATAAACTAAGGTCTGAATTTCAATGGCCAATCCTTATAGAAATTCTATTTTGGTTCACTAGATCACATCGATTCATTTTGATATTACATATAAATGAAAATACCAAATGTCTTTAGCTTTGTCAGTGAAAAAGTAGTTTGGGCTTAACAAATGCTTCAGTGATGTCTATTTGGAAGCTTCATGACATATTAAAGCAGTTGATGAGGTACAATTTGTTGTGGGGTCACATCTGATTGATGGTTTACTATCTACCGCAGTCTCATCTGCTGTGATATTCCCATAATGAATGTTCATTGCTAGACAGTGTTAAATGTGCTCTATCTAAATCATTTGTTACTTATAACAAGTTTCAGTATATATGAATCAAATATTGTTTATAGTTGCCTTCAATAGGATTTATCATTTTGCACCTTTCTATCACTTTAAATGGAATAAATAAGATATAGGTTTTTGAATATTTTGAGCCCATGGGTGGTAATGTACCAAGAATTCAGTCATAAAGTAAATTTAAACAGGTTATCTTGAAGAATGAAAATAAAAGTAGCTTGGCAACTATTTTTTCTGTTTCTAAGCATAGAAGTTGTTTATTTTATAGTATGTATTCTTGGGAAATTAATTAAAATACAGGGAAATTTTAAAATATTTATCATTTATGAAAAATCATATGATGGAAATTGCTTCCAGCTTTTAGGAATAAGTTATTTTTTTATAGTAGCTACTCTACCAGCTTTTACTCGGAAACTTGTCTTTCAACCACAAGCTTCTGTTTTTTATATCTTACTTCCTGTCACTGATGCTAAGTCTAACCTTGATCCCATCTCATTTTCTTCCTTGAGGTTTTTCTCCACATTTGGCTCTTATTCTTTGTCACTTGTTTTTAACCCCATGATTGACAGCCCATGATCAACGTTTATTGATATCCACACATTTCTGCATCAACCATTCCACATCAAGGTCCCTTCTTCAATCCCACATCCAGGGAAACACTAACATTTATTTTTGTTCTATGTAAATAATACCTGTGTTTAAATGAATAGGGTATTTACTGTCACTTATACATTTACCTAAAACTAGGAAAACTTTTGAGAGTATTATAATCATGATAAAATTAAAAAATCAGAAGCATAGATTTTATATTTTGGTTCATTTATTTCTAATGCAAAAGGAAAAACTGGAAGTCATCTCTGTGTTTCATGCATGAAAAAATTTTGAAATGAATGACTTCTTTGTCCCTTGCCTGAGGTCACATGATAAGGGACACATGGTTTCAGGCAGGTAAAGAGCCTGTGATAATTCTATTTAATATTGATTTGCTTTATATTTCCTACAAATTGTACATATAAAGGAAGGTGTTTTGTGATCTGAAACTTAAGACCATTCAACATCTGTTCATTTATTCTGAACAAAACAGCATTTTTAAAAATCAGTATAAACTGCTCTAAAATTTTCATTTGATTAATAATATAAAACTTTGAGGGGAATATTATCAATACTTTTAAATGTGTTTTCTCTCATATTTTTAAGACTGCTAAATTCTATTTAATCACATTTCTGTTCAGCCTCTTGGCATTTATCTCTTGCTCAGAACTTAAGAAATATCTTTCTCATTGTTTCTTTTTTTTTTTTTTTTAATCACAGACAGTATAATCTTGATGTGTAAAAACTACTTACTAATTTCTAAAACTGTTTCACATACATTTAGTCTTTGAATGGAGACAGGGAAAAATCTTTACCTTCTAGCCAAGGAATATAATTTAGTACTTTCCACCTGTTTATGCCCCAAAGCATATAAATACATGTTTCTCCTTGAAAATTCACTTTGTGCATTCCAGATGCTTTTTCTGTAATGAACATAGTTAAACTTTACACTGGATATCAAAATTAGTTTACAACAGAAGAAAGTCCTAAGCTGAGTAAGAAATTTAGTGTTTTTGTTTTTGTCTTAGAGTGAATGGTTTTTCAACGTCAGTGCACATTCAAATCATTTGGAGGGCTTGGAAATACGGACTGCTGGACCCCACCCCTGGTTTCTGATTTAGTAGGTCTGAAGTGAGATCCATGAGTTTCCTTTAATAGCAAATTTGCACATGTGCTGATGCTATTGTTCTGGGGCCACATTTTTAAAACCAGCAGTACATTGGAGGGGGCTACCCTAGTGGCTCAGATGGTAAAGAATCTGCCTGTAATATGGCAGACACAGGTTCGATCCCTGGGTCAGGAAAATCCGCTGGAGAAGTGAATGGCTCACCAATCTAGTATTCTCGCCTGGAGAATTCCGTGGACAGAGGAGTGTGGTGGGTGACAGTGCATGGGTTTGCAGAGCGGGACACGACTGAGCGACTGATGCACACACAGTACATTGAAGTTGGTGCCTGAAGTAAACCTTGTTTAAAATCCTGATATTACCACGTAACAGCCTTGTGATCTTGGATAGCTTTTATAAATGTTTCAGTTTGTAGAATGGGAGCCATGGTACTTGCCTGAGAACATAGTTGTGATGCGCTGCTGCTGCTGCTGCTGCTAAGTCGCTTCAGTCATGTCCGACTCTGTGTGACCCCATAGACGGCAGCCCACCAGTCGCCTCTGTCCCTGGGATTTTCCAGGCAAGAATACCGGAGTGAGTTGCCATTTCCTTCTCCAATGCATGCATGCATGCTAAGTCACTCCAGTCGTGTCCAACTCTGTGCGACCCCATGGACAGCAGCCCACCAGGCTCCTCTGTCCACAGGATTCTCCAGACAAGAATACTGGAGTGGGTTGCCATTTCCTTCTCCTGTGATCGTTTAGCTACTGTATATGAGATGCCAATAGTGGCACAAAGCACATATTAGCTAAGCAGTGATTTTTAACTCTCATTTCTGCACTTGTGTTTCTGTATAAATCATCATTCTTATACTGAGTATATGAGCAGAAAAAATTGTCCTTGAGTTTTGATTGTCTAGCTTTCAGTAGAAGGAGAAAAAACTATTTAGTCATGTAAGATATATTCAATAAACATCATTGATTATCTCATATAGAGCAAATATTGCTCTAATTATTGTAATATAACAATGAAAAGATGTGGTCACAGATGTTGAGAATCTTTAAATCCAGTTCACTAGTTCCTATAATGAGTTGTTTATAATAGAAAGCATATACCCAGAATAACTTCTTTTATTATTTGTGTGCATGCTTGTTCTGTCACTTCGGTTGTGTCTGACTCTTTGTGACCCTACGGACTATAGCCCACCAGGTGTCTCTGTCCAGGCAAGAATACTGGCCTGGGTTGCCATGACCTCTTCCAGGGGATCTTCCCAACCCAGTCATGGAGCCCCGAGTTTCCTGCATTGCAGACAGATTGTTTACCACTAAAGCACTAGCAAAGCCCCTTATTATTTGGTTTTCAGTCCAAATCTTATCATCTCAAAGAGGAATCCTTTTCCACCAACCATTCAGTCTAAATAAGCCTATTTCCATCACCCACATTCTTGTTTTTCTGGTCTAAATAAGCTATTGTATTCAATGATCTGGATTATTTAAAATTGTATTTGTTTCCTCATTTGTATTTAACTATGAGAAAGACCTCTTTTATTTATCATTGAATAGCAGCCCTCTGATATGTTTGAATGTAGAAGGTGGTCAAAGTATATTATTGCACAAATGAATGTATGAAAGTCTGTTTAGAGAAATCGGGCTAGGGTTCTTTGGACAGAAGCATTTGAACCAAGCACCCAAGTAGGAGAAAAACAACTACAGTTGAGGAAAACACTAAGGGTTAGGACATTGATTGGAAAATGTAAGAATCTATATTAATGATCTATCAGCAGCCTGGTCCTTTGATAAACACAAAGGGAAGTGGGAGCAAGAGTTACAGCAGCATTGCAGGAAGGTGTATCAACCTCTAATCAGTAGAGGAAAATTGAAGAAAGAAGGGAAATGATCAGTAGTCATATTATTAGCTTAGTGCTATTAATGTAGCTATTTCTAATTGACAATTGTGAAACTAAATTAAATGTCTGAATATAGCATGTAGAAGCTCTCTTTGGTGACACTAGAGAAGTAGACTAATTCCATTGCAATATTAGGAAACGTAATGACATAATAAAGATGAGAGATACCTGAGAGAAAAGGTAAAATATAATTTTAAAAGGCTAATTTTTCTAATTATGAAAATAATTGCTGCTCCTTTTTATTTGGATTTATTTGGAATATTTAATTTAAAACATTCACATGTAAAAACATAATCGATATTTGGATACTTTACTTACATACAGTTTTCTGTGTGTTTTTACATTTGAGATCATGTTAGAAAATTAAATCCTGTGGTTTTGTTTAAATTACAACAAGGTATTCTTATTTTCAAAAATATAATTTGTAACGTCCACATGCTTCATTTTATGGGGACACTATACTTAATAGGGCTTATCTGGTGGCTCAGACAATAAAGAGTCTGCCTCCAATGCAGGAGACTCGGATTTGATCCCTGGGTTGGGAAGATCCCCTGGAGAAGGGAATGGCAACCCACTCCAGTATTCTTGCCTGGAGAATTCCATGGACAGAGGAGCGTGGCGGGCTACAGTTCATGGGGTCACAAAGAGTCGGACATAACTGAGCGACTATAACTATACTTAATATTTTCCCCTTGAATATTTAGATAGAATAGGATATATATATATTGTTAAGTTAGTAAGACATTCCTTGGTTCAGTACAATATAGATATTGAAAACAATAGCTGAATTAAGATACATATTTACATCTCTTCCATTAGAAATTTAAAGGAATAGTTGATGGTATTCTGAAAGCCACCACTGGTACAGGATAACAATAATCTGGAATGTTGCCCTCATGGATTTGGTCCAAAATGGCCCATGATAGTTCAAGATTATCATGGGTTTGAAGGAACTGGTTTCATGCAGGAATTTCTGTATACTTTCATTCATTTGTTGTAAGACATTCATATAACCATCCTACTAAGGGAAGTGGAGAAATGTAGTCTTCTTTTGGAGCTGGGAGTCACGTGCTCAGATAAAATGCTGTCACAGGGCAATAATGACAGACTGGAGAGTGTTAGATAAATTGCAGTTTCTGCTATGCATAGTAAAGTTTCTCATCCCCACAATGCTATTTGTCTCAAGAAGTCTTGTGGAAACCATTGTGTTTCTGGCATTTAAATGTGCTTTTGAAGAACACTATAATGGTCCAGTTCAGAACATATCTGCTATTTTGTTTCAGTTATGTACTTTACAATATTTAGGTAAATATTTAATTATTGATTTGTGAAAAGTGCAAAGAGAGAGGATATTTAAGAGAGAACTCTGGTCTATAGCATTGTTTAAATTATTTTAGGCCAGACTTCCTTTGAGTTTAGAGGCTAATTTATTTTTAAATTAATAACCAAAATATGTTAATGTGGTTAAGTAGATATTTTTGGCTCAGAACAATTAACATGAAATTAGGTATTTAACAGGATTTTTGTTCTGTCATCTACTAATATAAATATATATTTAATTCCCAACTAGTTAAAATATACGTTAAAATCTTAAAATTAATACTATGCATCATAATTTATTAAATAGATTCAGAAAATAAATTAATGGATTATATTAAACAATAGTGAATGATAGATCTACTTTTACATTGCACAAATTAGACAAGGTGCTACTAGAAGTAAAATATTTGTTATTCAATTTTTAAGTAGTATAGCTACAAATTGGGGAAGGGAACAGCAAGTCACTCCAGTATCTTCCCTGGAGAATGCCATGGACAGAGGAGCCTGGAGGGCTACAGTACATGGGGTCTCAAAGAGTCGAACACGACTGAGCCACTCTCACTCCCTCACTCCTAGCTACAAATATGCATCTCCTGCATTGCATGTAGGTTCTTTACCACCGAGTCACCTGGGAAGCCCATTACTGCCTCTGTTTTCTGGGCCTTGGTGGAGGAAAAAAAAAGATAAGGTTTTGTCTATCAAGCATATTTGCAGCTACACTATTTAAAAATTGAACAATGAATATTTTACTTCTAGTAGGACCTTGTCTAACATTTGAGGCATAAAAGTGGATCTTTCATTTTTTTTAAGTGTTATTTATTTATTTTTGGCTCTGTTAGATCTTCTTTGCTGTGTAGGATTTTCTCTAGTTGTGGCAAATGGGGGCTACTCTTTTGTGGCAGTACGGGCTTCTCATTACAGTGGCTTCTATTGTTGCAGAGCATGGGTTCTAGAGCATATGAGCTTCAGTAGTAGTCTCCCAGTCTCTAGAACATAGGTTCAATAGTTGTACTGCAGGGGCTTAGTTGCTACACAGCAGTGTGATCTTTCTAGGTCAGGAATAGAACCTGTGTCTCCTGCATTGGCAAGCCGATTCTTCACCAGTGAGCCGCCAGAGAAGCTCAGATATTTCATTTTATTAAGACCTTGTTTTTTAAGAGCAATTTTAGCTTCATAGTCAAATTAAGAATTAAGTACAGAGATTTGTCATAAATCCCCTGCCCCTCACATGCATAGACTTCCCCATGATCAGTATCACCACCAAAATGGTACATTTGTTATAGTTGATGAACCTACATCGATTCATCATAATCACCCAAAGTCCATAGTTTACATTACAGTTCACTCTTGGTGTTATACGTTCTATGAGTTAGACAGATGTATAATGATGTGTATCCATAATACAGAATCATGGAATATTTTTACCACTCTAAAAATCCCCTATGTTCCAGCTATTCATCCCTCCGTGACCCTCAACCCCTGTTAACCACTCAACCCCTGGCAACCAGTGATCTGGTCACTGAACCTCTAGTTTTGCCTTTTATAAAGTCATTTGGTTGGGATCACACGGTTTGTAGCCTTTGGCTTCTTTCATGTAGTAGTACGCATTTAAGGTCTCTCCATGTCTTTCTGAATCTTTCATTTTTAAAACTTTGTTTTTTCAGGATGTTAACCTCTGAAAGTATGGTCAATACCTGCCATTTTCCCTAATCAAACTTATTTTGGCCCACCATATATTCTCAGTACCAGGTAGCAGAATCTCAAGTGAAACAGAGGAAAAATTCCTTCGTATACCAGGAAATATTAATGAGCTCTTCTTTGTTGTTATAACATGTGAAGATTTTTGGAATTATTTTGAACTCAATTTCTAGGTCCATCAGTTCAGTTCAGTCGCTCAGTCGTGTCTGACTCTTTGCAACCCCATGAATCGCAGCACACCAGGCCTCCCTGTCCATCATCAACTTCTGGAGTTCACTCAGACTCACGTCCATCAAGTCCGTGATGCCATCCAGCCATCTCATCCTCTGTCATCCCCTTCTCCTCCTGCCCCCAATCCCTCCCAGTATCAGAGTCTTTTCCAATGAGTCAACTCTTTGCATGAGGTGGCCAAAGTACTGGAGTTTCAGCTTTAGCATCATTCCTTCCAAAGAAATCCCAGGGCTGATCTCCTTCAGAATGGACTGCTTGGATCTCCTTGCAGTCCAAGGGACTCTCAAGAGTCTTCTCCAATACCACAGTTCAAAAGCATCAATTCTTCAGTTCTCAGCCTTCTTCACAGTCCAGCTCTCACATCCAAACATGACCATTGGAAAAACCATAGCCTTGACCATAGAAGGTGTGTACTAGATGGGCTGCTGCTGAAGATGAGGAGATTTATTAGATAGGAAGAGTTAATCTTTCTTTTGCTTAGAGGAAATCTACCTTTGATAACAAAACAAATATTTTATTTTCTCTTACTTGTTATGGATTCTTGGGCATCACACTATCTGTTTTGTGAAATTTCCTTTGCAATAGGAAAAAACTTGGGACCCACTGTATATATATTAAGCCATGACCATAATGGTTACTATGCAAAGGAAGAACGTGGAATCAGAAAAAGAGAAAAACTAAGTAAGAGAACTAGTAATAAAGAATGTGAAAGGTGGAGGTGAAGAACAAAATCCATACCTTATTTCATAAAAACAATGCTATTTCGATTGTTTGAATTCAATTTTCAATTAGGTATATAGAGAGAAATAATTCAGGATTTAGTTTGATAAATACACCCAAATATTAGTCTGTTGTCATTATTTACAAAGTGTTGTTAAAACATACAAAGTTCAAAATAATTTAATAACAAGATTTGAGAGAGAACTTAGCCACAGGAGATTTATTTTTTGACTTATTTACCATCTCAGTAGAACTAGAAGCAGTACTTTAATATCAGCAAAAGACGAACATGCGGTTCTGTGACTATATGTTACCTGCATTTTCCTCCCCACACTATCATAATGGTTTCCGTTCATTCCATGTTACTTCAGGAAGAAGATAAGACAAGGAAAGAAGGAAGTTTAATAGCTATTTGTGGACATTTTGAGACCTTAAGCACATGTAAGTGAGATCACTCCTCAGCCCTGTATTAAACTTCAACCCACCCAGTCAATGGAGTAGAGTATAAATTCATGTCTTTTCCCTTACTGATATATGACTATCAACTTAGCAGACATCATCTCCGGCACTGCTTTCCAAGCCTCTGCAATATAGAGTTTGGAGGTTCAACTTTATCTTCAAGTTCTTACCTTTAGCTTCTTATTCGTGTAAGGCCCACATTTGGGCTCTCAGGTAATGCGAAAGTAAAGAATCTGCCTGCCAATGCAGGATATACAAGACATGTGGGTTTGATCCCTGGGTAGGGAAGATTCCCTGGAAGAGGAAATAGCAACCCACTCCAGTGTTCTTGCCTGGGAAATCCCATGGATGAGGAGCCTAGCTGGTTACAGTCTATGAGATCTCAGAGAGTAGACTAGACTTAGCAACTAAACAATAACAATATCAATATTCTTTCAGCTCATTTAAACATAGCATTCCAACAGGGCTTTTTAGAATGTTTATAACCTGAATACTATATTTTCAAATAGCATATTTGTTAATAAAAGTCAAGCATAATACAGATGACTCAGACGGTAGTTACTTTCGCAAAGCAGCTACTGGGATGATAAATTAGATTTAAATGATATGTTTTAATGTTTGCTAAAAGTTTCCATTTTACCCACAAAACACATTTAGAATTTGTGATACGTGCACTAATGAAATATTGGAAATAAAGTATATTTAAGCCATATACTGTTCCCAGAATTGTCACCTTTTCTGAACAAATGAGATGGTATTGTCAAACAGTTTAATGATTATATCGAAATTCATCCTTCTCTTCAGTGAACTCTGAACATGAGAAGGCACTTAACCTCTGTGTGTTGATTTCTTCATTCTTTTAATATATAGTAATTATATATATATATAAGTAATAAAGCTTACTTATAATTGGTTATTTGCCTTGCTAATTGCAGTCTTTTACTGTTATTTTATCTAAAATTCCAATCCACTCCTAAACTCTAAAAGTATGTAAGACACACTATGTGCAATCCTACCTTTAAGAGAAGCTTGATTTGGGCTCATATTATCTCCTTTTTAGAGTGTATCTATTTGTTAACAGTCACAATGGTATTATTAATACATGTTTGTGCCTCTAAGTTTGTTAATGCATGAAAATTAAAAATTGTAATGTTTATGTATGCTGCACATATTTAATGTTTGTTTGTGTAGTTCCTCAAGAAATGTCTTTCCTACTATTCATGATCTAGAAAAAATTTGGCCAAATTTGGCATATAGATATTATCCATCTTTATTATGTGTTAAGTCACTTCAGTTGTGTCCTATTCTTTGTGACCGCATGGACTGTAGCCCACTAGGCTCCTCTGTCCACGGGATTCTCCAGGCAAGAACACTGGAGTGGGTTGCCATTTCCCTCTCCAATCTTTATTATAATCATTGATTATTTAATGCTGCCAAAGTTCTTCTTGAGACTATTGTATAAACAACTAGATGCAAATTCTAACAGAAGTCAACCAATTGCACAGAAAAAAGAAGAGAAAAACACTAAAGTTGTGTATTGAAATGCAATTGTGTAGTTAAAAGCTAGGTAATTCCATAATAATACCAACTGTTAATTTTGTTAGTTACAGTATGGACATGATGAAAAATACAAAGCTGAATTCAAAACAATTGCACATCATTCTAATGAGAAGATCCATGCTGGCAAGCTGTCCTTTTGCTCTCTCTCAGCCTTCAGTCAAGATAATTTCATTTATCTTCCAAGTTACCATAACCTTGCAGGATAGAACAATATTCAAACATTTCACCTCCTTGACCACATTCAAGAAAGCTTGTTTGTCTTGGGCATGATATTTTAGCTTATCTTTAGTGTCAGCCTATCACTCTAACTGATTTATTTCTAACCAGAATAATACGAGTATAAAAATATATGTAATGTGAAGTCTAAAGTATTGAAGTGCTGAATAGATTTATACTGCTTTACTGTACATGTGATTTAGAGCTAATGGAGTATCTTGACATTTTATAAGCATTTAACTTTTAAAGAAATCACATCCTAGGTCACAAAGGATATTATGATTTTAAAATATTGTATGGCGTTCCACGTTTGGAAGGACATTGGTTTAATGGTTAGGAGAGCAGGCAGTCATTCATTGAAAGTGATTCTTACCTTTAGCAGATGGGTAGAAAAGATGTCAACATTTCAAACAAAATGGGATTTTTAAAAAATTTCTAAAAAATGCATTGCTCACGTTCTAAATACTAAAGAAGCAACATCAGAGCTAATATATCCTATCACATTTATTAAAATATGTTAGTAATTAGCATAAAAACAGCTTAATAAAAAATACTTGAGGGCAAATTTACCATCTGAGAACTGTCAATAAAATAAAGGCAAAAAATCAATTTATCTGGGTTGTGTTGTGTTTTTTAGGTGCTTTCTGTCTTCTTCAAAATTTAGACGTTTCCATGGGCTTGCAGATTTTATCTATCCTTTTCACTAGCATTCTATTGTTTAGAACTCAGTTCCTTGGCCAGACCCAACAAAAAGGGAAACTAGTAGACACTAGAGACCAGCAGAAAGACTTATATAGAGAAAGTACAGAAGCAAAGAAAGGAAGTTATTTAATTGGCTATAGTTTAAAGCCCAGTTGTCTCTTTGTAATTAGTAATTCTTTGTTGTTTTTTGTTTTCATTGATAAGTCATGTCTGACTCTCTTGTGACCCCATGGTCTGTAGCCCACCTAACTCCTCTATACATTGGATTTCCAGGCAAGAATACTGGAGTGAGTTGCCAGTTCATTCTCCAAGGGATCTTCCCAAACCAGGGTTGAACCCATGTCTCCTGTATTGGCAGGCAAGTTCTTTCCCACTGAGCCACCGGGGAAGTTTAAGTTGTTCTTAGTATTTTGATTATGTAAACTTGAGGCCTTCACAAGCCTTTGGTTTTGCTTTCTTAGATAAACCATCATGGCATTAGAACCATAATGGTCTAATGGCCTTCTTTTTTAATTATCTCCACATCCAGTATTGATTCCCATGCTGCTGCTGCTGCTAAGTCGCTTCAGTCGTGTCCCACTCCGTGCGACCCCATAGACGGCAGCCCCCGGCTCTGCCGTCCCTGGGATTCTCCAGGCAAGAACACTGGAGTGGGTTGCCATTTCCTTCTCCAATGCATGAAAGTGAAAAGTGAAAGTGAAGTCGCTCAGTCGTGTCCGACTCTTCGCGACCCCATGGACTGCAGCCCACTAGGCTCCTCCGTCCGTGGGATTTTCCGGGCAAGAGTACTGGAGTGGGGTGCCATTGCCTTCTCCATTGATTCCCATGGGCTCCCCTCAAATCTTGTTATGCAGCCTATGAGGTTTTTTTCAGGCCGTGTCTGTCAGCATCACAGTCCCATCCCCCAAAACATCATGAACTAAGAAGGTTCTTACATTCTTACTCATCTTGCAAGCTATCAAGTAAACCTGTTATATTTTAATGAATCCTGGCAGAAGTTATATATGTGACTCTTAGATCAGAGACAAAGAACTGTGTTACTCACAGCCCTGTAAGTATCATGAAAATGTATATGTATATATCAGTTTCCCTTGAACCTAAGTCCTACTGGAGTGACATAGATGGGCCCAAATGAATGATTACATACACAGTGAGTGGCATTTCAGGAGAACTGTGAGCTTAGGGTCGGAGAAGGCAATGGCACCCCACTCCAGTACTCTTGCCTGGAAAATCCCATGGATGGAGGAACCTGGAAGGCTGCAGTCCATGGGGTTGCTGAGGGTCGGACATGACTGAGCGACTTCAGTTTCACTTTTCACTTTCACGCATTGGAGAAGGAAATGGCAACCCACTCCAGTGTTCTTGCCTGGAGAATCCCAGGGATGGGGGAGCCTGGTGGGCTGCCGTCTATGGGGTCACACAGAGCCGGACACGACTGAAGTGACTTAGCAGCAGCAGCAGCAGTGAGCTTAGGGTAACTGAGTCTCATACATACATACATATACATATACATATATATATGTGTGTGTATATATATATATATATATATAAATATATATATAAGCATGCCTGCTCTTAGCTTTGGAAGTAAGCAAACACTTCCTTTGCACTGAAGAGAAATACTGTCTCCCTATTCTAAGGCTGTTTGGTCTATATATAGTCTCATAAATATAGTCTAGAATAAAGGGCAGTTGGTGCCACACTGGCAAGACAGGTAAAAGTACAATAGACTCAGAAAGAATTTTTTCTCCAGTATTATTATCACTGGATTGTATATTTTCAGAATCTGTCCAGCAATATACAAGTCTGTACTGGAGACACATAACTAAAATCTATACTTGCTGTTTATGGGAGAAAACCGAAGTCATGATTTCTTGTATTGACATAGTTGTTTGCCAAGCCAACTTTATGTCAGTACAGAATGATTAAATTTTATTAAAATTGATTTACATAGCTTTAACTTGTAATTAGGGTTTTTGCGTTGTAAATAGCCATAGTTGAGACTCAAATTTTATTGAATGGTATCCAAATGTCTCACAGATAAACATATATAAGTCTTTCTGAGTGAATATAATTTGTAATCAATTACTGGAAACTCTTCTCTAGTTCAGAATTCCAACTTGCAGATTTATTCAAGCTGGAATTCAGCTAAGGTTGCAAATCACTGCTTGTGGTATGGTAGACCAATTCAATAAAACTCTCACATACCACATGATCTATATTGGTGCTCACTATGCTAGAAGAAACAAAATGAAAACAACATAGATGATATGTTGCTAGCATAATTCTTCCATTTTTCTTAGCTTTAAGTGATAAAAATGCTGTATGCTTTCATCAGTAGCAGGAATTTTCCCAGCTGAGTACAAAGTAGACTTCAATATTTGTCTGATAAATGAGTGACTGGCAGCACGCAGGTGTTCACATGCACAAGTTGATCTGCATGCAGGATGGTTTTCCCTGGTGGCTCAGAGGTTAAAGAATCCACCTGTCAATGTAGGAGACACAGGTTCGATCCCTGAGTCAGGAAGATCCCCTGGAGAAGGGAATGGCAACCCGCTCCAGTATTCTTGCCTGGGAAATCTCATGGACAGAGGAGCCTGGTGGGCTACAGGTCATGGGACTGCAAAGAGTTGGACATGATTTTGCAACTAAACAATAACAGTGGAGACCTTCTAGAATAAAGTTTTGCATGTGAGAACTTGCAGATTATACTGTAACCTGAATGTCAGAGGGAAAGAGAGATGCTTTGGAAAACGAGGCATCGTGACCCCTGCTTAGTCCCTCTTTAAATTCACTGGAAAACATTGGCAGGCTTTTTGTTGAAGAGCTGTTTAAGTGGCAAAGCAAGACAGAGATCAGGAGATCATGGTATCATGTAATATTGGTATGGTAAGATATCAGGGGCCTTTGGAAATGTAATGAAACCTTGAAACTGCTGTGCCAACCATGGCAGCAGAGAATCTGTGGGAATGGATTGTTGTGTTAAACACAAAAGAGAAAGCCCTTTGAGGCCTCTAAAGATATTTGAGAAAGGCACAGGTTTGTATCATTCATTTTAGGAAAATGAGGATGCAAAATCTTATTCATGACTTCAATTCAGATCTCATTGCGTCCAAAGGCTGCTTAAACCTGAGCAAATTTGGGTTTTTACTTCTTAACATTTTGATCTACTTTAAATATGTTTTCAGAATTGAGTGTTTTTCCCCTATCCTTTTCCAGTTCTTCTTTCTTTTGTATAAGAATGTGTCAGTGAATTCTATTAATTTTAGCTATATAAGTGAGTACATTGTTAAGCTTTTTTTTTAAAGCAATTTCCTAGGTAAGCTTTTAAGATAATTATTTTGGAAGATAATTAATTTGTTTGACTTAAAACAATGGTCTATAAGAAAATAATCTTTTAAAAATTGATAGATTGATATTCTAAATCACTTTTGCATCCAGGAGTCTTCAGAATTCAGCTTTTTACAATAAAATTTGATTCACCAAATGTTTGGAAATACAAATAAATCAGATAACAAATGGAGGTGATGATACAAAAGTTTAAAAGTAAGGAAGTGATTCTATCTGCTTAGAGTATCAAATCTAAGGAAAGATTTTGTGAAGACCTTAAATATATAGATGAAATTCTACTCTTTTCAAAATCAGTAGATATTGTGGTCATCAAAACTTTTCAACCAAGGTAGTAATATTCTTTGAGCTGTGCTTTTGAAGATTAAAAGTATTTCCCAAAATCTGAAGTTCAGGTAGGAGGCACTTTTAGTAGACTCTGTGACATGTGGAGAACTGTTTCAGAAAATTCACTGTGACTTGGTTACTGATTAAAAAGAAGGAATGAAGGATGAAAGAATGAGGAAAAAGTACTTTCAAGGGTTAGGCCTAAAAATGTGAAACTGAAGGTAATTCAAGAAATGATGTGTTCAGTCTGAGTTAAATTGTCCATCGAGCAGTTACAAATGGGTTGAGAAAAATATTAGGTCAGTGAGTTGGGAGATATTTAGATATGTTAATAGCAGTGACTATTCACAGTTGCTTATATTTTAGATCCTATGCAGGGAGTTTAATATATATTGCTATTTTTAATCATTTAATCCTAAGTAGTAGGTATTTATACAAGTATATACTCATATATTCAGATTCATATTTACATACTTACATATATATATATGAAATTGATAATTTGTGATGCAAGATAATTAAATGAGCTTGCCTGATGGCTCAGAAGTAAAGAATCTGCCTGTAATGCAGACGATGTGGATTTGATCCTTGGGTCAAGAAGATCCCCTGGAGAAGAAATGGTAATCCACTTCAGTATTCTTGCCTGGGAAATCCCATGGACTGAGGCACCTGGGGAGCTACAGTCCATGGAGTTGAAAAAAGAGTCAGATACAACTTAGTGAGTAAACAACAGCAATAACAAATATATATATATATATACACATATATATATATATACACACAAAAAAAATTGATCATTTGTGAAGCTAAATAATTTAATAATCATGGGTCAGTTTTTTTAAGACTTGTATTTCAATCTATATGTGCATAACTGTGAAGCCTACATGTTCTTAACACCCAAGATCTCCTATCTTTATGATAACAGTTTAAATTTTGAATGAAGCAGAAATCAGAGACAATGAGCAGAGGCTTGAAAAAAACAAAAGAGAGAAAGGAATTTAAGATACTAGGATGTATTTGCTGAGGAGATGCCCGTGTG
Organism: Oryx dammah; assembly: GCF_014754425.2. Taxonomy (NCBI): domain Eukaryota; kingdom Metazoa; phylum Chordata; class Mammalia; order Artiodactyla; family Bovidae; genus Oryx; species Oryx dammah. Next base: position 132,998,592 of record NW_024070186.1, on the reverse strand, counting down.
AATGAGGCCAAGACAGAAACTCAAGCAGGAATAAAGATGTCCTATGACTCTCAGGAGATCCAAGCCTTCTGATATGAAGCCCAGAGAAGGCAGTTCTTTCTACTGCAAACCTTTTCTTCACTCTGTATAACCAGGCTCCCCAAAATGTGTGAGTACAAAGTGAGGTGCGTGCATGTGTGTGTATCAAGATGGGCAGAGAATCATTTTTTAGCACAGAAGAGATATTTCCAATAAAATTAATCGGTTGAATTACATCCAACTATTGTGGGTGCTAAAGTTTGCATTGGGCTCCCTAGACTTGATCAGATGAAGTGTTTTCAAAATCTTTTGCTGTAAAAATATATCAAAGATTAACATAAACCTAAGCCTTCCTAGTTTTCATGAGAAAAAAAGAACATTCAGAGACTGAAACCTTGCCCTCAGGTTAACACCAAAAATAATTCCTGGAGCCTAAGAGAACATTACAGAAAATGTATGGTAGTATTAGCGCAAAAAAAAAAAAAAAAAAAAAAAGGTTTTCTGTCCACGTTTACTTTCCATACTTTAGTTTAAATCACTTAATTCCTGAAAGTTTTATTCATGAAATTCTTTCATACTTTTTTTCTATAACTCTTTGTAATTCAATTTTATTTGCTTTAACATTTCTACTTCAAAGCATAGCTAACTGTATGTTTGTATTGTCAGGTGTCTTATCATTTGAAATGTAAAAGTGTTCCTTTCAAACAGTTACTCTCTATTCCCAAGTGATCTGTTTGCCTTTAATCTGCTCTCTCTCCTCTAGAAGACAGCTCTATGGGGGTCCTAAAATGGATCAGATTTTGTCCTTACAGGCCAATTAGCTCATGCTTTGATCACACAAAAGGAGAAACTAAACATCAGCCTTGTCCTTCTGGTAGCTACCCTCTTGGGATTTCTAAAACAAGCTTTCTTTGGCTTCTTATTTTTAACAATTTAGCAGTCTCTAATAGAAAGAATGTTAGTTCTCCCAACTCACTATACCAACAAACTTTTATAATCTACCACGAACATTTTTGCAAATATTAAAAAGCAGTTATTGCCAATAACTGTCACATGGATGCATTGGAGATAAGTCTAAGGTATTCCTTGCATTTACTTTTGGAAACTGAGGTCAAGATTTTTTTCAGGTTGGGAGTCATTGACTTTACATCACTTTCTGATTTTTGGATCCATGAAATATTTGGCCTTCAAAATCATATCTAATGACATGTAGTCGACAGTTGGATAATATAGTGGTTAGAAATGTGGGCAAAGACATTTTGTTGCCCAGGGCTGCCAGATAACTAGGAACCATCTTCAGGAAGATGTAAAATGTAAGGTAAATTCTCATAGTATGATTGACTTTGAAAAGTTATCTGCAAACCTGAATGGAGAAAACCTGATGAATGAATGTCTGTGAAATATGAAATGGTTCCTAGTTATCTGGCAGCCCTGGGCAACAAAATGTCTTTGCCCATATTTCTAACCACTATATTATGCAACTGTGGAGCCTGGTGGGCTGCCGTCTGTGGGGTCGCACAGAGTTGGACACGACTGAAGCGACTTAGCAGCAGCAGCAGCAGTCACCTATAAGAAAGACAAGAATTTGTCTGATACATTCACAGAGTGACAACCTGAAAGCAAAAGAAATTCCTCAGTAAACTCCCTGTGAGGCTTCCGTTTACAACAAGGCCACTTTGCATCAATTGGGAATAAAAGCATAATGATACACTCCCTAATGTGAGGCTGATGCAGCCTGATCCATGCAAGCACAGCTTGAAGAAGGCTATCGCAACACTGGAGCCAAAGGTTCATAGCTTTTTGTGGCTGAACTCCTGCGGAGAAATACCATTTAAACAACAACAACAAAAAAATGGATTATATCTTTTTACGATTAGTAGTCCTTGCTGAGAATTAGATTTGTTTTCAGGAAAATAACTGGAAGACAGAATTTCCAAGTACCAATTCATATTCTGATATATATTATTCATTGTGCTCACCTTCCTATCACCTTCGATATTTCTAAACTCTAAGGCATCGATTCTACTGTTTTGACCTCAAGATGTAGTAGTCAATGCTGCCTTAGGTACTGAAGAACAGACAATGAAATTGTGACAAGAATGTCTTTACTTCATGGAAAAGGATTACTGATTCTATTTACATTTGCTATAAATTGTTTAGAAATTTTTGGTTGACATTTTATGTCATGTCATGTGTATGTGTATATAAGTGGGTGAGCATTCCCAGTTTTAATTAAAAAATTAAAAATAAATAAATAAATAAATAAAATAAAAAATAAAAATCAGCCATAAAACAAAACAAAACAAAAAAATTATGAGGGATATATATCTACAAATTTAAAACTGGTTTGTAACTGTGATTCAGTTATTCATAACAAGAGAATTGTGTTCTTGAAATTTGCCTGTTATGTTAAAATATGCTGTTCTTAACTGAAGTACTCAGTGTGATACTGTTGTGAAGTGAATGAAGTCATTCAGTCATGTCCGACTCTTTGCAGCCCCATGGACTGCAGCCTACCAGGCTCCTCCGTCCATGGGATTTTCCAGGCAAGGATACTGGAGGGAGTTGCCATTTCCTTCTCCAGGGGATCTTCCTGACCCAGGGATCGAACCTGGGTCTCCTGCATTGCAGGCAGACGCTTTACCCTCTAAGCCACCAGGGAAGTCATAAGGGAAGTGATACTGTTCTACTTAATTTATTTTACTAAAGATCATTTTATAATTTTCATAGAATTGTTAATTTAAAATAAAACAACAGCAAAATGGTATCTCTGTGAGGTGATGGATGTCAACGAACCATTTTATGATTATTCATATATGATTTGATATATATACATCAAATTATCATGCTATGGATTTTAATCTTAAACAGTGTTAAATGTCAGTTGTAGCTTTAAAAAGCTGGAAATAATGAAAAAATAATATCAAGGATTAGCATGAAAACTAAATGAGATGTAGATTACAATATTTATCAAAGCTTTGGGGACATAGCAAATCCTTAATTCATATGCCACTATTGCTACTAAACACAAAATAGCAACAATACGTAAGCAAATAAAATAAAAGTGTTGGTCACGTCCTACCTTGTTCTGGGCATATGGAATGGAACCAAGTAGAGAAGTACCACTCAAAAATAGGTCATTGATTGTAGGAAAAGTCTCGGAAATCATTTATTAGGAAATCATTTTTGTAATAGAATACTTTGGGATCTATACTTTTCCAAAAGTAGGCCTCAAATTCATACTGCTTATGAAATAATCTAATGCTTAAAATAGTCTTTGTTATGTCTGTGACAAGGTACAATTATATGAGGATATTAAGTTAGACTCTTTTAACTGTTCAAGGATGGCAAGTGAAGAAAGGTAATACTGAAGAGCAATAAACGACCTACATGCTAACAGACTGCTGCCCTTGAGACTTCATATACTTGAAGAATCTGCCCAACCATTCTTCACTCACAATACTCTATAGAGCCAATATCAGTCGATTTAAGAAGACTGAGGAAAAAAGAAAATTGAGTGAACCTTGTCAAAGGACAGTAATTAGGAGAGGATCTTTCTTCCTGCCTAGAAATGCTCTGTCGGTTTGGGGAGGTGGCATTCTGTCCATGAACTGCTCTTAGATTTTGCCTTACATAGGGAACAGTTGACATCTGAATTAACATCTCAAGTACATAGGTTAAAATGCAGAATTTGGCAAGACCTCACCATCACACCCTCAGATATGCAGATGACACCACCCTTATGGCACAAAGTGAAGAACTAAAGAGCCTCTTGATGAAAGTGAAAGAAGAGAGTGAAAAAGTTGGCTTAAAGCTCAACAGTCAGAAAACGAAGATGATGGCATCTGGTCCCATCACTTCATGGCAAATTGATGGGGCAACAGTGGAAACAGTGTCTGACTGTATTTTTTTGGGCTTCCAAATCACTGCAGATGGTGATTGCAGCCATGAAATTAAGACGCTTACTCCTTGGAAGGAAAGCTATGAACAACCTAGACATCATATTAAAAAGCAGAGACATTATTTTGCCAACAAAGGTCTGTCTAGTCAAGGCTATGGTTTTTCCAGTAGTCATGTATGGATGTGAGAGTTGGACTGTAAAGAAAGCTGAGTGCCGAAGAATTGATGCTTTTGAACTGTGGCGTTGGAGAAGACTCTCGAGAGTCCCGTGGACTGCAAGGAGATCCAACCAGTCCATCCTAAAGGAAATCAGTCCTGGGTGTTTATTGGAAGGACAGATGCTGAAGCTGAAACTCCAATACTTTGGCCATCTGATGCAAAGTGCTGACTCATTTGAAAAGACCCTGATGCTGGGAAAGATTGAGGGCAGGAGGAGAAGGGGATGACAGAGGCTGAGATGATTGGATGGCATCACCAACTCAATGGACATGGGTTTGGGTAGGCTCTGGCTGTTGGTGATGGACAGGGAGGCCTGGCATACTGCGGTTCATGGGATCGCAAAAAGTCGGACACGACTAAGTGACTGAACTGAACTGAACACCATCATATAAAGAGGAGAATTGGAGGCCTTCTATGAATGGCAAAAGAAAGAAAATTCATATACTTCTCTCTAAGAGGGTTCCTTGCATCAAGAAAAGAAAGAGGAATGCTTAAAATAACTCCCAAAACATCACGCCCACAACCTATGGAGAGCCTGTTACTAACAGGGTATACTGGACTAAATTAGAGGAGAGGGTCATATCTGGCATCCACAGGCAACCAGTTAGATACTATACCTGCCTCTTCATTTCTCTTCCCTGTTGTCACCCCTGGAGGAATTTGTCCACAAAGAAAGTATAACAAGTTCAACTGTTCCTCTTTTCATGCAATTCCATCTAACTGCACATGTGAATTGCTATGAAGTATGGATAGTGAAGACTTTGAATATTCTATATTATTGGACAACATCATTTATTTAAAGTGTACAAAAACAAAACGTATGGAATATGATGAAATGTCACTGAGAATGAAAAGGAGAATTTGTTACACCAAGATTAAAAGCAGTTTATGTCACAGTTTTGTGTTTATAGTTCAAAAAGTTGAAATTCCTCAATAAACTAAGTACTCGTGACCTCTTTCTCCAAATTTCTAGTTCCTCTGGGCTATTTTGATGATCTTATTGTCCATGATCTTTGTTCCATTTAAAATGGCAGAGAGCCAAGGCTTAAAATATGTATATCTCTATTCTTTGCAATCAAAAGTACCTAAATTAAATATATGTAATATATATTTAAAAGATTTTCTTCAAAGAGTCATTCCAGATGTGCTAACAATTATGGAAGTAAATATCAAAACAAAACCCCCCAAAATTTATCAAAATGATAACAACTTGTACAGTTGATGGTGAAATTATGGACAATTTTTTTTTTCATTTTCTTATCCCCACAAATTTTATAAAAATAGTAATAATCAGCATTAATTAAACATCTATTTAATGTGAGACACTATTCAAAGTACTTTACACATACTGATTCAACTCATCACAACAATCCTCAGACAGGAAAAACATCATTAACCCTTATTTTGCAGATGAAGCAGCTGAGTCCTGGACAGATTAGGTGACAGTTTCAAAAAAACACTAATAGTTAACAAAGTTTGCATTTAAACTTAAGAAGCATTACTTCAGACATATAAGCTTCAGATTTATTTAAGTGTGCCTGAGGCATTAAGCTACATTTATCTGGAAAGTACTTCAAGAATTGAGATGGTTCTAAGATTTCATCCTACTTGGCTAACAAGTTAGCCGTGCCACAATTTCATGGCAGAAGGCATGAGTCTCCTGGATCAGAAAAACAGGACATTTTCTTACCTACAGCAATAGCATGAGGAAGGATATCAGCATTTTTCTTGGATCAGGTTTATTGAATCCCAATTTCCACAAGAGAGTAGGAAGAGATTCAGGGGACACCTGCACATTTGATGGATTGCTTTACAGAACAGAAACTTTGTGCTCACAATGGACAGTAAGTATGCCTTACTCCAAAGGGAGAGACGATCTCTACTTTTAAAAGCTGTTTAAGTAAATATGCCCTTTGCAGAGGGAGAGACTGTATTTCTTTCTTTCAAGGTTGTTTACTATACAAACATTCTGAAAAGTTAGTCTGAGGCACCACCAGTGCCTGTCCTCAACGATGTGCACATAAACGCCAAAATGTGGAGGACTGTCTTCTAATAAAGATTTGTACATTCCATAACAATGAGAATGTCATAAACATAATCACATTTTGGAGTGAATTTAAAATTTTCTTAAAAAAATAAAATTTTCTTAGGATTTTTCTGGCTAGTCCCAACAAAAACAATTGTTTAGCTTTGTATCATATTCATACTGGGTGTTTTTCCCCCATTGATATGTCAATTTTCCTATTCTTAAGCTTTTCAAAGCAAGGAGACTGTCACATTCACTTTAGTGGAGACTTAGGCTTTGAATTTTGACATAAATCTCCAATCATAACTGACGTTTTCTTTGGTTGAGAAAGACTACTCCATTTTTTCATTATAAACTATGTGATATTTTATAATAAGACTTACACAAGCATTGTTGAGACTCAACTAGTTTTATGAATTCAAACTTTCTCTTGTTGTTCAATAATGTTCAGTATAAATACTAAGATATGATATTTAGTGTAATCATTAATGATTTAAATTTGATACCATAGGGTCTTAGGGCTTCCCTGATGGCTGAAGCAGTAAAAGAATCCACCTGCCATGCAGGAGAAATGGGACATGTGTGCTCAATCCCTGGGTTGGGAAGATTCTCCTGGAGGAGGAAATGGCAACCCACTTCAGTATTCCAGCCTGGAGAATCCCATGGACAGAGGAGTCTGATGGGCTACAGTCCATAGGATCACAAAGAGTCAGACACGACTAAGCACTCACATATATATTGTACATGCGTGTTCATAATACATGCATTAATGCATTAATTATTTTTGTGGGGGATTACATTTTATCAAGTATTTAAAATATGTTTAAATATAAAAAGTGTTGAAAGTAATGATTTACTGTCCAAAGTCAAAGAGAAATCAGACAAGACTTAAGCAAAGCAGGTAAGAATGCTCCTGAGATAGCTTTCATAAAAAGACTCTAGGAAGAGCACTTTACACTATATCTTAGAACTATGAATGAAGTTGGTATATATTTTTAACTTCAGTATTATGAATCAGCAGTCATAACTGCTTATGATTATAATGATCTTTCAAATTTATGGAGGATGTTACAAGAATTTTCCTTAATGATGTATGTGGTATAAGCACTTGTCTATAGCTAAAGAATGGAAGCACAGGTTTATATAATTGTATCAGTATCACATGTGGCTAAATAGCAGCCATGAGATTCATCTCTCAAACATCTGAGAACAGGAGTCTAATACTAAAAAGCTTCAGTTCAGTTCAGTCACTCAGTCGTGTCCAACTCTTTGCGACCCCATGAATTGCAGCACGCCAGGCTTCCCTGTCCATCACCAACTCCCAGAGTTCACTCAGAGTCACGTCCGTCGAGTTGGTGATGCCATCCAGCCATCTCATCTGTCTTCCCCTTCTCTTCCTGCCCCTAATCCCTCCCAGCATCAGAGTCTTTTCCAATGAGTCAACTCTTCACATGAGGTGGCCAAAGTACTGGAGTTTCAGCTTTAGCATCATTCCTTCCAAAGAAATCCCAGGGCTGATCTCCTTCAGAATGGACTGGTTGGCTCTCCTTGCAGTCCAAGGGACTCTCAAGAGTCTCCAAAACCACAGTTCAAAAGCATCAATTCTTCGGTGCTCAGCCTTCTTCACAGTCCAACTCTCACATCCATACACAACAGCTTATATATGCATATATATAGCAGAACCCCTGAGTTTTAGCTTTTTTTTTTTAAATTAATTTATTTTTAATTTTACTTTACAATTCTGTATTGGTTTTGCCATACATTGACATGAATCCACCACGGGTGTACATGCGTTCCCAAACATGAACCCCCCCTCCCACCACCCTCCCCACAACATCTCTCTGGGTCATCCCTGTGTACCAGCCCCAAGCGTGCCGTATCCTCCATTGGACATAGACTGGCAATTCGATTCTTAAATGATATTATACATGTTTCAATGCCATTCTCCCAAATGATCTCACCCTCTCCCTCTCCCTCTGAGTCCAAAAGTCTGCTATACACATCTGTGTCTTTTTTGCTGTCCTACATACAGGGTCATCATTGCCATCTTTCTAAATTCCATATATATGTGTTAGTATACTGTATTGGTGTTTTTCTTTCTGGCTTACTTCACTCTGTATAATCGGCTCCAGTTTCATGCATCTCATCAGAACGGATTCAAATGTATTCTTTTTAACGGCTGAGTAATACTCCATTGTGTATATGTACCACTGCTTTCTTATCCATTCATCTGCTGATGGACATCTAGGTTGTTTCCATGTCCTGGCTATTATAAACAGTGCTGCGATGAACATTGGGGTACATGTGTCTCTTTCAGTTCTGGTTTCCTCCGTGTGTATGCCCAGCAGTGGGATTGCTGGGTCATAAGGCAGTTCTATTTGCAATTTTTTAAGGAATCTCCACACTGTTCTCCATAGTGGCTGTACTAGTTTGCATTCCCACCAACAGTGTAGGAGGGTTCCCTTCTCTCCACACCCTCTCCAGCATTTATTGCTTGCAGATTTTTGGATCGCAGACATTTTGACTGGTGTGAAGTGGTACCTCATTGTGGTTTTGATTTGCATTTCTCTAATAATGAGTGATGTTGAGCATCTTTTCATGTGTTTGTTGGCCATCCGTATGTCTTCTTTGGAGAAATGTCTATTTAGTTCTTTGGCCCATTTTTTTATTGGGTCGTTTATTTTTCTGGAATTGAGCTGCAGGAGTTGCTTGTATATTTTTGAGATTAGTTGTTTGTCAGTTGCTTCATTTGCTATTATTTTCTCCCATTCGGAAGGCTGTCTTTTCACTTTGCTTATATTTTCCTTTGTTGTGCAGAAGCTTTTAATTTTAATTAGGTCCCATTGGTTTATTTTTGCTTTTATTTCCAGAATTCTGGGAGGTGGATCATAGAGGATCCTGCTGTGGTTTATGTCGGGGAGTGTTTTGCCTATGTTCTCCTCTAGGAGTTTTATAGTTTCTGGTCTTACATTTAGATCTTTAATCCATTTTGAGTTTATCTTTGTGTGCGGTGTTAGAAAGTGATCTAGTTTCATTCTTTTACAAATGGTTGACCAGTTTTCCAAGCACCACTTGTTAAAGAGATTGTCTTTACTCCATTGTATATTCTTGCTTCCTTTGTCAAAGATAAGGTGTTCATATGTGTGTGGATTTATCTCTGGGCTTTCTATTTTGTTCCATTGATCTATATTTCTGTCTTTGTGCCAATACCATACTGTCTTGATGACTGTGGCTTTGTAGTAGAGCCTGAAGTCAGGCAAGTTGATTCCTCCAGTTCCATTGTTCTTTCTCAAGATTGCTTTGGCTATTTGTGTTTTTTTGTATTTTCATACAAATCTTGAAATTATTTGTTCTAGTTCTGTGAAAAATATCGCTGGTAGCTTGATAGGGATTGCATTGAATTTGTAAATTGCTTTGGGTAGTATACTCATTTTCACTATATTGATTCTTCTGATCCATGAACATGGTCTATTTCTCCATCTATTAGTGTCCTTTTTGATTTCTTTCATCAGTGTTTTATCGTTTTCTATATATAGGTCTTTAGTTTCTTTAGGTAGATATATTCCTAAGTATTTTATTCTTTTTGTTGCAATGGTGAATGGAATTGTTTCCTTAATTTCTTTTTCTACTTTCTCATTATTAGTGTATAGGAATGCAAGGGATTTCTGTGTGTTGATTTTATACCCTGCAACTTTACTATATTCATTAATTAGCTCTAGTAATTTTCTGGTAGAGTCTTTAGGGTTTTCTATGTAGAGGATCATGTCATTTGCAAACAGTGAGAGTTTTACTTCTTCTTTTCCAATTTGGATTCCTTTTATTTCTTTTTCTGCTCTGATTGCTGTGGCTAAAACTTCCAGAACTATGTTGAATAGTAGTGGTGAAAGTGGGCACCCTTGTCTTGTTCCTGACTTTAGGGGAAATGCTTTCAATTTTTCACCGTTGAGGATAATGTTTGCTGTGGGTTTGTCATATATAGCTTTTATTATGTTGAGGTATGTTCCTTCTATTCCTGCTTTCTGGAGAGTTTTTATCATAAATGGATGTTGAATTTTGTCAAAGGCCTTCTCTGCATCTATTGAGATAATCATATGGCTTTTATTTTTCAATTTGTTAATGTGGTGAATTACATTGATTGATTTGCAGATATTGAAGAATCCTTGCATCCCTGGGATAATTTTGGCTTTTAAAGGTGTAGGTAAACCATGATTGCCTATGTTTAAAACCTTTGCACATGACCTTGCCAAAAGATAGTTTGCAAATAGAATTGCTTTCTTTCCCTAGTCCTAATTATACCAAAGTCTGGGGCTTAATAAAATAGTCTTACTGAACATAAAAGTTTAGGGAAATGCTAGTAGACCTTTGAGACTTTGGATCAAGCAGTTCCCCAACTTAATTGAACATCAGAATCTCTTGATGAACTCTAATGATTATTGCTCTCTAGATATTTTGATTCATTGTATTTGGAATGGGGCTATAGAATTATCAGCTTTTTTTGTAAGTGGAGATTTTTACATCTGTAGTGATTCTGATGATTAGAAAGCTCCTCCCCCAAAATGGTCCATTTAGAAATTGTCTCTATGATCTAGCTCTGCAGTCTAATCTCTTGGTTAATTAGTGTGTAAATGTTGAAATCCAATATTTCAAAAGGCTCATGTTTCTATATTACATCTTTATTGTTTACTGTGTTCTTATATTTATATATACATAACAATAAACCCTATATAAGTTTATAAATGTACATATTATTATTTTTTATTAGGAAGAGCTGACTCAGGTCACCTACTGTTAAACCTACTACTAGCTGTGTGATTTTGAGTAAATTTCTTAACCAATAAGTGCTTCAATTTTGTGAGTTTTAAAAAGAAGATGCTATTAACAGTCCCACAAATTTGTTGTAAAATTTAAGTATGAAACTAACCGTCAAAGTGCTTGAAACATAGCTGATGTTCAAGAAAATGTAATGGTAATTTTATCATATCTATACTTCATCAAAAATGTCATATTAATAATCAAACTAAAAATGTTCAAATAATTACTTTTTAAAATTTATAGCATCTCATTTATACTGAACTTTAACAGATGTTATTATATCTGCTAAGGTAGTAAATGGAAATATCTCAATACCTGTAGGCTAATTTTGCTCCTCAAGTTAAGGGGGGATAGTCTTACAAATATGTGCTTATCTCCTAAACTGTATTTATAGCCTGACCAGTCTCTGCAGATTTAGATACAGCTGAGCTTCCATCTTGAGCAAAAACGACCTTCGACAGATTGAGAAAATGGCAGTAACTATTATTAGGCACACAGTTCCTTGTTTGTGCTGGTATTCCTCTGTTACTGTCTCCTCTCCTGGCTTGATCTCAGTCTGATGTGTTCTTCTAGTTTGTTGAGGGATAGGATATTAGCTATAGGTTAGATTAAGTTTTTGATAAAACAATTTGAAAACTTTTTTTTCTTACACTTGGGATAGTTATGTCGAGCTGCTCATGAGATGTTTCAGTTTGAATAATATCTTAAATCAACTATACTCGAATAATTTTTTCTAAAGATCCTTCAGTTTGATATTAAATCCCCTATCCAAATGTGGATGAAAATGAGTTGGGCTTTTTTTTTTTTTTTTTTTTTTCAGTCTACTACTTGTGACTATTGCCTTCCTAAAGTGAAAAATGTTGTTTTAAAAACTTGGGTCTTTCTCTTGAGCTCATGAATGATTGATGAAGTGGCCTTTATGTGCAATATACTGTAGACTGCAGAAACAGCAACTTTGGTCCTTTATGAGACTGAATTTTACTACTGAGTTCCCCATAAATATCAAGTTATAAATAAACTGTGCCTCACAAGTGCTTCAACCGATTCCAGGCTGCTCTCTAATTGGCCTGCCACAGATGGCTATAACCAAATAACTAACAATTAGATTACTCCATTGTTACAAATTTATGCAGAAAATAGCAAGGCACATGTGGCTTTTGACAAGAGGATTCAGAGGCAAGGTGTAGAACAACTTGGTAAATATTAAACAATATTTTAATTCAAAAACAAGCTGTTTCCTCTCTGAAATACATTTCTAACAGTCACTGTCAGCAATATGGTTATTTGTTAGACCCTGACGTTGCACGTGGATTTATATAAATGCACATAAATACAAGCAAGGTTAAAATGGAAAATGCATGGGAAGAGTTGCACTGTTGTACTGGATCCCTGTTTCACACAGATGTAATAGCCGAGACTGTCCTGATATGATCTTTCTAAGTCATTTCAGTAACTAAATTCCCTAGAAGAAGATGAGAAGAATAACCTTAAGTCATGTTCTATGCCTTGGTTTGATATTTTTTTAATTATAAGAAAGATGTTATAGATGCTAGGCATGAGTTACTAAAGAAATGAGAAACTTGAAAGAATTAAATAAATAATGTTTACATATGTAGAACCCATTTCTTCAGTCTGTGGGATGGAGAATAGTTCTGGTAAACCTGTAGAAAATCTCATTTTGTCTGTATGAGTTTAATGAACTAAACTACATACTCAGCCACATCTTCTCTGCTACCTATTGTTTCTCATTCATACCGGACCTGTGTTCTTCACCTACATAAACATTAAGGCAGATATCAATGAACATTTCCCCTTCCTTTTCATTTGGAAATGTATTTATCAAACAGGGAAGTAAAGAGCAAAGAGAATAGTCTTTGAGTCAATGCCACCTCTTTAAACCTGTTCTACAAAAGCATAACATTGCATTCATTCAATGATTTTAGGACGAGTCCTTCTAAGAAACTGCTTTTTAAAAAATTATTGTTAAAACTTAGAGAATTCTTTAAACACACTCCTAATTAACACCTACATTCTTTCTTTTAGGCGAGACAGAGATTTTCCTTGCATAACAATGTCTGGGGCATTTGCAAATCTCAGCTTGCTTCACATTTTTTAGAGGTTGCAATTCCTGTGACCAGAAATGAATGTGAAAGCAAATTTATTACAGTCTGAGAGGAGGAACAGTTAAACTAAAAATGATCTCTGATTGAGAATAGCAACATTGGATGTCTGACATCTGTTTCCTTGGTTGTTTTAAAACTCAACAGAGACGAAGCATTTTAAATCATAATGAATAGCATACTCTCAATTCAAGGCATGTGATTATCAGAATTCAGAAGTTTCTTTTTACAAGATAACTAATTTTTTAAATAGGCCACTATGAAAATGCTTGACAAAAAAATGAGCAGTTCATATATGTTGAGATATGTCTTTAAATGTTTTGAATTCCAGCTGTTTCTTTCTCTGTTCTAAGTGAATAGACTGTGTCAAAATTCATTTGGGGGGTGCTTCTATAGGATTTGAAACTATAACTTCCATTTCTGCTAGAGTAAGTCCTTTACCAAAACAAATCTCTTTTGATAGTGCACTTTTGATTGATTAGAACATCAGTATGTTTTTATAAATTATTATTAAAATGCTAATAGTGAAGTTAGTCATTACTATTTATGATTACTTAGAGCCCTCAGTTGCTTATTAGGCTGGCACAATAATTTATTACTGCTTTGTTTGTGGGAAGTTATATATGAAATCAGCAATATATTAAATCCTAATTTCCATTCTAATATTAAGTGAAAAAATAATCTTCTGAAAATGATGAGTTTTTGGTGGCACAATCACTGTCACACATTCTAGTAAAGTGATATTTTTAGAGAGGCTTTGAGAAATGGAATGAAAAATACAAAGGAAAATCATTTTCTTCAGAGAAAAAACTGCTGGGTGTAATTAAGAGAAAAAAGAGCCTTAGCTGAGATGTCTGTTTACATGTCTGATATCTCCCATGAAGTTCTCATGGGATTTTTAGCAAATTACCAAACTATGATATGCTTCCATTTATTCATTTTTTAAAGTGTTTTATAAATCTAACCTTCCTACTTCACAGGGCTGTTAGGATCAAATGAGATATTTTGTTAGACATTTGAAAGTGTTGTGCTGATTTCTGGTGTGTGTGAGGATGTGTGTGTGTGTGTGTGTGTTTACACATAAAGGAGTGTGTGTTTGCTGGTGTTTGCTGTGTGTTTGCTGATGTTGGTGGCTAAGAATGTAACATGGTTTCTAACTTACTTGAATAAAACATCCTACGTTGGAGTATTAAAATTATAACTGATACGACTTCTGAGCCTTAAAAATGTGACAGACAATATACTAGATGCATTCTATTCATTATCAATAGATACTAGTGAAGGTTCAATTAGTTAACACAAGTAAATTATATGTAAGTTTTAGTACTGGAAAGAGCTGAGTTCAGTCCTACAATAGAGCACAGAGAACTGTGCTCAACATTATTGTGGCAGGCTGGATGGGAGGGCAGTTCAGGGGAGAATGGCTACCTGCATAGGTATGACTGAGTTCCTTTGCTGTCCACTTGAAACCACCACAACATTGTCCAATAGAAAATAATTTTTTTAAAGAAAAGCTGAGTTCAACAATGTTTGTTATTATATGATTTAATTATCAAATTAATGCTGTGTATTAAATAGAGACTAAAATTACTCATTTTGGCTGGGGTAACTGGGGCTAGAAAAACTTAAGGGAGTTGTCTGAGGTCTAGTTATATGTATCAAGATAGGAACTATCTAGAATATTAATGATTTTGTATAAAAAAATTTTATTCAGTTTTGTCTGATTTTTAGTATTAATATTTGGTGGTAATTGTAAACTAAAATTGCAATGAAGCACGGGTGGAGTACAACTCTAAGTCAGATCGATTTGCCTCTGACATTAGGAGCATACTGACAGGAGAAGGATGTGTCCTTGCTTGGGATACAAAGTGCTGTGTGTTTTGTAGCATATGGAGAAGTAAAATATAAGACCTTAAAAAGACAAAGGGAGGAAACAGGATAAATGGAAGTGCACTGTTGTTTATAATGCATTCAAATAATTTTAAAGGTATATTTTGATAAATGTTATTTTATGTTCTTTAAGATAGTACCTAAAAGATAACATAAGAGATATTAGATAAAATACAAATAGGGGAGATAAAATATAAAACCACATGATACTTGATTAATCCAAAAAGTAACAGGAAAAGAGAAATAGAAAGGCAAAGAACATACAGAATAAATTTAAAAAATAAAGTGATAGATCTAAATATAGTCATACAAATGATTACACTAAATGAAAATAGAATAAACACACCAGTTGGTAGACAAATGCAGATTGGGTTAAAAAATAAAAAGACTCAGCTGTATGCTATGTATAAGTAACAAAATTTAACTGTAAATATATAAAAAGATTTAAAGGAAAAAAGTGAAAAAGCTATATCATGCAAAACTGAGTATAAGAAAACTGTTATAGCTATATGAATTTCAAATAAGATATATTTCAAGCAGAGTATCTATTACCAGAGATGAGTACATTTCATGATGGTAAAAGGATCAAATCAAATTCTAAGTGTAATTGTACCTGATAACAGAATTTTAAATACATTAAGTAAAAGTTGATAGAAATAAGGAAGAAACAGACATATCCACAATCATAGTGGGGAGTTTAACACACCTCTTCTAATAAATAAAACAGTAGACCAAAAAAAAAAAAAAAAAGATTTTATTGGCATTTGCTTAGCACCCCATTGTACAACTGTAGAGTGCACATTTTTGTTTTTAAATCACAGGAACATTTGCCAAGATAGACTATATTCTTAGTCATAAAATATGTCTCAATAAATTGCCACAAATTAAATTATATACAATATGTCTAAACTTGATTAAATTAGAAATAATATGGTTTCATAGTCATATTCTATTTTTAATTTATAATAATATTGAAAATCTAATATCCTTGAGAATGAATTTAACAAAAATGGCAGAGAAAAACTAAGGAAATAAAGATATATGACTGGTCATAAATGGGAAGCGTTAGTAGTGTTAGTGTACTTTCTACATAAAAATATCTATAAATTCAACAAAACATCAATCAAATTTCTGGTCAAAGTTTTGAAACTAATAATCTATTTTAAAATGTACATGAAAAACAATTTTGAAAAAAGTAACATTTGGAAGACTTACACTAGCTGATTTCAAGATTGTAATAAAGCTACAGCAGTAAGAACAAGAAATAGATCAATGCAACAGATGGAGAGCTCAGAAATAGACCAATGCATATCTAGGTAATTAATTTTGACCAAGGCACAACGTCAATTCAGTGAGAGAAAGGAAAGTCATTTTAACAAGTTGTGCTAGAAAAAGTAGATATCCATAAAGAGATGTGAACCTTGACCCTACCTCACCCTTTCCACCAAACAACTTTCAGTTGCTCATGGACCTAAATTTAAAGGCTAACACCATAAAGCTTCTAGAAAAAAAAAAAAAGTGAAAATATGTAAATACTTAACCTTGAGATAGGCAAAGATTTCCTAGTAGAATTGAAAAATTTCTAATCATAAAACACAAAATATATTAGGAGTTTATAAAAAAAGTTTAAATTTATGCTTGTCCAGAAATATGTAAGCCACATATTGAAGGAAAATATTACCAACATATCTATCTAAACAAAAGTATACTTATAAATCAATTTTTTAAAAAAAATTAAAGGAACATTGAATAGCCCAATTGTGGGGGGTGGTTTGTGAGGGGAGCAATGGATAACTATGTAGAACAGGAATTTCACAAATAAAATACAAGAATGGACAAGAAACATATGAAAAAATGCTCAATCATCATTCATCATGAGGACAATGCAAGTTGAGGCCACAATGACAGATTTTTCATCCACTGATAACTAAATGTATGTTTGGGTGTGGAGCAACTAGAACGCTCATAGATTCCTGATAGGAAATGAAAAATGATGCAACCACCTTGGAGGACACTTTGTAATATTTTATGAATCAAATATACCCTATAACTAAGCAAGTGTACTCCTAGATATTTACCAAGGTGAAAGTGTATGTTCATAGAAAGATTTATAAACAATGGTTAAAATGACTTTAGTCATGATAGTCCTTAACTAGGAACAGCCCAAACAGACATCAATAGGAGAATGAATGAACAAACTGTGATGTCTTCTTAGAATACTCCTCAAGAATACGAAATAAATTAACTCCAGGAGTATGACAACAGGATAGATTAATTTCAAAAATATAATGTTAAACAAAAACAGAATTAAAGAGAACGTGCTGTACTATTTCATTTATATGAATTTAAGAACAGGAAAGAAAGTATGTGGTAATCAAAATCTGAACAATTAATGCCTCAAGGGGGATAGGGTTGGCTGGAGGCTGTAGGATAACATCCTCTAGAATGATTTTTTAAAAGTTGTCTATCATTTCTTACTTGTTGGGTACATGTATATAATTAGTGAAACTCATTGCACTGAACATTTAAAGCAGTCTTTATTCATGGGAACATAAATGTGTGTGTGTATGCTCACTTAGTCATTTCCGACTCTTTGCAACCCCTGGCAGACTGTATGGTCTGCCAGGCTAATTCTGTCAATGGACTTTTTCAGGCAAGCATACTGGAGCGGGTGGTCGTTTCATACTCCAGGTGACCTTCCCCACTCAGGAACTGAACCCAGCTCTCCTACACTGCTATCAGATTCTTTACCATCTGAGCCATCAGAGAGGCAGGAGTCTTTATTCATATGTGACACATTGTGAATAAAGAAATCTCAGTATGACCCACCAAAAATTCCAACTGAATTAGTAAGTAAATTTACTAAGGATTCAGGATATAAGCTCATTAAACAAAAGCTATTCTTTTGTATATTCTAGTAGACATAATTAGAAAATATGATTATTAAAGATACAGTTTGAATAGATTAAAAAAACTAGATTAAATCAAATCATTTACAAATTATACCTAATTTTTTAAAAAATACACAAAAGTTTAAAATTTACTTATCCACAAAGGAAACAGTGGTGTCACCTGATACGAACAATTCTATCTTAGGGTGTTAATTTGTAAAATATTCTTTGTAGTTTATTTTTTCAACTGTCTAAACAAACAGTGTCATTTGTTTTTCTCGCCTGTAGCTATAAAATAACCTGTATCTTAGATCTATCTTTAGATCTATACTATCCCATTTGAAGCACTCCAAATGGTATAGTAAAAGCCCATCTCCCCTAGAAACATAACCACACCTTTCCCTTTACTCATAAACATCTACTGTGTCTACCTAAGAGGTTCCTTACTTGGGATTTTGCATGACTGTAACTCTAAGAATTTCCTTCCTTTTCCACCTACTCCAAAAAAGGGACAAACTATTCTCTACATTTGTTTCTTACCTGGTCTCCCATTCTCCCAGGTACTAAACTGTACAGTAACCTGAATTCTTCTTTCTGTTTACCTTCTCATCCCATGAATTTAGCTGGGAAATTTGTTCTCTCCTCCAGTCTAGTAGTGCCTGCTTTACTCTTTCATTATAATATATTTATGCCAATATTAACTTATTTTTCAGACTCATTCACTTACTAGAGTGTATGCTTCTACATGACAAGGGCATGTTCTCATTTATCTTTGTGCAAAGAATTCATAAGAAATATATATTTATATGCCTAATTATATTCGAAGTAGAACATCTTCTGAAAATCATCAATGCCAACTTAAATAGCAAATAACATAGCTTTCCTTTAGATTCAAATCATTGTTATCTGGAAAGAGACAAAAAGGCAATTTGCAATGAGTAATTCTTCAAACACATGACTGTCCAGGTTCAGACAATAGGCTTTAGTATTTACAGTTTATTTAAGATAAAAGTTGATGCTGTTTAAATATTGAATGAGCCCTTTTAGCTAAAAAGGCTGCTTTAAAATTGAAAGAGACTTTCATCTTGAGATATTATAAGGAATGAGTTTCATTTGTGCAAACATGTTTCTATCAATTACGGGTACCTACTATGTTGTTTTGTATTGGGTATTTCTTATTATTCTAGTGCTAAATTCTGAAAGCACATTATGGTTCTTTGGTTTATAGCATAAGATAAAACGTAAAAACTCAAATGGTCTGGTGATGTATTTCACTGTTCATGTGACCCTCTTCCTCTTAATTTGCACAATGGTAAGATGCTCCAAGCATGCCTTATACTTAGATTTCTCAGAAATGGGTCCTTTTATTCTAAGTAAGTTTCTGTCATGAGAAAGATATATGGTTACTATTAGTTATTTACTACTCTTCAGTGTTTATATATTTCCTTTGAAAATTTTTTTAGTAACTATCTTCATTTTTTATTTCCCAAGAATACTTTTAGTTTTTATTTTTTCCTTAAATATTTATAACTTTAAAGAAAATTTTAAAGAGGTTACTTTTTTCTTTGGTGGAAGGATCTATTGCTCATATACACTTTTTGATTACTCACCTGACTCTATTCAGAATATTTTTAAAAACACATATTACATTTTAAGAGAATGTTGTGTAAAGTGGTATTTATGTCAGTATGTATTACAGAAATACATAAAATATTTCCTAAACTTTGGTTTCTTCTAAATATAGATAAATCCTATAGACACAGATATTTTTCATTTCCTTATAGTTTAGTTATGTTAACTGTGGCAATCACTTACTGAACATGCAGCTTATGCCAGCATTACTTAAAGAATTGTGTTTATTATATTGCAGTGTCCAAAATGTTCATTCATAACATCTTATTAAAACCCTGAATGAACTTTTTGGACATGCCAGTATTATTCAAAATGCATAACAGTCATATGAGGCAAGTGTTACTGTGTCATCCAGAAATGGGAAACTGAGATGTCAAGATTTTGAACAGATGAAAGTGGCCAAATCTGAAATTGAACTCAATTTTAATGACTTCAAAGACTACTGTCAACCATCCTCCTTATACATTATACATAGGATATTTTCCTATTAATTGCAGGTTCCTTCTCTATAAAATCTTTTCAACATACTGATGAGGGTAGGTTGGAATTTTAATGCTAATAAATCCTAATAATCTCTACCTTTCACATAGAAATTTATAGAGAGAAGGATTTCTATCACACAGATTATATCATAGAGAGAAAGATTTCTATTTAAGTAATGAATTTATATTCAGCCTGAAAGTGGCATAGAAACAGGTTCCGTATTGTAAACTTAACTCCAGTCTCATGTCAGGCAAAATCATTAGGCTGTAGCTATCTGCTTATTTAACTTATATGCAGAGTACATCATTAGAAATGCTGGGCTGGGTGAACCACAAGCTGGAATCAAGATTGCCAGGAGAAATATCAATAACCTCAGATATGCAGATGACACCACCCTTATGGCAGAAAGTGAAGAAGAACTAAAAAGCCTCTTGATGAAAATGAAAGAGGAGAGTGAAAAAGTTGGCTTAAAGCTCAACATTCAGAAAACTAAGATCATGGCATCTGGTTCCATCACTTCATGGGAAATAGATGGAGAAACAGTGGAAACAGTGTCAGATTTATTTTGGGGGGCTCCAAAATCACTGCAGATGGTGATTGCAGCCATGAAATTAAAAGACACTTACTTCTTGGAAGGAAAGTTATGACCGACCTAGACAGCACATTAAAAAGCAGAGACCTTATTTTGTCAACTAAGGTCTGTCTAGTCAAGGCTATGGTTTTACCTGTGGTCATGTATGGATGTGAGAGTTGGACTGTGAAGAAAGCTGAGTGCTGAAGAATTGATGCTTTTGAACTGTTGTCTTGGAGAAGACTCTTGCGAGTCCCTTGGACTGCAAGGAGATCCAACCAGTCCATCCTAAAGGAGATCAGTCTTGGGTGTTCATTGGAAGTACTGATATTGAAGCTGAAACTGCAATATTTTGGCCACCTGATGTGAAGAGCTGACTCATTGGAAAATACCCTGATGCTGGGAAAGATTGAGGGCAGGAGGAGAAGGGGACGACAAAGGATGAGATGGTTGAATGGCATCACCGACTTTATGGACATGATGAGTCTGAGTGAACTCCGGGAGTTGGTGATGGACAGGGAGGCCTGGCGTGCTGCAGTCCATGGGGTCGCAAAGAGTCGGACACGACTGAGTCACTGAACTGAACTGTGGCTACCTGGGTTTGACTAAATCAGTTGAGAAGTTTGCTGTGGTTGATCCTCATCCATGATCACGATTGTTCTGTATGAGGTTGCGTGTGTATAATTGGGATGGAGACTTACACATTCTGATACTGGTAGAGGAACTACTTTCCTTCCTGAGGAGGAGCAGATCAATAATGCCTCTGAAGTTGACTCATTCATATGATTGGCCAGGGTGTGAGTCTTTCTCTCTTTCATGCTTAATGCAGGAGTGAGTGCACACTCGTCGCAAACTCTTTGCAACCCCAGGACAGTAGCCCACCAGGCTCCTCTGTCCATGGAATTTTTCAGGAAAGAATACTGAAGTGGCTTGCTGTTTCCTACTCCAGCGGATCTTTCTGATCCTGGGGTCAAAATAATGTCTCTTGGGTCTCCTGAACTGGCAGGCAGATTCTTTACCATTAGCACCACCTAGGAAGGCCTTCAGGCTTAACATATGGGCCCAAATGGAGAAAACATAACAGAACCCTTTCTTTACTCCACTTTTCAGAAAAGTAACTCAACTCCCTATCTTGAAATCAAGATTATTGTTGAGCAGTTTTATTTCAGGTATGGGGATGCCCTTGCCTAAACAAAAAGAGAAAGGGAGGAAGTAATATATTAGAGAATCCTGGAGAAGATATTTGACTTTGTATCTGAAAGAGAAAGATCTGTGTGCTGTAAGTAAAGGGAATATAAAATTTTCTGTGACAAAGGGGAAGTTAGCTATTCTTAGACAACATAAACATTCCTTTAATAAGGAATGAAAGATTCTAATTGTTTATCAATGTCATCTGTCCCTTTTTCTTTAAAGAGGTGATTTTTTTTTTTTCTGTTTTCATGTTGACTCTGTACTCAGCTTAAATGATCAGCTTCCTACATTTTTTGAAAGTATGCACAGCCGCATTATCCAGTTTTGGCCAACAAGATATAGGTAGATATATCATTGGTGGGTCTTCCTGCAAAGTTTTTGAAAGGGAAAAGAATCTGAATATGCTTTCTGCCTTTTCCCCTTTCTCTTGTATGGATGTACTGCTAGGAGATAGAGCAACCATCTTATGATCATGAAGATAAATGCCAAACTTTATGGAGAGTTAGGTTCAAAGTAAAAGGAAGACATTGTAAGGACATTGTGAAGCTCCTGTACAGATTTGCATTGCTTTCTCTAAGACTCTTTTTTTTTTTTTGTGGGGGAAAAAACAAAATTTGTTTATGTCACTATTAGGCATTCCTCTGAGATATTTTGGGTTCAGTTCCAGAATACCACATTCAAGTGAATATCACAATAAAGCAGATCACATGACTTTTTGGTTCCCTAGGGTAGGTAGAAGTTATATTTACTATATATTGTAATTTCTTAAGTGTGCAACAGCCAATGTCTAAAAAATGCAAATAACAATTAACAATACTTAATTGCTAAAAAGGGCTAACCCTCCTCTAAGCCTCCAGTGAGTTGAAGTAGTAACATCAAAAAATCACTGATCACAGATTCCCACAACACATACAATAATAATGAAAAAGTTTGAAATACGGCAAGAATTACCAAAATGTGACACAGAGGCACAAAATGTGCACATACAGCTGGAAAAAAGGGCACAACTAGATTTCCTCAATGCAGGGATGTTCAAATCTTCAATTTATTAAAAACAAAACAACAAATCAGCAACAACACAGAATCTAAAAAGAACAATAAAATGAAGCACATATGTATAGAGCAAATGGCACGATCTCAACAGATAGAAATAAGTGGTAACATCTTTTTCATGTACTATATTGAAAGGTTGAAAACGCTGTATTGTTTTCATAAATACCATGGCTAGAATTCCTCTTGACCAAGGACCCTCAGAAACTGAAGATAGAACAAGCTAAAGAGAGAACTGACAATGCATTTGAGTGTTTTACCACACCAGTGAGCAGATGCAGCCAGATCTAATTACTCAAGCCTGGTTCTTGAGCAAGACTTCTTGTAGATTTCTGAAGCCCCCATGGGTACCACATGTGCTTTTCCAGCTTTAATGATTTTACAAATATTCAGCACAGTTTCAGTGGGACATTGATAAGAAAATAACAGAATCTTCTGCTGACCCCAATTTAGCTGTTTCTGTACCCAAGAGTTCTTTATTTGTGAAGGTTTAAACTGTTCTTTAGGTGATGAAGGGTTTACCTGGTGATTCAGTAGTAAAGAATCCACCTGCCAGTGCAGGAGATGAGGTTCAATCAGGAAGATTCCCTGGAGAAGTAAATAGCAACCCCACCCCAACATTCTTGCCTGGACAGAGTAAACTGGTGGGCTACTGTCCACAGGGTCACAAAGAGTCAGACACAACTTAGCCAATAAACAACAGTAATAGGTAATGAAATTATCATTGTATCTGTACCTCAAAGCTGGAAATAAAATGTGACTAAAACAAAGGAAGGCAGAATATATTTTCCTTAGAAAGCAAAAAACTTTGAAAATTATCCATGACCACAATTTAGAGAAATGTACCAAATTTAATAATTACTCAACCACATAATTAAATAATCTAGTTCAGTCTCTGATTTCACATCAGAAATATAGCAAAAAGCACATAATCTTTATGTACCTTAGCTAATAGAAGCCTGAATCCTAAACTAATATCTTTATAAGAAATTTATCATTCTATCTGGAAACAAAAAACACCTACCCAAAGAAATATGTTTGCAAATAAGTATAATATCAAAATGTAAACTGTCTTCATATAAAAAACCTCAAATAGCCAAAGCAATCTTGAGAAAGAAGAATGGAACTGGAGGAATCAACTTGCCTGACTTCAGGCTCTACTACAAAGCCACAGTCATCAAGACAGTATGGTATTGGCACAAAGACAGAAATATAGATCAATGGAACAAAATAGAAAGCCCAGAGATAAATCCACACACATATGGACACCTTATCTTTGACAAAGGAGGCAAGAATATACAATGGAGTAAAGACAATCTCTTTAACAAGTGGTGCTGGGAAAACTGGTCAACCACTTGTAAAAGAATGAAACTAGATCACTTTCTAACACCGCACACAAAGATAAACTCAAAATGGATTAAAGATCTAAATGTAAGACCAGAAACTATAAAACTCCTAGAGGAGAACATAGGCAAAACACTCTCCGACATAAACCACAGCAGGATCCTCTATGATCCACCTCCCAGAATTCTGGAAATAAAAGCAAAAATAAACCAATGGGACCTAATTAAAATTAAAAGCTTCTGCACAACAAAGGAAAATATAAGCAAAGTGAAAAGACAGCCTTCCGAATGGGAGAAAATAATAGCAAATGAAGCAACTGACAAACAACTAATCTCAAAAATATACAAGCAACTCCTGTAGCTCAATTCCAGAAAAATAAACGACCCAATCAAAAAATGGGCCAAAGAACTAAATAGACATTTCTCCAAAGAAGACATACGGATGGCCAACAAACACATGAAAAGATGCTCAACATCACTCATTATTAGAGAAATGCAAATCAAAACCACAATGAGGTACCACTTCACACCAGTCAGAATGTCTGCGATCCAAAAATCTGCAAGCAATAAATGCTGGAGAGCGTGTGGAGAGAAGGGAACCCTCCTACACTGTTGGTGGGAATGCAAACTAGTACAGCCACTATGGAGAACAGTGTGGAGATTCCTTAAAAAATTGCAAATAGAACTGCCTTATGACCCAGCAATCCCACTGCTGGGCATACACACGGAGGAAACCAGAACTGAAAGAGACACATGTACCCCAATGTTCATCGCAGCACTGTTTATAATAGCCAGGACATGGAAACAACCTAGATGTCCATCAGCAGATGAATGGATACTCAGCCGTTAAAAAGAATACATTTGAATCCGTTCTGATGAGATGCATGAAACTGGAGCCAATTATACAGAGTGAAGTAAGCCAGAAAGAAAAACACCAATACAGTATACTAACACATATATATGGAATTTAGAAAGATGGCAATGATGACCCTGTATGCAGGACAGCAAAAAAGACACAGATGTGTATAGCGGACTTTTGGACTCAGAGGGAGAGGGAGAGGGTGAGATGATTTGGGAGAATGGCATTGAAACATGTTTAATATCATGTACAAATTGAATCGCCAGTCTATGTCTGATGTAGGATACGGCACGCTTGGGGCTGGTACACGGGGATGACCCAGAAAGATGTTGTGGGGAGGGTGGTGGGAGGGGGGGTTCATGTTTGGGAACGCATGTACACCCGTGGTGGATTCATGTCAATGTATGGAAAAACCAATACAGAATTGTAAAGTAAAATTAAAAAAAAAAACAAAAACCTGCCTTTCATAATGATATTTAAGAAAGAGTAAAATGTGCAAATTAAAAGCCTACTACTTAAAAAAAACCTTAATATTAGAATTTTACTGTTTATCTGTATTCTAATATATTTTAAATCACTCTTTTCTGCTTGCTAAAAATACTTATTCTCTTTCAAAGTACTGAAACATATTATCTGTATAAATGTATGAAATAAGTTTAATGCAATAAGAAACATAAATTAACTTAAGAAACTAGATATTAAAGACATCTTATTTAATAATCATATTGATCATAATGTAATTGGTCATTAGAGTAGTATAAACAGTATTTTATTAACCTGAAGTCCTGAGGCCCAGAAATCACTAATCAATTGTGTGAATTTAGGTAAAGTGAATACCTCTCAAGATTTCACTTTTCTCATTTGTAAAGAGAAAAAGTTAAAGTACACTTGTCTCTATTAATTGAAGAATATGTGTTAAAATTATTGCCTTGAGAATATTCTAGATCTAAAATTTGACAGGTATTGCCCAGCAATTATAGGTTGAAGAAATTATGGGAAGAAATTATGGACATCATTTTGGGGGTCTGGTCCATAATCCTCGAAATAGCATAACCCAAGGATTATAATTTTCTTTTCTTTTAAGTCACTGCTATTGGAAAGATACAGTATCCACCAAACTGGGGTAACTCCTTTTTTAACTATCCTAAACTTTCACATTTTTGCCCAGGGTGTTGCTTCTAAGTCTTCCAATAGATATTTATTGTGCCACTCAGTATAATGTATTCTGATACTTTCATGTCCTACTTGGGATTAAATTATAAGGCAGGGCGTCTTTATTTGGATTTTTTTTTTAATTCTGACATTTCAATAGTAGTGACACTGAATACTATCTTTGACCAGGGGCCAGCAGATAGCTTCCCTGATAGCTCAGTTGGTAAAGAATGCTCCTGCAACGCAGGAGACCTAGGTTCCATTCGTGAGTTGGAACGATTCCCTGGAGAAGGGATAGACTACACACTCCAGTATTCTTGGGCTTCCCTTGTGGCTCAGCTGGTAAAAAATCTGCCTGCAATGCGGGAGACCTGGGTTTGACCCCTGGGTTGGGAAGATCCCCTGGAGAAGAGAAAGGCTACCCACTCCAATATTCTGTCCTAGAGAATTTCATGGACGGTATAGACCATGGGGTCGCTAAGAGTCGGACACGACTGAGTGACTTTCACTTTCACCTTGGCAGATGCGTTTGAAATCTGTGTGAACTCTCTTGTTCTGATTACTGATAAATAGGTGAAGAAATAGTACAATGGATAGCACTCCGTAAAATCTATAATAGCTTCTTCCCCTTTTTCTCACCTGCAGCTCACAGGTATGTACACACACACACATACACACACACAGAAGCAGTGTGAGGTCGCCATTAAATTTATAGTTTTTCTCCATGGACTCATCTTGAACTCCAATTACCATGGATCTTTGCAATTCATTACACGAGAGACTATAAGAAAATGATGGGTGAGTTGGCCTAAATCTATCACTACTAAGAGAAAACAATTCAAAAATTAAGGTGCTTAGCCCATTAAACCAGTACTTCCACTATCCTGTCTAAAGGATAACATAACAGCATCTTCATCGTCAATCATCATCATCATCTTGAGATACTTGAATATTATTGAAGATGAATTCAAGAATGGGTAGTTCTAATTTTGTGTCATGCTGTGATATGTTCTAGTTTCCAGGGTTCTGATTTTGACTATATAACTGTGATAGTGTTCTCCACCTGATCTTTCTCTTAAGTTTGGTGAATTTGCTTGTAAAAAACACTAGCCTGTATGTCTTAACAGAAAATCTATTAGTTTTAATGATACAAATATTTATGTAATAAGTCTCCTTAGGGAGCCAATATTAATCAAAGGCTCAGAATGATCTGTAATTAGCACATCAATTGTACATGTGTTAGTGGATGATTCTAAAGTGCTTAAGGATTCTTGAAATACTTTATGCTTTATTATAATTTAGAATCTTTCTCCTGACACTTTATTTGAATTTTTTACCCCAAGATGTCCTTGTCTTTCCTCTGGACAGTGCCCCTAGCCTTCTAACTTTCACTTCAACCTTGGTCATGTACAGCTCAGGGTAACTTTTTTACAATATACATATAAATCAGGTCTCTCCTGCACAGAGAAGCCTGGCGGGCTACAGTACATGGTGTCACAAGAGTCAGCATGACTGACTAAACCACCACCACTACCTCAGATCATACTTGCCCAGTATCTTTGCATCACACTAAAGTAAAATTCTGGGTTTGATCTTTGCTTATGTTTTCTGAATCAACTCCTCCCACTATCTCTCTAACATTCAGTGTTCCAGCCATAAATGCCTTCTTTATGCTTCAAGCTTTTTTCTGTTCATAAGGATCTATATATACCATGTTCTCTGCCCATAATACTGCCTGATGATTCCTTGTCCTTTCAATTTAATCTAGTGACATTTTAGAAACCTCTCCTCTAATTCCTGAATCTAAAGTCTTACCTACTTCAACCGATCTCTCTCCTATTTTTGCCTATTTTTACTTCATTCGCAGTATTCATTGCTTTCTGAAATTCTCTTCATTGACTTATTTAATTATCACTGTAACCAAATTATAGCATAAAACCAATTTAATTATAAGCAGTAACCAAACATAAGAGAAATATCAGGTGGACAACACTATCTACCACAGTTATATAGGCACCATCAGAACCCTGGAAACTAGAACATATCACAGCATGACACAAAATTAGAACTACCCATTCTTGAATTCATCTTCAATAATACTTAAGTACCTCAAGATGATGGTGATGATGACTGATGATGAAGATGCTGCTATGTTATCCTCTAGACAGGATAATATCTAAATTCTCCATTCGAGTGGGTAGCTATTCCCTTCTCCTGGGGATCTTCCCCACCCAGGGATCAAACCTGTGTCTCCTGCATTGCAGGCAGATTCTTTACCATCTGAGCCACAAGAGAAATACAGTTATGACCTATCTGCCCCCAGTAGACATAAGCTTCATGAAAGCAAGTACTTTTGTTCAAAGCTATATTCCTAAAGCCTGAAACAGTGACTGTCAAATAATAAGTATTATATATATAATAAGTATTATATAAATAATAAGTATTATATAAAATAATTGTATATATATATATAGTATATATAAAAGCTAAATTGAAAAGTAAGTATTAGAATCCCTCTCTCATCTCACCTTTTCTGATTGACTTATAAGGCTATCATTCATAAGTTATTTTAAAATTTTACCTGGACTTTATTTGTTTTATTACTTTTGTTATAGTGAGAAATTTTATTAATGGGTATATCTGTTTATATACGAATAGAACTTTCCAATCACTTCACAAAACTCTGGGGGAAAGTGAGGAAACAGTGATGAATATTTTGAGGTCTGCCTAGCACATCTTTTCTCTGGAAATTTCTAAGCTTTTCTGGATTGCTGGCCTTAATGACACTTCATCTTTTTAGAGTGTCTTTTTTAAAAAGTCTATCATGTTTGCATTTTAGTAGGGAGTACAACCTACCCTGTAGGCTGCAATTAGGGTGCATCTAATCTGATTCTAAGGAATCTCACCTTTTTTATTAATAATGTAAATTCACTTGGCTCTATTTTCACCCCCAAATTGTTTGCTGTTCAAGCCTCACTTGTTGTTTTCTTTGTGAACCAACTCAAGGAGAGATTAAAGTAAGGCAGCTGAGGGACTTTCCAAAAAGAAACCACAATTCATACTAATTATTTTGGAACTGAAGCAAGTCACAGAGTCACAGGTGAACAGAAGGAAGAACCCGTGGTTTGGCTTCTGGGGACAGTACTCCCACTTGTACCTATACTCAGAAGGAAACCTATCTTGGGCTCTGTGATGTACTCTGACAGCTCATAAAAGAGGGCACCATATCCCTTTATTTATTTATAGACTTCTTTTATATTTTGACATGATAAAAACTGTGAGTCCTATGCAGGTAGTTGGATTTCTTTTCAGAGCAATGCAGAAAGAAAAATATTTGTCCTCCTTCCTCCGAACCTCTAATATGGGAACAATCATGTTTTGAAATTCTGTAAGAGATATGATGTAAGCTAATTGAGATTCAATTAGTACATCACATGCTTTTTGCTATGCAGAAGCTAACTGGGGATCTGTCTATTAGAAATTACTCAGAGCTGCATGAGAGCAAGATGAATAGTAATTTAGACCTTGAAAGACAAGCAAGACTATAAATGGAAGTAAAAGTGAAGCTAATGGAAGATCACCCAAGAACTTTTCAGAATTCCCTAATGAGAAATTCTAATTTTTATATTTGACATTAGGGCTTACGATAATGACGAGACCTCAAGATTTAAGTACAATTATATTCATAAAATGCATGGCAAATATCTTGAAAACTATCTATTAAATTGAACCTTTGAGCTAGATTTGTCTCACTCTCTTAAAATGGTTCATAACATGAGAAATTCTGGATTTACCTTTCTTTGTTATTAACAAGCAATATAATTCCATATTATATGTCTAATTATACTTTACAGCCAAAGTGATCTTTTTAAAACCAAAGACAAAATGTCACTCCTCTGCTCAAAACATTGACACAGCTTCCCATCTTCCTGAATATTAATTATAAAGACCTTCCCATAGTCTTCACCACCCACCCCTACGCTGTGCCCTGGCCACATTTCAGTCCTTCTCCTTGTTCTGCAGCAAACTCTACCTTTCTTTATGTTTCATAGCCATGCCATGTGGCCTCCCCGATTACCAGGCCCTTTAGTGTCTCTTTCCTTATCAGGAAATGTCTTTATTACTGATCCTAATGGCTCATATCTCCATCTCACTCTGCTCTGCTGGGGGCTCACCTGTTCTCTTAGGTAGTGAAGAATCTGCCTGCAAAGCAGGAGACCTGGGTTCCATCCCTGGGTGGGGGAAGATCCCCTGGAGGAGGAAATTGCAAGCCACTCCAGTATTCTTGCCTGGAGAATCCCATGCTCAGAGGAACCTGGTGGGCTACAGTCTGTGGGGTCGCAAAGAGTCAGATATGACTGAGTGACTAACATACCTCCCTGATTAAACCTTCCCTGATTAAGTGAAGTGAGTGAAGTCGCTCAGTAGTGTCCGACTCTTTGCGACCCCATGGACTGTAGCCTACTACGCTCCTCCCTCCATGGAATTTTCCAGGCAAGAGTACTGGAGTGGGTTGCCATTTCCTTCTCCAAAGGATCTTCCTGACCCAGGGATCGAACCCAGGTTTCTCGCACTATAGGCAGACGCTTTACCTAATTAAACTCCCTAACAAAAACCACTCCTTTTCCTCAGACTCAGACCCATCATTTCTATATTTGTTCTGCTCTATTATACTTAGCACTTGAAACCTGTATTTTGTTTATTTTATTCTATATTTTTCCACTGAGGATGTAAGTTTCCTAAGGCTAAATACTTTGGAATTTTGTTCATGACTGTACCTCTGTTACATATTGAAATTGTGAAAATGTTAGTCGCTTAGCTGTGTCCGACACAGCTTTGTGACCCCCATGGACGGTAGCCCGCCAGGCTCCTCTGTTCATGGAATTCTCCAGGCAAGAACACTGGAGTAAGAAGCCATTCCCTTTGCCAGGGGATCTTCCCAATATATTAGGCACTCAATGAATACCTGTCCACTGAATGAAAGATTTATGAGGCTTTACCTTTGTGATTTATTTAAATCAGTTAATTGTGCATTCAGTAATGAAAGAGAACAGAGTAACAATTTTTACATGAATTATTACAGATTAGTCTTCATCTTATAATAGTATTATTAAAATTACTTGCATAATATTATTTTGAAGAAACATCTATATGTCATTTAATCCCTTGAAATTAAATTTTTACTTTGTGAACAGCAAGTATTATGAAAAATTTTAGGTAATCATACACTAAAAATATTATATATTTGATCTCTTACATAAAAATATTTCTTCAAACAGTAATTAATATTAGTTTCATTTTTTAAGGACTTCCCTATAGCTCATATGGTAAAGAATCTGCCAGCAATGCAGGAGACCTGGGTTCAATCCCTAGGTCAGGAAGATCCTCTGGAGAAGGGAATGGCTACCCGCTCTAGTATTCTTGAGAATGCCATGCTCAGAGGAGCCTAGTGGGCTACAGTAGATGGGGTCACAAAGAGTCAGACACGACTGAGCAATTACCACTACCACCATTAGTTTTACTAAGCAGATAAATGATTATTAATAAAAAGAACAATTTATTTCAAGGTTGCTTTATATCACATTACTTTTTCAGTATATTTTTGCTGTACACGCAATGGAAATTGCAATCAAAGGCATATTTTATTGGAAACTATAAAAAAATTAGAGAATAGGATCACCCACACTAGTGTTAGCCAAATTAATGTGCATCTAACATAGAATTTAAGCAAAGTAGATATTGATACCATAAGCAATTTTATATGTCTCTTTTCTTTAAAATTTTAGTTCCCTAAACTGGTTCCTTTTAATGTCAAAATAATTGTTGTTGATATTTAGAAGATAGTTACAGAGATATTATTTGCTTTTCATTCATTATCAGTTCAGTTCAGTCGCTCGGTCGTATCTGACTCTTTGCGACCCCATGAATAGCAGCACGCCAGGCCTCCCTGTCCATCACCAACTCCGGGGTTCACTCAGACTCACGTCCATCAAGTCCGTGATGCCATCCAGCCATCTCATCCTCAGTCGTCCCCTTCTCCTCCTGCTCCCAATCCCTCCCAGCATCAGAGTTTTTTCCAATGAGTCAACTCCTCTCATGAGGTGGCCAAAGTACTGGAGTTTCAGCTTTAGCATCATTCCTTCCAAAGAAATCCCAGGGCTGATCTCCTTCAGAATGGATTGGTTGGATCTCCTTGCAGTCCAAGGGATCAAGAGTCTTCTCCCACACCACAGTTCAAAAGCATCAATTCTTTGGCGCTCAGCTTTCTTTACAGTCCAACTCTCACATCCATACATGACCACAGGAAAAACCATGGCCTTGACTAGACAGACCTTAGTCGGCAAAGTAATGTCTCTGCTTTTGAATATGTTATCTAGGTTGGTCGTAACTTTCCTTCCAAGGAGTAAGCATCTTTTAATTTCATGGTTGCAGTCACCATCTCCAGTGATTCTGGAGCCCCCCAAAATAAAGTCTGACACTGTTTCCACTGTTTCCCCATCTATTTCCCATGAAGTGATGGGACCGGATGCCATGATCTTCGTTTTCTGAATGTTGAGCTTTAGGCCAACTTTTTCGCTCTTCTCTTTCACTTTCATCAAGAGGCTTTTTAGTTCCTCTTCACTTTCTGCCGTAAGGGTGGTGTCATCTGCATATCTGAGGTTATTGATATTTCTCCCAGCAATCTTTATTCCAGCTTGTGCTTCTTCCAGCCCAGCGTTCATTATATCTCATATGAAATAATCGATTTACCCACTACCAGTTAAAATGCATAATTTTCATAGTTCATTATAACATTCTGAACAATTGTGGACATGGATTATCTTATCTACCTATCTAGGTAACGTCTGTCTATGTAAATATTTATGTATCAATAAATATTTATAAAACTCTTAACTGCACTTAATATACCAAAATTTTCCTCATCAATGGTGGTGGAGAATTGGAGAAAACTTGAGGGAAAAGAAATATTTTCTTACTGCTTTTCTCCAAAATGTTCACCACCATTAGTGTATGAGTCCAAAACATAGCAGGATATTAGAGAGAAGACTAACTCAATGGGGAAAATTCCGTTTACTGTGTCACTGTTTCCTGTGGTTTGTGTCTGAATTTACCATAGTGAAAATCTTCACACTCAACATTATTTAAGTTGTAAAACAATTGGTTATTATAGTCTGTAGGAAACAACACAAAATGAAAGAAAATACACTGCATGAGCCTTTTATATAATTTATATTATTCAAGTGGGTCCAATTTCCATTAGGAAAAAAGTACCTAAATAACCTACCCTAAACATCATGTTTCTTATCAGGAATTTTTTTCCCCCAACTTGAGTATTGTGTGAAAAATAAGCATCAGTTGGAAGCTGTAACCAGATTTCAGTAAATTCTGTGCAACATTAGATTATCAATCGTTAGCTATCAGTCTGCTTGAAATATGTATTTTGTACAAAGGATAATATTTACTAATCTATAGTGATACGTGGAGAAGGCAATGGCACACTACTCCAGTACTTGCCTGGAAAATCCCATGGATGGAGGAGCCTGGTAGGCTGCAGTCCATGGGGTCGCTAAGAGTCAGATAAGACTGAGCGACTTCACTTTCACTTTTCACTTTCATGCATTGGAGAAGGAAATGGCAACCCACTCCAGTGTTCTTGGCTGGAGAATCCCAGGGATAGGGGAGCCTGGTGGGCTGCCGTCTATGGGGTTGCACAGAGTCGGACATGACTGAAATGACTTAGCAGCAGCATAGTGATATGTATTCATTATTCTTTATTAAGGAACACTCCTTAAAATAGATAATGGGATTTCCAAACAGTGTAAATTTTGTAATAATTATTCTTTTACTTTTTGTGTCACATATAAATATAATAAAAGTTAGTTGGCTTAAAACTCAACATTCAAAAACCTAAGATCATGGCATCTGGTCCCATCACTTCATGGCAAATAGATGGGGAAACAATGGAGACAGTGAGAGACTATTTTTTTAGGCTCCAGGATCACTGCAGATGGTGATTGCAGCCATGAAATTAAAAGACACTTGCTCCTTGCAAGAAAAGCTATTACCAACCTAGACAGCATATCAAATAGCAGAGGCATTACTTTGCCAACAAAGGTCTGTCTAGTCAAGGCTATGGTTTTTCCCATAGTCATGTATGGATGTGAGAGTTGGACTATAAAGAAAGCTGAGTGCCAACGAATTGATGCTTTTGAACTGTGGTGTTGGAGATCCAACCAGTCCATCCTAAAGGAGATCAGTCCCGAATATTCATTGGAAGAACTGATGCTAAAACTTAAACTCCAATACTTTGGCCACCTGATGCAAAGAACTGACTCATTGAAAAAGAACCCTGATGCTGGGAAAGATTGAGGACAGGAGGAGAAGGGGACAACAGAGGATGAGATGGTTGAAAGGCATCACCGACTCAATGGACATGAGTTTGAGCAAGCTCTGGCAGTTGGTGATGGACAGGGAGGCCTGACATACTGCAGTCCATGGGGTCGCAGAGAGCTGGACACAACCGAGCTACTGAACTGAACTTTAAAATATTATAATATAGTTGTATTTTATTAGTGAATGAAAAAAAATCAAACCTTACAAAATTCTACCATTTTCTCCCTAGGTGGCATATAAAGGTGTTCAGATAAATAACTGCCAAGAAAATAGTTGAGGGGTGTGTAGGATGTGCTTTTTGTAGTTGTTTACTTCTTTATTGAATTTGATAATCCAAGTCATATGTGAATGTATTTAATAGAGCAGTCTTTTTCAAAATATGTGTTCTAGGTTCTTACTGCTACATAACAAATTAATTGAAAATTTAGCAGCTTAAAACAAAAACTTATTTCATGATTGTGGGTCAAGAGTCATCTGAGTGATTCTACTCCACATGTCACTGAGTAAGGTCAATAGTAGCATAGTGGGATGATGTCAAAGCTTAAAGCAATTTTACACATATGTCTGATGCCTTGGCTGAAATGATGAGAAAGTGAAACTGAACTGGACTAGTTGCCCGTATCTGTATTTGACCACTCCAGCATAATAATGTTAGAGTGCTTGGAATTCTCATACGGCCACAAAATGGTTCTAGATAGACTGAGTCAAGGGACAGGAAGTGGGAGCTTTCTGTTTCTTAAGGTCAGATTCATAAAAGAGCATAGGTTCTTTTTTCCATATTCTGTTCAATAAAGAAGTCCATTCAAATTCAAGGGAGACACATGTAAGCTCTATTTCTTTCTTTTTTTTAAGTTTTTTGGGATGTAAACCATTTTTAAAGTCTTCATTGAATTTGTTACAATTTTGTTTCTGTTTTCTGTTTTTGGTGTTTTGGCCATGAGGCATGTGTGATCTTCGTTCCCTGACCAGGCAGTGAATCTACACCCCTGCATTGGAAGGCAAAGGCTCAACCACTGCACCACCAGGAAGGTCTCTAAGGCCTATTTTTTGATGGGAAAAATCCCATATTTCCTTTTCAGTGTAATTTTTAATTTGTTGTAACTATAAGGTTTATTTTCCTGCATCTTACGTGTCGGAATGTAAGTCAGAAATTCTAATTTATAATGTCCCTTTGAAGGTATTCACAAGATGGAGAAAAGTTTTGTTATGTAAACAAAGTCCTCTCTCAATGACTCTAAGACCTTGCTTCATCATTCTTATTCTCTTTCCCAAAGTATTGTCAAAACTTTTATACTACCCTTGAACAAAAAAAATGAAAACAAACCATAATAAAATGAAAGAATCTTTCCTTGATTCCGTATCAGTCAATTATTATGTCATTTATCTGTTTCCTTACTTACAAATCAGTCACAAGTATATCATGCACACAGTGTTTCCACACCCATTTCTCGACCCATGGCAACTTGGCTTCTTTCTTATATGTTTCCCAGAAATGTTTCCCACTCTTTTCCATCAGTGACTTTATAATCCAAGCATACTGAACATTCATTGTTTAGGTCTTGATGAATGTCTCTTTGCTTTGGACACTGTTGATCTCTCTTTATATTTGGAAATTATTCATTGACCTTCTGAGTTACCACAAACCACTGGTTTTCTAAGTTTCATGCTGTTTTTGAGACTCTTCTTGCTTTTTCTATACTATAGTTGTTAGTTCTGTCTAGAACTCCACCACCGTATCTGCTATTTTAAATTTTTATAGTCTCTCTAGGTGATTTCATCTTTGTTCACACTTGGAAATAGTCACCATGTATTGATGACTTATGTAGTCATCTCTTTTTCAAACTTCTTGCCAGAACTTTAGCTCCAACATCCAAATACCAGTTAGGCATCTCTGAATTGATATCCTAGGGTGGCTTCAAATTCTACATGTCTAACCTTTATCATCTTCCAGTATTTACCTATGTTTTTGGCAACATCAGAATTCATAAGCTCAATCATGTTATAAAACAAGATTTATCTCTGGCTGATCTCTCTTTGTATGCTTTCCCAACCTTCCAGCCACTTACAGCCCTTAAGTAATCAGTCCTTTTGATTCAACCTATTATTAATAAGTATTCCCTCTGAGTTAACATTCTCCTTTCAATCCCTACCAACACTGTCTGACTTGAATAGGAATGATGCAGTTGCCTCCCATTTGCTTCCTTACCAAGTCTTATGTCCATTCAGATACTAGAATAAACCCTACAAGCCTAACAATGATAATAACTCCTGTGCTTCAAAAATTGGGATACAAAAGTAATTTGCGTTCTGCATGCTAAGTCGCTTCAGTTGTGTCCAACTCTTTGTGTTATTATGGACTGTAGCCTGCCAGACTCCTCTCTCCATGGGATTCTCCAGGCATGAATACTGGGGTGGGTTGCCATGCCCTCCCCCAGGGACTCTTCCCAATCTAGAGATTGAACCAGTGTCTCTTCAATCTCCTTCGTTGGCTCTAGTGCCACCTGGGAAACCAGGATCACAATAAATGTTTTTAATGAAATAGAGTAAATTGCATTGGCTGCAAAGTTCGTTAAAAACTCAAATGAACATTTTGGTCAACCGATAGTACATAGATAATCACAACGAGCTTTGCATTTAGTAAGAATGAGTTTATCCCTTGACTGTTTCACATGTGCATGTGTACACACTGGATGACAATAGATAAGGTCTCCTAACCCTAGGGTTTATATCCCCAGTCCAGAGGATAATATATTGAGGTGGAAAAACATAATCTAGCATTTCTATTTATCAAAAACATAAGAAATAACTTGAACCTGTCTGTATTAAATATACAGATGAGAAGTGATGCCCCTCCCTTACTCAGTACATCAGGTAGTTGAATTCACATGACTACCAACTTCAAGGTGTTCAGAAGAATAGGTGGAGGGGTTGGAGATGATATCCTCACACTGTAAATACCTTTCACCTTATGAGATTGCATCTGTACTTGGTTAAATAAATCCATGAATTATATTACCAGAGTTTTAAATAAATTAACCACTGCGATAGATCTGTGGCTTGTAAATCAACTATACTCCAATAAAAATTTTAAAGAATAGATCTGTGGCTTAAAAAATGGTTACAAACAAACCACAGAGTAGAGACATCTTTATGAGACAATAGAAAACATTGGAGCTATAGCTTTTATTCCTGCCAGGAGCTTTTCATCAGTAACACTACAAAGTAGATTATTACAATACTAAAAAAAATTGCCCCAAATTATTGTGCCAAGGACAACCTTTTCTAGGGCAGCAGCAAAGACTGGATTGTGCATGAAGTTTCAAGAAGCCACTTCTATACCCCTTTAAGAATCATTTCAGTTGAAAAAAATTCTCTAGTATTTATTATAATCAGGTACCACACTGGTTGCTGGCTCATGTCACCTCCTTCCCAATTCCTCTCTAATAGGTTGGGGATTTTTTAAATATATAACTTACCTCCCAGGATCCCCATGATAACCTTTGTGTGCTTTTCTTGTTACACTCACTTATAAGGAAGGAATCTGTCTTCCTCATGAATACCATGGTATTTAATTAGCTTTATACTCTCTGGCACAGATAGTTCCTGGCACAGAGCGGCCACACAGTAAATTTTGAATCCAAGCATATGAATATGTGTTGCATGTGTGCATATGTATATAAATTCATGAAAGTAGCCAAATTAATGCTTTGGTTTACTATTTAATTTGAGCACAAGGAATAGACATGCAAGAAGAACTTTGTTTCATTAAAATAAGGATGGTCTATTCCTATCTTTAACCTTCTTTGAGTATCATGTGTTTGTTCCAGGATATTCTGTGCACACAAAAATATGTAAAATTGAAAGGCTATTTACAATCTGTTATATACATAATTATATTGAGCCTTTGCACATAGTGTATTGACTGCACATTTGCTGATGTGAGAAAAAGCAAAACAAGAAACCCAGAAATTAGCTACATATCAAATGTTTGCTTCAGTCTTTGCACATTGAATAAGATATATTTCAAGTTGATTTTTTTTTTTTTTTGCTGTGACTTCTGCAGGTTTATGTACAATATCAGCATCTTCCAAAAACATAGGTTCATATCAGTCTTCCTGTTTCCTGGGTAACTATTTGACCATATTAACTTATATTTACCTTCAGAAACTAGAAGAGTTACTATCTGACTAAACTCATTTTACAAATGGGCATTACTTATGACAAGACATTAGGATTTCCTCAGGGTTTCTGTGAGTAAATGATCTAGATACTAAGGAATAATAATATAAAAATCTATCTAATGGAGTGTGGATTCTAAGAGATGTGAAATTATGGTTAAAATAGGTTCACCCTACTAAATCGAGAAAGGTCTTCAGATTACTACCTGATAACATGTAAAGTATACTGACATTAATTCTGTCTGTTACTGTTATTTTTACTTGTATCGGGTTTAATTGTATCATTAAAAAGCACATGACACTTAGTCTTTTATTGTACAAATAAGATAAAATGATTTGCCCTTTGCTAACTTATATTTTAAAAAACAATGTTGTCACCTCCAAATAAATGTATTTTCTACATGAGTTGAAGATTCTTTATATGCAGAATCCAGTAATATTAGTGTCTCATTTTATACACATTTTCAGTTCAGTTCAGTCACTCAGTCATGTCCGACTCTTTGCGACCCCATGAATTGCAGCGCCCCAGGCCTCCCTGTCCATCACTAACTCCCGGAGTTCACTCAGACTCATGTCTATTGAGTCAGTGATGCCATCCAGCCATCTCATCCTCTGTCGTCCCTTTCTCCTCCTGCCCCCAATCCCTCCCAGCATCAGGGTCTTTTCCAATGAGTCAACTCTTCACATGAGGTGGCCAAAGTACTGGAGTTTCAGCTTTCTCATCATTCCTTCCAAAGAAATCCCAGAGCTGATCTCCTTCAGAATGGACTGGTTGGATCTCCTTGCAGTCCAAGGGACTCTCAAGAGTCTTCTCCAAAACCACAGTTCAGAAGCATCAATTTTTCGGCACTCAGCCTTCTTCACAGTCCAACTCTCACATCCATACATGACCACAGGAAAAACCATAGCCTTGACTAGACAGACCTTAGTCGGCAAAGTAATGTCTCTGCTTTTGAATATGCTATCGAGGTTGGTCATAACTTTTCTTCCAAGGAGTAAGCGTCTTTTAATTTCATGGCTACAGTCACTATCTGCAGTGATTTTGGAGCCCCCCAAAATAAAGTCTGACATTGTTTCCACTATTTCCCCATCTATTACACATTTTATGCAGATCTAAAAAGCTAAAAAGTTTCTAGAGTTCTCAGATTTACATCTTTCAACAGACATGCTACTGGGATTGAATAATATGGACCTGGTAACCTGAGGCAGAAGTCAGTGTGAATTTCTGCAAACTGTGTTCAACATAGTTGCAATAAATGGGGAGACTTACACTTTTATTTGCAAATAGTTTCCATGTGGTAATATATTAAATAATATCAAATAACCAAACTATAAGCTAATCACTGTAATGAAATAGTTTCCTAAATTACATTGACATGTATAAAACACGGGGCTTCCCTGGTGGCTCAGATGGTAAAGAATTTACCTGCAATGTGGGAAAGACCATGGTGCAGTCCCTGGGTTAGGAAGATCCCCTGGAGAAGGGAATGGCAGCCCACTGCAGTATTCTTGCCTGGAGAATTCCATGGACAGAGGAACCTGGCAGTAAGATTACCCAATAAAAAGAAATTCAATATTAGGCACAAAATTAAATCTTTGTGTAATCAAGCAAATCAGAGCCCCATATTTATAGACTGTTAATCACTAAGTTCATTATAACTTAAGGGTGTGCTGAGACCAATACTTGCACGTCTTGTCATCATGACCCAAAACCAGAGGTGGTACGACTTAGTAATCCAGTGAGACAGCAGTTGGAGGCAGACAAAGTTAACCCCATCCACAATAACAATGCCTCTTCAAGCTTCCCCAGAATCACACCCAACACTAGATCATGAATCAGGAATACAGAGAAATTTTCTGAAGATAAGAGAGATCTCCTTAGACATGGTTGATTTCTTGAGAATATATGAATGGATGGAGGTACGACCCCTGGTTTCATGTAGAACATCAGTGTGAATTCAATTTTTTCACCAGAGAAGCTGAAAAGAGGACAGAAAGTTGCTTCCTGTGTTCTTTCAAAATCATTCTTAATGTAAAACCATATAACTAAGAGAAATAATTTTATTCCTTAAGGGTTGAAAGTGAAAATTGCTGTTGTGTCGGACTCTTTGTGACCCATTACACTATACAGTCCATGGAATTCTCCAGGCCAGAATACTGGAGTGGGTAGCTGTTCTCTTCTCTAAGCGATCTTTCCAACCCAGGGATTGAATCCAGGTCTCCCACAATGCAGGCAGATTCTTTACCTGCTGAGCCCCCAGGGAAACCCAAGAATAAGTGAGTAGCCTATCCCTTCTCCAGCGGAACTTCTTGATCCAGGAATCGATCTGGGGTCTCCTGTATTGCAGACGGATTCTTTACCAGGTGAGCTACCAAACAAGCAATTCCATTGACATGGCTTTGATTCTACCTTTATTGTAATTCAAGATAGCTGCATTACTGTTTTGAGAAAGATTTGGCTCTCTCCTCCTGCGGTTTGAACATAAAGAGTTCCCTTTCTTTGCTACTCAGAAAGGGTGGAACATGATCTGATTAAATTTCTTGTTATTCTAACGCCTTCAGCAAATGGGAATCAGAGGGTACCAGTTCAGCACACTACTTTTAAACAGAATGCCAGTTTGGGTATTTTAACTTTATGGAAGTACATAAATAAGAGAATATTCCTATAAGCGCACAGTTGGTATAGATGACATTTCTAAATTTGAGCACTTAAATGGTCGATAGCCCCCCTGTTTGTCCCTATTATAGGACTTATTCTATTACCATGCTTGTTTATTTGAGTAAAAATTCCCTAAAGATGATGAACACTTTGAAGCCAGGGGCTAAGACTTGATGTTCATTTTTGCATCTCCAGTTTATAAATCAGTAACTGGCCCAAAGTGGTGCTCAATAACTAAGTATTGAATATGAAATAAAAATTGCTTCTGCAAAATGTTGATATTCAGTAAACCTCCCCAAAATGTAATGCATAAAACAGCAGTTATTAATGGTCCTGAATCTGTGGATCATCTGAGCATTCTTATTTACCTGATCAGATTAGGATGATGTGGTCTGGGCTCACTCATGCTTCTGGGGTCAGTGATGGCTTTACCCATGGGGTGTGATTTCTAAAATATTTATTATTCTCATGTCCAGTGTCTTCCTTTTATTAACATGGCTAATAAGGGTGACTACACCATCATCCGGAGAAGGCAATGGCACCCCACTCCAGTACTCTTGCCTGGAGAATCCCATGGACGGAGGGGCCTGGTAGGCTGTAGTCCATGGGGTCGCTGAGGGTCGGACACGACTGAGCAGCTTCCCTTTCATTTTTCACCTTCATGCATTGGAGAAGGAAATGGCAACCCACTCCAGTGTTCTTGCCTGGAAGATCCCAGGGGCGGGGGATCCTGGTGGGCTGCCGTCTATGGGGTCGCACAGAGTCGGACACGACTGAAGTGACTTAGTAGCAGCAGCAACACCATCATCTCTCTCACCATATCCCTCACCATCCAACAGTCTAGTCAGAGGTGGTTCACATTGCAGTTGATGGCAGGTATTCCAAGAATGTAATCAAAGCTGAAAGTCCTTAATGCCTGTATGTGGATTCTAGAAAAATAGTACAGATGGACCTAGTTCTAGAGAAGGAATAGAGATGCAGACATAGAGACAATATGTGGATGTGGATGAAGGAGGCAGAAGGGGAGGTGGGATGAATTGGGAAATTAGGTTTGACATAAATACACTACCATGCATAAAAGAGATAGCTAATGGGAACCTTCAGTATAGCACAGGGAGCTCATCTTGATGCTCTGTGATGACCTAGAGGGTGAGATAGGGGTAGGGGGGTGTTTAAGAGTGAGGATGTATATATATATATATATATATATGGACTTCCCTGGTAGCTCAGACGGTAAAGCGTTTGTCTACAATGAGGGAGACCTGGGTTCGATACCTGGGTAGG
This sequence comes from Oryx dammah, assembly GCF_014754425.2. Lineage (NCBI taxonomy): Eukaryota > Metazoa > Chordata > Mammalia > Artiodactyla > Bovidae > Oryx > Oryx dammah. The sequence goes on along the minus strand of NW_024070186.1, from coordinate 132,955,920 downwards.
GAAGATTCCCTGGAGAAGGAAACTGCAATCCACTCCAGTACTCTTGCCTAGAAAACCCCATGGACAGAGGAGCTTGGTGCAGGCTACTGTCCATGGGGTTGCAAAGAGTCGGGCACGACTGAGTGACTTCACTTCACTTCATATATATATATATATATATATATTATATATATATACACACACATACATGCATACACACATACATACATATAGCTGAATCATATAGCTGATTCCCACTTCTCTGGTGATACAGATGGTAAAGAATCCACCTGCAATGCAGGAGACTCAGGTTTGATCCCTGGGCTGGGAATATCCCCTGGAGAAGCCAATGGCTACCCACTCTAGTATCCTTGCATGAAGAATTCTATGGACAGTGAAGACCGGCAGGCCACAGTCCATGGGTTCTCAAAGAGTTGGACATGACTGAGGATTAAGACACATAATCACAGCTGATTCACATCACTGTACAGCAGAAACTAACACAACAATGTAAAGTAATTATACTAAAACAAAAAAAAATTCCTATCATCTCAAAAAAAAAAAAAATTGCAAGTGCTCCTAAGCCTAGTCTGGAGGCATTTCTGATTTGTTTATTTATCTGTTCAAAGTAAATCACACACACACAGAAAGCAAACTTGTTTTCAATAAAGGGGGGAAAGAGATTCCCACCCTGTCACATTTTGATGTCAGTGGCTTCAAGCTATTGTGATCTCTTTTTAAATTTACTGCAAATCATAAAACATTCAGGATATCACGACAGTAAGCTACTATGAAACCTGAAATCTCCTCCCTATAAGGACAACAGAAACCTCAATAATATTTACTTTTTTTCTGCCTGGGATCCGACTTCCCTTCAAAACCCACTTCTATGCTAATTATTAGCTTAACTCCCTGTAAAATGCTTTAGTTTCTGTTATTGCTATTGTACAACCTCTTAGCCTCTCTCTACCTGGAGAGGCTAGATAGAATTGAAAATCTGAGCAAAAACATCTGTCCTGGTTATAGACAGATGTTTTGAGAACAACGGGAAATTTCAGTGTCCTGGTGTAAGCCTGAATTTATGACTTATTTTCGTTTTATGTCTTGATTCTGCTCAGCCTTAAGAAAGCTGTAGTTCAGATAATAATAGCTCATTTCTGAAGTGGGTTCAACAAAAGAAAGCTTTGACCATTCTTTTAGCCCTCTTTTAATAGTGAGACTATCATAAGCTTTTTTTCTTCTTCTTTTTTTAAGCAGGTGGTCTGTAGCATCAAGTGTTATAAGAACCCCTCAGGAGTTCACCGGCTACATTGGATAGAATCATTGAATTAGATGGTATCTCTAAAGAAATATTGGGAATTCCATTAAAATAAAAACTAAGCACTGTAAGTGAGAACAAAAAATTCTAGGCAAGGCAGTTTTCAGATCTTAGTAAAACTGTGGGATTCGTAAAAGGTCCTTTTAGAAATGCCTGACTTGCCTATAATTTTGCATTCAGCTTTGCTTCAGAAAGTTGTCTGTCTTCACTAAGTTATTCACTGATGATATTTGAGTGGTTTTTTATAGAAAATATTCAAAGATGAAAATAGCCTCCAGACCAGGAAGAATGGATTTAAACAACAGCAAATAGATGAGTGTGACAACCTTCATGTCACACTGAAGGTCACAAGCTGCCCTTAAGTGATCTTGGGGACTTTCATGCATGTAGTCATATATTCATCTAATAAATGTTTATTGAGCACCTTCTATATATCAAGCACTGAGGCAATTACAGAGAAGAATGAAGTACAACCTTATCCTCAAGCATTATACTGCCTGGAAAATAAAGCTTGCAAGTAAGTTGATGATAAGTTATGAAGTGGAGATAAATATAAAGTGCTCTGAGCACACAGGGAAAAATAACTAAATAATATTTGGAGAGCTGGAGGTGAGTTAATAGGGAACACAACATAGAATATAGATCAAAACTGATAACTATTCATTGTTCACAAGAGAAGCAGGATCCAGGGAGTGTGAGTGATACACCCATAGCACAAAAGTGGAGTGTGATTTTTGTTTCTTTGAGAAATTAAAAAACAAGTCACCTCTCAGAAGCATATGTTGTATTGTACTAGGAAGACGATAATATTTTGAGGTATAATATTACTGAGTCAGAATTATTGTTGTTGTTCAGTTGCCAAGCCATGTCCAACTCTTGCGACCCTATGGACTGCAGCACACCAGGCTTCCCTGTCCATCACCATCTTCCAGAGTTTGCCCAAGTTCATGCCCGTTGCACTGGTGATGCTATCAAATCATCTCATCGTTTGTCAGAATTACCAGTGTTCAAATTCTTGTACCAGGATTGTTATACAGTATATCACACACTCTGCTTCTCCTGAGTCATATTTGAATGACTCATCTCCTATGTCCTTCGTATGTACCTTGATTTTAGTACTTTTCATATTGGATTGTATCTGTGGTTATACTTGGCTTTAATCTTGAAAACAAGACTGTCTCTTATCATATTTATATCTGTTTCACCTGGAGCAGGACAAAATATTTGCAATGCTTGCCTAATGCTTTTTTCTTTATTTTCCTAAATTACTTTAATTCTTCCCAATCTTAGTGTTAAACTACTTACCCACCCTTTTAGTAAGCCTATTTTATTGTCCCAAACTCTTAATAACCTCCATTGATACTTTTTTTTAAATTGAAGTGTAGTTGTTTTACAATGTTGTGTTAGTCTCTGCTGTACTATCGATAATCTCAAATATTCTCTTAGTTCTAAATTGGTTCTTTAACCCAAGTGAATTCAACAAAAGCACTGAACCTCATGAATATACAGAAATGGCCAAGGATCCTAACACAGTGTCATCTGTACCAGGGTTTGTCAAAACATGAAGAGCCACTTAGGTGAGAATATAATGGGTCTCACTCAAGTTATCTGTTTGAAGAAACATGTTTGTGTTCCACTGTTCTTTTATTGTCTAAATGTATGTGCTTTTACTCAGCTAGGTGTAGAGTTTTATCTTGTCCCTTCATCCAACTATCCAACTTTTAGAGTTGTGAAAATCTGCAAATCAGTGGCCTCTCAATATTTGGTAATGATACATCAAATATGCTATAATGGTCTGAACATTCAATCTAACAAAAATCTGTGTGCACAGTTTTTGTGTCTAGATTCAAAAACAATATCTGTGAAATTACATGCAAGCATTCAATGAAAGGAATGGTCTTAAAATAACTCATGAGAGGTCTTCCTGATATCTATTTTAATTTCTACAATGGAATCCATAACGTGGACGTATGACTGCATTGCATTATTAAAGGAATAGCTGCATGAGTGACTTAAGACATATTTAAATGGCATACTTTAGGCATTTTTGCCTTTTATTGACGAAAGAGATTACATGGTGGTTGTTCTTCAGAAGTTATTGCTTTCTGAGCAAGAGTGTTACACACAGAAAAAAAAGTATTGGGGTTCTGAAATGGTGAATTGCTATTCAGTATTACCTGACGATAATTGATATGATCTGGAAGATTTGTTATATTGTAGGCATCCACTCAGTCATTCTTTTTATCTTTGCTAATCTTCTGGCCTTCTTTCTTTCAGCTTTCTTTGAAGTTATTTTTATTTTCTCCTTTTTACACTCCAGTGGATGCTCTCCCAATGTGAGAAAACCTGAGGACCAAAGTTCATAGCTGTTTACTATTCTCTTGTCTAACATATGCATGACAGAGTGTTATACTAAAAATATCTAGCAAACTGCTGGCATTTTTTTCTTCTGTGAGAAGAAAGGGTACTATTTGTATTTTTTTTCTAATGGAAATATGCTGCTATTATGACTCCAAGAATCACTGATAGTTCAGCACGGTAGCACTTTTTCAGTTCATTATATTATTACCAGTATCAGTTTGCTAGGATTTAACTCAGTGGCATGTAATTTGGTTCCTGGACACTAATGCATTTCTAGGAGCACATCTGTGACTGAGTGGTTGACTCTAAAGTCACCCTCTGTCACTCCATTTTTGTCAGTGCCTCTTTATAGGAGATATACCTAGAGAAAAGTCATGACTGTGGCAGCTTGTAGCATAATGTGAGATGCCTTCTAGGCATAAAGTAAAAATATCAGAAACACAGTAAATTTTTTTTTAATTTCTTTTTTTTTTGTAATTAGGTGAAAGGAATACTAGTCAGATAAACATTACAAAATAATGAAAAATAAAATCCTTTACTCAGAACTTTTGTGTATGTTTCTAAATCTGTATTTCAAAGGAAATCATTAAGTTGATCTCGACAATGGTAACAGATCAGGAAATAAATTAGTTGCTCAGGTGGCAGTTATTTCAAATGCTGTGAAGACTTGTTGATGTACCAAGGTGTAGGAATAGTATTAGAGATTTATTGATGTACAGATTTCTTTAAAATGTGTTAATTTTAAAAAAATGTGAAATGTCATCATTAAAACCTAACATCAAATATCCATCCATTCATCCATTCTTCTTATAAAATCATTCCAGGAGAGGTGAGATAGATTACCAGACTTTAAGGAGCTCGGACTTGGATAAGATGCACAAGAATACAAGTAATTACACTGCAGAATAATTTATGCAGTAAGACAGATTAGTTGTACAAAATGTTTTACCATCCCAGGAAATGAAGCCACCAATTCTGCCTATGTGTATCAAGGAAGTTTTGACAGATAAATTCAATCTTCTGCTGGGTTTCAAAGAAAGAGTATTATTTTACCAGACCAATAGTGATGGGAAGCATTTCAAGAAAGTGGAAAAAGAGTGTGGAAATGCAGAATCATGAAATTGCTTTACATATTTAGGAAAATTCTACCAACTTGGTAGTGCTGGAGCAAAGAAATATAAAAAAGTTTGCAGTAAATACTGTTAGAAGGGAGAAGAAAGAAATAGATTGTGATCTCTTTGTATGCAACAGTTAGACTCTCATTATATTCTGTTGGCAATGTTGAGAAGTAATTTTATGACTTTAACAAAACAATGAGAAAACCTAAGGAAAGCAGTGAGCGTGTTGCTTAGTCACTAAGTCCTGTCCAACTCTTTTGCAACCCCATGGACTGTGACTTGCCAGGTGTCTCTGTCCACAGTATTTCCCAGGCAGGAATACTGGAGTGGGTTGCCATGTCCTTCTCCAATCTGTGAGCAGACTGTGCTTGTGATGGAGGGTGAGAGAGGCAGAGAGAGAAGAAACTGAGTATGGAGCACATATTGTTTTAATAGTAGGCAAGAGAGATGTGAATCAAAATAAAGATGGCATTTGGGATATAAGAAGCAAAGGAGTAATTGGTATTATAGGTCACATGGCAAACATATGAGACAGACTTGAATTTGTAACAGAGAGATATCTCGGTATAGGCTTGCTCAAAGCATTCAAACTGAAAACAGTGTATTTAAATGAGAAGTTGATACTTACTTAAAACGCACACTTTTTTCTATAACCACATGAAAATATATATTTTTAATTTTGTAAGAAGAAAGAATTGTATGGGTTTTAAAATTTAAACATCCTTAATTTAAAAATTTATTTTAAATGTCTTTAAGTCCATTCCTGTTTCTTTACTGGTGAGTTCCTGGGTTGTTCTCATTGCATTTTTAATATATTCAACAAAATGGTGCCATGAAGTGTTAGCAACATCAGCCATTCACAATAAAGTCCCATGGACGGAGGAGCCTGGTGGGCTGCAGTCCATGGGGTCGCTAAGAGTCGGGCACGACTGAGCGACTTCACTTTTGCTTTTCACTTTCATGCACTGGAGAAGGCAATGGCACCCCACTCCAGTGTTCTTGCCTGAAGAATCCCATGGACAGAGGAGCCTGGTGGGCTGCCGTCTATGGGGTTGCACAAAGTCGAACACGACTGAAGTGACTTAGCAGCAGCAAAACAACATATAGGGGCTTCCCTGGTGGCTCAACGGTAAAGAATCCACCTGCAACGCAGGAGACCTAGGTTCAAGCCCTGGGTCAGGAAGATCCCCTGGAGAAGGGAATGGCCACCCACTCCACTGTTCTTGCCTGGAGAACCCTATGGACTGAGGAGGCTGGTGGGCTACAGTCTACTGGGTCTCAAAGAGTGAGACGTGACTGAAGCGATTTAGTATGCATGCAAAACAACAGTTAAGAGAAAAATTGTTTAAGTCTGATAACTTGAAAATTCTACAACCTTATTTCAAAATAAAATTTGAAAAGCATATATAACTATTTGAAAGTAATTTCTTTTAAACATGAACTTTATGACAATTTATTTTTAAAATACTTTGTTGTGGTTATTTTGTTATTATTTTCTATTATACATGAAAATGCAGCCATATAAAGTAATGTTTCTAATGATCCAAATTAATAGACTTTGGGAATATTAATAACAGTTCAGCTGTGATTTGCACTAATACAAACTTTAAAGTTTGTGTCTGAGTCCAAGTGAAAGTCTCTCAGTCATGTCCAACTCTTTGCAACCCCATGGACCATACAGTCCATGGAAATCTCCAGGCCAGAATACTGGAGTGGGTAGCCTTTCTCTTCTCCAGGGGATCTTCCCAACCCAGGGGTCGAACCCAGGTCTCTGGCATAGCAGACATGTTCTTTACCAGCTGAGCTATGAGGGAAGCCCAAAGTTTGTGTAGACTAATATAGCTTCATGTAGTTTGAAAAATATGTTTCTAATGTGTGTTCTTCAACTGACTTTTCATATGGAAGCTTCATTTTTTTTTCTATGCAACACTTAATTGTTATTTCTTAAAATGAAACTCCTTCAGTCATCCTGATAAGTACTACTTCAAGTATTTCTCTATGTTGTAATTAATCTCGGCTTAAAGACAGTTATTGCTAATAGCTTTTGTCTCATGTGTTCATTCTATTCTGCGGGTGACACTTTTGTTGTTGTTCATTTATGTGACATTCTTGATTCCCATTTCTCTTCTTTGAAGGTATATGTACCACCTTTATTATATTATTACTGGCACTAATGGAAAATAAAATAGTTTGCAGGTGGTTTAATGCTTACCCTGCACCTTGGTGGCCAATAAATTTTTGGTAGATTTTATTGAATGCAATAGTTTACTTTAAGTCTAGCAGCTGAGTGCTTTGAAGTCTAATTCCTAGAGGATATTTAACTGTAACTCCACAGTGCTAATGTCTTTTAATGTCAATTAGATATTCACTTGTCTATAGAGTGAGAGATTTGGCACAGATTCACTCATTCATCTACTCTACAAATATTTGTTGATCACTTAATATGTGAAAAAGTACTTGCAAAGCACTAGCAAAGGTGTATGGTGATGAATAACACTTGGTTCCTGATTTCAAGGAGCTTAAGAGTCTGAGGAGAGTAGGATACATTTACAAAGTACCTCAATAGAAAATGGAAAGTGACAAATACTCATGAAATGCACATACAGATGAAGTATCATGATTGTTTGGAATAAGGAAAAATTGTTTCTAGAGATCCTGAAATGATTTATTTATACATCCCAGGCAATATATTTGATTTTTTTACTATATGTCAAACAGTATTCTAAGCATAACAAACCACCGTGATGAAAAAGTAAAGTCCTGGCTCTCAAAGAATTTATACTCTGTTTGGAAAGACTAAAAATAATTAAAAAAGAAAATAGTATAATTTCAGAATGTTTGAAATTTTACAAAGAAAAATGAACATTGATAGATAGTGACTGGGTGTTATAGAGGGCTACTCTGATTTGGTTGGACAACGTAGGCCTCTCAGATGAGGTGTGTTTGAGTTAAGAAGTAGAGGATGAAAAAGAGGCATCTGCTTAGAGACTGGAGCCAAAAATGGTCCCTACAGAGACCATCAAATGAGAATGAGCTCAGTCAGTTTCATTGCTCAGCAAATGTCCAGTAGACACAGAGAATTGTCCACTAGAGATAAGTTTCAATGGAAAGAGGAGTTAAAAATTTACACCAGGTTTAGGTGTTGGATTTTATTCTCACTGAAACAAGTACCCATGTCAATGTATGGCAAAACCAATACAGAATTGTAAAGTAAAATAAAAAATTAATTAATTAATTAATTAAAAAATAAAAATAAATTAATTAATTAAAATTTTTTTAAAAAAAGAAACAAGTACCCAATGAAAGTGCTCAAGCAAGAGATTAATGTTCATGAAAAATTCAACCACTGAGCTGAGCCAGAAAAAGGCAGACTAAATTAATGCACAGGAAATCAAGAGTTAACGGAAAGGCCAACTTCAGAAAGAAGGGTAAATATAACAAGAATGCAGACTATTATCGAATGTTTATGATGTCCATTCCTTTAGTACTATTCCAACCATTTTATCTATACTTATCATTCTCATAGCAATAAGGTAAGTGCTATTCTTATTTTGCATTTAAAAATTAAGTCATAGAGGTTATTTTACCTTGTGTATTACTTCTGGTAAGAGCTAAAGCTGAAATTTTAATTTAGTTAAAAATCAAACCAGAAAGCCTACTGTCAAGCACAATGTTATGTTATGTTTCTAGTCCAGAAATATTTAGAACATATCGACAACATATCTAGAGTTTTATCAACTTGATGATCTTCTATGATTGTTGAACTCTGAAAGAAAGGCAAATGAAGAAAATACTAATGAATATAGAATAGTATAATAACAATTTAAGAATACTGATCAATGAGAATACTAATGAATAAAATGTACACTAATATAATGTCTATATTGGACAGAATAGGAGGGAAAGCAAGGCAAGGTGAAGACTGGTAGGAAGAGAGCAAATAGAGAGGGAGTTTTCTAGGCAGACAGTGCTGTGAACAAAAGTGTATGCGTGTGTTCTCAGTCATGTCCAGCTCTTTGTGACCACATGAACTGTACCCACCAGGCTCCTCTGACCATGTAGCGTTCCAGGCAAGAATGCTGGAGTGAGCTGCTATTTCTTTCTCCAGAGGACCTTCCCGCCGCAGGCATCAAACCCACATTTTGTGTGTCTCCTGCATTGGCAGGCTGATTCTTTACCACTCTGCCTCCTGAGAAGCCCCTGAACAAATGTTGCATGACTAGAAAGACAACAGGTCCAATGTGTGTCTTCCTTGCGGACTTCAAGACTGGTTCTAGCTTGTCCTTAGGGTGTAGAGCATAGGGGAGGTGAGGAAGTACTGATGAATATTTCAATACAATTCAGGCTGAATGAAAGCACAGAGAAAACATATCACCGTGAGAGAGTATAGAGAATTTTGCTTTGAGACCAGCCGAACTTTAGCATTATTTTGAACTGAAGATCAAATAAAGAAGAATTTGAGTTTATAAGAAATTGAAAAAAAATAATTTGGCAATATTCTGAAAAATGGGAGAAGTAATGGGACAAATTGAGCTAGGAAAAATCGTTTGCGGGAAAAAAAAAAAAAAGAAATGTTTTGTTCTGATAAGAGGGAGGGCTGGGGGAGAGAGAGAGAGAGAATGTCCAAGTATTGTAAAGCCTCAGCTAACAAGTATTGTTCTTACTCCTCCTAGGTATTTGTCTGTCATAGAAGTGGGGCACAGAGCTTTGCCTATTCAACTCTGTTCTCTATACAATTGTGCTTTGGATAAACAGATAATCTATGCAGTAGTGACTGCTTAAGCAAACATGTCCAACCTCCAAATGGCACACATAAATCAAAGCAGGTTAATTTTCACTTTGATGAATATATTGCTGCTTTTGACATTGGTCAAAAGCTTGAGTCTATGATCATGTTATTTTCACTTTTAGCAATTCATTTTGGAAATGACAGATTTTTTATATGTTTTCCTTAGTAAATGGTGCTTAAATTACTCATCAATATTCTTTCAAAGAATGTACAAAAATTGATTTTTTTTTTGGTTTTAATATGTGGTAAGAGACACAAATTATCTGGCATATCCAGCTTACAGCAACTGCCAGCAGTCCACATGGCTTTAGAGTGGTCATAGGTCATTCATTAAAAAAAAAAAAAAAGTGCCCTGATTCTGTTAGAATAAACAGGGTAAATCTCTGACAGTATGCGGTAAATGAGGAAAAAAAGATGACCTGAAAAGCAGGCAACTTTATTTGCTGAACTCTATGTAAGGTTTCACTAGAGACTTTGAATTTTCTAAGTGTCAGAGAAATTTCTCTTCAGCATATTCCCAGAGGATGGAGCAGTTTAAACTTAGACTTCACAACGGCAGTGTCTGCCACAGAACAGGCAGATGTCAGAGCACGTGATGAGACAGGCCAGGCAGCGTGCAGAAGAGCATCCCTGATAAAGCTCAGGGAGAGAATAGATGATTTGTTTACAGTGGACAGATTATAAATACATCTGCCATGTTAATCAAGGGCACATAAATGCTTTCTCTGCCAACTGCGTAGTCATTTCAACTGGGGTAAATGAATGACACTGAAAAAAATTTTTTTCAAGTTGTTTTCCTGTCATGGTTGCAAAAACTACCCTTGGGTGTTCATCACATGTTAGGGATATGTTCTTATATTTCCGATTTGGGTTTGTAGCAGGTTGTTGATTTTCAACAGATACTTTAGTCCAAGTTTTATAGATAAGATAATTGGCTTACAGGGTATATGTTCAGATTCAGCCATCCCGACCTCTGAGCCAGTGCTTCAAGACTGTGCTGCTGTCATGAGAAGCTTTCATAGAAGAAAAATCACTGAAATAAGCAAATTTAAACTGTAAAATTTTGTCTATCAGAGCAGGGGCCTATTAAGCTTTCAAAATCGGAATCCAAATTTTGCTGTTTATATGTCTACAACACTTCTAGTCCCTTTATAGTCCAGGTTACAGGCCAGACTCCAGGTCTGTATTATTTTGTTTGCAAAGTCTCTTTCTCATTATTTGAAAATTTAATCAGTTTCATATATATGAAAATAGATTTCATATATAAAGTTTTCCCTAGTCTTTCAAAAAATCTGCATGCACGGCAAAGTGGGCCCATACTTGGAATGGTGACATTTCACAGAAGCTGTCTAGCTTGACACAATCAAACTGTGAATAGTTACTGAATAGTAAATTACCTTACCTAGCTGACCCCTACAAGTGTTTGAGGTAGAGAGCCCTGGCTCATCTTCTTGACATCTAAGAATTGTCTGACTGGTATGGAAAGCCCACCAGCAAGTGAAACACAAAAATAGAGTTTCCTTAAATACATAATTATTAAAGTTGGGTACCCTTTTAAGGTTCCTGGGTTTGCTCACAGTCCACTCAGTATAATATTCTATCTTTTCCACCCTCTCAGAATCTTGTTCTCATTCCCCTTATTCTCCCTTACAAAGATTTTTATATAAATATTTGTGTTGGTTTTTCTATGTAGAAAGAGTAACAGAGAAAGACTAATTTAAGGGAAGAGATTTAGTTTATTAACATATATTAATCACATGTGACTTTTGCAATGTGACTGCTTATCCTTCTGTCTGTAGGTTTATATATATCCAACATAATGTTAAACATGTATCAGTTAAATGTGTCAGAATTTGGAGACTGAACCATCTGATTCCCGCTACTCTGATATTTTTCACCCTTGAATATCAATCCAAAATGAGTCCATCTTTAAATTGAAGGTGAAATACTAATATAATTTAAAATAAAAGTCAAAACAAGTCATATAAAATACAATTTATATATATATAGTTTATGTTAATAAAAGACATGCTATATTTCTTAACATATGCATTTTATTTATCAGTATATATTCATATATATTTCACTTCAGTTCAGTTCAGTCACTCAGTCCTGTCTGACTCTTTGTGACCCTAAGGACTGAAGTATGCCAGGCTGCCTGTCTATCACCAACTCCTGGAGCTTACTCAAATTCATGTCTATTGAGTAGGTGATGCCATCCAACCATCTCATCATCTTTCGTCCTGCCTTCAATTTTTCCCAGCATCAAGGTCCTTTCCAATGAGTCAGTTCTTCGCATCAGGTGGTTAAAGTATTGGAGGTTCAGCTTCAGCATCAGTTCTTCCAATGAATATTCAGGATTGATTTCCTTTAGGATAGATTGATTGGATCTCCGTGTGTCCAAGGGAGTCTTCTCCAACACCACAGTTCAAAAGCATCAATTCTTTGGTGCTCAGCTTTCTTTATACTTCAGCTCTCACATTCATACATGACTACTAGAAAAATCATAGCTTTGACTAGATGGACCTTTATTGCAAAGTAATGTCTCTGCTATAATATGGGGTCTAGGTTTGTCAAAGCTTTTCTTGCAAGGAGCAAATGTCTTTTAATTTCATGGCTGCAGTCACCATCTGCAGTGATTTTCAGTTCAGTTCAGTTCAGTCGCTCAATCGTGTCTGACTCTGTGCAACCCCATGAATTGCAGCACACCAGGCATCCCTGTCTATCACCAACTCCCAGAGTTCACACAAACTCACATCCATCAAGTCGGTGATGCCATCCAGCCATCTCATCCTCTGTCGTCCCCTTCTCCTCCTGCCCCCAATCCCTCCCAGCATCAGAGTCTTTTCCAATGAGTCAATTCTTCACATGAGGTGGCAGAAGTGCTGAAGTTTCAGCTTTAGCATCATTCCTTCCAAAGAAATCCCAGGGCTGATCTCCTTTAGAATGGACTGGTTGGATCTCCTTGCAGTCCAAGGGACTCTCAAGAGTCTTCTCCAACACCACAGTTCAAAAGCATCAATTCTTTGGCACTCAGCTTTCTTCACAGTCCAACTTTCACATCCATACATGACCACAGGAAAAACCATACCCTTGACTAGACAGATGTTTGTTGGCAAAGTAATGTCTCTGCTTTTGAATATACTATCTAGGTTGGTCATAACTTTCCTTCCAAGGAGTAAGCATCTTTTAATTTCATGGCTGTAATCACCATCTGCAGTGATTTTGGAGCTCCTCAAAATAAAGTCTGACACTGTTTCCACTGTTTCCCCATCTATTTCCCATGAAGTGGTGGGACCGGATGCCATGATCTTAGTTTTCTGAATGTTGAGCTTTAAGCCAACTTTTTCACTCTCCTCTTTCATTTTCATCAAGGGGCTCTTTAGTTCTCCTTCACTTTCTGCCGTAAGGGTGGTGTCATCTTCATATCTGAGATTGTTGATATTTCTCCCGGCAATCTTGATTCCAGCTTGTGATTCACCCAGCCTAGTGTTTCTCATGATGTACTCTGCATAGAAGTTAAATAAGCAGGGTGACAATATACAGCCTTGATGTACTCCTTTTCCTATTTGGAACCAGTCTGTTGTTCCATGTCCAGTTCTAACTGTTGCTTCCTGACCTGCATGCAGATTTCTCAAGAGGCAGGTCAGGTGGTCTGGTATTCCCATCTCTTTCAGAATTTTCCACAGTTGATTGTGATCCACACAGTCAAAGGCTTTGGCATAGTCAATAAAGCAGAAATAGATCTTTTTCTGGAACTCTCTTGCTTTTTCCATGATCCAGTAGATGTTGGCAATTTGTTCTCTGGTTCCTCTGCCTTTTCTAAAACCAGCTTCAACATCTGGAAGTTCATGGTTCATGTACTGCTGAAGCCTGGCTTGGAGAATTTTGAGCATTACTTTGCTAGTGTGTGAGATGAGTGCAATTGTGTGGTAGTTTGAGCATTCTTTGGCATAGCCTTTCTTTGGGATTGGAATGAAAACTGACCTTTTCCAGTCCTGTGGCCACTGCTGAGTTTTCCAAATTTGCTGGCATAGTGAGTGCAGCACTTTCACAGCATCGTCTTCCAGGATTTGAAATAGCTCGACTGGAATTCCATCACCTCTACTAGCTTTGTTCGTAGTGATGCTTTCTAAGGCCCACTTGACTTCACATTCCAGGATGTCTGGTTCTAAGTGAGTGATCACACCAAATATATATTTATTTAGATTGTTTTTACCTGTACTCAGAAGAACACAGTTTGTCTTAATAAAGCAAACCAGACATTCATATTGCTTCTCCTCTTGTCCCATTTCTTCCAAAGTGTGGATTTTATAATTAAGGCAATGGGAAAACATAAAAAAAATCACAAGCAGGGGGATGAAATATTTGTAACTTAAGCATAAAAAGATCAATCTCAAAACATTATCACTATTGCCTGGAGTGGCAGAAATTCAGGTATCAAGGCCAGTTAAGGGTGTCTTACAGTAAATATACTGAAGATCATGAGAAATGCTTTTTATTGCATGCTCCCATTTTTTGTTGTTTCTGGACTATCAATCCATGACTTGTGCCTTTGTCTCTTCACACTCTTGTCTTGTACTTGTACCTTTTAGAAATGAACTGTTTGAAATGAGTAAAGGAAATTTCTTATTATAAAGGATTATTGTCATGTAAAACTGTATAAATTCAGTGACTCTGCAAATTACCAAATCTTATTTGCCTTTTTTTGCCCATTCTTCCAAACTTCTTTTGCTCCACTACAACGTATTTTCTAGGTAAATTGAACTACTTGTGATTTTTAGAACGTGCCCTGTTTTTTTTTTTTTTTCTCCAGCTCCAATTTTGTTTTTTTCTTTTGGGAAAGTTCATGTTCATTGGTAAATGTATTTTTGACATTTCTTCTCACTATTTTTATGTATTTGCCATCCATCCATCCATTTCATAAATGTTTTGTATGTTATGTCTGTAGTTATAATATATATACCATTTAAATACCATCATATACCATTTAAAATGTTTTCTTAAATGATGCCATTTGCCTTAATGAATTTCTTAATATCAAGCTATAATTATTCTGGGACTTATTTTAGTCTTTGAGATTTAAGAAAATAAACACAAACAAATTAATCTATGTAAGAATATTTTCAAAACCTATGCATGAAATAGTTATTGGTCTGAAGTTAGAAAATGGAAGGATCTTTAGTTAAGTACTAAACACATTTCCTTCAGAGTCTGTATCCTTTAAATTGATTTTGGGTGTACAGGTCAGTACATGATATGCACGGTAAGCTGGTATTAAAATATCAGCAATAAAGACTTACTGACTGTGGTATTAGCTGATATTTCAAATCAGGACTCTCCACAAGTAGTAACTTTGGAATAATTTTTTTTTAATGTAGAAGAGAAGTTATCTACTAGCAAGCAATAATATACTTTAAAGAAAAAATTCTTTATAACAGTAAAAATACAAAATATTCTAAGTCAATGACTAAGCCCTCGGTTAGCATCAAGATGGGACTGTGAATTAGAGTCACCACTGCAGATTTTGAATGGAAGTAATTCCTTGGCTGTGAACAGGATATTTGACAACAATAGAAGATATCGTCTTAGATTATGATTTCTTTTTGAGATTCATTTTTTTGAAATATGTTACTGCAGGCACACTGTTCAGGCTATCTGTTCTGTATTTACAAATCTTATGTTCAGCATTAAAGATAAAAAGGAATCCATAACATTCTTTGCCCTTAATAAAAGGCATATATTATCCCCATATAAGATAAGTCTGTTTTCAGATTTGGTGGTTTGTATGACATATACTTTGAAACAATGATACAACTTCTTATGAAGTAACTTGATAATTCATCTTTTCCATTTTCCTTTGCTATGCACTTATTTTAAAACTAAGTTTCATCAATTACATCTAGGCAGTGAGTTTCAATCTCTCAATTTATTTCACTTGAACATAAGATTCTAGAGTTAAGAAAATGATTTCTATGTTTCAGTTTGCAGCTACCTTGGGAAATGGTAGTGATGTTTATTTGTAGCTTATTGTTTTTGGTATTCTACTCTGAAAGCAAACTGCAGTCTTTCTTCACTCAGGTGCCATCATTTTCTGCAGAGTTAGGAAAGTTTATCCAAATTTCCATAGGATGGGACTTATAAAAATTTTATTGAAATAACTATTTCACTTCAAATGTGATGTTCATATATTTATTTAGGCTACTGTGATAACAGCAATTGTAACTGTTCATTTATATTGAAAACATTCAAATGTTCCCTCCACATACACACAAAAAAGGTTGATTTAGGAACATTTCATTCAAATCCAGAAACTCTATCATCATAATAGCTCATATTATTTCATAATAATAAAGCTCTTTGATACTTTGACTATTCAAAAATACTGAGATTATAGTAAAATTTTAGTTAGTATATAAGGTTTGTGTTGTGCTGTGCTTAGTCACTCAGTCATGTCTGACTCCTTGAGACCCGCATGGTCTGTAGCCTGCCAACCTCCTCTGTCCCTGGAATTCTCCAGGCAAGAATACTGGAGTGGGTTGCCATGCCCTCCTCCAGGGGATCTTCCTAATCCAGGGATTGAACCCAAGTCTCCTGCATTGCAGGCAGATTCTTTACAGTCTGAGCCACCAGGAAAACCCAAAATATAAGGTATTTCCATAAATATATTTGTGTATATATTTTGTATTTTATGATTTACCTTAAGGGAAAACAAGATATATGTTAAAGAAGTAATTTCCATTTCTTAATGCAAGATAATTATAGCTGTAATTTTTACTGCTATGCTAGACAGTACATCTAAGATGAAACATTAAAATTCCATTAATGGAATCTTGGCTGTGTTAGCCCATGTCAGTTCAGTAATTAAGCCTGTAAACTTAAAGTTATATTCCTCACCTACCTTGCTCCTTTTCTACTGTATTCCCTCTCCTTGGCTTTCTACTCCTCTATAAGTCTTCCACTGAAGTAGGGACCCAGATCTATCTTGCTTCCTCTCTAAATGTTTACCATTTACTTTTGACAAAATTCTTGTCTTGATCCTCCTTTTCATCCAACTTCGTCCATGTGCTATTGCTAAATTAATGCATTAAAAATATCACATCTGAATTAAAATTTCTAAGGCCAGTATATGTTCTATATGATATTTAATACCTATACTCTAAAATCTGACAAAGAACACAGGCCGTGAGTTTTGTCTCTGAAATTAATGTTAGTTGTTATTTTGTTAATGTGGACAGCATAGAAAAAAGGATAATAAAAATTATCTAAATTCAACTAACTAGTCCATGTAAATTATTTAGCATGCTACCAAATAAACAGCAAATAATTTATAATAGTTATAATAATATTATAAATATTAAATATTATTATCTTTTTGTATATTGATCCAGTTGTATTTTCTCATTGTTAATGATGGACCAAATGTTTTCTAATGATTTAACAGGATGCACATATCTGTCCATTGATTTCAATTCATAACGGTTTCTAACCCCAGTTGATGACTAATGGCTGCCTATTCTATTTTGTTGAAAATGATTTTGAGACTGAATCTGGATATGAGTGTGTTATGAGTTTAGTAATGTTTATAATGCACAAAGTCAATATGTATTCCACATATGTGATATACCTCTAGAAAAGATATTTATTTAAAATGGAAAATAAAAACATACACTCATACGATTTCTCTGGTTTGAAACAATTTTTTATATATCCATTTTTCTTCCAATTGATAATTTCATAACATTTTTGCTTCATAGTTTGTTTGCTTTCTATCTAATAGAGCATTTTCTTATAAGAATAATAATAATAATAATAGTGAAGAAAAATGTTTCTTTGAAAATAAACAAAAATTATAATGCTACAACTCTATGGATCTCTTAGGAAGACAGTAGATTTCAAGTTTATTTAAGCACTGTAAGTAAATAAGCAATTTATATATATATCTGAGCACTTGTACTCAGGGCTAATTGTATTAGATGTTTTATTTACAACAATATTTAATTTTTTCATAGATGATAATGGATATGTTTAATAAGATTTTTATTTTCTGTATATACATATGCCTAATTATTACAAATATCCTTGGCATTAATAATGTAAATTAGCAAGTTAGAAAGTTGATTTATCTTTTGGCTGCATTATTGCAATTGCTTCGAAGGAAGTAGGATTATTTGGATGACAATCTCTTGGGTATACTCAATTTTGCTTTAGTTGTTTTTAGTGTTTTCTACAGGTCTGTACTGTGGCATAGAAATTAGTTTTTGTTCATAAACATTGAGTGAATAGTGAACTTTAAAAAGTCATGAATTATACACAGTATGGATACCTGTATAAATTATTTTAAAGGGGATAGAATAAATATTAATAACTCGATTAAAATCCTATTAAATTGATATACATATTATTTTTTAAGTATTTTTTAAAAAAAGAAATCATGACTAAATATATATTTAACTGATTTCAAAACGTCTGATAAAATATTAGCTCTCTCTGTACATTTTATTACAGAAGGATTGTTTATCACTTCAAAGCTTGAGTGACTTCTAGAAAACTATAAATGAAGCAACAATTGTCAGTTTTCTCTTATCATGAAATAATAAAGAGCAATAGCCACTTTATGTTTTATAGAAGACAGGTAAACTCGCATTACTAGAACATTGGATTAAAATGTATGATAACCAGGTACAAGTTAAATCTATGAAGTTCAGTTTTTTATGTCAGTTGAGATAAAAATCATCTCAAATAAACTAAATTTTGATGATCTTCACACAAAGTTGTCTTGCTTGAAGTAGCTTAGTGTATGTAGTCATTGAACTGCTACCCAAGTCTTGCTAAACTATTGGGAAGAATTATGCTTTAAGGCTGAATTCAGTTTAGCATAGAAACAGGGATCAGTTTAACTGTAAATTTTTAGGTACAAAATTTGGACATGAAGATGTAGGTGCTTTAGGAAGCTCCCTGAGCTGACAACTTAAATTGGGGACCTGTCAAGTGTCAAACAGGTGACAGTTATTGTGCTATCCTAACAGTAAAATGCCAGGTTTCCTAGACCTCGAGTCTTACTGTGTATCAAAATCACCAGGGGAGCTTGTTAAAAATAAGATGTCCAGGCTCCATCCCACACCTATTAAATAAGAATCTCCGGTACCAAACCTAAGGACCTCTTATGGTTTAAGTACACCTAGTGGTTTTGAAGTTGTATTAGAACTTCTGTAACTATAAGTTCCTCGTTGAAGTAAGGAAGTATCTCTATGATAGAAATAGTCATACTTAGGATGAATACATTTATTTTAAAAATGTATTTTTATAAACAAAGTTACAACATAAAAATTTTGAAAATTACAGAGTATATGGTACCAAAATAATAGAGGGACAGTTTACAGAGGAGGGGAGAGGGTTAAATAACCTTCGTGCTAAACTTATTTTTGAAATCTTTGTATCATCTTTGTTATGATGAGTTTTGATCTATTCTTATTTGATATTTCATGTTTATTAGAGATAAAACTCTTTAAAGTAAAAGTTATATGTCCTTGTCTTAAAACTATGGAAGACTGGAGAGGAAGGGATAATGTGATTGGCTTAGTTAGAAAGTAACATGAGGGAGAAAGGTCCGTGAAATCGCATGGCCTACAGAAAGAAATCGAGTGAAGCTGGATGAGCCAGCCTTGGATGGAAGGGCATATCTGAGTCTTTAAGGCTCATGTCAGTTCCTCAGCATCAATCTTATTTTGTTATTTTGTTCACCTAACAATATGGTATCAGGTTTCACTTGTATTTTTATTATATAACAGTCAATTGTGAAATTTTGACGAAATGTGTGAATTTCCTAACAGGGATACAAGTAGACGAGGGATGTATAGGAGAAGAAAAGTGGAAAATTAAAGCTATTTTAGTCTAGAAGCTTGACCTAAATTAACAATCTGTTCAATTATTATATTATTGCATGCAAGAGAATTTCAAGATATGTCACACAACATCTGGAAGTATATAATCTAGTTGAAAAGGCAAAATTTATATGCACGACAATAATAAACTTTACCAAGCCATATTTAATTACATCATTACATTTGAAATGCAGATAAAAATGGAGGAATTCAAAGGTGAGTTAAATCAATGCATATTGGAGTAATTGGCAAGAGTCCCTTTGTATTTAAGTAAGTAAAATATGAATAGGCAGAAGTTTAGAGAGAGGTATTCAGAGGAGAAGAACCACATGCACACATGATGAAAATGAGACTAGTCCGAGTGTTACCTAGTCCAAGCTCATACTGCTCACCTCACAGTCAGTAACTTGAGAGGTGAGTTGTTGGGGCAAGGAATAGTGACTTTATTGGGAAAGCCAGTAGACCAAGAAGATGGTGGACTGGTGTCCCCAAAACCCATCTTGCCAATGTTTAGATGCTGCTGCTGCTAAGTCGCTTCAGTCGTGTCCAACTCTGTGCGACCCCATAGACGGCAGCCCACCAGGCTCCTCCATTCCTGGGAATCTCCAGGCAAGAACATTGGAGTGGGTTGCCATTTCCTTCTCCAATGCATGAAAGTGAAAAGTGAAAGTGAAGTCACTCAGTCGTGTCCGACTAGTAGCGACCCCGTGGACTGCAGCCTACCAGGCTCTTCGGTCCATGGGATTTTCCAGGCAAGAGTACTGGAGTGGGGTGCCATTGCCTTCTCCGGTTTAGATGCTAGTTTATCTAATAGAACAAACATGGGGAGGTGAAGAAGTAAAATTTAAAAAAAGATGGTAAGTTGTTACAAATATTTCCTAGTCCCTACCAGACTCCTAAGAGGATATGTTAATTTCTTCTTTCTTGTAGCCATTCACAAGTGGGCCTGGTCAGGATGTTTCCTGTGAGCTAAAACAAAGGTATTTTTAGCTCAGGCATGGGAGGTAGGATTCCTTCCCAGTGATGGGACATTATGTTTACTTTAAGTTATAGGGGATATCCATCTAGTGGAGAAGGAAATGGCAACCCACTCCAGTATTTTTGCCTGGAGAATCCCAGGGACAGAGGAGCCTGGTGAGCTGCCATCTATGGGGTCGCACAGCGTCAGGCACAGCTGAAGTGACTTAGCAGCAGCAGCAGCATCTAGTGATTAACTTGTAGCAAAAGCAATAGAATACAAAGTTTAAATTAAAAGAAATAGATGCAATATGGAGTCAAATTTATTCTTCCATATTATACAGTATGTTGTGGCTGATAAAAGGTGAGATTGTGTGAGCAAATGTAAGTCGGAATTTTCTAGATGGTAAAGTCAACTCACACAAGATTGGGTACTAAAGTCATTAATATTATACAAGGCAAAAATCTCGTATCATCAAAATTGGCCTTAAAATCAACTAAATAACACACAAAGAACGCCTTACATTGTTTTT
The DNA here is from genome assembly GCF_014754425.2 of Oryx dammah. Lineage (NCBI taxonomy): Eukaryota > Metazoa > Chordata > Mammalia > Artiodactyla > Bovidae > Oryx > Oryx dammah. The sequence goes on along the minus strand of NW_024070186.1, from coordinate 132,934,981 downwards.
AACATATAAGTCTATAAGAGTGTTTTGGTTATGTAAATACACAGTGTATACAGTAACACCCAGTCATATTAGGGACATAGAAAAAATATAATATTTAAAGTATATCATCAGTTCAGTTCAGTTCAGTCGCTCAGTCGCAGCCGAAAAGTAAATGAAAAAAATAGATGCAAATGTTCTTACAACTTATTTTGTATTTGTTAAAGATACAAAGATGCAAACTGCCCTGAGAAAAGAAAGAAAGGAAATTAACATACGTGTATAATTATGTGCCTGATGCTTTGTTAGTTTCTTTTTAAATGGATCATCTATTCTTCATAATAGTACCTTAGAAAGAACTCTTGGAGAAGGGGGAATCATTATCATTATTTTATGCATAATACCACATAATATTAAAAAAGATTAAGTGGTTTGCCTAGTGTTGGATCTGGGATTGAAACTAAGGTTTCTAGAATTTCAAAATCGTGCTAAACTATGACACTACATTCCTTTTCTAGCACCAAGCAGAGCTTTCAACATATTATTAAATGAAAGACACCAGAGGTTTCTGAACAATGTAATGACATAATGACAATGCCTTTTAAAAGGAGATCAGTAAAATAGGTCAGAGTGGAAAAAAGAAATGCAAAATGCCATATATGAAGTGATAAAACCCCTTGTGATAATAACAGTAAGTATTGGGAAGTATCTGGCTTTTCCAAGGAATACTGATAGACTGTCAAGTGAATCAGCTGATAACTTCTAATTCTGAATCTGTTACCTGGCTGGCTTGCACTGTGAGACCCAGACCAGCAATCTTGGTCCTTTCGATAGCAAGGAAAAATTTGCAAACTATCACTTCAGGCCTAAGTGCAAAGCAAAATTTATTAAAGCATAGATAAGCTCTCAGAGGGAGAGTGAGCTATTTCTGTGATGTGAAACCAGCCTCCTGCACAGGTTTAAGGGTGTTTATAAGGAGTTGTTCTTTGAGGAGGCTGGTGTGATCATGAGTGAATGACAGGTCATGGGTGAGTGGCAGGGGATTGCTATTTGATTGACTGTCCTGAGTTCTGTAACAGTTCAATGTTGCCTATGCCCCTACCCTTTGTTCATGAACAGAAAGCCGTAGAGGGAGGCCAAAACCACCTTGATGGAAAAAAATCCAGTTTTCTGATCTTATTCCATTTATCCACCAGCTTATTTATTTCATTATTTTCATTTTCTCTTAATTAGTAGCAGAAGAGACTCAAGTTGTCTAGTGACAATAAAATTTTAAATTATTGCGCAGTGATTGGTACACACAGCATCATCAGATCACAACCAGTGGTAGCAAAACTTGAGCAAGAATGAATTCACTTGAAAACTGACTTCCTTCCATAACCTCAAAGGTGTGGGAAATGGTCAAATGGATTTTAGGTCTAGTATAGCACCATTTTCTATATAAAGGCTCATTTACCATTAAAATAAAAAGGCACATGATTTAGCCAGCAAAATCAAGCTTATATGAGATTAACACAGGAATTGCAATTTGGGATATGCAAACTATGGTGAACCATAGTCTGGAGAACAAATGAGAGGAATGTTCTTTTGGGAGGAAGTTGGGAGGAGTTGTTTTGAAAGAAGGTTCATGAGAAGAGAGTGAGGGTTCTGTGTTTGGCTGAGTTGCAGTGATTTCTCATTGACTGTCTTGTTGCTGAGCAAAAAGAAAATTGTGCTTCCTGCTGGAGTATGTAAAGTGAGCTGCTAAGAGTAGTACATGCCTGAGAGCTCCCCTTTTTGAACTTTCTGACCCCATTTTGAGCAAGGTTTTCCTCCATTCATTTTCAGAGGATATACTTAATTTTGGAAGTATCATACCAATTATAAAAGACCAAGAACTTGAAAACAAATTATCATTATCATGCTACTGCTTAGCTGGTACCCATGGTACTGTAAGAGTTAACAAGAAATTTATACTTGAAACACACACCAAAATACCTAAAATCAAATATAAAATTATATTGAAGCACTATCCCAGGATCTCTAGACACTTATTGAACTAGGAAAATCAGGCTAAGTTTCAATACCTGTTTTCATTTCAGCCACTGAGATAGTGAAATTAATATTTGTAGATTCTCTCCTTCCTCAATGGTGAAACATATGAAAGTGCCCATCCACAAAAATGGAAAGCCATCTAGAATGCAAAAAAAGATCATTGGATGGAACAGAATATAAAAGTTATAAGTATAGTTGGTTATCACCTTAGCTAACTGCAGAGAATTAAAATGAGTTTGGCAAAAATTGTATAATTAGCATGGAAGCTGCAGTACAATTACTTCAAAGAAATCTACTATATAGAGAAATTTCTTTAAAACAAGCTTTTTCTATTTGCTTAAAAAGTCTGTGATTATTTTCAGGACAATGTCTGAGATAATAAACTATTAAGTACTATGGCAAGATATTGAAATGATTCATCATTACAAATTTGATGCATCTTTTTAAAGGCAATATTAATCTTAGTGTGCAGTAAAAATATAACTTATTTTAAAACATATCTATTATATATTTGCTATTTGTGAAATCAAGTTTATTAGACTTATTTATATTTACCATAATTGTAACTGAAAAGGAAAAGGAAAGCAACTCTTCCCGACCCCATGGACTGTAATTTACCAGGCTCCTCCATTCATGGGATTTTCCAGGCAAGAATACTGGAGTGGGTTGCCATTTCCTTCTGCAGGAGATCTTCCCAACCCAGGGATTCAACCCAGGTATCCCACATTGTAGGCAGACACTTTGCCATCTGAGCCACCAGGGAAGTCTTATTTGTATTTACCATAATTGTAACTGAAGCCCTATCAATTTCTAAAATAAATTTTTAAAAATCAGTGATTTATGATTCCCTAATATGAATCATACAAAACAGGTCTACCAGAAGTTTCCAACCCTTGACTACCAGTTTTCTCCTCTGTTCAAGCATTTATTCATTGTGAATGTAGGCATACACAAGGGAGACATTAGTTATACACACTAATATCTCTGGTTCTCCTGTGGACACATGAGAGATTATATTTGCTCACCTTCTTGAGTTTTGGTATCACCATGAGGTTTGCACTGATCAATTAAAGGTGAACAGAGATATTTTTATGCTGGTCTCTTCTCCACTACTAAAGTGGTCCTGTGACACCTCTTCCTGTAAAGTGCAAAGCTCAGTTATCACCAACAATTTGTGTGGTCTCATGGACCCCTGGGCAGCTTTGCAGAAGCAAGAAATAAACCTTGATATTTTAAACCTTTCAAGACACTGAGTGTGGGGAATGCTGGTTATTGCAGTTAGTTTGAATGATATACTATTCGATCTCTAGTGACTATTCTAATTGAAGATACTAGGCCTTGAGCCCATTGAAAGTGAGTAAAGTCTATTTTAAAATAATTTTCCCATCCTCAACACCTAGCATATCCTCACACTGTGGAAGGTTACTGGTGAGTGAAAAAAAATTGAATAAATGATCAATTATAATACATGATATAGATTAATAGCCTCTTGAAAGACGTGTTTTTAGAAGGCAATGAAAGTGATACAAAATTAAATAAAGATAAGCAATTAACAATAAGAGTTGAAATATATGGCTCTCTTACAAGTATCAAGTGCTATTCTACATGCCTCTCGTACATTTCTGTATTTAATCCTCACATTACATTTATGATACAGATATCAATATTATCCATATTTGACATATAAAGAAATAAAATCAAATGTTTACCCAGGAACTATAAGAATAAAAATATCACAAAACCACTCAATATTATTATGAATCTAAATACAATGAAAAAATTTGCCAGATCCTAGTGTACCAGAATAAGCTGGTAGAATCTTTTAAATGTCCTCCTTTATACAACTTTAATAAAATAAGTAAAATAATTATACCCTAAAATATAAGGGAAATTTTTAAGAAATATTTATATGAATTCCTTGAAGGCAGTACCACAATTTGATCACTATGTGGGGGGACGGGGTATTTCTGAGTTTTGAGATTAATGGTAAAAAGATACTCATGCTTGAGTAAAAAAAGCCCTGATGACCTGAAAGGCAAAGAATACTGAGCTAAATGGACGTAACCTCTGACTTCAAATAACTCTTATGTGCTCAGAACAATTTTTATTTCTTTTCACTTGTGATTTTTCTTATTTATCCATGCTTGCCTAGACTTGTCAAATGCATATTTATTTAAATCCTGACCTGGTCTTCGTTTTAATTACTTCTTCAGTTAAAAGTGTTGAATCACAGTTATCAGTCTCATGTCCCCAGTGGTAAATGCTGGGCTTCCATATGTTGATCTGCACTCTTAACTTGGCAATGCAGTAAAAGCTGACGCTTGAAGCCATTTCTGTAATTGTGCATTCAGGCATGGCAGCTCTTTTGCCTTCCTGTTAAAATCACATATATCTCTTTTCCTTGCATCCTTTTCAGTTCCTATCACTACTGTAACAAATCACCATACACTTGGAGGCTTATTCAACACAAATTTATTATATTACAGTTCTGTAAATCACAAGTCTGGTGCAGGTCTCATTCAACCAAAATCTTGTTGAAAGCAGGTTGTATTCCTTTTTGAAGGCTCTAGAGAAAAATCCATTTTCTGTTTATATGGGTTTCTGGCACAATTCAATTCCTTAGGATTATAGGATCAAAATCTCTTCAATAGGCATGGTTTTTCAGGCAAATAGAAACAATAAGAGATAGATAGATTAATTATTAGGGATTGGCTCCTGTGATCACAGAACTGAAAAGTATTTGCAAGCTGGAGGTCTGAGAAAGCTGACAGTGTAGTTACAGTCCAAACTCAAAGGCTTGAGAATCAGGGAAACCAATAGTATAAATCCTGGTCTTAATCAGAGTGCCCAAGTATTAGAAGTTCCAATGTTTGATGGTTGATGTCAAGAGAAGACGGATGTCCCAGCTCAAGAATGGAGAGCAGATGGGTCGGTCCTCTGCTGTTTTTTGCTCTATTCAGGCACCCAAGGAATAGTATGACCTACCTACATTGATGAGCTCTATCTTCTTTACTCAGTCTACAGATTCAGATTCTAATCTCTTCCAGAAACAGTCACACAGACACCCAGGAAGAAAGTTTTACCAGAGGTTTGAGCATCCCTTAGTTCAGACATATTGACACATAAAATTAAGCATCCCGGTGTGGAGTTTTGAGCTGACTATAAACTGCAAGCTCTTAGCTGCTTTTAGAGGCCCCCACATTCCTGGTCTCTTCCCTATATCTTCAAATTCCAACATCAAGTCCTCTTCAATTTTTAATTCTCTGACCCATGTTTCTTCCATCTTCTTCCACTTTAAAGTCAAGTGTGATTAGACTGAGTCCACCAAGATAATCCGTCTGTAATCACATCTACAAAGTCTCTCTTCCCATGTGCAAGAATGCATTTATAGGTTGGGAGAATTTGTTGTGGATGTCTTTGGTAGGCCATTATTTAGCCTATGAGAGCTAGTGAGAGTTTATTTCTTAGAAGTGTTTAGACTTGAGAGCTTACATCAGATTGAAGAGTATCTCAAGAGGAGATTATTCAACAGTGTTTTCAGATAGTGCTTTTTTGTTATTTATTATGTTGCCAATGAAAAGTTTCTTTCCAGTCTTTTCTGTACAAGTGGAAATTATATCATAGCAGGGTGTCTCTTTAATTTTTAATTCAACAAAATCAGCATATTACAGATATTTGTAGTAATTGAAATGGAAAAATCATTTTGATATTATTATCAAATTATCTATTTTAAAAATTGTTGACAAGGAGAAACACTCATCATTCTTTTCTTCTAGATTACAAATTAGAGACAGAATTCTCAGAGCAGTTGCTAATTTCAGGAGAATTTCAGAAAACTATTCCAGAGTGAAATGCCCGGGAACCTCTACATCTCTGCAACTACAATTTTCACTCTATTGCATAGGGACTTATTTCAGGCTATTGCTTCAAGATGTGACTCAAAGACCATGATCGTCAGAACCTCCTGTAGACTTGGTTAAAGGATACACACCTTTCTGGACCAGAGTCTTTGTTGCATGGTTCTTGTATGGATCAGGAGGTATTAGGTATCAGATGATGGCAATGTATACTGACATTTGAGAGCTATGTCTTTCTCCTTTCATATATATACTTATTTTGAATATGAAATATTGCCATTATTTTGTACTATGCGAATCTATATGCTCTGTCATATTATTAAGGTTTATTCTCAATAAATAATGTATTATTCCAAATGAAAGATTTATTAGAAATCATTGAAATACATCAGAAAGTTTTAGATGACAAGATCTCTGACTAGGAGGAGTTGAAAGATTTGGGTTTAAATCCTGACTCTGTCACTCCCTCTGAAGTGAAGTGAAGTCGCTCAGTCATGTCCGACTCTTTGCGACCCCATGCTGTAGCCTACCAGGCTCCTCTGTCCATGGGATTTTCCAGGCGAAGGTACTGGAGTGGGTAGCATTTCCCTTCTCCAGGGGATCTTCCCAACGCAGGGATCAAACCCAGGTCTCCACATTGCAGGTGGATTCTTTACCAGCTGAGCCAAAAGAGAAGCCCAAGAATACTGGAGTGGGTAGCCTTTCTCTTCTCCATTGGATTTTCCCAACCCAGGGGTCAAACCTGGGTCTCCTGCATTGTAAGCAGATGCTTTCCTGTCTGAGCCACCAGGGAAGTCTACCATTCCCTAGATATATATAAAACCTCTGTTGGCTTCAGGCAAGCAAGTTTTAAAAAACATGATCTACATCTCTTGTTTATGAATCAATTTGCTGAATGCTTAATCTGTGCTACACAGGAGGAAGAGAGTGCAGGAAAGACCATATCAATTGGTTGGGAAAATCACACTAATTAAAAAAAAAAAAAAAGATTGGTTACGTAAGAAATAACAACATGAATCAATTTTGCATTTCAGTTCAGTTCAGTCGCTCAGTCGTGATCTAACTCTGCAACCCCATGAATCGCAGCACGCCAGGCCTCCCTGTCCATCACCATCTCCCAGAGTTCACTCAAACTCAGGTTCATCGAGTCAGTGATGCCACCCAGCCATCTCATCCTGTCTTCCCCTTCCCCTCCCGCCCTCAGTCTCTCCCAACATCAGAGTCTTTTCCAATGAGTCAACTCTTCGCATGAGGTGGCCAAAGTACTGGAGTTTCAGCTTCAGCATCATTGCTTCCAAAGAAGACCCAGGGCTGATCTCCTTCAGAGTGGACTGGTTGGATCTCCTTGCAGTCCAAGAGACTCTCAAGAGTCTTCTCCAACACCACAGTTCAAAAGCATCAATCCTTCCACGCTCAGCCTTCTTCACAGTCCAACTCTCACATCCATACATGACTACTGGAAAAACCATAGCCTTGACTAGATGGACCTTTTTTGGCAAAGTAATGTCTCTGCTTTTCAATATGCTATCTAGGTTGGTCATAACTTTTCTTCCAAGAAGTAAGTGTCTTTTAATTTCATGGCTGCAATCACATTCTGCAGTGATTTTGGAGCCCCCCAAAATAAAGTCTGATACTGTTTCCACTGTTTCCCCATCTATTTCCCATGAAATGATGGGACCAGATGCCTCTTTCACTTTCATCAAGAGGCTTTTTAGCTCCTCTTCACTTTTTGCCATAAGGGTGGTGTCATCTGCATATCTGAGGTTATTGATATTTCTCCCGGCAATCTTGATTCCAGCTTGTGCTTCCTCCAGTCCAGTGTTTCTCATGATGTACTCTGCATATAAGTTAAATAAGCAGGGTGACAATATACAGCCTTGACGGACTCCTTTTCCTATTTGGAACCAGTCCGTTGTTCCATGTCCAGTTCTAACTGTTGCTTCCTCACCTGCATACAGGTTAGCATATATTATATAGTTTAAGTGTGATTGGAGGTTAAAGAAAGGAGAGATCATTGAGAATTTAGTGAACTGTGTTAGACACAGGGAAGTAAGCTTTGAGCTAAGGCTTGGAAGATGTGTAGAGTTTGGATAATTGAGTTGAAAACAGTTAATATGGAAGGATTACACAAAGCATAAAAAAACCTCAAGAAAAATCATAGAAAGGAGAAAATGTCTTCATGTGGTCTTAATATAGTAATATCTCTGACCTAAACTGGAATGATTGGCAGTTAAGAAGTTTGAAAGCTTAGGGGAACCAAATACCAAGTAACCTTGCAAACTAAGATGTATAGGTTGAATCAGTTTGGTTAATAGTAGAAAATTATTTTATTTATAGTTGCAGAAGCAACATAAAGCTATAGTCTTAGGCACACATCCTTTTTAAGAGGAAAGAAGGAGGGATAAATTAGGAGTTTGAGATTAACAAATACATACTACCACACTGCTATATATAAAATAGATAAATAGTAAGGACCTACTGTATAGGACCTACTGAACTATATTCAGTATTTTATAATAACCTATAATAGAAAATAATCTAAAAATGAATACATTTGTATGAAAGTGAAAGTTACTTGGTCATGTCTGACTCTTTACAACCCTACGGACTATACAGTCCAAGGAATTCTCCAGGCCAGAATACTGGAGTGGGTAGCCTTTCCCTTCTCCAGGGGATCTTCCCAATGCAGGGATCAAAACCAGGTTTCCTGAACTGCAGGTGGATTCTTTACCAGCTGAGCTACTAGGGAAGCCCTACATATGTATGTATGTACATACAACTGAATCACTTTGCTGTACACCTAAAAGTAACACAATATTGTAAATCAACTCTATGTCAATGTGAAAAAAAGGATTGTTATAGAAATGCAGGCATAATGAGTCAAGAGAGAATGACTATCTCAGTACTTAATGGTAGAAGAAATTGAAGAAATTAGTTGAAGGATTAAAGATGGCTTTAAAACTCCTAATATAGAAAACTGAGAAAACTGGAAATGTTAGAAGACAACACAGAATTCGAATGGTTTGATTCTGAACATGCTAAATGTAATATAGTCAAACCAGTCAATCATAAAGGAAATCAACCCTGAATATTAATTGAAAGGACTGATGCTGAAGTTGAAGCTCCAATACTTTGGCCACCTGATATGAAGAAAAAACTCATTGCAAAAATCCCTGATGCTGGAAAAGATTGAGTGCAAGAGGAGAAGGAGGTGGTAGAGGATGAGATGGTTAGATAGCATCACTGGACTCACTGGACATGAGTGAGCAAACTCCAAGAGATAGTGAAGGACAGGGAAGCCTGGTATGCTGCAGTTCATGGGGTTGCAAAGAGTTGAACATGACTTAATGACTAAACAGCCACAAAATATAAAATGATAGTGATATATGAAGCATATTCTATCTTTATTGAAGAATAATGGAATACTCCCAAATGTGATAAGGTTCAATAGTCAATGGAGTAGAATTTAAAATGACTGCACTTGGCACCCTTCCTGGATCTTTCACTTTGGCAGGAATGAAGTAGGTAGTAATCAACTGCTGATAATGACAAATGTTAAAAGAAATGTAAGTGGTAAGATGAATGAAAGAGAAAATGTACTTTTGGAAGAGCTAATGAGGAAAGCCTCTTTGAGGAGTTGATAACTTGGTATAGACTTAAATAATGATGAGGAGTGAGCCTTGAATACATTCCAGGCAGATGTTACTCAGCGCTTAAAGGTTCTGATATGAGGACAAAGTTGCTTGTTCCAGGAAGAGCAAAGTCAATGTGGCTGACGGGTAGAGAGTACGTTGTTCGAGATGAGATCAGAGAAAGGCTGGGGTCAATAAATGTTTATTGTATTAGTACATGATTCATCTTAGATATATACAATTTTGGAATGTACAACGAATTGGAATGTAGTTTAGTTAAATTCCTTTATTTGGCAAATGAGGATTCTAAAGTTCAAATATCTAAGAAATGCACACAAATTTACACTAAAGTGTTGACTAAATTTCAAAGTGCTAGTAATCAGTCCACTGTTCTTATACGATGTCTTCTAAACTATGCTCTTTGCTCAAAAGCAGCAATTATTGCTTCATCTAGGTATCTGAAATGATCATTAGAATTGCAGTTGTGAAGACTGGAAAACATGCTTTTCTCTACTCTAATTCTTGTGTTCTTCTTTTTCTATTTGCTTTTCTTCTTCCTACACTCTTTTAATGGCAAAATTAACCTTGAAAAGGAAAGAACTCACAAGGGTAGCCTATGAGACAGGAGATTGGGGGGTTGGGGAAATCACTTTCCATTGCTTTGCCAGGTGGTGCATATGGGCAAATTATATCTGGAAACTGATCATGACTTTTGAAATTATTTGCTGATATATTTCTGTAACACATTAATGGTTCTTGGCATTTTTTATATAATTATTGCATCTTGTATTTTCCCCTTAGTTATTTGTGTTTCTTCATATTGTATGCCCTTAAAAATGGTTGTGACTAAATAGATCCCAGTATCTAGTAATAAATATTTCTGGCACTGAAAAAATTACATAGGTTAAGAGTTCTATTTATTATATATTTTCATAATTCTATTATGATTTTATTCATATACATCTGACTATTTAAAATCAGAATGCTTATTCAGAATATCTCAGATCACAGCATTATTTTTTCTTTTTTTTCCCAATTAGTACAACATTAAAAAGTAAAGATTTGCTGAACTGATAGAATCAATCATATCAATGAGCAAAAAAGTTTTGCTAGACATTTTTAATGAAGTATGTTCTGAAAATTTTGATGCTACAAGAACCCTCTCTTTGATGATAACTAGTTTTTAGATGAGATATTTTTTCTAAGTTCAGTCTGTACCAATAATTGAAAACATAAATGAGAGTGGGAACTCTGTGTTATCTGTAGTAACTAGTATGCTGCTGCCGCTGCTGCTGCTAAGTCGCTTCAGTCGTGTCCAATTCTGTGTGACCCCATAGATGACAGCCCACAAGGCTCCGCCATCCCTGGGATTCTCCAGGCAAGAACACTGGAGTGGGTTGCCATTTCCTTCTCCAATGCATGAAAGTGAAAAGTGAAAGTGAAGTCACTGAGTCGTGTCCAACTCTCAGTGACCCCACGGACTGCAGCCCACCAGGCTCCTCTATCCATGGGATTTTCCAGGCAAGAGTACTGGAGTGGGGTGCCATTGCCTTCTCCAAGTAACTGGTATGGATAGCCCTAATTCTCATGGCTTAATGTTTAATTTTTTTCCTTAAGAAAATGGTTCATAAACAAGTGACTTGAAAAGGGGTAAGAGAAAGGAAAAATTAAATTTTATAGAATTCTTGAAGGTAAGCCAATGTGACACCCACCTTTTTCAATTAGGGCATTAAGTAAGCCTTCTAGAAAAGTGACTCGTTCAAGGTTCCAAGAATAAGTACAAAAAGCCCACTATCCATGTTCTGATTCTTGGCTGAAGCTGCTTTTTTAATACTACTAATACTAACAGTAATAATTGTTTGCATAAATTCAGTTATGTCCAAATGTGAGTTTGTAAAAATATGGAAATTAAAGTATCTCTTTTTGGTAAGTCTCATTCAATTTTGACATTTTTTGCAAAGATTCCATTCTGTAGTTATGTTGTTTGTCATTGTTTTTCACTTGCTAAATTGTGTTCAACTCTTTGAGATCCCATGGATCGCAGCACTCCAGGCATCTCTGGCCTTCATTAAACCCAGTTTACTCAAATTCATGTCCATTGTGTCAGTGATGTCATCCAACCATCACATCCTCTGCCACCCACTTCTCCTTTTGCCGTCCATTTTTCCCAGCAACAGGATCTTTTACAGTGAATTGGCTCTTCACATCACATGGCCAAAGTATTGGAGTTTTAGCTTCATCATCAGTTTTTCCGATGAATATTCAGGGTTGATTTCCTTTAGTATTGACTGGGTTGGTCTCCTTGCAGTCCAAGGAATTTTTCACAGTTTTTCTCTAGCACCACAATTCGAAAGCATCAATTCTTCAGTTGGTTGTATATTTGTATCCGAAAATGATTTCCTTAGAGACCATTCGTCATGTATCCAGCCTCTTAAAATCTCCCCATGTCTTTTCATTACACTTGTAATAAATTCTGCATTTGACCCTACAGAACCCTGAGTAAGCTTACCAGCCCAAACTCAGTTCTTCCATTGATTTTGACCTACTTTTCCTCTTGGTTGTCATGTCCTGACCAGGTGTGTTCCTGTTCCTCAGACACATCAATTGAGTTGTTTGCAGTAAGGGTTTTACGTAAGCTATTCCTTCCCCTTGGGTCATTTTTCCTTCCCTGATCTTTATTAACATGTTCAACTCATTATTGATACTCAGGTCTCAGTTTAATTTCAGCTAGAGAGAACTTTCTTCATTAACTAAAGTAACCTTCTTGTCACTCTCTGACAAAACTGTGTCTCTCTTCCCTAAATAGCAATTGCTACAATCTAAACCTTTCCTGATAATGTATATAACTTTAAGGTATTTCTTTCTTTTTAGAATATTTTGTTTTGTTCAGTGAGAATGGGAAAGGGGACTGTTCCTGTTAGATTTGTCATTGTTCATCCCCCAAAGCCCAGACAATTGTCCAACACATCGGTAGTCCCGTCTTTTTGGCATCAGGGCCCGGTTTTGTGGAAGACAACTTTCCCACAAACCAGAAGTGGAGGATGTTTTCAAGATGATTCAAGTGCATTACATTTATTGTGTACTTTATTTCTGTTATTATTACATCAGCTCCACCTCGGATCATCAGGCATCAGATGCCAGAGGTTGGAGACTCCAGCAATAAATGATAAGAAACAAGTCAATAGAGTGTGTTTAATCAAACTGAATAGTGGAAATGGCATAATCAACAGGGACTCTTAAAAAGAAAACCATGATGTAGAATGAATAAAGTGAAAGGACAAACATTTAGTCCTACAGTTAAAGATATAACAAAAAGATATAATAAGCATACAATTGAAACTCTATCTTCATCAGCATTTAATAGAGAAAACCAGACTCAATGGAATCAACATTTTACTTAATTCAAACCTTGATATCAATCTCTCTTGATTAGCCTCCTACTAGTAATAGTTGGAAGGAATTGAGAAATGTGGACTCAGTTGGCATGGATAACAACGTGGAGGTGGTTTTGTTTCTTTGCCATTAAATTCATGGACAGGATTCTATTTTATCTTTCCTCACCAGTTGCCTGTGTTTGCTCCAAATACAGACAGCTTCCAAAAGAATCAACTTATTTCAAGCCTATGAAACATCTTGTGGTTTTTGTTCAAGGATAGTGAATAGATTCTTAATCACTTTAATTTAGCTTAGTATTAACCTTACAAAAATATTTGCTTTAACAAATCTTCAAACAGAAGACATTTAATCAAATCTATTTATTCCAGAAAGAGAAAACAAAATCAGAATGTAACAGGAAAACATGTTTCTGGATACATCAATATGCAAATATATTGGCAAATATATTTCAGATAGAAGTTTATCATTATTCATTGGAGGAAAAGCAATAATAAAATATATAAAATTAAAAGATAGTTAAGAAACTTAGGGAAAATAAGATCAAAGAGATAACTGGATATTAATACCTTCTCTCTTTCTTCTTTACATAAATTAGGTGGTTACATAATATTTTCCTCCTTGTGTTTTAAAATATACAAATATTTATTATTTTGGCAAAATTCTGCTAATTTTCTAGGATTTTTTCCTCTGTAATCACTAGCCGTTCATGCAATTTAGTAATTTTTGATAACATTTGGGAGGTTGGAAGGATTCAACATGAATTCTAATATACTAGCCTGTAGGAAATCCTGATTTGAACACTAAGACACTCATATATGTTGAATGAGAAGAGAGTTCTGTAGTCAAATGAATTCAGGAAATTAAATTTGACCCATATAAAATTTTATTTTTTTATTGTAGATATTTTTGAAACTTGGCTATACATAAAAAATAAGCATACACTGAAAAATATGAGTGTTTATGAAGAATTATAAAACTTTATATCCACTTAAAGAATAAAAATATAGTTGTCAAAATGAGTCATGGAAAGTTCCAACTGAAAGGTTATGTCAAATGCTGGCAATGAATCTTTACGGAAGCACATTTTCCCCTCAGCTTACATATCTACTATCAGAAGAATGTCTTTGGGTCAGAAATGGCATCTTGCGTGGCAGCCCCACAGAGATAATGTTCTTCCTAAAAATTTTTTTTTCTCATAACCAGCCCTTTATTTATGAGGTAACTTTTCATCATTGTATTTAATAGTAATTTGAAGGGAGATTTATAAAACAGTTTTCTACTCATCTATCAGAACAAAATCCTCCATATTGTAAGTCCTTACCTGATACAAGACTCATATAAAAGTAGTATATTTTAATGAGGAGGAATGGCTACAGTAGTTTAGAGCCTGGTCTTTGGGACAGATGACCTTAAATTTCAAACACAGCTTCGTCACTTGGTAAGCCATGATCTTGAACACATTACAAAACCCTTTGAACTTCAGTGTTTCTTATTAGTAAAGGGATAATAATAGGACTATTAAAAATAAGAATTAAAGCAACAACAAACTTAGCATGATGCTGGAATAAGAATATGCCTGAAATAAATGAAACAGTTATTATTATTTTTTTTTATTTCTTAGATTTCAGTGAGGACATTTGATAGAGTACAGATCTATTTCTAGCAAAAGTGCTACTCTCCCAAACATGTGTTCACTGCAATCTAGTTTAAAAATCCTCATTGTATATTAATTTCTGAGAGAAATCTGTTGCTTTGTTTACCCAAAGAGAAAAAGACTGGACAAAAGACAAAATTTGTGTTTTCGCATACTTGTTTTGTCACTATTTAGACAAAATCATTATCTCAGTGTATTTTTTCTTGGGCTGCTCTCTTTCTACTAGAAATTTGGCAAAAACACAATGTTCCAGGAATTCTCTACTTTCTTCTTCTTCCTGAAAGTCAACGAAACCCTGATGGTTTAGAATTATATGTACACCATTGTTATTCTTTGTGATTAGGTGATTTATTTTGCTATTCATCAGATCTTTACACTGATCTTACTGTATATGAGACACAGCACAGAGCAGAGAAGTATATATGGTGGATGTCTGTTCTACAGGATTAAAACTAAATGATGACTATATCCTTCTACTTTTCTGTCTACTCATTCTATTAACTTTTGAGAGTTTAATATTGAAACTCCAGATTAAAATAATTTATCTACTAAAAAATGTTCGTTAACAGTATGTAACATTGTTCTGCATTTTCCAAGTCTTTTGTAAATGTGTGCTCATACTTTCATAAGTTAAAAAGTAAAAAACGAAGCAAACAAAAGCAAAAAGACTAAATGATGACGATCGTGACTATCAAATGATTAAATAATGAAGATGGTGACTATAAAACTTTTATGACCTCATCAATGAAATGGACAAAACTTAAATGTTTAGAATATTGAAGTGAATCTATTTCTTAGTGGCATAAAAATGTGTGTGTTTGTATTTATGTATAAAAGGCAGTTACACATAGCTCATCTGCCTTGTAGGATTGAGTCCTAAATAGGAAGTAATAACAGTGTAGCACCTGCCCTCCTAAAGCCCAACTGCATAGATGGCTCCATAACCTCCACCATAAATTGTGAACACTTTTCCATTCTGGAAATAGTCATTTGACTTTCAAAGGATATTGTTATGAAAGTCTCAAAAAACAGTGTTTTGTCTTATTTGTAAAAAAGAAAAAAAAAGTTGAGGGGAAGGAAGGTAGTATTTCCAGTCATCATATTTCCTTTAATTGATCTTGATCATCTGCAAAATCTATTCATCAAATCTTAGGCCATGTCATCCAGACCTTCAGCAGAATTCCAGCAACAACTGGAGGCCATGGATACTACTTTCTTACTTTTCAATTTTTCTGTTTTTTATATGCCCATCCAAGTACTCCCAGTTCATTCCTAGCCTAATTTATTTATGTCCAATTATACAAAAAAAAAGTGGTTTTGATTTTTGAAGGGAAAGTTTTATTATATCAAAGTTTATTTTAATCCAACATAGAAGCTATAGCAAATATAGACTCTTTTATCTGCCGTCTTTTAAAAAGTGAATTTTTAGTTTCCTACTAACTAGTTCAGTAGAGAATGAGTCAGGAATAAACTCTAATTATCCTAATTGTATTGATTTTACCAAGCTTCTACTTATCATATTATATTTGACTTAACCAATGATATGATTCTTAGACATGGTATTTTATTTTAACCATACATAATTTTACTTCTTTCTTTCTGTTAAGCCATTTGGTTTTATGGTGTTTGGGGGGGAATATAATTGCATTGAATGAAGTCAGTTCATGGTTTAAGCTGTTGATCTATGGAAATACTATACACAGTGAGCGAAATGACTTGGTTGACCCATATAGAGAAATCTATTTTTAAATGGAAATCAAGACAAATGATGAAAACCAAATGGAATACAATGCAGTTTGCATGCTGATCTCAATTAAAATCTATCAGTTATGCAAGGAAATCAACCCTGATTATTCTTTGGAAGGACTGATGCTGAAGCTGAAGGCCCAATATTTCAGCCACCTGAAGCAAAGAGCTGAGTCATTGAAAAAGGCCCTGATGCTGGGAACAATTGAAGGCAAAGGGAGAAGGGGGCAACAGAGGATGAGATGATTAGATAGCATCACCAACTCCATGGGCATGAATTTGAGCAAACTCTGGGAAACAGGGATAGACATAGGAGCCAGGTGTGCTAGTCCATGGGGTCAGAAAGAGGCAGGTTGGCTTAGTAACTGAACGACAACATACATTTAAACTAAGCTAATATTTTTAATCATAGGAATTCTAACATTTACTGCACTGACATGACTTGTCCAAACATGTCCATAAGCATCTTGGCAAACTTCAAATGTTTGGACATTTTCTTCTTCATGTCTTGATCTTCACTTATATCTGCTAAAGTAGCTGAAAACAAATTATCCTCATGCCACTGAGAAGACTGATTCCCCTGAAACCTTCTTCTTTGATTTACATCTTTCATTTAATTTTGAACTTAAATTTTGCTATTTATATAACTAAATTATTTTATCATCTAATTCTATTCTCTTTTATTTTTGAAATATACAATACCCTTGCCATTTTATAAACTTCGCTCATATTTAAAATAATTTTAATATAGCAATTACCGAGACTTCCCCAGGTTAAATCATTCTTACATCCTCAAAACAAAAATTATACTTATCCAAGACAAAGCCAGATCTCATAGAAAGATTTTCTCTTTTTACCTAAACCAATATAAGTACCATAGCATGATGGTGTTATGTCTGTTTAAGGTGGATCTGAATTTATTTTCATGAATGAATTTGCAGATTTATTCTGTAAAAAAAATGGTAACTCTGGGGTATATGAGAATATGCATGCATGCTAAATCACTTCAGTTGTGTCTGACTCTTTGTGACCCTATGGACTGTATGCCACCAGGCTCCGCTGTCCATGAGATTCTCCAGGCAAGAATACTGGAGTAGGTTGCCATGCCCTCCTCCAGGAGATCCTCCCAACCCAGGGGTCGAATCCCTATCTCTTTGTCTCCTGCATTGCCAAACATGTTCTTCCTAGCACCGCCTGGGAAGTCCACATGTCTTTAATGATACCAATGGAGAAGGAAATGGCACCTCACTCCAGTACTCTTGCCTGGCAAATCCCATGGACAGAGGAGCCTGGTAGGCTGCAGTCCATGGGTCTCAAAGAGTCGGACACAACTGAGTGACTTCACTTTCACTTTTTACTTTCATGCATTGGAGAGGTAAATGGCAACCCACTCCAGTATTCTTGCCTGGAGAATCCCAGGGACAGAGGAGCCTGATGGGCTGCCATCTATGGGCTCACACAAAGTTGGACAGGACTAAAGTGACTTAGCAGCAGCAGCAGCAGCAGCAGCAATGATACCAATAGGTTATTGTCAGAAGTTTATAGCCACTTTTAATCTAAAACCATTTGTAATTTTTGTTATTGGATGAAACGTGTGAAATGTGATATTTCAGAAGAAAAAAAGTGAATTTGCAAAAGGTACAGAATTTTAATCTTTTATAGGGGAAAATTTATGCTCATGGTTCAGTAACTCAGAGTGAGTGTGGTAAATCCTCTATTTAAAAGAAGACAAATTGCAAAATTATCCTTTCAGTGCAGGGAATATGGTGTTTTAACAAATAATGATATTATCATGAATGAACAGTACTTGGGTGCATGATATTTATGTTGAATCATTCTTTTAGATGGCAAGTCCACTGGCCATGAGCAAAATTTGGCAGACTTTAAACCCAAGATGAGCCAAAATTATAAATAACTAATACGCTGAACTATAGGCATTCAAGTAACCATAAAGAACTTTGAAGTTCAGTTTAATTCAAAAGACATCAAGGTTTCTGTCATGGCCAGGCAGTGTATCAAGATGGTTAAATTTTTATTCTTGAGCTCTAGAAGCAAGCAACCTAGCAATACAGACACATATGTAAGCAGAAAATAAATGTGATATGTGCAGTAATAACATATAAAATAAATAAAAATAGCCTAAATGATAAAATTCTAGTAACAAAATATTTTTCCATTATATGGGTTAGAAAAAAGATTTCTCAGGTTTTCCTTTCCATATTATCCTTTTTGAGTAAATGTTTAATCTTTTCTAAGTTTATCTCAATTACACCTTGTTGATGCCAGTTCTTTTATTTTTCTGTTATTTACTTCAGGCAAAATAACTTTAATAGGGAAGGCACATTTTTCCCACTGTACTGGTTTACACATTTTAAACTTCCTCCCATACTTAAAAATCTCTTAAACAATCCCAATTATAAGGAGTATTTCTGATCTAACTTCAGGCAACATAAATGTATTTGGGCAAGTGACTTATAGGAAAGAGGAAGACTGCATAAGTCAAAAGTGTTTTACTGCAGAATTATCCTGCAGCCACAATATTGGCAAATACTATTGTATAGAATGTGTATTTGTTCTGGACAAGAGACATGGATTTGTTATGGGTTCTCTTGGGGCCACAACAGTTGTGTTCTTCAAATCCAATAATAAGGGATCATTCTCTTTTCCCTTCCCCAAATGTATATTTATCTCATAAAAACTATGTGCCTGAAATCATCTGTCTTGGTCTTTTTGTCTCTATGATAATAAATGAATTTTTTTTCTATCATAAAAATTATTGCAAAATCAGTACTCATGATCCCCATTTTCTAAACTGTATATAGCAGACTTTTGTTTACCACTAAAGTTAAGATCATTGAAATATGCCCACTGGACTGAATCTTCCAGAAGTATCCAGACATAAAAATTTTAAGACTGTCATGAAAAATTTAAGGGGTTAAACCTAAAAGCTTAGCAAATTTCACTTTCTCACTGTGAGAGAATATGGTTGATACTGAGGAGAAAATCCTGCCTCTCATCTGGATATATTTATGGAACAGGACTTCATAGTTTCATGGCTGTTATGCGGGGTGAGAGGATGCTGAAGGTGGGAGAAGGGCTTCATAAAAGTAAGGCCTGAAATATACCTTTCTCTCTGCCCTTCCATCCTCTATCTGTCTCTCTCTCTGTCTTGCTCTTCTGTAAGTCTTCAGGGAAAAAACAAAACAAGATAGTATACTTTGGTCTTAAGAAAAAAAGTAACCAGACTCTCCCACCTTCTTCATATGTGGAATGCATCATGGTTGCAGGAACACAGCAAGGGCTCCAGGGTAATTTTGACATTTTATATCTCCTCCTATTAGTAGTTCTTAGGCAGTGATTAGGATTTTGAACAAAAATGGCATCCAAAGTCTTGAGGGTGAATGAAGGGTAAGAGATATGCAGGAGACATGTACAACTCTCAGAAATCCCCAAAAGACTTTTAAAAAGAGAAGAGATCACACTGACTTTAGATGTTTATGTTAATGGTACCCCACTTTAATCTCAGATGGATATTTCTTAGTGACATAGGAATTAGATAAGAAATCACTAGTCTTGTAACTTTATCTCAAAAGCACTGGATGGTTTTATTTATTTATTTATTTATTTTTTAGTCTTTATAGGGTCTATCAAACTGGGGAGACAAAACTTGAGCCAAAATGTTGTACTGAGGAGAAAGGAAAGAATTGCACATAAGTGGCTTTCAAGTTTTACACGTTTATGTGTGTGTGTACATCGGGTAGAAATTTAAAATGGAAGCACAACATTGCTCACTGATGAAGAGTTGACTGTCTTAGATTTTCCTTTTACATATATCTGAATGAATTTGTAGACTGGAATTGTTAACCTATTATTTTTATGCCATTTTTATTAGAGTCTGACCCACTTTTGGAAAAAAATACAAATCAGGCAATAAAGAGTTACACAATTTTAATAAGTACCAACCATGGTCTGAATTTATCTTCAAGCTTCACAACTGAAATTGGAACTTTCCAGATCACTTTAAATTAAATTGATTAATAATACATCATGTTAAAATGAATTTTTCATGGTTTGGGAGCTAATGTTCTCAATTATTTAGCAATGCAAAGTGTAGGCAACTCACACACAAACAGCAGACAGGAGATGATCCGTGAACTTTCTCTTAAAACAAGATGATAAATGGTCTATTTTTCTATCATACTAAAGCAGTATGTTAATTTTTTCTACTCTGAAAACATTTGCTCTCCAGGAAACCAAATCAGGACATGCACTGTGGTTACAAAATATAATACTAAACAACTTTTATAAAATTTAAAAAAATCTCAATGTGAATGTACATAACAGAAGAATGTGTAATTTAATAAACATAATAGGTATATTACCTCATGCCTTTTGAATTACATTTCCACAATTATTTGTCTCATCTTTCACTTTAATGGAAGTTTGTTTTTAATTTTAAGCATGTTTGACATTACTAGGTGATTCTATGCTTTAAGATTGGTTTACATTTCATGTGTTTTGTGGCATTAAAAAATAAACAGTATGTTATTTATGTTTTGAGCATTATATTCTGTGTAATTAACATTTACTTTAAATAGTTTAAGTAGTTAAGATAACAAATTAGTAGATTCTTTCTGGGTGACAACTTTGCACTGCTCACTTTCACCGTGGCTTCCAGAATCAAAGAAGCTCTAGACTATTGATCTCTCCTCTAGGCAAGCATTTAGACTTGGGTTTGCTCCCTGGGTCAGGAATATCCCCTGGAGGAGGAAATGGCATCCCACTCCAGTATTCTTGCCTGGAAAACTCCATGGACAGAGGGGGCTGTTGAGCTACATAATCCATTGGGTCACAGATAGCTGGACACAACCGAGTGACTGAGCACACACACACACACTAGACTAAGGCACCTGAATATACTGTTAATATCTCATTCTAATCCACCTTATTTTCTGCTCTATCAGCCTTCTCTTTTGCCTCTCTTTAGAGAGTCACTATTTTGTGATAATGCGTTTGAACAATCAATTCCTACAAAAATTGTGAGCGATAATATAAACCTTGCATTATATAAAGCTTATATTTCCAGCTTTCTTACATAACTGACAGATAAAATTGCATTATTTAAAGTGTACAACATGATGATTTCATTAATGTATACATTGTAAAATGATTACTAAAATCAATGTAATTAACACATTCATCAGCTCACATAATTACCTTTTTCTCTCTGTGTGTGGTGAAAACACTCAATATCTCTACTCTTAACAAATTTCAAGTATACAATACAGTCTTATTTATGAGATCAATATGCTGTGATCTAATACATTACATTCTAAAAACATATTCATCTTATAACTGGAAGTTTGCACCCTTTGATGAGCATCTTCCCATTTCCCCAACCCCTCAGCCTCTGGCAACCACCATTCTATCCTATTTCTACAAGTTCAGCATTGTCTCTCTTGCCTTTTTTGATTCCAAGGACAATGATGCTCAACAGTTTTTATCCTTCTCTCTTTTTCTTGTTTCACTTATGCCTTCCAGGTTCATCCATATTGTCACAATTGTCAGGCATTCTTTCTTTTTTTTTAAGATGAATACTATTCCATTGTGTATATATACTACATTTTTCTTTATCTGTTTATCTGTGGACAAATATTAGGTTGTTTCTGCACCTTGGCTATTGTAAATAGTGTCTCAATGAGCATGAGAATGAAGATATTTCTTTGAGATACTGATTTCAGATCCTTCACATATATATGTATACTCAGATATAGGATTACTAAATATTATGGATAGGTGTTTTTTTTTTTTTTTTGAGGAAATTCCATACTGTTTTCCATACTGGATGCACTAATTTACATTCCCATCAACAATGTCCAAGGAACACTCTTCTTCACAGCCTCACTGACATTTCTTATCTCTTGTCATTTTGATGATGGCTATCCTACCTGCAGAATCCCAGGGATGGGGGAGCCTGGTGGGCTGCCGTCTATGGGGTCACACAGAGTTGGACATGACTGAAGCGACTTAGCAGCAGCAGCAGCAGCAACATGTATGAAGTGATATATTATTGTTGTTTTTATTTACATTTCCCTGATGATTCCTGATATCAAGCACCCTTTCATGTACCTGTTAGTCATTTGTATATCTTCTTGGAAAAAAATGTCTATCAGATTCTTTGTCCATTATTAAGTAAGATCATTTCCTTTTTTTATTGAGATTTATGAAGTCCTTGTATATTTTAGTAATTAACACTACTTCAGATATACAGTGTGCAAATATTTTTGCCCATTCTCTAGGTTGCCATTATTTTGTTGATTATTTTCTTTGCTCTACAGGAGCTATAATTTCACTTGTTTATTTTTGCTTCTGTTGTCTGAGCATTTGGGATCATAATAAAAAAATCATTTCTATCACCTTTGTCAAGGAGTATGTTCCTTACCTTTTCTTCTAGGAGTTTTATGATTTCAGGTATTAAATTTAAGTCACTAATCCATTTCCGCTTTATTTTTGTGAGTGGTGTGGCTTCCTTGGTAGCTCAGATGGTAAAGAGTCCACCTGAAATGCAGGAGATCAGGGTTTGATTCCTGGGTTGGGAAGATCCGCAAAAAAGAGAATGGCTACCCACTCCAGTATTCTTGCCTGGAGAGTCCCACGGACAGAGGAACCTGGCAGGCTATAGTCCACGGGTCATAAAGAGTCAGACACGACTGAGCGAGTAAGCACAGCACATGTAATACAGCAATCCCATTTCATTATTTTGTATATGGATATCTAGTTTTCCCAACACTGTTTATTAAAGAGACTATCCATTCCCCATTGTATTTTCTTGGCACACTTGTCAAAGATTGTTTGATAATATCAGCAAAGTAGATTATTATATATGCATAGGTTGATTTCTATGCTTCCTATTCTGTTCTATTGGTTAAATGTCTGTTTTTATCCCAGCACTATACTGTTTTGATTACTGTAGCTTTGTAATACTGTTTCAAATCTGAAGTGTTAGCATCCAGCCTTGTTCTTCTTTCTTAAGGTTACTTTGGCTATTTAGGATCTTTTGTGATTTCAATACAAATTTTAGGACTTTTTTTTTCTGCAATAAATTCATTAGAATTTGATAGGGATTGCATTGAATTTGTAGATTACTTTAGATAGTGTGGACATTTTAGCAAAACTAGTTATTCCATTACAAGAACAGATATTTTTCCATTTATTTGCATCTTCTGCAATTTCCTCCATCAGTGTCTTATTGTTTTCAACATATATTTCTTTTACCTCCTTGTTTAAATTTATTCCTAAGTACTATATTGTCTTTGATGCTATTACAAATGGAATTGATTTCTTAATTTCTCTTTCAAATTGTTTATTGTTAATGTGTAGAGATATAATTAATTTTCATGTATTAACTCTGTATCTTACAACTTTAAAAGTCAATTTATTAGGTCTAACAGTTTTTTGGGGGGAGGCTTTAGAATTTTCTTTTTATACGTAATAGCCTATCATCTATAATCAGAAATAATTTTATTCTTTTTTCTGATTTGGAAGACTTTGTTTCTTTTTCTTGCTTCATTTATTTAGCTAGGACTTTCACTATTATGTTGAATGGAAGTAGTGACAGTGGTATCATTTTCTTTTACCTTATCTACAAGAAAACCTTTTAGCTTTTCACCATTGACTGTGATGTTAGCTGTGGGCAAGTTGTATATGGTCTTATTGTTTTGAGATACGCTTGTTCTTTACTTAACTGGTGAAAGTTATTATCATGAAGGAGAAGGCAATGGCACCCCACTCCAGTACTCTTGCCTGGAAACTCCCATGGATGGAGGAGCCTGGTAGGCTGCAGTCCATGGGGTCGTTAAGAGTTGGACACGACAGTGACTTCACTTTCACTTTTCACTTTCATGCATTGGAGAAGGAAATGGCAACCCACTCCAGTGTTCTCGCCTGGAGAATCCCAGGGACAGAGGGGCCTGGTGGGCTGCTGTCTATGGGGTCACATAGAGTTAGACACGACTGAAGTGAGCAGCAGCAGTATTATCATGAAAGAATGTTGAATTGTGTTATTTTCCTGCACCTATTGTGATGATCATATGATTTTCATACATCATTCTGTTAATATAGTATATCATATTTATTGATTTGCATATGTTGAAAAATACTTTTAGCTCAGGGATAAATCCAGTTTGAGCATGGTGTGTGATCCTATTAAGGCACTATTGAATTTGGTTTGCTGGTATTTTGATGAGGAGATTTGCACTGGTATTCATCAGGGACATTGGTCTGTGGTATAATTTACTTGTAGTGTTCCTATCTGGCTTTAGTATGGGTAATTTTGGTCTCATAGAATGAGTTTTAAAGTATTTCCTCATCTTCAGTTTTGTGGAAGATTTTGAGAAGAATTGGCATTAACTCTTTAAATGTTCAATATAATTTACTAGTGCAGCCATCAACCTGAACTTTTGTTGGAAAATTTTGATTACTGATCACTGTCCTTACTAGTTATAAACCTATTCAATTTTTTATTTCTTCATAATTCAGTTTTGGTAAGTTATATGTTTCTTGGAATTTATCCATTTTTCCCCAGGCAATCCAGTTTGTTGGCATATAATTGTTTGTAATAGTCCCTTATGCTCCTTTATATTTTGTATGGTATCACTTGTAATATTTCTTCTTTCATTTTTGTTTTTATTTATACGGTACTATCTTGGCAAGGGCAAACGTAATGAAACATGATTAGATCAGCATAATTCCTAAATACTATTTAGATATGTGTGTTCTTTTTACATTATCATTATAGATGGCAAGTCCAAACATGACTAGTGGATAAAAGCCCTTTCTACTTAGAATGGATGTAGCATCACCACTAAATGTCATAAAATATCATCATTAGAAAAGTGCCTTAAAAGTCAACTAACTCAATCAACTCATTGAGCAAATAAGGCAACTCTTACTTAAAAGAGTTTAGGGGCCCCAGGCCATATTGTTAGCTGAGAGGCAGGCAAAGAATAGAGATTTGGTGACTCCTTTCGCCCAGTGTATGAGAACATTTAGAATGAGAGGGAATAAAAAAAGCAAACAAACAAAAGCTAAGTTTGACCAGGGTTTACTCTACTAGGTATAGAGTTAAAACTGAAACAAACATCTCTTATTCTAATTTTATTATTCACTCCTCTTCTAAAGGAATTTAACTAGCTCAGAAATTAAGTAAAATATTTTGCCTAAAAGAGTTGATAATACAAAGAGGAATGTATTCAAATCACTGAGAAAAAGATAGTTGTTGTAAATGCAAGTCATCAGTGATCAGGAAGGACAGTTGTAGATGCAAGTCCTAAGTGATCAGAATGTACTTGTACTACAGTACAAGTCATTACATTGAAAAGATGGGTCATAGACAATAGAATTCCAAGTAGAAGAGAACATCAACATATCATGGACTGTCTCTCTGTATGGCCAAATTATGATGTTTGATTTTTAGATTTTATAGGTTATTTTTTTTCTGGACCATAAAGGTGGTATTTTCCTATAGGTCCCATTCAGTTCAGTTCAGTTTAGTTGCTCAGTTGTGTCTGACTATTTGCAACCCCATGAACTGCACCACGCCAGGTCTCCCTGTCCATCACCAACTCCCGAAGTCCACACGAACTCACATCCATTGAGTCGGTGATGCCATCCAACCATCTCATCCTCTCCATCCCCTTCTCCTCCTGCCCTCAATCTTTCCCAGCATCAGGGTCTTTTTAAAGGAGTCAGCTCTTCGCATCAGGTGGCCAAAGTATTGGAGTTTCAGCTTCAACATTAATCCTTCCAATGAATACCCAGGATTGATCTCCTTTAGGATGGACTGGTTGGATCTCCTTACAGGCCAAGGGACTCTCAAGAGTCTTCTCCAACACTACAGTTCAAAAGCATCGATTCTTCTGAGAGCAGCTTTCTTTATAGTCCAACTCTCACATCCATACATGACTACTGGAAAAACCATAGCTTTGACTATACTGACCTTTGCTGGCAACATAATACCTCTGCTTTTTAATACGCTGTCTAGGTTGGTCATAACTTTTTTCCCAGGGAGTAACCATTTTTTAATTTCATGGCTGCAGTCACCATCTGCTGCAATTTTGGAGCCCCCAAAAATAAAGTCAGCCACTTTTTCCACTGTTTCCCAATCTATTTGCCGTGAAGTAATGGGACCGGATGCCATGATCTTAGTTTTCTGAATGTTGAGCTTTATGCCAACATTTTCACTCTCCTCTTTCACTTTCATCAAGACGCTTTTTAGTTCTTCTTCACTTTCTGCCATAAGGGTGGTGTCATCTGCATATCTGAGGTTATTGATATTTCTCCCAGCAATCTTGATTCTAGCTTGTGCTTCCTCCAGCCCAGCATTTCTCATGATGCACTCTGCATGTTAGTTAAATAAGCATGGTGGCAATATACAGCCTTGATGTACTCCTTTTCCTATTTGGAACCAGTCTATTGTCCCATCTTCAGTTCTAACTGTTGCTTCCCTACCTGCATACAGATAAATTACAAAAGACCAAATTTCTTGCAAGAATGTTTTATAGCACATACCATACCAAAATGATCCTCAAACCAAACCCATTTAAATGATTCTTTAATATTCAAATGAAAAATAATCAAATACCAGTGAAACTGGGTTGCCAACAATTTTTTTTTTTTTAATTTAACTTGACTTGCAAAGAAAACAAGTGAAGGTGATTTGTGATTTGCCTTCTTACCTGAACTACTTTTCTATTCAGGGCAATCAAGATCTTCTAAATGAACTGTTTTGTGTATCACTACTTAGATCACACTGTGTTATAATGATAAGGATTTATTTTCTCTATTAAGGAAAAGTTGTATGATGTTATATTTTTTTTTCTCTGAAAGTAGAATACATGATGTTCTTAAGGTCAAATGCATCAAGGTGAGTTAGCCTCATATTTTATTATGGTGATGCAAATCATGTAACTAAATCCCGGCAAATTGTACTGAATAGCTACTCCTATGACCAACCCAGATAGCATATTAAAAAGCAGAGATATTGCTTTGCCAACAAAGGTCCATCTGGTAAAGGCTATGGTTTACCCAGTGGTCATGTATGGATGTGAGAGTTGGACTGTGAAGAAAGCTAAGCACTGAAGAATTGATGCTTTTGAACTGTGGTGTTGGAGAAGACTCTTGAGAGTCCCTTGGACTGCAAGGAGATCCAGCCAGTCCATCCTAAAGGAGATCAACCCAGGGATTTCTTTGGATGGAATGGTGCTGAAGCTGAAACTCCAGTACTTTGACCACCTCATGCGAAGAGTTGACTCATTGGAAAAGACTCTGATGCTAGGAGGGATTGGGGGCAGGAGGAGAAGGGGACAACCGAGGATGAGATGGCTGGATGGCATCACTGACTCGATGGACATGGGTTTGAGTGAACTCCGAGAGTTGGTGATGGACAGGGAGGCCTGGCATGCTGCGATTCATGGGGTTGCAAAGAGTCGGACATGACTGAGTGACTGAACTGAACTGAATATTATATGATTATAGT
Source organism: Oryx dammah (assembly GCF_014754425.2). Taxonomy (NCBI): domain Eukaryota; kingdom Metazoa; phylum Chordata; class Mammalia; order Artiodactyla; family Bovidae; genus Oryx; species Oryx dammah. The sequence continues at coordinate 132,907,150 of NW_024070186.1, read as the reverse complement.
TCATTTGATATTCAATATAGACCAACTAATTCTAATGGGTTTTTGTTTATTAACAGTCATATATCATCAGGTAGATAGACCTTTGCATTTGTAATCATGAAAAGCTCATAATCAGTGGTTAAGTTAACCATTCCTCTATAATCCTACCAGTAATACTCTAGACTAAAAATGGTCCCTGTTTTAGTATACTATTAAAAAACCAACTGTTGACAGGTAAGATAAATACTTAAAATACTGTCTCTCTGAAGATTTCATTATTTTATTTGTGGGAAATTATCATAGATGATTATGTGATATCAGTCATTCATTACTTGGCCTTACTGAGAAATCTTTTGAATAGCAAGGTTCTTCTGTTACTAAGAATGCACTTTTTATCCATTGAATTTGAACTAGTTAGAAAAGGATCAACTACATATAGAAGTAAAGTTCTAATTTGATGTACTTAAATATGGTGTGTTTAAATAATGCCAACATAAATATACTTTTCCTGTTATGTTAGCCTAAAATATTGAAAACAAAACCTACTTTTTATTAAAAAGACTGGTCTAACACATTCATGACAATAATTAGTGCTAAAGTTGACTATATTCACTAACAGATAAACATGGACATATACATATACACATAATACATATAGAATAATTTTATACACATATTAAAATATTATTTTTAATATTTCCAATTAAATAATAATTATTAATTTGTTCTAAATAATACTTCTACCAATTGTATTTTTCTCTAAGAAATTCTAATTACTTTCCCATTTAATAATTTTTCTATAGAATTTCACATTTTTCTCCAACAGAGCATTATTAATTCTAATTGATAGAAATTGTTTCATTTTTTAAAGAGATGAATCAGAATTATTTTTGTCTCTATAGAAAGCTGTCATTCTACTCTATATGCTTAAATATATAAAAGCTATCACTAGTGAGTAAGAATGTTTTATATATATATAGAATAAGGAACTGGCAAGAAATAAATTGTACTTGACCCCTGGAGCTGGTCAAAAAATCCATGCTGATATTTAATAGCTTTTATCAGCAGGAAAGCAATGAGATTATTTGGGCCATAACTAGTTTCACCTCAAAGCTGAGTGTAAAACATCTATTAAATTGTTGAATCTCTTCCAACTGAAGGGATAAATTTCAAATTAAAGAAAATATTGTAACCAACAAATTCAGCATTTATTTTCTTTAACCCTACCCATATCTGGATTTTTATTTATACCTTGATTTTAGAAATAAATGATAATTTCCTATTGGGGATCCAACAGCCAGCAATGTTTGGGTGAATAGCAGTCTCTACTCTGTGGTGAATTGTGTGGTCATATAACTGGAGTTGCTGCTGCTAAGTCACTTCAGTCATGTCCAACTCTGTGCGACCCCATAGATGGCAGCCTCTGTCCCTGGGATTCTCCAGGCAAGAACACTGGAGTAGGTTGCCATTTCCTTCTCCAACGCATGAAAGTGAAAAGTGAAAGTGAAGTTGCTCAGTCGTGCCCGACGCTTAGCGACCCCATGGACTGCAGCCTACCAGGCTCCTCTGTCTATGGGATTTTCCAGGCAAGAGTACTGGAGTGGGGTGCCATGAGGACAGCGAAAAAGAAGATTCAACATGTCTCCTGAATGGGTAATTTTTTTTCTTTCTAGATTTCAAACAGACCATTTATTTCAAGTGATATCAGTTAGTCATTTCAGTAGCTCCGTTCAGTTCAGTTCAGTTCAGTTCCGTCGCTCAGTCATGTCCGACTCTTTGCGACCCCATGAATCGCAGCACGCCAGGCCTCCCTGTCCATCACCATCTCCCGGAGTTCACTCAGACTCACATCCATCGAGTCCGTGATGCCATCCAGCCATCTCATCCTCTGTTGTCCCCTTCTCCTCCTGCCCCCAATCCCTCCCAGCATCAGAGTCTTTTCCAATGAGTCAACTCTTCGCATGAGGTGGCCAAAGTACTGGAGTTTCAGCTTCAGCATCATTCCTTCCAAAGAAATCCCAGAGCTGATCTCCTTTAGAATGGACTGGCTGGATCTCCTTGCAGTCCAAGGGACTCTCAAGAGTCTTCTCCAAAACCACAGTTCAAAAGCATCAATTCTTCGGTGCTCAGCCTTCTTCACAGTCCAACTCTCACATCCATACATGACCACAGGATAAACCATAGCCTTGACTAGACGGACCTTAGTCAGCAAAGTAATGTCTCTGCTTTTGAATATGCTATCTAGGTTGGTCATAACTTTTCTTCCAAGGAGTAAGCGTCTTTTAATTTCATGGCTGCAATCACCATCTGCAGTGATTTTGGAGCCCAGAAAAATAGTCTGATATTGTTTCCACTGTTTCCCCATCTATTTCCCATGGAGTGATGGGACCATAGGCCATGATCTTTGTTTTCTGAATGTTGAGCTTTAAGCCAGCTTTTTCACTCTCCTCTTTCACTTTCATCAAGAAGGGTTTTACTCTTCACTTTCTGTCATCAGTCGTGTCCAACTCTTTGCAACCCCATGGACTGTAGCACACCAGGCTTCCCTGTCTATCACCAACTCCCTGACCTTGCTCAAACTCATGTCCATCGAGTCAATGATGCCATCCAACCATCTCATCCTCTGTAATATCTGTTTTTGACTATTCTACTAAGTTTGTGTATAATGTGAAGCAGGAGAGTAGATATGGATTGAAGGAAATATTTAAAGTGCTGACAAAGAGTGCTGATGAAGTAGTTTTGCATGTTATCATCAGATCTGGGACAAGATTATCATCTAAATTTAATATTAATATGATGTGTATTTTTTTAACTAGCAATGCTTTTCAATACTAGATACATCTTGCTGCTGCTGCTGCTGCTGAATCGCTTCATTAGTGTCCAACTCTGTGCGACCCCATAGATGGCAGCCCACCAGGCTCCCCCACCCCTGGGATTCTCCAGGCAAGATACATCTTAAAATTACCTAAATAGCTGCTTTTTATAATTCAGATACCAACGTTCCATCCCCCATAGATTCAGATTTAAGTTGGTTGGAGTGTGGGTGATGTGAACATTTTTCTCACTTAAAAACTTCACCAGTAATTTTGATGCTCACCATGGAGAAGCCTGTAGTCAATACAATATTCCTGTTATTGAGTATGAGAGTTTGAGATGACCTGGCCTGAGGGGGGTTAGGCTTCACCAGTAATAGAAAAAGAGATGTTCTTCAAAACAATGACTGTTCTTCAAAACATCAAAATTTTAAGATTGATAATCTGTTTATGGGGCTTCTCTGGTGGCTCAGTGGTTAAGACTCCGCCTGCCAATGCAGAAGACACAAGAGACATGGGTTCGATCCCTGGGGTGGTAAGATCCACTGGAGTAGGAAATTGTAATTCACTCCCATATTCTTGCCTGGAAATGTTCCCGGACAGAGGAGCCTGGCAGGCTACAGTCCATTGGGCCACAAAAGAGTTGGAACAACTTAGCACATGCATACACACAAAGTCTGGCTGTGGAGCATTATTCTCAAAAACTGAGGAGGGATTGGAGCAGATATTAATAGCCATGAGTATCAATATGTGCATGACTTTGCCATGAGAATCCTATTTAGTCCTCAGTTTTTACATTGGCTCTGCATTTGACTACTGTGATCCTTTTAAAGTTTCCTTATGTCTTCCCTTTCCACCAGCTCTTCATCTTCCTATATCCTGTTCTTGCTTCTTGACATGTACATACTGACACCTAAAAGTTCAAGGTAATTTGTTTAATTACTTGTTGACGTAATAGACTGATATGTATAACAATGGACTAGGAATGAAAGAAATATATATTGCAGAACAGAAGCTTTATAGATACTTACTCTTCATTTTCTTCAAAGGTCCCTGCCTTTCCTAAATATTCAATTTTGTGATAGCTTCCTGTCAAAGGGTTGACACCTTGGCTTCAGCCCTTGTTTAATAAAGTTTAGAACTAAATTTAGACTCAAATTTAGCTTGAGATCATGCCCGAAAGAAGATATGAATAAACTTAACTATTTCTATGTGAATAGGTAGACCCAGGTCTAATGCAGGTCACTAGAGTCCCATATTAGACAGTGAATCAACTTCTCGACAAAGATTAAAAACTACTTGCAAGTTAGATCTGAATTAACCTTTCAGGTCACAGGGGCACCATTTAGTAAATTACATTATCTCTTTGTAAATGAGATCAGGCTATAAAAGAGTTGTTTCATCTAACTTAGGAAATAAAGTTACTTATGTGCATTAGTCTAGGAATCAAAAACATGCTTAAAATCCTTAATAGCAAAGTGATGATGTAGTTGATATAGAACTGATGCTTTTTCAAATGCTTTGACACTGTGAAAAGTTTTTAAAAAATAAAATAGGAGCAGATGGAAGATGAAGAAGTAGAAAAGATCATTTTAGCTAACCCATTCATGAAATCTGGTTTTGAAGGGGAGGAGATGTGGATGGTCAGGATAAGAGGTCAAGGTCAGAAAAAGCTGTGGTTTCTTTACAAATCAAAGACAACAATACATATATACATTTTTCCTGAAGATTCATGATAGGAGAGAAGAAGCATAGTAGGATACTTGGGGGTGTGATAGGAGATAAAATCTCTCCCCTCTGAGAAGGAATTTGTCCTTATGCAGTGGCCCATGTCTCCTTTTATCACAGGAGAGAAAGTGAAACCAAGAGTGATAAACGCAGGTAAGTTTGTAAGTTTGACAACAGAGTATGGGAGTTACCATCTAATTGCTTCTGTTCTTTGTTAAAAGTTTAGATGCTACTTTGCAAGTTGAAAGAAACAAGGGGAGGATGATAAAGGTCCCATAAGAGAGCAAAAGGGAGCGCAGATAAGAAAAGCGGAACTGCCAAGAATCACATCAAGCCTAGCTCAGGTGAGACCCTTAAGTTGTAGATCCACTAGGACTCATTTAGGTGTTTCCCTGGAGAACTCATTAGCTAGGATGGCATTTAGCAAAGGCAGGTAGCTGACTGCCTGATGAATCGGATAGACAGAAAACACGGGAAAAGAAAGTTGATGCTATTTGTGTGAGAGGGGCCGGATTTAAGATGAAGAGAGAAGAAATAGACAAAAGTAGGCTAATAGTGAAAACAGGAGTAAGTAGACATGATGAATTTGAGAAGGAAAGGAGAACCAAATGGGAAATTAAGGGACAAAGGTTGATAAACCATCTGATTAAATGTTTTGCATTCAAAATTTTACAGAGAACTTCTCAGTGACGTTATAGTTTTAAGGTGGTGTGGGGAGGAGTAAGGGAGGACAGTGGAGTGTGTGGTAGTAAATAAACTGGTTGTGATGTCAAGCTGTTGATAGGATAGGGTTCATGGTTGCCTGTGCATGGAGATTTTGGTCACTGTGAGCTAGATATTAAAGTGTCCAGTTGACAAGAGCTTGTGTCCAGGAGTTCAGTGATTGACAATAAACCAGGTCATAAAGACTGATCAAGTATATGTCATTAGCCTCAAAGGACCTGAGTTTTATTCAGTGATACAACTGCAGTGGTTTGTAAGCAACATTCTCAAATTAAGAGAGGGATCACCTAATTTTCTATTTTGAATGCATGAAGTGACAAATATTATTTCAAAATAATAAAAAATGAGCAAATAAAATCTCTATCAAATGATCTTTAATGATTATTTTCAAGTGCATTGTGAATGGCAGGTACTTAAAAAGTGCTTTTTGCCAGCTGAGGAAAAATGCAGCCTCATCTGACGCTGTAGGACGATAGAAACTAATCAATCCAGCTTGGCATGATGGAGATAGAGCAGGGGACCTTGACTACATCCAAAGGTCTCTCAGGAGGCCATGAATAGAATTAATGTGATTGTGATCTTGGATGAAAAAATATTACTTTTATTTTCATTATCCTAATACTTAGCATCATATTCATTTATAAACATGCAAAAAACACAGTAGTTAGTAATATCTCTGTATTTATCACCAATAGAAATCACGATACTTTTATATTGTCTTAATGATACACACAAGTAATGTTAATATGTATAATATGTACAAGTCATATAATAGGAACAATTTTCATTCATGTTCATCAAGATTTTGAAACTGCAATGGGTACTATGCCTGCTAATAAGTCTCAATATTTAACATATTATTAACAAAGAACATACATTATTATATTAATTTATAAATATGAATGTTGCATTTCAATAAAGTAAATATGCCTTGTGAAGTGGCCCAAAAGTGTGCACAGTACAGGCAACTGTAAAGGAGCTTGATAATCTCAACATTCTAGCCACCCAGCATCCTTTCTGGAAATGTTCTGGTTTCCCATCACAATCAGGCATATCACTGATTTGACTTCTTTGTAGTTCTAAATCAATAACACAACCTAGATTCTGTATAATCTTGGCCTTTCCTACCTCAACAAATTTATTATCATCTTTCTTACACTCTATAATCCAACAATATGGGGGTCCTTTATAGTACTTAATTGAGCCATTTTTTTTTTTATTCTGTCTTTGGATATTTCTGCTTGCTGTTCAATTTGCCTAAAATGGAAAATAATCCTTTTATCTTGTCACCACCCTTTACCTAGTCAATGTTTATTAATTTTTGACTCTTTCAAACTGAGTTAGATGCCCCCCTTACAAAATACAAGACTGTATGAGACATATGTATGCTAAAAAGATTCTTGTTTACCTGAACTCAAAGTTAACTGGAACCCTTTGCATTTTCACTTGTTAAATCTGGCAACTCTACCCACAGTACTTATTATGCCATTTTAAAACAATTTCTCACTTGAAATTATTTGTCTTCTTGCTAATCTGAAGCTCCATGAGCCAGAGTACACGTCTATGTGTATGTGTGTGTGAGTGTGTGTGTGAGTGTGTGCGTGTTGTTTACCATGGTATCCCCACTGCCTGGAATAAAGATGCTAAGCATTTTACACATAAATTTAGGATGAACGGAGGAATGAGCTATAGTCTGTGTTTAAAATATCCGTTTATGGTTCTGACTTTTCTGGTTCCTCAAGGACAAAGACCTTCTTTGCAACCAAAATCGAAACCCAGTGTCTGTAGCAGGGTGCATATTCAAAAATGCTGCCTGTTCTTCCCTCAAAAGCCATCAGTGTATGTGAAGGTTTTTTTTTGGAAGGAGTTAAACCTACCTTATTTGAGACTCAAAAGGTGGAAACAAGGGAGAGAGAAGTTCATCAAATACCCATTTTAGGCCCAGCTTCCCTAGAAATATCAGTAATTTGGGTGAAACTAAAACATTGGGTTAACATTTCTTTAATTCTTTTAGAGAAAAAAAGGATGAAGATGGAAAACATAAAAATTTCCAGATGCTGGTATTTATGCCTGTAAATGAATGTTTACACTATGGTCACAAAGGTGGGAAGGGTCTGAGTGCTTGTGAATGAAAAGAAGTGAGGGCAGGCTTCTGAAAAAGCTTGAAAAGCTCTCTTAAATGCAAGTTGGCAGAGTCTTCTAGTTTTTGCAGATATTCTGTCAATACTTGAATGGTACCACTTTGACACCATCCATCCTAGAGTAGAAGAGATCAAAAGTGCCCCCTAGCTTTAAAATCATATGTACCTTAGGTGCCAACAGTATCCAATGGGGAAAAGATAGTCTGTCTTTTCAACAAATTGCATTGGGAAAACTGAATGTCCACATACCAATGGATAAAATTGGATGCTTATCTCACACTATGCACTCAAAATGGATGAAATGTTTACAAGTAACACCTGAAGCTAAAACTCTTAGAATAAAACATAAGAAGAAAGCTTCATGACACTGGTCTTGACATCAGATCATTTATATGACACCAGAAGCACAGGCAACAAAAGCAAAAATAAACAAGTGGCATTATGATCAAGCTAAAGAGCTTCTGCCCAACAAAAGAAAGAATCAACAGAGTGAAAAGGCAACCTACAGAATGGAAGAAAATGTTTGCAAATTATATATTTGAGAAGGGTTTAGACTTCAAAATATATAAGAAACTTCTACAACCTAGCAAAAAAAAATAATCTAATTGAAAAAATAAAAAGGGACAGAGGATCTGAATAAATATTTCTCCAAAGACATGCAAATGGTCAATGGAGATTTGAAAAGATGCTCAGCATCGTGAATCAACAGGGCAGTGAAAACCAAAATGACAATGACCTCATAACTACCAGGATAGTTATTATATTATCAAAAAGTACAGGAAAGTATTTTTGAAGATGTGGAGGAACTGGAACCCTTGCACACTATTGGTAGGAAAGCAAATTGGTGCAGCCATAATGGAAAACAGTATAAGGGATCCTACAATAATTAAAAAGACAAAACAAAACAAAACAAAAAAAACACAGATTGCCATATGATCCAGCAGTCATCCTTCTGGGAATATATCCAAAGAAACAAAATCATTATCTGCAACCCCATGGGAGCATTATTCACAAAAGCCCAGTTATGAAAACAACCTAAGTGTCTTTCATGAAATGAATGTATAAAGAAAAAGTGATACATATCGCACAGATGTCTTATACACCAGTATAGTATTGGTGGAAAAATGTCTTAACTCTCAGGAGTCTACCAGATGTAGCAGAGATTGTGTTGGACCTAAAAGGACCAGCAAACAGGGATGGATCATGTCTTTGTATATACCACCTGCACAAATGACCAGAAGGAAGCAATGCACACACAGGTAAATGTCACCAAGCTCCGATGACACACAAGATCAGATGATCTTTGGATGATGCTTAGATACTACTGTGTGTGTGTGTTAGTTACTTAGTCATGTCCAAGTCTTTGCAGCCCCATAGACTGTAGCCCACCAGGCCCCGCCATCCATGGGCTTCTCCAGGCAAGAACACTGGACTGGGTTGCCAGTTCCTTCTCCAAAAGGAACTACAGAAAGAAAGAAAGTGAAGTCACTCAGTCGTGTCTGACTCTCTGTGACCCCATGGACTGTAGCATACCAGGCTCCTCCATTCATGAAATCTTCCAGGCAAGAGTACTGGAGTGGGTTGCCAGTTCCTTCTCCATAGATATTACAGAGCACAGACTAAGTAACCACAAAATTTAGATACAACCTCAAGAAAAAGGGACAAGGGATCCCAAATTAACTGAGATTAAGAAAAAGGAAATAGTATGTAGTTTCCTCAAAAAACTCACATAGAACTTCTCTATGAATCAGCAGTCCCACTTTTGGGTACACATACAAAAGAACTGAAATCAAGTTCTCAAAGAGGTATTAGCATGCCCATGTAAATTACAATTCATAATAACTAAGATGTGGCAACAACCTAGGTGTCCATCAACAGATAAATGGGTAAAGAAAATATGCCATGTACACACAGTAGAATACTATTCAGACTTAGAAAGAAATTCTGCAACATGCAACAAGTTGGATGAACCTTGAGGACGTTAGGCTAGGTGAAATAAGCCAGACACAGAAAGAAATCCTGCATGTTTCCATTTATATGAAATATCAATATAGTCAAATTCATGGCATCAAAGAGTGGAACCGTGGTTTCCAGGGGCTAGGAAGAAAGGGAAATTATAGTTACTAATCAACAGGTATGAAGCTTCAGTTTTACAAGATAAATAGGCTCTAGCTATTGGTAAAGCATAGTGCCTATAGTAAATAATAATGTAGTATAAACTTTAAAAAAAATTTAAAAGATAAATTTCAGGTTGTGTCCTGAAATAAAAATTTTTTTAAAATCAAATTGCCTCAGATATGAAGGATATGCACAGTTCAGGAATCTGAAGAGGAACCAGCAGAGAAAATAGCCAGGGAATATTCAGAAACTTTGAAAAATTACTGGGGAGTTGAAACTCCATGGAAATATGAAAAGAACAGAGAAATCATCAACAGAGAGATTTTCCTGAAGAGTTCATAGATTATAAGGAAAAATGAGCACTGGAGATTAAAAAAATAGGAAACAATTATTTTTAAATGGAGAGTTTCATTAGAGTTCAATTCAGTTCAGTCACTTAGTCGTGTCCAACTCTTTGTAACCCCATGAACTGCAACAACTGTAACCCTCCCTGTCCATCACTAATGCCCGGAGTCCACCCAAATCCATGTCCATTGAGTCAGTGATGCCATCCAACCATCTCATCCTCTGTTGTCCCCTTCTCCTCCTGCCCTCAATCTTTCCCAGCATCAGGGTCTTTTCCAGTGAGTCAGCTCTTCGCATCAGGTGGCCAAAGTATTGCAGTTTCAGCTTCAACATCAGTCCTTCCAATGAACACCTTTAGGATGGACTGGCTGAATCTCCTTGCAGTTCAAGGGACTCTCAAGAGTCTTCTCCAACACCACAGTTCAAAAGCAGCAATTCTTCAGCATTTAGCTTTTGAGTACATTGTTGTAGAAGTAGACAATAATGAATTAAGGGAAACCACCCAATGAAATCCAGAGAATTTTGGAATCTAAAAGATGAAAATATGAGAGCGTAGGAAGAAGATTAGATGATGAGGATGGTTATTATTATTTCTTTTGCTTTTCTTTTTAAAGATAAAATTGAATTTGCTTGTGGTTAGAGAAATAGGCTAGTAGATTTCAAAGTATGAGAAACTGAAAGTTGTAGGAACAGAAGTGATAAGTGTAAAAGAAAACACCTGAGGAAATATGACAGAATGTGTCATTATGGATTACAGCATCTTGATTTTGTAGAAACAGAGAGAAATGTCTTTGAAATTTCACTGAATGATAAAAGAATTCCTACCCAGTGATGTACGCATCACATTGATGGTGTTAATACCACAAGCAGCAGCTGAGAAGATAGAAGGGGGTAACTTGAGGTCTATGGAGAAGACAGGCAAGATGTATCTAATTTCTCGTTTGACAACACACATTCATGCCTGCACATACACACTAATATGTGACAGTGCCCTACCAATACGTACTTTCCTACTCCTTGGCTGTTACTCTACACTCCCAGGCTATTCAAAATTGACTAGTAGCTTTAGCACACCATAATGCAAACGACCTTAGTATGAGTACTCTACATGGCTAACCCCTGCTATATGTGCTTTTTTGCGTCAAGGACCATTTCCACCAGTAGATACTTATATTCTGATATTTATTGTTCATTCTGGTCAAAGATATTTTTACCTTGAATGCCTAAAAATTTGTGCAACTGACAGTGCTGGAAACCACAGGAGTGGGGGAAGGGAAATAATATTATACTAGTTGTAAAAATGATACATCTAAGATGGGATGTTCTCAATGGCACAGTCAAGAAAAAGGATGGTGAACAGACAGTCAAGGGTTAGTGGGTGTATTTAAAATTGTGAAGCTTCCCTCAAATGTAAGGTCAGCAAAGCAGAATGGCCAGAAATAGACCTGTGGTTGCAATACACACACATACACAGAGAGAGAGAGAGAGAGAGAGAGAGAGCATGCTTGAGTCAAGTCATGATTTCAAGAGGCTTGAAGAAAATGGAAGAGCTGTTCCCAATCATGATGTCAGGAGAGCATTCCTTTAGATTGCCAGCCCAATAAAAAGAGAAAACATGTTATCAAATGCTATCCACATAATTGATACTCAGTGTTCAACAATACATTTTGCTGTTTTCCATCAAAGAGGATCAATGCTGTTGTGCATGGGTTTGTGCTCATTCCCTCAGTTGTATCTGCCTCTTTTGCAACCCCATGGAGCCTGCCAGGTTCCTCTGTTCCATGGGATATCCCAGGCAAGTATGGGAAAGTGGGTTGCCATTTCTTGATCCATGGAGTCCTGTTGTAGTTGTTGTTTAATTATTGCAATTATGTCATATATTTTTTGCAAAGTAATTCAACATAAAAGATAACTTTTAAAATAAGTAAGGTTAAAAAAACAATAAGCAGGTTTCCTACTCAGATTGCTTCTAAGAATCTGGCTTTTATGTAAATATCTTAGCGTGCTAAGTTGCTTCAGCCGTGTTTGACATTTTGTGACCCTGCAGACTGTATATCTTGCCAGCTTCTTCTGTCCATGGGATTCTCCAAGCAAGAATACTGGGGTGGGTTGCCATTTCCTCCTCCAGGGAATCTTCCTGAACCAGGGATGGAACCCGTGTCTCCTGTGTCTCCTGCATTGTAGGCAGATTTTTTACTGCTGAGCCACTGGGGAAGCCCAAATATCTTAGTATGAACATCGTAATCAGTCACGTTGATTAGTAGGCATCTCTTTTCCGCATTTTAGTTTTGCAAGTGCAAACTTGAATGTGAATATTCTACTTATGTGTTAGAATTTTCAGCTGTTAAACATATGGATCCTCTGCTATCAGAAATGAGTCTGCAGTATTTAGCTTAAATTTATAATTTATAATTATTTAAGAAGTTTTAACTAGTTGTGAAATGGGTGACTTTTTTCTCAGTTTATGTTTATGGTATGGAATAAGGAACCAGGGAGTGTTTCTGCTTCAGTATCTGTGTCTATTCAGCAGAAAATATGACCATATAGAAGACCTTATAAGTTCCATCTACCAAAATACCTGGTCTCTCTCCTTCCCATAGGTTCCAGGCCTTCATCTTAAACAACTTTATAATGAATCCATCACATAAAAAAGTCATTAAGAAGCATGATTTTCAACCCTGTGGATTCCTCAAAAAGAAAAACAGGAACAGGAGATAGAATCATTATATTGCATATTTTCATACTATAGAAAAAATTGTTTGGGAAAATGATTTTAAAAGAACTTCTTAGGAACTCCAAAGGGGAGTTTTGGATTAATCTCTGACTAATTTAAAAAGATCACCAACACTTGTTCATCTATTTAAGATGGTAGTGATAGTGTAGATTTTAATTGAGAAAAGGAGAAAAAACAAATGCTTTTTAAATTTACCATATTGTGAAAATGTTTCAGTACTTAAGGCTTGGGTTTTACCCAACAACACTAATATTCTAACTCTGTTCTAACAGAGATACAAAAGAATAACAATACAATTTTGTTTTTCCTGTAAGGGCAAAATACAGTTCAGTTCCTAACAACAAATAAATTTCATAAAATTACCAATAAATTAAAAACATTTAACTACTATTTTTAAAAAATTTTATTAAAGTATAGTTGATTTAGAATGTTGTTGTTGATTTAAAATGTTGTGTTAATTTCTTCTGCATAGCAGTGACTCAGTTATACATATATATTCTTTTTCATATTCTTTTCCATTATGATTTGCCACAGAATACTGGCTATAGCTCCCTGTGCTATACATTATGACTTGTTAATCTATCCTATATATACACTATCTTGCCTCTGCTAATTCCAAACTCCCATTTCTTCCCTCTTGACAGTTATTATTGGGCAAAAAAGATGTGGGTAGAACACTGAGGTTAATATTCTATTGAATTAAGCCAAATGATTGTGATAATGAGAGGACTGTCATTTATTGAAACTGGTTTAGGGCCCCGTCCCTTCTGAACTGCCCATGGTGATTCTGACGGTGGTGTTGATCATATGACACCAGCCGCTCTAGCTCTCACTTCAGACCCCCAGGTGCCTTAAAATGATGTCCAAGATACAGTTTTCCTCTGACTCCTTACCCAAAACCTCAAGACTGGAAGAGCAAATTTAAAATTCTGGTACCCTATTGGATCAAGGTAAGAAATGAATTTTAAGTCACTTCTTTAACAAACACTTGTTGATGTCCTAATATATGTCTGTGTGCAAAGTCACTTCAGGTAAGTCCAAATCCTTGTGATCCTATGGACCACAGCACAGCAAGCTCCTCTTCCATGGGATTCTCCAGGCAAGAATACTTTAGTGGGTTGCCATTTCCTTCTCCAGGGGACCTTTCCAACCCAGGGGTTGAACCTGTATCTCTTTAGTCTCCTGCGTTGGCAGGCAGTTCTCTACCATTGGTGCCCCCTGAGAAGCCCTAGCATGGCAGTTCTCCTGGATTCAAAATAAATAAGATGAAGATTCACCCTCCCAGAGTTCACAGTTAAATGGCTATGTATGCATCTGGTCTTAACAACAATGTAATGTGATATATGCTACATCCAAACTACAGATCTAAGCTTATAGGGGTAGATTATAGGAGTAGAGAAAACAGTGTCTGTCCTTGCCTGGTGGAGGAAAAAAGAGACAGAGAATTGACATTTATGGAAGGGTTGATATAAGGATGGAAACTATAAACCACTTAGAACAATTCCTGATACTATATAACAACCTGTTCAACAAATATAAATTTTATGGCTTTCAGAATACTTTCTAAATTTCTTCTTCTTGATTTTCCAGTTTGGTATGATGAAAATAATCTGTAACAATTTGTCAGATTTTTACAGAAAGCCTTCCAGAAGAACAATTCGCTTTTCCACAAAAGCAGTAATATTACAATCAAATGAAGTAGAACACATCACAAACTCTTGGTCCAATTTAAATTTAATGAACTCTTAGCTGAACTAAATGTCTCATCTCCATAAACTCAGAGGCACAAGGTTTACAGAAACTGCAACTTCAACATTCTTCAACAGTAAATATGACTATAAATCAAGGGGGGCATTTATTTTCTTCCAGGGTTCTGGTTTTATGCCATCTGCTCACGTGGCATCTTGCCCATTTGGCACAATGTCAGATTGTGTAGGACAGAGGGGTTGCCTCTCTGCTCTGCTCCTGGCTTAAGAATGAGGCCAGTACTTTGGGAGAGGGTTAACATGAGGAGGGGCTTCCCAGGTGGCGCCAGTGGTAAAGAACCTGCCGACCAATGCAGGAGACGTAAGAGATGCAGGTTCCACCTCTGGGTCAGTAAGATCTCCTGGAGGAAGACATGTCAATCCACTCGAGTATTCTTGCCTGGAGAATCCCATAGACAGAGGAGACTGCTGGCCTGCAGTCTATGGGGCCACAAAGAGTAGAACACACAACTGAAGCAACTTAGGATGCAGCAGGTACTTACGATTAGGAGAGTGATCACAATGACAGCTTATACGGTTTCCTGGTTGATCACGTTCCTGGCTGATCTGCCCAAGGCACTGTGACTTTGAACCTTTCTTCAGGCAGGAAAAGCATGTAATTAGCGACAAAAGTGAGGCAAAGTGGATACTTAATTTCAGGAGACAGGAGAATGTTCAGTTTGTCTCAAATACCCTCTGCATTCTTTATGAGGATCCACCTAAATTCCCACGTTCTGACAGGTAGGTAATGCTGCTTCCCCAAAGCCATAATGGGCTTTTACCTTTATTTGTTACTGTATCACATCAATGTGAAATAAAGAGTGGTCTTCTAGGCAACATACATTATAAAAAACACAAAGTCCTTGGTGTTCAAAACTATGTAAGAGCTGAATGCTCTCTCTTCAAGTATCTCACAGATTCCATCTGATTTTAAACTGATTTAATGCTTTCCACCATATTTCTGTTTTTGATCAGAAACCTATTTTTTATTTTCTTCTATTTACTGCAAACCCATGTTTAGATGTATTGTAGCAATGGCACCCCTCTCCAGTACTCTTGCCTGGAAAATCCCATAGACGGAGGAGCCTGGTAGGCTGCAGTCCATGGGGTCGCTGAGAGTTGGACATGACTCAGTGACTTCACTTTCACTTTTCACTTTCATGCATTGGAGAAGGAAACGGCAACCCACTCCAGTGTTCTTGCCTGGAGAATCCCAGGAATGGCGGAGCCTGGTGGGCTGCCGTCTATGGGGTTGCACAGAGTCGGACACGACTGAAGCGACTTAGCAGCAGCAGCAGCAGCCGCCTTGTATTTTATTTCATATCAATATGTGCTAATTCATTTAATTTCTAAGGACATTGGGAGGAAAAGTGTATATCCTTATGAATCAAGCTTAAGGAAAATACATGAATAGCATACTTTGCTGACTTTATCCCCATATATAATTCATATATTTATTTTACTGTTCTAAAAACATCGTTTGGCCTCTTTTCAATATACTATTCACCCTCAACAAAATTAGCACTAGGAATTACCGCAAACATTGTGTTTTAACAAAACACTCTGATTTTACTCATTCTTCAATAGTTTCAACCACATTATTGTGATTTTTAATTGTCCTCTGCTCTTTTTTATTTATAATTCTTTAAAATAAAAACTACATATTTAAGATATACAGTATTCTTGTCTGGAGAATCCCATGGACAGAGGAGCCTTGTAGGCTACAGTCCACTGGGTTGCAAATAGACACGACTGAGCAACTTCACTTTCACTTTTCACTTTCAAGATATACAGCATGATGTTTTGACATACATATACTTGGTGAAGTAATTGGTGAACCTGTAGGACATTATGTTAAATGAAATAAGCCAGATACAGAAAGAAAAATGCTAAATTATCTCACTTATATGTGCAATCTAATACAACAGAAAACCGAGAGTAGAACAGTGGTTAAAAGAGTCAGGGAGGTGGGGGAAATGAGAGATGTTGGTCAAAGAATACATAGTTGCAGTTACAATGATGAATAAGTTTTAGAGATCTAATGTACAGCATGATGACTATAGTTATTAATATTGTATTATATTCTGTGACAGCATAATTTTCTACTTAATTATCAGCATTCTTTCTTATATTTGGGTAGTTTAACTGATCAAAAAGACATTCACTTTCATGCCTATGGGTTTCCCTGACGGCTCAGATGGTAAAGCCTCTGACTGCAATGAGGGAGACCTCGGTTCGATCCCTGGGTCAGGAAGATCCCTTGGAGAAGGAAATGGCAACCCACTCCAGTACTCTTGCCTGGAAAATTCCGTGGATGAAGGAGCCAGTAAACGACAGTCCATGGGATCACAAAGAGTCAGACATGACTGAGCAACTTCACTGGTTCACTGGTTCCCACCTACACAGCAAACTTTGTCCGTCTTACATCTCTGGGCCATGCTGAAGGCCTACCGCAAGATGCATTATAATCGATCATTTTAGTGGGCAACAAAATTCTCATATTATCAGATTAAAATTTCTTTTGTGAACTGCATCTGGATATTCATTCTGTGTATTCTTTCATCTGTGCAGACCTGCTGTAGAGTAGGCACCCTACCCCTAGACGAGAAATGAGATGATTACTTGTGCATCACATTAGGGTTTGTTGGTTCTAAAGAATTATGTGAAAATGACTGATGTTATAACTGATAACAGTAATAACTGATATTGATTGAATATAAAGAGGCATGCGTAGTTATTCAGGCAAGAATAAAAATCCACAGGTACTAGAAAATTCTGACACTACTTGCTCAGTGAAACGGGTCCTCGATTTTCTTAGAATTCAATAGTAATTGTCACTCACCTCTTTCTAGGCTTAACCATGTGTCCTCAGCTTTTCTCTTACATTACCTGATATACCTGAAAGTTCATAGCACTGGTACTTGAAGTTTCACAGATTTTATATTCTCAGATTCATTTTATAGGAAAGTCCACTAGCCTGCTCATTGTTTTTCTAATATTAAATTGATAATGTTACTTTTAATTGGACCATTTTATCCCTGTTAGAGCACGTGTTCTATTTTGACATTCCATAAAAGTTCAATGATCAAAATCTGTCTAAAAATAGGGATTATAGTTATTAGCCTTTTCAATTCTAGGCACTTAGCACAGTGCCTAAAACACAGGGAATAAGTGCTCAGTGGTTGTTTGGCAAATAAATAAATTGGCCCAGCTGGAATGTATAGGTATTTTGTTTAAAAAATAATGCTTAGGAAGCTTACAAGCTTATATATGTGCATTTAAAGTTTCTTTTTTTTTTTTTTTACAGAATTCTTTGGGTTGATTTTTTTTTTTTTTTTACTAATGGAATGTTAAAACTCTTATCTGTGAGCTAATTTTCTCAAAATAATAGAACAATAGTCACCTAAGTTTCATTAAATAATACTATGTACAATTACCATATCAACTGTTTGTTTCTTGAGTAGCTAAAGAGATAAAAGCAAGTTGCCTTATTTCTGAGAAACTTAAAAATGTCAAAATCCTTTGAACATCACCAACTGTGCAGAAAAGATTGATGAAAAAGTAAGCCATTCTTTCAAGAAGTATATTGTTTAAATATACCTGCTGTATAAAAGCATAATGCGATGGCCTATTTTTAAGCCAAACAACAAATAAGTTCCAAAGGAATTTTTAAAAAGTTACCCAAACCTTAGCAATGAGATACTACTTCTGCAATATTTTTATAAATTAACATGCATAGCAGGCTTAAAGTATTTTATAGTGACTAAAAGGTGGTCTTATAATATGAAGGAAGATTTTTATGTGTTTAACACCAGATGAATCACAATTCAGTGAGGTTTTAAGCTTATAAGAAAAGCATTACACCATGTAGTGTGGCTGTATAAAACATAGGTGAAATAGTAAATCTAAGAATCCCATATTTACGATGATACTTTGTAAGCATTAATGCCAGTGGATTAAGCTTAGTAGGGCAAAATAAAGTGATTAAGTATCCCCAAGATAGTCTTAAGTATAAACAAGGAGAAACATTAACCTGACAAAGAAATCTTTTGCAAGACAAAAATAGCAGCAAATGGAAAAGAATGTTTTCATTGCCAAATAAGTCTTGTGTGCTACCAAAGTGACAAATCAGGAAGATGCTCTAGCAGGGGTCCCCAAGTTCCAGGCTGCAGACCAGTACCTCCTGTCAGATCAGTAGTCACATTAGATTAGAAATAAAGTGCACAATAAAGGTAATATGCTTGAATCATCCTGAAACCATCCCCTACCCCTGGTCCTCGGAAAATTTGTCTTCCATGAAACGGGTCCCTGGTGCCAAAAAGGAGGGAGGACCACTGCCCTGCTGTCAAGTAAAAGAAATTTTGATCTGTGGGTTGTTTTTGTTTTAAATAGCAAAGCCATGTGAATGTGCTCATCAACTAACTGGAATATTAAAGAAAGAAGACTATAAGTGCATTTTATTTTATATAAAGAAAAGTTAGGTTTTGCTATTTTAGGACATTGAAATATGAAGGAGCCGAAACCCATCAGTATAAGAAATATAGCAATAAGTTTCAACACAGATGTTAGAAGAAGTTGTTAGAATCACTAGAATTCCACTAACAAGCAAAGGGAATATGTTGTGTGTCAAAGTGGTAATCATCAAAGTTGAATGTGTTATTCATGCTATATGAAGTTTAGACGTCATGGTTGGATGTCAGCATGGATAGAGCTACAGGGCTTTTTGTTGAAACAAGACTAGAGGAATAGCCTAGATTTTGAATAAGTAGTACAAATCCAGCATGATATTCAAATAGAAATAAAAACATCAGGAAACTGATTAGAATAACAAGATTTAGATCTGTAGTATAATTACAATTTTTTAAAAGTAGATGGAATTGTATTTAAGGATGTTCTCTTTGTTCTGGAAATTCATAGTCTCAAAGACATTTAGATGGATTGAGCACCTTAGTATGGACTATTCTGATTTTTTTTTTTAATCTATTTTCAAAGCACATTTCCTGAATATAATAGTTATATTTTGCTGCATAGGAAATTACTCCAAAACTCTGTGGCTTGAAACAATAAATGTTTATTATCTCACGCAATTTCTGAGAGTTAGTCACTTTAGAACCACTCAAGTGTGTGATTAAGGTCTCTTAAGAGGTTGCAGCCATGCATAAGTGCAGTCATCAGAAGACTTGGCTAGGGTTGTATCATCTGTTTCTAAGGTATCTCACTCACATGGCTATGGATAGGAGACTTCAGTTGCTAACTGGCTGTTGGAAGGAGACTTTAGTACTCTGCCATGTGATCCTTTCTGTTCAAGGCAGCTGGCTTCCCCCAGAACAGTAATCCAAGAGAATGAAGCAAAAGCCATAATGTCTTATAAAACTATACCTCAGAAGCAACCTGTCATGACATGATGAGTCTACTGGTCAGATCAACTAACCTGCATATAACATATGGAAGAAGTAATTGCCCAAATTCTGGAGTGTCCTTTCTTTCCTTCCCTTTCTTTTGATTCCCCTCCCCCACCCCTTTTTCTTTGACCTCAAAGATGGTCCCTGTGTCCATTGTCTGGTACTTGTGTATAGGTTCCACCCAAACACCAGAAAACAGGACACTAGGTGCCATCTTGGAGGGCAGAGAAAAAAGGAAATAAATAAATACGTTCGAAGGGAAGAAAGGAAATAAGGAAGAAAGAATACTCCCACGTTTGGGAAATGACTTTTTCACATTTTAGAAACTAACATTTAGAAACCATTGACATTATCTCAAAATAAAATTTCATTTCTTAAATTTTGCCAAATGCATTACCAATTACTAAAATGGCTACAAATCTACTAAGGTTTTTATATTGAGCAAATGATCAGAATGGTTTATTTTTAGTTGGACTTGTTGAAATATGAATGTATTTCAAAAGGAATGTTAAATCACAACATATTTATATGATATGTATATATTTGAATTACCACTAAGTGATAGTCTTTCATGTAGCAAATGAAAATGCAGGGTGTCCAGTTAAATATACATTTCACATAAATAGCACAGATTATTTAGTTTATATTCCATATAATAAATAAATTTCTTTATCTGAAATTTATATTTAACTGAATATCCAGTATTTTACCTGGCAGATTCCTTACCATCTGAGCCTTCAGGGAAACCCTTCACTTGGTAGTTCAGTTCTGTTCAGTCACTCAGTCATGTCTGACTCTTTGTGACCCCATGGACTGCAGCACACCAGGCTTCCCTGTCCATCATCAACTCCTGGAGCTTGCTCAAACTCGTATCCTTTGAATCAGTGATGCCACCCAACCATCTCATCCTCTGTCACCCGCTTCTCCTCCTGCCTTCAGTCTTTCCCAGCATCAGGGTCTTTTCCAATGAGTCAGTTCACACATCAGGTGGCCAAAGTATTGAAGTGTCAGCTTACACATCATCTGTTCCAATGAATATTAAGGGTTGATTTCCTTTAGAATTGACTGGTTGGATCTCCTGAAGTCCAAGGTACTCCCAAAACATTAATTCTTAGGTGTACAGCTTTCTTTATAGTCCAAATCTCACATCCATACATGACTACTGGAAAAACCATAGCTTTGACTAGACAGACCTTTGTTGGCAAAGTAATGTCTCTGCTTTTTAATATGCTGTCTAGGTTGGTCATAGTTTTTCCTCCAAAGAACAAGTGTCTTAATTTCATGGCTACAATCACCATCTGCAGTGATTTTGGAGCCCCAAAATATAAAGTCTATCACTGTTTCCATTGTTTCCCCATCTATTTGCCATGAAGTGATGGGACCAGATGCCATGATTCTAGTTTTCTGAATGTTTAGTTTTAAGCCACCTTTCTCACTCTCCTCTTTCACTTTCATCAAGAGGCTCTTTAGTTCTTCTTTGCTTTACCTTAAATCACTCTCAAGCTACTTTTGTTCAAAAGTAGTGAAGTTTAGGTGACATAAAGTCTTCCCTTTCACACATTATTTTTGCTATAGAAACATATTTAAAACAAAATTTTGATGCCACTCTATTTAAAGCAAAAAAAGTGCATTAAGGAACTAACATCACATTTGTATTTGTTATCCACTAACTGTGTATGCGTGTATCCCCAAAACTTGAGCAGAAGATATCTTGACAATTGAACAAACATGTATATGTTGTCATGTTTACTTGTAAGATTCTTGAGAATCATGTCTAGGAAGGTACATGATAGCCAAGCTTCCAATTCTAATTCCAGCTTTAGAGTCAATTTTAGAGATTGTTTTGAACCAGTAATCTGACCACTTTAAAGGATATGTGCATGCTAAGTAGCTTCAGTCATGTCCGACTCTGAGACCCTATGGACTGTAGCCCACCAGACTCCTCTGTCCATGGGATTTCCCAGGCAAGAATATTGGAGTGGGTTGCCATTTCCTCCTACTGGGGATCTTCCCAACCCAGGGATCAAACCCGCATCTCTTATATCTCCTGCATTGGCAAACAAGTTCTTTACCACTAGCACCACCTGGAAAGACTATTAAAGGATGTAGAATTCTCTAAACCTTAAAGACATTATGACTACTTTAGAATTCCTATGCCTCTATTTCCTCTCCTTAAGATTTATTGGCTGATTTTTTTCATGCTCTTTCCTGCCTCGAATTTGTCCATCTTAGGATGAGAATCATGAAGCCACTTCAAAATGATTTAGAAGAAATCAGGAATGACCACAGGGACCTGAACTCAGGGAAATAATTCATTATCATCCCTGAAAGTGCCCTGTCCATTGTGTTTGATATAGTGGACATTAAACTAATCTGGAAGGTACATTTGATTCAGCCACCCCTTTCCGCTAAGATCACATGTGGGGTGCTCTGACCAAGACAGGTAAGATGGAGAATCACTGATTGTAAGTTGCATGGCCAATTTATTTTTCTTTGCACACTGATCTAGCAGTATACCCTCGAACCACAAATAGATATGTGAAATACCATCACAGTTAGCATTTAAATAATCTATAGCTGGTTTCCTAACTGTGAAACTTAAAACTGAATTTATGTAAGGTAATGATTCAGTCTTTGCACAAGACTGTATACATCACTGGGCTTTGGAGTTTGGATCTCAAAATTTATTTGTAAGAGATGATAATACACTGAAGTTTTTGAAACTTCACTCAAAGCTATATATATATGATTGACATAAGATCATGCAGAGAATGGAGCTGGATCTAGTATTCCAAGGGAAAAAAAAATATTTTACATATGGCATTAGGAGTTGTGGGATCAATCCTTGGGTTGGGAAAATCCCCTGGAGGAGGGCATGGCAACTCACTCCAGTATTCTTGCCTGGAGAATCCCATGGACAGAGGAGTCTGGCAGGCTGTAGTCCATGGGATCACAAAGAGCTGGACACTACCAAAGTGACTTAGCAGGCATGCACACACGTGATTGATGTTAAGGAAGACAAATGAAAACACGTTTGTATACCTCTTCCTAATGAGAGTTGGTTACCACTGGCTGGGTTTTGAAGAACTGGCAAAAAACAATCTTTCAAGTGATAGTAAGCAGGGTGATTGATATTTAACAGTAAGGAAATCAATGGATGGCATGGAGGAAAGTTTTCTAAATAGTTTCAAACACTGTCCCTAGTCTTGTCAATGGTTTGGGAAATATTTTTGGTTCATTTAACTAAAATGTCACTTATGGATGTTAAAGCACACGCACAAAAAATATTACTATTATTCTGAATTCTGAACAAATAGGCAACTGGTTGAACAAAATAAAAAGTAGTATGTTTTAAAATTATTATATGTATTTGTGCCTTAAAGTTTCAGGAATTTCCTCCTACAATCAAAGAGGAAGCTTCTGCAATGTTGTTATATTTCTGTTTGTGCTCTACATCCCATAACAGACACAGATGAATAGTGGGAAAAGAAAGCAAAGGAAAAAAGATGAAATTGCTTCTAAAATATTTCCTGCTACTTCTGAGTACTTGTCCTTTTTTACATCATTATCAGTTATTTAATATTGCCATCAACATCCCTGCGTGATGACTAGATAATGAGGCAGCCTAGCTCTTTCTGGGCCTTCAAACAAAGTGCCTGGGGAGGACAGCTGCACTCTAAAACACAAGCGGCTCTCCACCAGGCTGAGGTCTCAAGGATGTAAGACCCACTGCAAAAGGTTAAGTCTATACAGTCCCAGGATTGAAATGACAAATTTTATGTCTACTAAGAACCTAAAACTTTGTTGGATTTGCAAGATTTTGTGCAAGTACAGCATTTATAAGACAGGCAATATTCTTTCTTGAGAGGGAATTTATATTCTCTGGCAAACACAGAACAGAGGTTTGTTAGGAAAGCCTATCCACTGAAAATTGTGTAAATACTGGCTACTTACATATCATTTGCAATATGCCATCCTGAACTGGGATTATAGCAATGACGTGCTGGAAAGGCATTCTTTATAGAGTGAATAGACTCTAACTTCTACCATATTTAGAAAGTTATACGTGGAATATATTTATGATGGATATCAATTGATATGCAGCCTACTTGGGACCATCTAGAATTTTCAATTTTTAAATGTTATCAGTTGATATATATATATATATATGTATGTATGTATGATATATATATATATCAAGATTTACCTATGCCAACTTAAAGATTTATAAACCTATGAAATTTCTGTCCATTTCTTTCAGTAATGTAACTAATTTTGCAGTTATAGGCTAAGCAAGTTAAACAAATATGATTATAATCAGAGAACAACTTAGAAGTAGGAATTTCTTTGGAAAGCTTAAATGCCAAATTGAGTCATTTTGTGGGATATAAGCACTAGGAATAATTAAGGTAAATCATTAACATTCTACTTTAAAACAGAAACATCTTTAACCATGTCTATTGTAATTTTAATTAAATGATCAACTGTGACAGTTAAATGTATACATTCAGGGATTCAACAAATTTTTTGAGTCTCTCTGAAAACATATGAGATATAGAAACAAATGACCTAAATCCCCAAATCAAGCCATTCGACTCACAGGGAAAAAAAGACAAAAAGATTCTCAGAACCATTAAAAGTGGTGGCTTATATGAATTTGTTTAAAATTATGTTGACTGCTTCAAGATTTTGGTTGCTTCAAACATTCCTTGACCATGGAACTATGGTTATATGTTGCTGCAAAAATATATGTATGTGTCAACAGGGAAAAGATGAGTTTCTTTTTTTAAGTTGTATTTCTAGAGAATAACCTTAAATAAATAGAGCATGTAACTAGCAGCATGCACAATTAAGGTTTATTTATTCATTCATTCACTAAGTGGCTCAGTTCATATTTAGAGTGTTGACTATGTCTCAGGTTCTATGCAGAGAAGACAATGGCACCCCACTCTAGTACTCTTGCCTGGAAAATCCCATGGATGGAGAAGCCTGGTAGGCTGCAGTCCATGGGGTCACTGAGGGTCGGACACGACTGAGCGACTTCACTTTGACTTTTCACTTTCGTGCATTGGAGAAGGAAATGGCAACCCACTCCAGTGTTCTTGCCTGGAGAATCTCAGGGACGGGGGAGCCTGGTGGGCTGCCGTCTATGGGGTCACACAGAGTCGGACACGACTGAAGCGACTTAGCAGTAGCAGCAGCAGGTTCTATGGTGAATCAAAAGAAACAATGGTCCCTATTCCCATGGAATTTAAAACTAGTGGGGAGTCTGAAACAAATATACAAAATAAATTTGATTCTGCCAACAGTTACAGAGAAGACATACAAAGAGCTCTGAATCCCTAATGAAATAACACTGATATGGACTAGAAAGATAAATAGAAAGTTTAGCAATAACAATGAATCAAAGAGCTAAGTGATATCCAGGTAGGGAGAATGGCATGGAGAAACACGTCCTAATCATAGGGATTTCACACCAAGCAGAAAAAGATGACCAAAATAATGGAATTGCTTGTATTCATTGAGGACAAGTACTCCTACAGTGTCTAGAAAAATTTACGGCACATATGAGGCGCTCCAAGTTTTCCTACAGAGTAAAGAAATTGAAGAAATTAGAAAGCTATAGACCCTTGGTCTATTTTTAACATCTGCCTGTCCTGAATGATGAAACAGTTAGTTAAATTATATACTAAGTATTAGACTCTCTCCTACCTTTTTTTTTTTTTCAATTTGTTGACTTATGGGGGTGTGATCTCACACACCCATGGTGGGTAGTTCATTGCACTGGCGTCCCCAAAGAACCTTGTCTTCTGGTTTCCATATCTCTGTTGTTGTATGCTCTCCTTAAATTTTGACAGGTTGCTTTAACTAATAGAATGCAACAGGAGTGACATTTTTCTAGTTTCAGGCCTTTACCTTAACAAGAAGTGGCAGTTTCTACATTTGCATTCTTAGAACCCCTGAAGTTACCTGATTCTCCTGCAAGAGAAACCACATGGAGAGGGAAGGGATGGAAGATTCCATGAAGGAGACAGAAATACAGCAAGAGATGAAACCCCAGATATATAATCCCCATCAAGTCTAAAACCAAGATGTGAGTTTGGGTACTTCCTTTGGAAGGGGACCCCAAGATGCAGTTCAGGAAATGAAGAAGCAAAATGAGGAAGAGAAGAAAGTTAAGGCTACTTTATTGAGCAGACAAACACTGAGGGCAATTCAGGCACAATTGCTCTGCAAAGTCTGGGAGGTGGGGTAGAAAACATCTCAGAATTACCAGCTCCAAGTGCAAAACTGGGTCATGTATCCACCAAATCCCCAACCATCCTTGGTGGAATGCTGCTCCCAGAAGCTCTAATTTTCTGGCACTTCTGAGGGTCAAGTATGTTCCTGCATCAGAATAACACTCACAGGCAGGGAGTCACAGGGGTTTAAAGTAAACAGCCTTTGAGATCAAGAGGTAAGCACTGACTGAATATAGCAGAGCTCCAGGTAGTCAGCCTCTGCCACAAAATTTAAATTTCTCAGATATTTAGCAACATTGTCTTAGCCTATTATTTCATCTCTAGTCGTACAGCATACTGTATACATGGTTGTTACATTTTGAATCTGTTACTTGTGAAAGGCTTTGTGTAGTATTCAACGGACTCAGTGAATAGCGGGTAGTGAAACATGATGGAAATAAACATGTTTATTCCATTCTAAGAATACCAGTCAGGATGCCCTGACAGAACTAAGAATTATGCCATTCATGTTTGCAAAGCCAGTGTGCTTGGATGTTTTATTCAACATTCAGCTATATTTTGAATTGCTTGGGTGGAGAAATGATAGAGGAGACTTTCTAAGAAATCTAGGGTATTGGGTGTTCTGCTCCCTTAGTAGAAGTCCTCTGAGGAAGTCTCTATGAATGCTATATGTCAGTACCTGAGCAACTTAAATGGAAATGGCAGACATTTAAGAGAAAATGTTTCCTAGTCTCATTCAGAGCTTTTACAAACGAACTGTTGCTCAAAAAAATCTTAAATATTTGAAAGAAGAAAAAATCTCTTCTTTCTTGAAAAGTTGTGTATCAAAACCAGAGGGCAGAAACGTAGTTTTAAGAAGCAGCAGATTGACAGTCCAGGAACGAAACACCTGCTGAACAAGGCTCATTTCAGCAGACAGCTATTAAGATGCTTTGTCATTATATTTGGAGTGTCCATACTTATCTCATCAGATATTTAAGAGGAAAAAAGTATGTGTACCCTGAGTGCAATGGAGCCAGTTTGGATGCAGTTCTCCTCTTAGCTCTTGGAACTAGATGAAAAAAATTGCAGCAAATTAAATACCAAGCTCATTTTCATGTTAAAAATAATAAGAATAGCTCCAAACTTCTTGTCCTAGGCTGGATTGCCTAAAGTCTACTCACAGCTGCTAGGCTGTTTGGTCCCTACAGCCTAACTTTCACTTCTAAATGGAAGACTTGAGTTGTGTCAGGATCTAAGTTCAATTTAGTAAATGTGATATATTTAAGAGGACAGAGGAAGAGAGAGAAAAGAGGAAAAAAGACATTAGGGAAAATGGATGTGCCTTGGTAGTGTCCACAGGTAAAGAATCTTCCTGCAATTCAGGAGACACAGGAGACGTAGGTTCAATCCCTGGGTTGGAAAGATATCCTTGAGGAGGAAATAGCAACCCATCCAGTATTCTTGCTGGGAAATCCCATGGACAGTGGAGCCTAGTAGGCTACAGTCCACCGGGTCACAAAGAGTGGGACACGACTGAGGGACTAACACTTTCACATTCACTCCTATTTGCCTTTCAGGAGAGATGCAGTGAATGAGATGGCCAAAGGCCTTATCTCACAGGGCAGAAGAACAGTGGGGAAGGGGTCTGCATAATTCATAAACCGAGGAAATGAACCATGCATACGTTTAGCAAGAACAGAGAACACCTTAGAACTCAATTCACTTTTTATAGATGAACTGTAAAATTTGAAGAATTATGTGGCAAAATGATCTAGGGATACATCGTGTTCATCCCTGTGTCAAAACTACCCCAGTAACTTATCCTTGCCTCTCATAATTTAGTCAGGATGCTCTCTTGGATGTATCCTATAAATCTCTCCTGAGGCCTCTTCAGCTTTTACTAGTTTTTCCTTTCTCTACTGGAAAGAGAGCAGAGTTGAGAACTGTCCATCGCACTGTGTTATTTTCTGTTACTTTATTGGGTTGGCTCTTTATTTTGTGGCTTGGCAGTACTATTTATGGGGTAAGTGTTATAGAGGTGTTAGCTGCGGTCATTATTGCTGCTACTACTGCTTGTACTATTGAAAGTCATTTGAGTGTGTTTTAGAACTTCAGATAAAAACTCCTTAGGTCAACATGCTTCCTGTCTATTAAAAATGTCCTTTTCCATAAACAGTGCTTGATCTACCGTATAAAAGATAATCAGTTGAAAAAGGGAAAGCACATTTTAAAGGTCAACTTCAGTGCAGTTTTTCTTCCTGGCAACCTGCATCGGAATCAGGTGAAGTATCCTTTAAAAAGGGGCTTCCCCAGTGGCTCAGTGATAAAGAACCCGCCTGCCAATCCTGGAGGATAAGAGACGCAGATTCGATCCCTGGGTGGAGAAGATCCCTTGGAGGAGGGCACGGCAACCCACTCCAGTATTCTTGCCTGGAGAATCTCATGGACTGAGGAGCTTGGTGGGCTACTGTCCGTGGGATCGAAAAGAGTCAGACACGACTGAAGTGACTTAGCATGCACCTTTTAAAAATGCTGCTTACTAGAAGTGACCAATAATTTGGATGCACATAAGGATTTACATGGGCTTCCCTGATAGCTCAGTTGGTAAAGAATTGCCTGCAATGCAGGAGACACCAGTTTGATTCCTGGGTCAGGGAGATCCGCTGGAGGAGGGATAGGCTACCCACTCTAGTCTTGGACTCACATAAGGATTTACATGGGCTTTCCTGATAGCTCAGTTGGTAAAGAATCGCCTGCAATGCAGGAGACACCAGTTTGATTCCTGGGTCAGGGAGATCCGCTGGAGAAGGGATAGGCTACCCACTCTAGTCTTGGACTCACATAAGGATTTACATGGGCTTCCCTGATAGCTCAGTTGGTAAAGAATCCACCTGCAATGCAGGAGACACCAGTTTGATTGTTGGGTCAGGAAGATCCGCTGGACAAGGGATAGGCTACCCACTCCAGAACTGGACTCACACAAGGATTTACATGGACTTCCCTGGTGGCTCAGACGCTAAAGAATCTGCCTGCAATGCAGGAGACCCAAGTTAGATCCCTGGGTTGGGGAGATCCTCTGGAGAAGAGAATGACAATCCATTCCAGTTTTGTTGCCTGGAGAATCCCAAGGACAGAGGAGCCTGGCGGGCTACAGTCCATGCGGTCGCAAAGAGTCTGACATGAGTGAGCAGCTAACACACACCCAGGAGCCACACCAGATTCACCTTATGAGAATCTCTGTGGTGTGGGACTCAGAAATATTCATTTTAGATAAATTACCCAGGTATTTCCTATTCACTGGAAAATTTAAGGACTGCTGCTGGTCTTTATATTAAGGGCCAGGCATATGACTGTGACCTTCCTCGATGAGACTTTTGGTGGAGTATTCATGCACACTAGATATGCTTGTGTCCGACTCTGCAACCCCATGAACTGTAGACCATGACTGTAGCCCACCAGGCTCCTCTCTCCATGGAACTTTCCAGGCAAGAATACTGAAATGGGTTGCCATTTCCTTCTCCAGGGGATCTTCCTGACTCAGGGATCAGCCTCGCGTCTCTTGCATCTTCTGCGCTGGCAGGCAAGTTCTTTACCAGCTGAGCCACCAGCTAAGCCCTAGATATGGCTAAACAATTCTCCAAAACATATTTTATTCTGTTTATTATTATTTTTTTATTAAGCAGTTATTACATGTATATTTTAGCATTGATAAATAATTAGAAAAATCTAAATTGCTAAAGTGAAGACACAAAGGTAATTTGACATTATAGTTTTCTAAATATTTATCCACACTTTTTATGCAGACATGCAATCATAATTATCCTATAAGTTTGTTAACCTCCCTTTTTATTTGAAATTAAATATTTTCAAATTGAATATTTTCAATACCATTAAAGATATTTCCAGAATTATGTCATTTCTAAAAATTTTATGTCATTTTATCAAAATTGTATGCAGGCATATAATTAAAATTTTAATTGATTAAACTCAATTTTATTGTTGGAGATTTTAGTTATTTATAGATTCTTTAGAAATATTAAAATGCTGAATTAACACTCTGATCATATTCATTTACTTTGCAACTGTGAAAATATCATGATACAATCTTCATAATTCTGATAATATATTCTTTACCATTTGCAATTATTATAGCAGACTTTAGATTGATAGCAAAATAAGGTGAAAATTTTCTCTAAGTAGTTGATGACTATAATGAATAACTTTATTTCATAGCCCAAATACATTGCATATCATATTTTAAAATTAACTTTATGAAAGTGTAATTGTTCATTGCAGTGAACATGAAAACTAAATGAAAGACTCCAGTTGTCAAAATTTAATGGAAAAAATATTTTTCACTTCAGATGTAGCCATTTGAAACTGAGAAGGAAAAAATAGCATAGAAAAACTTACCTTTAGTGAAAGTAGGAAAGGAAAGGAAGATGAAGCGCTTAGTAATACTCTGATAGATTACGTATTTTTTATTTTGTTTGAAGTCAAAGCAATCTTCAAAAATTTCCTTCTATTTTGTAAAAATGATTTCCCAAGCTGAAAGGATTTTGAAAGGAACCTCCAAGGTGAAACATTTTCCAGAAGATTCTCTTCTACATGAACAGCGTGCTAGCAAATTAAAGCTAATAAGAACATTTGATATGAATATGCTCACTGAGTTTGTGTTGAGAGAGCAGATCTCGGTTCTTCAAATGTGGAACCCTGAGGTCTTGCAACTGACAGTAAGTTTTCATATAAGGAAATCACCAGAGCATCACCAGTGTGTTCTGTCTCTTGTGAAAAGATTGTACATCTGAGGAAATGAGCAACAGACAGTCCGCCAAGGGCATGATTGCTGCTCTAGCTAAGACTTCAGGGTTTCTGCAACCCTCCAAGAAAAGAAATGCCTAGTTTTGGCTTACCAAAATATTACCAGTTGCTCCATCTATTTATGACTTACATCTCTTTTACAAAGTATGATTCCATGGTTAATCCCTTCATAACCTTTATAAAATTCTAGTTTAAAGAATCCCTCCAAATATTTTAAAGGCAAGATATTTAGAATTATTGGAACCAACCAAAACTTTCTTTCAGTTGATGCTTATTCAACACTTACTCTG
This sequence comes from Oryx dammah, assembly GCF_014754425.2. Taxonomy (NCBI): domain Eukaryota; kingdom Metazoa; phylum Chordata; class Mammalia; order Artiodactyla; family Bovidae; genus Oryx; species Oryx dammah. The sequence goes on along the minus strand of NW_024070186.1, from coordinate 132,876,087 downwards.
GGCTAGTTTAGTTCATCTATGTATTCCTCAAAATAACCTAAAAAGATAAACTTAATTATCTCATTTTGCAGATGAGAAATTATAACCATCATAATTAAAATACCCCAAATTTTCAAGTAGTAAGTGATTGGATCACAAATGAATTATACCATGTTCCTATTCATTATTATCAATCTAGTTCCCAGAGCAAACAGCAGCTTTAATAGAATCGATACCATAAAAGGGATCTATTCTTAAAATAGAATTTTATAATTTGCAAAGAACAATGGGGATAAAAATTTTCATTGAAGTACATCATTGAATTTTTTTTTCATAAACAGAAGAATAATTTGACTTTTCCATTCATATAATAGAACAGTGATCTCAAAACTTACTGAACACATTCCCTTATCAGTAAAAATGCTTTGAACTTGCCAAATATGTATTTACAAATTTGTAAAAAGTTATATACATGCTATACTGAATTATGTTTTTATAAATTACATCTAAAATTCAAAATTAAAGGGATCAAAGGTATGAATCATTTTGAAGTCTTCATTTTCCTCTCTCATAAAAATAATTTTTCATGCTCCACTTTACAAACTTCTAGGATATATTCACAAAAATCCTTCCAAACGAAAAGACAAACTTATTGTGGGTAAGTGTAAAGAAGCAGTTCACTCTTGAAATTTGCTATACTGTGTTTGTAGATCTAGAGAGTAATCTCTGGGGAGGGTGGTGGTTATACATGTGTATATCTTATAAATTCTCTTAACCAGACTTAATTAAATTCATTTGTTGTATTTCTAGAACTTCTGAATGTTCTTGGCTAGTTGGAAACTCTCTATATACAATCTCTGCAGGTTGAATAGTATACATACCAAAAGTCAGTTCTATTTTTTTTCTCCTGAAAATAGAGTTTAACTGTTGTGCATTACCATGTGATCTAATCTTCAGATTTTACCTCTGGATCAGGGAAACTAAAATAGAGAGCACCAGATATAGTACTTATTCATAATGAAGAGAGTCTTGCATACCTGTTCAGCATCATTTGATTGTTCATAAAGGGGCCACTACTAAACATTTTAGAAAGGTTGAATTTAGTGCGTATGCTAGATATTCACAACATGGTAAATGTTCCACCTGCTCACACTTGCTGGAGGCATAGAGATGGGAAAATGTTTCTGATCCAGGAATAAAGAAGCTATAAACAGTTTTACACTGCATTAGATCCCAAAGGGAAGTTAAAAGTCTGATAACTGGAAGAGTCATTTATTGAAATAATCCTTGATATCATAAACATTGCTTCTATTGTAATGGCCAAATAACAAAGACAAACAACGTGGCAGACTGTTTAGGAAAAGATAAGTCCCTTTTCACATATTCAGAGTTCTGTGCTTTTGTTTTTCAATGCTGCTATGGGTGAGAGACTGGATAGCCAAGCAGAAGTAGGTTTTAGAATTAAAAATTTATCTCCATTTTGAATTAGATATTCAAACTGAAGTTCAAATGAATGATTCAAACAGTGAAAAACTTCAGGAAACTGATATTTCAAACAATTCACAGTTTTAATATAGTTTTGTAACATATTTAAAAGTGGTATTTGAGTTTTAGGCCTTGTAATTAACTTCTGGTAATAAAATTAGCCTAGTCTTTTAACTGGAATTTTTTTATTCTTAATATATTACCTGAATTTTTCAGTGAGCAATTTTAAACCTGACAGAAAAAAATAATGAAAATTTGAGCAAATGGCTATATGATGACACAGTTTAAGCTTCTTCATTCATTCTTTGTTGAACTGTACACCATTAGTTAATGTGTGTAACCAACATTAAACACTGAAAAGTTAAATTATTCAAAAATACTTGTATTTGATATGTACTTATTTTTCAGTGTTTGAAAAATAAAGACATTTCACAAAATATTATATATCACAACATTTTCATTAGAAATAATAGTTTTATGAATTTTTAAAATATCTGTTATATCATAATGTGCCAGATCATTCTGTATCATAATTGTATGTACAATTTGAGTGGCTTAAAACTGCAAAGGATAATTTACCTGTCACGCAAAGATGCCTTTCCACTGAGATCATTCTCCACATTGTCACTCAGGGTTCCAGGCTGCTTCAGTGGGTCTTATAAACAGGGTGGAAGAGTGGGAGAATAAAGAAAAGTTTTTCAGTTCCTTAGCCAGAGACTTTCATGTGTCACCTTCTCATATAACCCATTGGATTGGTCAAATGGACTTCACATGGCCGCATAGAGTTGCAAAGGGGATGAGAAATGAGGTCTTTCTTTGCCCATAAGGAGAGGGAAACAATTTTGATGAATATTAGCAATGTCTATTCACATGCATGCAAACATGTTCTAACTTCTGGAATATACTACTTATTTTAATATAGTCTATAAAAAAAGAAACCTACATTGAGCATCTCTCCCACTAAATGCCACTCGTCCAACAACTGGATAATGTATTTCTTGTAAATTATATCAACTTAGCAATATTTATTTATTAGAAAATCATGAATAAAATGCTATGACCTGAGGAAGACATCATTTGCCCCTTTCTTAGAAAAATCTTATATAGCTGTTCATTACTTTGCAAGAATATCCTGCACTTGCCATGTGTGAAATTTATAACGGTGGAAGATTTCATCAAACTGTGACCTAAGGTATTATCCTTAGAATGAATTTGAAATTTTCTGGGCATAACCAGGAGCTATTTCTCTGCTAGCAGTGGCTCCAGGTAAATGGGGAACACTCGGGGCAATCTCTCACTCTGTAAAGAGTTTTCCAATTCTTTTAAGCACTTAGAGGCCAGGAAAAGATACTTTATAAATCAATAAGTTACTATAATGCCATAAGCCTTTGACCTGTCTGAATCATTAGACTCAATTTGCATTGCTTAAAAGTCAAAATAATAAGTGCAGAGAGGAAAAACCATTTATGACTCAGCAAATGCTTTCTTGTAGTCGATAAGTTGTGAGAGTGAGTAGAGAGACGAGAGGATGGTGAACAAGGTAGAAAGAACTCTTTCAGCTGCAAGAAGTTTGTAATATGATCAGTAAGAAAGAGGAAGTCCGTTTCAGTGTTTCCTTTGTGAACTCATATCTTCAAATTATTCCTACTTCTTTCTGATAGATTAACTGTAATTGTTGATACAGTTAATCTATAAATGTTAAAGATCAAAGGTACTTAAAAAGAAGTTGTTGCTTTTTATTTTGTGACTGAATTCTGATGCAACTGAGAATATAAATCAAAACTTCACAAAATTGATCCAGCTAGAGAGCCCCTCAATTTCCCATTCTGTTAGAAAAATATTTTGCTATTATACTATTAAAGGAACCTTTTTTTATTGTTTCTGTCTTCCTACTTCTTTTAAAATATCATACATTTAAATGCATATTTTTATTTGGTAAGCCACCTGTCAACAACTTGTAGGTATTCAATTAAGTATGTTTTAATTCTGCAAAAGAAGAAGTTCATATCGTTGTCCCCTACAAAATAAACTTGTATTTTGTAACACTTGCTTACTAAAGTAGTAAGTAACTATTCAGTAGTAAGTATTAGTAGTCAGTATTCCCCAATGGTGCAGTGGTAAAGAATCCACCTGCCAATGCAAGGGTCGGGGAGACAGGATTCGATCCCTGGATCAGGAGAATCCCCTAGAGGAGGAAAATGCCAACCCACCCCAGTTTTCTTGCATATTTCTTCCCATGGACAGAGAAGCCTGGAGGGCTGCAGTCCCTGAGGTCAGAGAGTTGGGCACAACTGAGGGACTGAGCATGCATGCCCACACATTCAATATGGTAGCTGGTTGGCAATAACTCATCCATTGAAACTTGATGCCTGAACAGAATGAATATATTATGAATAACTTTCAATATATGAATTGATTCTGTTAATTTTCAAATAAGAAAACTGAGGTGCAAAGAAATAAAGACTTTCATGTGAAGTCTCAGAACTCATTGACTACCTTTCTACCTATAAAATGCAGACCCATTTCTCTTCATTGTATATACAATGTGTTTCTCCAAAGATAAAAAGTGATGCAGAAGAGAGGTCTTTCAGTCAACTTGATTATCATTTTCCAATTATTAATTTATTTTTTCATCTAACCATTCATTCAAAAAACATTTATTGAGTATTTTTCAGGGAACAAACTCTGGGGATTCAGATGTTTTCAGTTCATTGTCATTGCTTTTAAAAGCTCACATACTAACAGGAGGTGAAAACAACATTTATGTTGTGCTAATTGCAAAGTGCAAAATGATATGGATAACTTGTTACTTTTGCAAAGTTATTTGGCCAAGGCTTGCTTTAAGCAAAAAAAAAAAAAAAGAGTTTGTCAAATTGGAAAGAAAGGAAAGTTACCTCTTGCCAGAAAGCGTCATTAGGGCAGGTGGAGGGTGTTGTGATCCGAACATGTGGGAGACTTGAGGCATCTATAGGACCTGAACTGAATGTAAAGGCTGGGACTTGAAAGGTGGTTAGAACTTTTGGTTGAAATAATATTGGAATACTAGTTTTATCCTTTACTGATTGCTGAATTTGAGCAACTACTTAACTTCTCTGACTTTCAATGTATTCCTTGTTAACTGGGATCATTCTTCCCTTCCCAATAGATATCATTCATTGTTAATATTTAGTTAAATAAAATATAAAGCATTTAGCACAGTGACATGTAAAAAATAAACATCTAATGTTTTTAAAGATCTCAAAAGCCTTTTAACCACTATGTTGATATGTTGAGATGATCACCAAATTACACAGAATATATAGATACCATGGCTATATGCTGTACGAATATAAATACATGTGCCAATAGTGCATATTTATTTGTTCAAATAATTTAACAGGAAAAAATCATTCAACATTCCATAAGCCATCTTAATATAGCCTTCCTTCCAAACACCAACTTGAAAAACAAATTGTCTGAGAATCTGTCTACCATATATCTTAGACAAAATATACCCCCCCAAAAAATATATATATAGTAGAATGTTAATAATTTGCATGGAAAAAAAGTTTATGGTCCAATTAATTTAAATTTAATTTACTCAGATTTTGACCTGATTAAGCTAAATTTAAAAGTTTTATTGACTGAATGATTTATTACAGCCTTTAAGAAAGAGATAAAGTACATAATATCTCACTGATTAATTTCACCATGGAATATATTTATTATGGAATATCTCATGTCATTATTGTTTCTTAATATTTTGAAAAATTTTGCTTTAGACATTTATTTCTATCTAGGCTTGTCACTTTCCAAAATTGGAGCTAGAATTTGCCTGCATCTGAGCCATGTACTTTACATATCCTATTTTATCTGAACACATGTATAACAGTAGGGAGGGCAAAAATTCAACCATTTTAGGCCAGAAAAATATTTGGTTCTTATTCTTTTCATTTGTTTTTCTTTTGTTGTCAGTTTCATACATTCATTTTAATTTATAATTTTTATATTTTTTTATCTTAAATCTAAAATAAGCAGAATAATGTGTATTTTTATTTAGTTCTCATTCCAATTCTTGAGACCTGATATATAGTTAGTCATTTAAAACATAATTATCACTATATATTTGTCTATTGGGCAAATTAGACAAAGTTTGTTACCTTTCTCTTACAGGAATCCTGGTAAATATGCATTACTCTAATCCTAAAAGATTTTAAATGCTTGTACTTTTATTGACTAGTTCTCCTTGTCATTCACATTACTTTCAGAGGAAGGAAAGAAATCCAGAAACACACATATGGCAAACACATAGACAGGAGTGAGCTGATTCTAACATGCTATTGTCCGTGTTGACATAAATTTATTAGAGGAATGAATATTGGTTTCTATTTGTCTGCATGTCATGTCTGGCTGTGGTATACATTATGCCAATGCTATTTTGGATTGATTGCTGACAGCAGCATCATTCATTATGCATGTGAGAAATGAAGTCCCAGAGAAATAATTTTTTTTCAGTTTGACTCCATGAATATACAAAAAGGTTGGAATTTCTTTGTGGTGGTAATCAGACAATAAATGTCTCATTAACATGTTTAAACTACATACTAAGTTATAAGCATTCATAGTATACTGATAGTGATGTCTTCTTTTGAGGTTTAGCTGTGAGAAAATGTATGATTTGAAAAATAGCCTAGTACCTAGGAGAAGGCAACGGCACCCCACTCCAGTACTCTTGCCTGGAAAATCCCATGGACGGAGGAGCCTGGTGGGCTACAGTCCATGGGGTCCCTGAGCGTTGGACATGACTCAGTGACTTCACTTGCACTTTTCACTTTCATGCATTGGAGAAGGAAATGGCAACCCACTCCAATGTTCTTGCCTGGAGAATCCCAGAGACGGTGGAGCCTGGTGGGCTGCTGTCTATGGGGTCGCACAGAGTCGGACATGACTAAAGTGACTTAGCAGTAGAAACAGGCATTCCAACTTTGCAAATTGCAATGTTAAAATTATTTCACTATTAGTCTAGTGACGGAACAATGTTACATCTGCAAAGAAGAGAAAAAGATAAAAGAAACACTGAGTTTTGTGGTTGTTCAGGTTACTTCTAGTAAACTAAGGTAGAAATTTATTAAGACTCTGTTGCTCAGTTCATGTTTATAGTTTATAGTTCTAATTACACCAATCATGGTCTGTTCCAATTGTATATAATATTGAATTATAACCATGGCTTAAAAATCAGATACTGCAAACTGACTGAAGCAGAAAATCAACCAACAGAGGGAACAATGCATTAAAAATGAGATTTAAGTGTTGGAAGATGCATGACTTCAGTGACTCAGTTCCATAGACAGGATGTCTTGAACTATATTAGTCATTCAGTCATGTCCAACTCTTTGCAACGCCATGGACTGCAGCCTACCAGGCTCCCGTATCCATGGAATTCTCAGGCAAGAATACTGGAGTGGGTTGCCATTTCCTTCTCCAGGGCATCTTCCTGATCCAGGGATCAAACCCGGGTCTCCTGCATTGCAGGCAGATTCTTTACCCTCTGAGCCACAGAGGAAGCCCCAGATGTCTTGAAACAATGTCTTTAATGAAAATAGTCAGTTTTCAGTTACCAATTGGCCTATGAATCACATTATGAAGGCACATTAAGTGTATTTCAAGTTGAGTGCACTTTCACATGGCTTTTAAAAAGGTTCTAATTTTGTTGAGTTTTGAACAAACTGAATAACCTTAAAATGGGGTTGGGCTTCTACACCATTTTTGTGGAAAATAAATGAGTTTATCTTCTATTAGAGTTCAACATTTCTAAATATTTCTAAATTTCTATCTAACTTTGTTATTATTATTTATGCATTAACAATTTCTCATGTTTGTTGTTCTAGTTTGTTTCCATTGTTTTTTGTTTGTGTGGTCTGGGACACTTTTCAGATGTTTTTGGAGAAGGGAATGGCTATCCACTTCAGTATTCTTGCCTGGAGAATTCCATGGACAGAGGAGCCTGGTGGGCTACAGTCCATGTGGTCGCAAAGAGTTGGACACAACTGAGCGACTAACACTCTCACTTTTCAGATATATAAGGTTATGATGCAATATGAAGAAAAATGTTGTAAATATGTATATCACTCAGTATAGTGTAAACACAATTTTACCTAGTCTGTCTATCTCACTGTTACCTATGATGTGTATATATTTTAAATTTCAACAGTGTAATCATTATCAGAAAGCAGAAAGATTTAGGACAAAGAAAAATATTAAAAACATCTTTCTATTTACGTGTCATTCAGTTCATCCTTCACTGTGTTGTTTAAAAGTATCTAAATTATATGCAGCCCTTCTGAAGGCTGTAGTATAGTGACTTGCATCTTTTTTGCATACAAGTTATAGTAACTTATATAGACTTTATCAGTCCTAACAGTCACCTTATATTGCACTGAGTAGCAAATTAGTACTGCCTGCATTGGTATTAAATGTCATTTATACCAAAAAGCAAATTTGTACTAAATTTTATACAAAAGATCACTAAGGTAATAAGAATTTCATACACTCTATTGATCAAATTTGGGAAGCTACAAACAGCCAACATTACTGGAATTCATCTTATGGTGAATAAATGAAGGATACTTAATAAAGTATAGAGAAAAACATCACCATATGTCCATTTACTAGTTTTATTATGAAAGCCTTTCAGCAAATCACTGAAAATCCTATAAAAGGATTAAAAATTCAGTTTTATCTATAACTTAGCATTAATAACTGCTTCAAATATTGTTTGTTTAGCTAGTGAGCAAAAAACTAGAAGTTGCATCAAACTATTTTGTCACCTAGAAAGAACTATGTAAATTGCAAGAATATTAAAATATTACTTTGCATTAAAAAAGAGAAAGTTTAGAAAGGTTATGTGTTGGCCAATGTTCAAACTTATTTTTGGTGAGTGACAATACTTTGTAAGCAATAAAACATTTACATTTATGAAAAATATTAAGACCTTTTGCCAGTGATGTAGGGGGTCATTTTCCCTAAGATTTAGCTTACCAAAACCTATTGGAAATAAAGTAGGAAACCCCAATAAATCCGTAAATAGTAAAACATCAGAAAAACCTATTAATTTAGGTCAAGTATTTATATTGCCATAAGAAAACTAAACATATTATCATGTCAGTGAAGTCACTCAGTCCTGTCCGACTCTTTGCGACCCCATGGACTGTAGCCCACCAGGCTCCTCTGTCCATGGGATTCTCCAGGCAAGAATACTGGAGTGGGTTGCCATTTCCTTCTCCATGTCAAAATATATACAAATCTATGAATTTGTAGTTAAGTTTTTCAGTAAAAATTCTTGTGAATGTAGGCGTGACTTATCCATCTCTTCTGATATATAGAATATGGAGAAGTGATGTTTTGTGACTCCCAGTGGTAAGCTTTTAAAAGGATAAATTCCTCCTGGTCTTCTTTCTCCACTGAATTGCTCATAGCAGAACAACTAAGCTGACACGTTACGAAAACATCACTTTGACGACAAAGATCTTATAGTCAAAGCTATGATTTTTCTAATAGTCATGTATGTATGTGAGAGCTGGGTCATAAAGAAGGCTAAGCACTAAAGAATTGATGCTTTCAAACTGTGGTGCTAGAGAAATCTCTTGAGAATCTGTTGGACAGCAAGGAGATCAAAACAGTCAATCCTAAAGGAAACCAACTCTGAATATTCATTGGAAGGACTGATGCTGAAGCTGAAGCACCAATACTTTGGCCACCTGATGCGAAGAGCTGACTCATTGGAAAAGACACTGATGATGGGGAAGATTGAGGGCAGGAGGAGAAGGGGACGACAGACATCATTGACTCAATGGATATGAGTTTGAGCAAATTCTGGGAGATGGTGAAAGACAGGGAAGCCCGGAGTTCTACAGTCCATGGGGTCGCAAAGAGTCAGACATGACTGAGCTACTGAACGAGAACGAGGATATTCAAGAATTCATGAGGAGTGACCCATGAATAGAACTGAGCCCTTCCAGCAGAAATGAGTATCAATTTGTGAGCCATGTAAGTGAGACTCCTTGGAAGCGCATCCTCTAGTCTGTGGATGACTACAGCTTCAGCCAACAGCTTGAGATCAACGAGGACCAAAGCCAGAAACACACAACAAAGTCACTCCCAAGGTCCTGATCTGCACAAAATGTGAGAGATAATAAATGCTCATTGTTATTTTAAACCACTAAATTCTACAGTAATCTGTAATGCAGCCATAGATAAATAAAAACAACAGAAGAAAAAAGCATACTAGGCTCTAGTGATTAACCTTTGACAGCTGAAGACTGATAAATAAAATGAACTATGAAATAGAATAGACAATCCAGAAACAAACTCACACATCAATATAAACTTGATATACAGCAGAATCGTCACTACTGTAGAACAATAAGGAAAGAATTCAAAAAATCTGGCAGAAAAAATACAGGGTTTTTCATTACATCATACATAAAAATATCTGGTGGCTTAAAGATTGAAAGGTCAAAAAGATGAAGCTTTAAAATTTTAGGAAAAAGTAAGACAATTTCTTACTGGTGATAAGGAAGAAATTCTTAGACAAGATGATATTTCTAAAAGTGTTGTTTATTTGAGCTTTAAAATTATCTGAAACTGTTTTAGAATAATTTATTTTCAAATTATGTAAAACAAAGTTAATAGAGTATTATAACCTGATAATGAAAATTTACCATCTATTCTTAGAGAAAAAAGGTTTGCCTAGATAAAGTGGAATTTGTAAAGTGAATAAATGTATAATTGTTCTCCCATATCCCGAGTCTTTTTATTTTTTGTGTGTGTAATGATTCTTCTTGTGCCCTATGGTGTATTTATGCCACTGCTAGTTGCTCAAGAGCCTTCTTGTTTAAAAATAACAAAGAGAATAACAGCAAAAACTCTTAAGTAAGCATTGAACAGAGTCAGACTCAATCCCTTCAGATTTTTCACTTTTTTATCTAATCCTCTTCCACTTCCCCTGCCACCAGCAACTTCAATCAAATCTAGACTCCTGAGTACAGACATCTTATCTGTCCTTTTTCATTAGTCTAGATGTGACCCAAATAGCTCGCTCTTTGTTTTCTTAGTTTAGCTGAAGCCACTTGGAATTTCCCAAAGTGATTTATCAATATTTAATCAATATTAGGGGAAATCAAGACTAGATAAATAAGTACATTGCCAAAGCATAATAATAAATATTTGAAAATTATCTGTTTTGCTTTCTAACATGATAAATATTAGGCTCCCATGCAATCCTGGCCTCAGACACTGACTTAGGTCCTTTCCTTTCAGTTCATAATTTGATGTGTAACAGTGTAGTGCAGGGACACTCAATATATTTTCTGATATCTTTACCCTACATCAAAACTCAATACACATACTTACACATAAAGATATGTATATATACATGTAAATATATATATATGTGTATGTATTACTAAAAAAAATCCAAAGTAATATTGGGCAATTATGAGTAACACATTTAGATTTTTTAATGTGTATCAAAATCTAATACATTTATTTCTCATGATCAAATTTTGGATCACAGAGATCAGCAATTTTATTTTAAATGAAGTAGAATAAGATATAATACAAAAGAAAGTACCACAGTGCATCACAGGTGGTAAGAATAAATGTGGTTTTTTTTTTCAGCTATATTTTCTATGTATGTCTGAAATGTTCTATATTTATACTGGTTTAGTTGCTAAGTCGTGTCTGACTCTTGCAACCCCATGGACTGTAGCCCACCAGGCTCCTCTGTCCATGGGATTTTCCAGGCAAAAGTACTAGAGTGGGTTGCCATTTCTTCTCCAAGGGATCTTCCCAACCCACGAATCGAGCCAGGGTCTCCTGCACTGCAGGCAGAGTCTTTACCAACTGAGCTATTAACTACTGACTGTTATCGTTAGAAAAGTTTGAAAGCTACTAATAAAATTTCCCTCTAAAGAAATGTCTTCCCTTTTTTTCTATAATGTTTATCTGTAGTCCCATTGTTTGCCCCTCTTCTCTCTTTGGACAGCTGGTATTACTTAGTCCAAGAAAATAGGCTAATTACCATGTAGTCAAGTCTATGGTCTTCCCAGTAGTCATGTACAGATTTGAGAGCTGGACAATAAAGAAGGCAGAGCACCAAAGGATTGATGCTTAACCATTGCACTGGAGAAGACCCTTGAGAGTCCCTTGGAAAGCAAGGCGATCCAACCAGTCAATCTTAAAGGAAATCAACCCTGAATATTCATTGGAAGGACTGATGCTGAAGCTGAAGCTTTAATACTTTGGCCACCTGATGCAAAGAACTGACTTATTGGAAAAGACCCTGATGCTGGGAAAGATTGAAGGCCGAAGGAGAAGAGGGCAACAGAGGATGAGCTGGTTAGTTGGTGTCACAGATTCAGTAGACTCAAACTTGGGCAAACTCCAGGAAATAGTGAAGGACAGGGAAACCTGGTGCACTGCAGTCCATGGGGTGAAGAGTCAGACACCACTTGACAACTGAACAATAACAACAGGTTTGTTATTCAGACTCACCATCTGCATGTCAATATCACCCATGCGTATGTACAATAACCTGCCAATCAGAGCTACAAATAGGTCACCTCCATGTGTGATGGCAGGAAAGCTGAGGTAGTAGCCAGTAATTTACTACCATGGGAAAGGCATGATCAAGGCTGCTTCAGCTGGGAAATCAATGAAAGCAAATGAGGCCCACGAGAATAGGTAGAGTTGAGTGGCAGGGCATGATACATGATTTGGGTAGGATACTGTTCACTACTGTCCACCCAGAACTATTTGCATCCTTTCACAACATTGGAAACTTTTTATGAGAGCAAGTTATCTTCACTTCTTCCCTAAAAGGAGAGGGCAGTGTCAGCCCCTAAAGGAAATGGTCATTTGTAATCTCTTAAAAAGACTTAAAAAGGGTTTGCAAAACAAGCTACTATTTTCATTCTGAAGGTAATCCTAGGTTCGTAATTAACATTCATCATCTCTTACTTCCGTAGTCCATTCCAGATTCACCAAATCTTTTGCTAGAAGTTCTTGTGATCTGAGTCCCATGCCTGGGGAAGGAGGGATACCCATGATCAAAACCTTATTACTGAGCAGTCTGAGCCCTTAGCCCTTAGTCCGAGCCCTTTTCTTGTGCTTCCATTTGCTCATGTACAATGACCACTGGGCGCAAAAGCACCAAGGTTTATACCCCAATGCATTGCCAGGGACACATTCCTCGAAACCCACATTGTGAAACCACAACCAAAGTTCCTCATTCAATATAGCAACTCTTTTTTTTTTTCTTTCAGTTTTCTTCATAAATACTTAACATAAAACACTGTCGTCATTATGACATAAGTGGGTTGCCATGCCTTCCTCCAGGAGATCTTTCCAACCCAGGGATCAAGCTCATGTTTCTTTACATCTTCTGCATTGGCAGGCAGGTTCTTTACCACTAGCACCACGTGGGAAGCCCCATATATTGCAAAATGATTACCACAATAAGTAATACATCATTTCATATATTTAATTTTTTTTTAATTTTTAATTTTTATTTTACTTTACAATACTATATTGGTTTTGCCATACATTGACATAAATCTGCCATAGGTGTACATGAGTTTCCAATCCTGAACCCCCCTCCCACTTCTCTCCCCATATCATCTCTCTGGGTCATCCCAGTGCACCAGCCCCAAGCATCCTGTATTCTTATGATAAGAACTTTAGAATCTACTCTCTTAGGAACTTTCAAATAAATTACTCTTTTCTTTCTCTGTGGATCTACTGACATGAGAGCCCAAAGTGCTGGGTAGCAGTTGCAATTATTTCCACTGGGGCTTCCCAGGTGGCTTAGTGAGTACAGAATCTGCCTGCCAGTGCAGGAGGTATAAGAGGTGCAGCTTCAATCCCTGGGTCAGGAAGATCCCCTGGAGGAGGGCGTGGCAACCCACTCCAATATTCTTGCCTGGCAAATCCCATGGACAGAGGAGCCTGGCAGACTATAGTCCACAGGGTTGCAGAGTCAGACACGACTGAGTGACTCACACACACACACACACACACACACACACACACACAAACACACAGAACTTTACTATGACCTTTAGTGGAAGCAACACTCCAGTGTCTGTCCAACTTACCTCTGTTGGTTAAATCACCAAAAATCATAGCTGTTTTAAGATGTTCACAGTGATTAAGTTGGGCAAAAGTGTTTGACTGGATTTGAAGGAGAGAGAAAGGAAGAGGAAGAGAGACAAACAGGAGCTGGAGAGAGAAATAGGCATTGACAGAATAAGCGCAAATGAGCCTTGTTCATATTTTAAATGCATGTCATAGTCTGGGGCCTATCACATGGCCCTATCTAATTATAAGGTACAGACTCAGATTTGTGATTGTCCCAAGTTTTAATAGGAATTCTTCTAATAGGAATACTTCCTTAAAGGAAGGCTGAAAGGTTTTGGCATTTGAAATTTCTTTGGCATCTAGAAGTTGTTGATGTCATTCATATACACATTAGATTAATAATACATGAATCCTGAGAAACATCAAAAAAAAAATGAATATGTCTACTCTCAAAGCAGTGTGGCTGACCTGAAAACATTTCCCGTCTTCCGTCTTCAGCATTTCTAAGGAACAAAACAAAACCACTCCAAAAACTAGGCCCACACTGCCAAATCCATAGATTTACCTTTTTTTGATCTTTTCTTGTTCTTAATTCTACTCTCAAGCATCACAACCACTCTAAGAACTGTCCCCAACACACCCTCAAAAATGCCCCCATTCAGCTTCTTCTCCACCTCAGTAGAGGATCAGTGGTTAATTAGAATAAACTCAAAAAAAAAAAAAAAAGGAAAAAAGAAAGAATTTTGGACTTAAGGATCCTAAATAACAATAAAATGAGCTCCTCTACCCCTCCCCTTCGGGCCTCCCCAGTGGTCCAGTAGTAAAGTATCCAGCTGTCAGTACAGGAGATGCGAGTTTGATTCCTGGGTCCAGAATATCCCCTGGAGAAAGAAATGGCAACCAACTCCAGTATTCTTACCTGGGAAACACCATGGACAGAGGAGCCTGGCAAGCTGTGGTCCATGTGGTTGCAAGGAGTCGGATATAATTTAGTGACTAAAGAACAGCAATCATTCCCCTGGTGGAAATGAATTAACCATTAAAAACACAATTGCCTGATATTACCTCCTGGAAATGAGAAAAAAATTTATTTTCCAAGAATAAATTAAATAGGTATCCTAGTAGGAGCAGGGAAATTAGTATACAACCACAAATAGACACAAATATATACCGTATATATTGCAAATTTTTATCTATAGTCAGCTTCAGAGCATTTGCACTTGCTTTTTCTCTGTTTGGAATATTCTCAACAGGACATTTTCATGACTGTGTTCTTTAAATTCTTCAGATTTTCCAAACATTGCTCTTCAGGATATTATTCTTTGACTACCCTAAATAAATCTTGTCTTCCATCAATCTCAAGTATTATCCACTTTATAATCTTTATGGGCATCTAACCCTTCATTTACTCATTGTTTATATGTTTATGTGCTAAAAGTCACTTTAGTCATGTCGACTCTTTATGACCCTATGGACTGTAGCCCTCCAGACTCCTCTGTCCATGGGATTTCCCAGATAAGAATACTGGAGTGGGTTGCCATTTTCTCCTCTAGGAGATCTTCCCAATCCAGGGATCAAACCTGCATCTCTTATGTCTCCTGCATTGGCAGGAGACAGCAAAGGTAGGCTCTTTACCACTAACACCACCTGGGAAACTTCTTATATGTTTATAGTCTTCCTCAAAGAAATATAAATTCATCAGAGAAATGTGTTTTATCAGGATGGTATGCAGTACATGAATCTCTAGTGCGTAGACTTGTTTTGGCATGCAGGAGAACTCATTAAATATTTAATACATGGAACATTATTTTTATAGTCTTTATTGGAACATGAGAGTAAAAGATATTGAAAATATAGGCCACCTAAAAGTGTTGGTACCTGTTTTTATCACTTGCTAGCTAGATATCTTAAAATATATTCTTAATAGAATTTGTTACTCAAGATACATGCCAATGCATATGTAAATATCAAGAGTTATATTAAAAAGTGCATTTCACATTTGATTAGTTGACCAATTATAGAAGAAATACTATGAATATTATCAAATATCCAGAAATAAAAATAGTTTACATTGGGATTTGAAGTCAATTATAGGATCTGGTGTGAGGTATTTATACCAACTTATCTTACACACCACTGTATTTTATTTTATCAAGGTCTTAATTTATCACTTAGATACTGGCTGATTATTTCATAAAAGTGCTAGGTGATAGGAAGAAATTATTTTAAATTGCAGCAGAAATTTTTAAATTGCAGTGAGTGAATCATTCACAAATGGGATATTCTACATGTAGATAATTAAGAGTTGGCTGAAGATAAATGCTTCTGATTTTGATGATGTCTTTGAGAAAGTAGCACTTATAATATTCATCAGGTTGAAGGACCTTCATTTTAATACAATTCCTGTATGCTATCATATTATTCCAATCCATTTCACAGGAAAAGTATCCATTGTTATAAAGATATATTGTTTGCGTGGCTCGCTACATCACTGTCACACAATTAATATTCAAGTAGTATGAATACTGTTGCCAGACTAAGGGAAATTGAAATCAAAACATTTAATTATTTTTGTTATTTTTGGTGTATGAATTAGGGGAGGTGATTTTAGTTTGACAAGAAAAGAGAATAAAAAATCCACTTGCCTTTTTTTCTGAACACATTTTCTCCTTTTGCTGCTTAATTTTCATCTCACCTCTATATTGTTTTTTTTTTTTACTTTAAATCACTTTTATTTATTTATTTATTTAATTTATTTTTTATTTTACTTTACAATTCTGTATTGGTTTTGCCATACATTGACATGAATCCACCACGGGTGTACATGCGTTCCCAAACATGAACCCCCCTCCCACCCCCCTCCCCACAACATCTCTCTGGTCATCCCCATGTACCAGCCCCAGGCGTGCCATATCCTGCATCGGACATAGACTGGCAATTCGATTCTTCACCTCTATATTGTTAAAATATTTTAGATTTTTAAAATTATAGAAAATAGCCCCTAAAAAATTCTTGGAAAAAATTTATATGCACAATACTGATACTAAACCATTGAATAGCTTTTACAATATGAAGCTGTATTACTATATAGGACATCTGACATCTTTATCATACTTCATCATATCTTTAGACTGGTAACAAATTATATTCCCACCTAGCATTAATAATATTAATTCACATTTGTTGTCAGGATGAAGTACTAACGCCTAGGATAGGGCATATCTATCACATCATTTTATACACTAAATTAATTATTAATTTAAGCCCTAACAATAGCTAAGGGCTTCCTCAGTGGCACAGCAGTAAATAATCTGCCTGCCAATGCAGGAGACACAGGTTCAATCCCTGTATTGGGAAGATCCCCTGGAGAAGGAAATTGCAACCCACTTCAGTATTCTTGCCTGGAGAATTCCATGAACAGAGGAGCCTGGTGGGCTACAGTCCATGGGTCTCAAAAGAGTTGAACACGACTGAGTGACTAAATAGTAACAACAGCAAACAATACCTATATTAACTCTATCACATATGGTACATGTCACTTCCAGAATAAAATGTCTTATCAATCAGAAAGTACAAGTTTTCATGATGATCTGATACATTATTCATTGTTTCATTCAGTAGAAGAATTGTATGCAATGCTGAATTTTTTAATGCTGCACAGGAATTGCTTTCAAAGAGGAAAAAATAATATAAGTGAAAATAGTGCACATATCACTTATTGCTCTTAAATGTTTTCTTCTGGTAGTATTTTTATTTATATCGCGTTATGGTGTTTTTTTTCATATATGCTGCTACAGACTACTTTTTGATCTCCCACCATTTACTATTGCAAAGTTCAGGTTGGCTTTCAACATATACCATTTCTGAAATATGTATCTTAGATATGCAGGTTGTTTACTAACAGTGAAATTTGTACACAGAGCTTTGGTGACCCTCTCTCATAACTGATCTTTAGATATATAAGGACCTTTTTCATTGTTCTATCAGTCATTCAATTCACAACACTGCACTCCTATCATCATTCACTATCATGAAATAAAGTTTTCTTTAATATTAAGCATTATATATGTGGAGATATGAATTTGTTTCTGTTAACAAAACAAATAACCACTATGCTGAGATGTCATGATAACATTTTAAAAGATAAAAGGAAAAATAGTTATGAGCAAATTTCAGGCTAGGAGTAAAATAATATAAAATCCTCTACAGCTATGTATAATAAAAAGAACCAAAGTGGGGAAATATATTCTTTATTATCGTCTTCAGCAATGTATAAAAATCAAGAGAGAACTTTGTTAGGTATACAAAACCTACGTAACCATTTGCTTAACTAGGCCACTGGGTGGTAGACAGAAATGAAGAGGCACTTGACTTGTTTACTTGTAACTTAATCGTGCAGCCATTATTGATTGGTTTCCAATTATATTTGACAACTATATGTGATTATGATTTAAGAAGAAATTACCTTATGCTGCTTGTATAAAATGTGCTCTGCACAATAAAGTTTTAAAAGTAAAATATACCAGGATGGAGAGATGGAGTTCTCCAGGCCAGAATACTGGGGTGGGTAACCTTTCCCTTCTCCCAGGGATCTTCCCAACCCAGGGATAGAACCCAAGTCTCCCGCATTGCAGGAAGATTCTTAACTAGCAGAGCCACAAAAGAAGCCCAAGAATACTGGAGCAGGTAGCCTATCCTTTTTCCAGTCGATCTTCCCAACCCAGGAATTGAACCAAGATCTCCTGCATTGCAGCTGGATTCTTTACCAACTGAACTAACAGGGAAGCCCTATCCAAAAATTAATCAATATTTTCTCTTTTTCTTTTTGACCATTTATAAATATGCCAAGCAATGAAATACACATTAATAAATGTGGCAGAGACAGTTGGTTCTCACCAATATTCTAGATGTCTCTTGATACTCCCCGTTCTCCCTTGTGGTGAGGGCTTTCCTTCTCTTGTGGTTCAGTCGCTTAGTCGTGTCCCACTCTTTCGACCCCATGGCCTGCAGCATACCAAACTTCTCTGCCCTTCCCTTGAGGTGCAGGGTTTTCCTGTCCTTTATTCTATTTTGACCATATAGATTAAAGCTATTCTATTTAGCCACTAAGTGCTGGATTTCCTTAAGACTCTCCTGGGACGTTTTTTTCTCACTGTACACGCTCTAGTTGAGCTATCTTACAATACCTACAGCTTCAGTCACCACATAAAGCTTTCTGTCTTAGCCACATTCTCTTCTCTGTACTATTCATATTCCTATTTAATATTTCCTCTTTCTACCTAAAGGAAATCTAGATGCATCTTATCCCAAAGAGAAATCATCATTATCAGTTTAGTTCAGTTCAGTCGCTCAGTCGTGTCAGACTCTTTGCAACCCCATGAACTGCAACATACCAGGCCTCCCTGTGCATCACCAACTCCCAGAGTTTACTCAAATTCATGTCCATTGAGTCGGTGATGCCATCCAACCATCTCATCCTCTGTCGTCCCTTTCTCTCTCCTTCAATCTTGCCCAGCATCAGAAGCTTTTCCAATGAGTCAGCTCTTCACATCAGGTGGCCAAAGTGTTGGAGTCTCAGCTTCAGTATCAGTCCTTCCAATGAATATTCAGGACTGATTTCCTTTAGGATGGACTGGTTGGATCTCCTTGCAGTCCAAGAGACTCTCAAGAGTCTTCTCCAACACCACAGTCCAAAAGCATGAGTTCTTCGGTGCTCAGCTTTCTTAATAGTCCAATTCTCACATCCATACATGACTACTGGAAAAACCATAGCTTTAACTAGTTAGATCTTCATTGGCAAAGTAATGTCTCTGCATTTTAATATGCTGTCTAGGTTGGTCATAATTCTTCTTCCAAAGAGTGAGTGTCTTTTAATTTCATGTCTGGAGTCACCATCTGCATTGATTTTTGAGCCCAAAAAAATAAAGTCAGCCACCGTTTCCCCATCTATTTCCCATGAAGTGATGGGACTGGATGCCATGATCTTAGTTTTCTAAATGTTGAGTTTTAAGCCAACTTTTTCACTCTCCTCTTTCACTTTCATCAACAGGCTCTTTAGATCTTCTTCACTTTCTGCCATAAGGGTGGTGTCATCTGCATATCTGAGCTAATTGATATTTCTTCTGGCAATCTTGATTCCACCTTGTGCTTCATCCAGCCCAGCATTTCTTATGATGTACTCTACAAATAAGTTAAATAAGCAGGGTGACAATATACAGCCTTGATATACTCCTTTCCCAATTTGGAACCAGTCTGCTGTTCCATATCTAGTACTCACTGTTGCTTCTTGACCTGCATACAGGTTTCTCAGAAGGCAGGTCAGGTGGTCTGGTATTCCCACCTCTTTAAGAATTTTCCATAGTTTGTTGTGATCCACACAGTCAAAGGCTTTGGCATAGTCAATAAAGCAGAAGTAGGTGTTTTACTGGAACTCTTTTTCTTTTTTGATGATCCAACAGATGTCTGCCTTTTCTATAACCAGCTTGAACATCTGGAATTTCATGCTTCATGCAAATTTGAAAAACTCAGCAGTGGCCACAAGACTGGAAAAGGTTAGTTTTCATTCTAATCCCAAAGAAAGTCAATTGCAAAGAATGCTCAAACTACCGCAAAATTGCACTCATCATTATATTCCTCCACAAATGGCTGATCACCTTTTCTTCTGTTGCACATACTTGAAACCCAGGATTCATTTTTTACTCACTTTTCGCTTATCCCTATATCCCATAAGCAAAGCATCAATTTAAAAAAAAAAAAAACTATTACCTCAAAATGTTTCTTAATATGTCTACTCTTAGTCTCCAACAACTTAGTTGAAAATAACAGCAATGGCAAGGATGAAGCTGATAATGATAATAATGGCTGCTAACATTTATTGACTTATTGAGTACTGAATATATATCAGGTATTTTGAGGTTTGTCCTATGATAACCTACTAGCAGGTATCCTCACATGATATATAGCCATTCTTCAGTTCACTCTCCACATTAGTGTAAGAATAATATTATTAAGAGAAAATATAGATATCATGCTGCTTTTCAGACCCACCTAATGAGTTCCAGATGCTATTTGAATAAACGCAAAGTCTAGTATATGTCTGGCAAGGCTTATACAATGTCACCTTTACTTACTTTTCTTGTGCCTTGACTCACATGTCACGCCTTCTCATCCCTTTCCGTTAAGCTCCATCTCTTATATTCTTTTAATTCCTTAATGTAATTCATCCTTTAATTTATTATTCATTTTGTGAATATAGAATGGCTGTTCCCACTGACTCAATTAACTACTAATCATATTTGAGGTCTAATTAGTCCTCTGTCAGCTCCTACTGTTCGTGACTAGATCTGGTCCCATATATATCTACTTGTTTCCTTTCTTCTACACTAGTTACCTTGGTGGTTTAATGAAAATATGTGATTAATTTAATCTTCCCCCACTATATTGTAAGATTCATGAAACCAGGAAGTTTGACTTTTTCTGTTCACCTTCTTCACAGTTATCAGAATTCAGTGCACATCTGCTGGATGAATGAATAAAAAAGGAAGGAAGAAAATGTATATTCTTGCAAGTAAAATTGGGACCTTCACTTTTGCTTTTTGTTCTCTTTATACCCAAATCCAGTGAGATGTCATGTGTAAAGTCCAGTCCATTCCATTGTCTTAATTTCAAGACTTCATCATATTCACCTGAATTTCTATGATAACTGGTATTACTACTTCTCAAGCTTTTCTCTGTTTTAGAGTTCTTATCATAATTGTGATTTTCCCAAAACCTGGTCCAAATTTAAAATCTCTAAGTGGATCCTATTTCAGTTATCCAATGCTATATAACAAAACTCCCTCAAACATAATAACTTAATATTTATTATTATCTCTCATTAAAGTTCTTTCTTGGGATTCCTTATGGGGTTGCATTTAGATATTGGTAAGGATTAGTCATCTGAAGTCTTCACTGGGCTAAATAACCCAAGGTGCCTCACTCTATGACTTGCTTCTGTGGCAGGGAGCTCAGCTTGGGCTTTTGACTGTTATTCATTAAAACACACACACACACAAACAATAAAAAAAGAGAGAGTCACCACATCAGTTCATATTAAAGAGGAAGGCTGGTTAAGGAATATGAATACTGGGAGAGATGGTTCTTTCAAGGACCAAGTTTGAAGACTGCCACAATCTCCACAGCTTCACATAACAAGCATGAATGGCACTTCATAATCTCTCAACACCTGCCTACACCTCTAGTCTTAGCCTTATCCTTACGCCGCCCCCATTTGCTCATACTTACTCTTCACAAAGTGAATTTAGTTCCCTGAATACAGTAAACATGAATTTTATGCCACCAAACCTTATATGCTCCAAGATGCTTTATCTTTGTTTTTTATTTGCTAGTTTCATCTAAGTTCTTCTTTAGAATACAAATAAAGAAATTCTTTCCCTTTATGAGAAGCCTCTCTAACACTCCTCCAGATGTTTTATATTCCCATTGCAACTTTTGAGTTCTTGTACTTCATATACTGTAATCAGTTAAAGTTACTTAAATGCATCAATCACCTATTAGCTGATTTTATAGCAAGAGGTCATGTCAGGTAGTCGGGCAACCAATAAATTCTTGCAAAATGGATGCTGCTAAGTCACTTTAGTTGTATCTGACTCTGTGCGACCCCATAGACAGAAGCCCATCAGGCTCCCGCATCCCTGGGATTCTCCAGGCAAGAACACTGGAGTGGGTTGCCATTTCCTTCTCCAAGGCATGAAAGTGAAAAGTGAAAGTGAAGTTGCTTAGTCTCTTAGCGACCCCATGGACTGCAGCCTACCAGGCTCCTCCATCCATGGGAATTTCCAGGCAAGAGTACTGGAGTGGGGTGAAGCATTTATTTTGCTCCTAGGCTGTGCACATTTCTTAGGCTACTCATGGTAAATTTAATTTTCAGTCTTTCCCAGTATATGCATCACTTTACTCTGTGAGAATATTTCTCTTTCAAGTGTCTCAATAATAGGCTTTGAATTGTACATAAAATGCAAAGGAAACCTTATAACTATCAGTAATATACCTCATTAGTTGTCTAACATGAAGATTATTCCATGTAATTCCAATAAACGTGCTCATAACTAAAGACTGGTTCTTCTCAAGATTTTATGAACTTCATGCTTTTACATTAAAAATTTATGTTTTTTCTAAATTCAATAGATTTTAAGTTTCTTGTATAATTTCACTTCCAAAATTAGACAGTGGTTTTAAACATAATCATAATCTGAGAAATAGATGTTCAGATTTTTAAAATAAACTTGTTATAAGAAAGAATAACTAATATATATCTCATCCTATTTGTATGTCATATTAATAAATAAAAATTGGACTTTGACATTTCTGCAGCCACTAGATTGACTTTAATAATAGCATGAGTCAATTGCTTTAATAACTGTATTATTAAAGTAATTTTTGAATAAAATTATTTTTAATGTTTTACTCAATTGAGAGAAAAATTAACTTTAAATGCTCAGATATGACTTTTTATTATATAATCTCTTCAAAATGCTTCAATTTAATTGATCTTATATGGAAAAACAAAAATCCTTGAAAGGCATCAGATTAAGGTCACAGGTCAGTGTTCAAGCAAAGTAGAACTGGGCTACCAAATGATTTCCTGTTATTAAGCTGATAAATCAGAGCAATGTTGATAGATGTGAGCACTGGGACAGTATGTCAGTCTCATGAAAAAAAATGCTGAACAGACACAGGTGATCAATGCTGTCAGAGTCTTGAAAATAAAAATTTCAAAAAGGTCAGAGAAAGCATTGCAAAGGCTATATGTGGTGTTTACATATCTAAAAATGCAGTTTCCCTGTGATTAAATGTAAAAGGCTTCCTACGGCTTCACAATGAGCAAAGCTGAGGAACTTTCAAAATGAATGCATCTTGTTACGAAGGAGTGCACACTGACACTCCACATCCATCTGGACTGACTCCCACAGGCATCCAAAGTCAGTCCAGACTCCAAGTCTTTTTAGTTGTCATTTTCTTCTCTGTGTAACGTAGCTTCTTGTCAGTTCCTCATATCCTGCTTTGCCCACCCTCCAGGTCTTACACAAGCTCTGCCTCTTTTGAGGTGTTACATTAGTGTTCTACTCAATAGGAATACCACTTTTTTGACCCAATAAAATAATGCTTATTTAATGTGATCTAATTTACATTTCACTCTTAAATGCTCATCTAATTTTTTAGCTTTCAGTAGATACTCTCTGAATGCCTACCTTTTAGACTCAGTAATAAACAAATAAGACAGAATTCCTGCCTTCTGAAGATTTACATCTAGCAAGTGATTTAGAAGCTTTGGAGCCAGCATTCCCTTTGAGAGCATAACTGGAACAACTGCAACTTTCCCCAGAAAAATTTACTCACATAAAATTTAGCACAGAAATTTGTAAGATGCAATCATTATGATCATGAAAGGAGAGTCAAAGGATGCTCCCCAGGTAACATTTTTAATTCTGTTTTGTAAAAGTAATAAACTCTTTTCCACCTGATGAAGTATTGAAGAGTTATCTAGGGGAATATAACAGAAAGCACAGGCAAAAGGAAGAAGTGAAAAGAAGAAGAAGTGTAAAAAAGAATGGGACATCAAGGAAACATTAAGATTTTTCATTAGGCAAGAGGGTGGTGTGAACGTAGGTTGCAGATACATGTTGGAACAAGATGGTTTATGTACTTGCTAACATGCCAGGCCTGTTTGGGGGAACAGATAACTCATCTTCCTAGGAGAATTATCATTTTCCTATACCATAAGGAGTTTTAGCATGTTCTTCTTTCACATCTTTCACTAACTTTAAGCACCTCGTATGTAGTGCTTTGCAAATATTAAATATTAAACTGAGAGTTGACAAAGAAAGACTAGGAGAGGAGAGAGGGAGAAGGTTATTGAGTTAGCTGATCTGCAGAGTTCTGGAAAGGATAAACAAAGAGATGATTGAATTATAAATAGTATTATACTAAGGCCAATTATGTGTAAGTATAGGTTATTTTATGGGATTCCCTGGTGGCTCAGAGGGTAAAGCATCTGCCTGCAATGCGGGAGACCTGGGTTCAATCCCTGGGTCAGGAATATCCCCTGGGGAAGGGAATGGCATCCCACTCTAGTACTCCTGCCTAGAAAATTCCATGAGTGGAGGAGCCTGGGGGGCTATATAGTCCATGGTGTCGCAGAGTCAGACACAACTGAGTGACTTCACTTTATTTTTTTATAGATTATTTTAATAGGATGATGGAAATAAAGAAAATTAGTTTCATGTCATTTTATAAGAAATATTGTAAGTGAAAATATCTTTCTTGTAACAACAGTTTAGTTTTGTTGGAAAGAAAATTATCAACTATTCCTATAGGGTCCTGAATTAATCCTGATTAAATGATATAATATTTTATACTAGTAAAAATATAAAAAATATTTATACTAGTAAAACATAAAACATTTATGAAAACACTTATAATTTCTACTATAATATAATTATGACATAGGAAATATTTGTTTGGTCCAGTTACCTAAGTTCCTACGTATGTTAACTATCACAGTAGCCATTTATTTCACAAATATGTATTGAGACAACTGAGATTCAAGCCCTATTCTAGGTTGTTAGAGAATAGCAATGACAAAGTTCCTCTTCTCAATGGAACATATTAGAGAAGAGGAACATATTGATAAGCAAGTAAATAAATAAATGTGTGTGCTGATGAATGTACTATAAACGTCAGAATGCATCAGTCAGGCATTGTCACACACAAAAGAAATGGTATGTATCAATCACTAGAATCTCATCACTGCAGCTGTAAGCATTTATTTGACCCAAAGGTCTGGAGTCAGCAGGACATCAGCTGAAGTTTGATCTGAGTGCTGCCATGACTTCACTGGGCTCACTCATAGATCTCCTGTTTAGAGGCTGATCAAACTGGAAGGCTCAACTAAGAGAGTTGAACTTGGATGGCTCTATCTGCATTCTCTCACTCGCCTGTTAGGAACAAGAGGCTATGGTCGTGTCCTTCACATGGTAATGTCAGACATACAAGAACTCAACCCAACCATGCAGAGCATTGAAAGTTCTACTTGAATCAGCCTAAATAAGTAAAAAGTCCAGAAATGGAGAATTCAGTTTACCCATGAGGATGGGGAAAATGAGGAGTGAATATAATTGAAAAATAGCTAATCTACTATATCTAGTAAGGAAAAATAGCGAGTTATGAGGAATGTTAATTCAATTAGGGTGGTCAGGACCATGTTCTCTGGTAAGGCGACATGTGAACAGAGAAACGAGCTGAGAGAGTAAGACATGGGAGTATCTGAGGAGGAAAGATGTAAAGCTGAGAGAACAGTCATGGAAACAACTCTAAAGTAGGGTCATGTGTCTCTCCTTCAGGTACAGCAAGAAAAGATGTGCGTCTAGAATTCCATGAGCGTGGAGTAGAGAAAGAGGCAACAAGGCTTAGGAGAAATAGTAGCTAGCTCACGCGCAGTCACGTGAGGACACTGGGTTTTATTCTGAATGGGTTGGGCACCATAAGGCATTTTTTTTGGGGAAAAAAAAAACTGCCACTCTCTGGCTTACACTTAAAAAGGATCACCGTGGCAATGAGTTTTGAAATCTTTTACATGAAAAATATTCTGCTATTTTACTTGGTATAAAAACCTAAGAAGTAAACATGTAGGGGAGATGGGAGGCCATGAAAGGTTCGGTATATATATTTAGACCCTTACTAAATAACACAAGGGTCTAGATGTCACCTTAAAATATGCATTCATAGAATTCCTCAAAATATATGTGTATGCTTTTATTCTACAAACATGTGACGGAACCTAAATAAGAAAATGATTCAGGAGAAGTTTCATTACAATGTTAGAGGTTACGCTCACTAAGAGCACACCCAGGTTGAACACTAGAACAGAAGTAATCCTCTCAGAGGGAAAGGAGAAACCATTGCCACTTTATTCCTTAGTCATCTTTGCCTTATCTAAGGCTCTTTCTTCTTTAACTAATTCTTCACATCTTTCAAAACTATTTCTTGATTTTATTCTTACTCCCTTCCCCCCTAAATCTAGCCTAGAGATGTGGGAGCTTCCCCGGCGGCTCAGTGGTAAAGAATCTGGCTGCCAGTGCAGGAGATCCAGTTTCCATCCCTGGGTCGGGAAGGTCCCCTGGAGAAGGAAATAGTGACTCACTCCAGTATCCTTGCCTGGAAAATTCCATGGATAGAAGAGCTTGGTGGGCTATAGTCTATGGATCTCAAAAGACTCAGACATGACTGAGTGATTTAAAAAGAGAAGGCCTAGAGATTTTAGTATGGAAACAATTGCTTGAGGTGTTTCTTTCTTCCCTAGTATTTTGATAGTTTTGTGGCTGAAAGCTGAGGGGTAAAACACTTGCCTAATAGAACCACCTACCTT
Source organism: Oryx dammah (assembly GCF_014754425.2). Lineage (NCBI taxonomy): Eukaryota > Metazoa > Chordata > Mammalia > Artiodactyla > Bovidae > Oryx > Oryx dammah. The sequence goes on along the minus strand of NW_024070186.1, from coordinate 132,849,080 downwards.
CCTCTCTTGTAATGTCCATTGAAACAGTTCTCTTTTTGTTAGGAGGATTATGGCATTCATTCTTCCTTGCTGGACAGATTATTGATTTGGGCTGTTGCTTAAAGAAATGTCATAAAATTTAGCCACTGCTCCGTTCCTTCACCACCTCACCATTTATTTATACCAGGGTGTCTCTGAGATGCTGTGGCGTTTTCTGTCACTATTGCTGTTAAGTTTGCAAGCACAAGCTTCAGAGACTACTTTCATTGGACAGAGGCTGACAGTGATGTTGAGTTACTTTAAAGTAATGCTTGGACATATATTGATATATCTAAGACCTGGGTTCCTCATGGCATATTGCCAATGTACACTGTTTTTTTTTGTTTTTTTTTTTTTTTGTAATTTCACTTTGTAATTTGAGTTCTATCAATCAGCATCCCCAGATACTCAAAGGCCTTCAATGGAGATGTTTCTTTTTTTAAATTTGTTTTAATTGGAAGATAATTGCTTTACAGTGTTGCACTGGTTGCAGTGTTGTATACAACAGTGTGACTCAGCCATTAAGTATGCATATGTCTCCTCCCTCTTGAACCTCCCTCCCACCTCCCACCCCATCTTACTCCTCTAGGTTTTCCCAGAGCACCAGGTTGAGCTCCCTTTGTTGTACAGCAATACTGCTAGGCATATACCCTAAGAATACCATAATTTTAAAAGACACATGTACCCCCAATGTTCATTGCAGCACTGTTTACAATAGCTAGACATAGGAGCGACCTAGATGTTCATAGACAGTTGAATGGATAAAAAGTTGTGGTACATATATACAAAGGATACAGCTGCTGCTGCTGCTAAGTCACTTCAGTTGTGTCCAACTCTGTGCGACCCCATAGATGGCAGCCCACCAGGCTCCCCCATCCCTGGGATTCTCCAGGCAGGCAAGACTACTGGAATGGGTTGCCATTTCCTCCTCCAATGCATGAAAGTGAAAAGTGAAAGTGAAGTCACTCAGTCGTGTCCGACTCTTCACAACCCCATGGACTGCAGCCCACCAGGCTCCTCCATCCATGGGATTTTCCAGGCAAGAGTACTGGAGTGGGGTGCCATTGCCTTCTACTCAGCCATTAAAAGGAATGCATTTGAATCCATTGAACTAAAACCTAGAGCCTATTATACAGAGTGAAATAAATCAGAAAAAGAAAACCAAATATCTATAATTATATATTACTGCATATATATGTAATCTAGAAAAATGGTACCGATGAACCTATTTGCAGGGCAGGAATAGATATGCAGACATAGAGAATAGATGCAGCGGGGGGAGAAGAGGGTGGCAAAAACTGAAAGAATAGCACTGAAACATATACATTACCAACATACATTTTTATCACACTTAATATAATGGATACTCTTGAAAAAAAAAAAGGTTTTTTTTATAACATTTCAGGAGGTAGAAAATCTCCAGATGATATCCATCAAAGTTAATACAAAAGAATGATGTACCTTGGCATTGGAAAATTGGGAAGCCCAAATGATGTCATTAATAGAACATGGACTCTGTGGTCCAGATGGTGCTGGGTTCAATTTTTGGCCTGACAACTTGCTAGTCATATGAACTATGTGAGTAATCATGTCTGATTCCCAGGGAAGTCTTTGAAAGTAAAATAACGAATTGTGCACAGTAACTATTCTCTTATCTATTGTGAATAAATTCTGAAAGAAGATAAATTCTTTTACTGATGATTGCATATCTCAAATATTGTTGTCCAGTACCTCTGTTTTTCTTTTAAATGATGAGTAACATTTAGAATTTTTGGTTTAGTTAAGCCAGTAGTCAAAAAATTAAGAAAAGCAATTTTCTTATTAATTTCGTACTTTGTGGTAAAAATAAGCACCACTCATCCCAAATTATTAAACAGGAGATAGTTAATCTAAGTCTTTTTTGTGATTATAAACACCCTACTCTTTGTGTAGCTTATGAAGCATAAATCAATATATTACAACAGATAGTTACAGTGCTGAAAAAGAGTAAACCGAAAGTTTTATAACAAAATATACACTGTTGTATATGAAATCAAATTATGTAAGGCAAGATAAAATCACTATTTTGTTATAGAAAAAGAAAGTCTTCATATTCCTAGTCTCTCTGATAGGTTATTTTAAAATTACCCTAGCAACAGGCCAATGTCTCCTTAATTTTTGAAAAAGTGCCAACTACTGTTAGTTTTTATTTTAAAATTGGTACCTTTCACCACTCCAATTTGTGAACAGTCTTCAAAGCTCCTAGGTTCTAATTCCCTCCTTCCCGGTGACTGATTGCGTTCAGTTTAATCAAATATCACTGTTGTTCTGGTTACTTATGTCTTACTACTGAAGAAATCCCCAAAGGTTTTCAAAAACTTTTCCTCTGAAGTCTTCTACCCCTTTTCACATTATTTGGCAGAAACTTGAAGACAGACTTTATAAATATGTAATGCATCACCACCAGTCAGCAATTTTACAGTAAATATAATTTCTTCATTCAAAAGGTTTGTCAACCACTCCTGTAGTGTATTTCCCCAATCAGATAAATCGCTGCTTCTTCTAGCAACGTATAATGAATGATCCCTTAGAAATGATCACATAGGATTAGGTATTAATTAGGATTAGATATTAGTAATTTCATGTACTAAACATACATGAAAAAGTTATCTTCTCATATAAACTAAGATTTGCCTAACTCCACACACTTTAGCTAGAAAGTTTCTTTAAAACAGAGGTACACCAGCTTTTATATCATGGTGTCTTCACAGCAGGCGAATGGATTCAGCATATACCAGGATGACCTTGTTCTCACCTACCATTGGGTGTGTCAGGCAATTCTTTCACATCTTAAGCAATTATTTTTTTAGGTTCACAATATAGCATTTCCTTTAAAAAAAAAATACCACGTGCAAAAGCAGCATCACTTCTTTAATGGTATTCATGAAGCTAAAGTTTAGTAGATGCTGGGAATTCTGCAATGTTACAAAATGGTTCATAAAATATTGCCATCTGCTATACCGAGCAGCAGTTCATTTTTACTGGTTTTAAAATGGCTGTGCTTTTATGAGTTTGGATTTTTGCCTAAACTTCAAGTTCCCTCTGAAAGCTACTTCTGACCTCTGCCTGAGGAAATGTGAAAATCTGCCTTTCCTATCTTGCTTTATAAGCATCAGTGAGAAAATGTAAATGAACTAAATACATTGTGAGATTTTTTACCAGAAAAATCTCTCACATACTGTCTGCATGGCTGGTTTTTCTTAAAACATTTCCAGTTTATACTGGAGTAACCACTTGTAAAAAAAAATTGCCCAAAGTGCTAGTGCTGAAAACAAACATTTATAGAGTACTGTGCTGTCAGCAGAAGACAAAGGCTTTTACGGCAACTCAAGAAAAAAAATTTGCAAAACTTGGACATGGATATTCCACACAGAAAATGTGGGATGGAGTATAACCTTCAGAGCTAGAAATTATCTAATCCAACTGTTTGTTGAAGGATGGAAGTGAGACGCAGAGGACTGTTTAGTAACTTGTCCATGGTCTTACTTTTAGGTACAGACAGTATCCAACTTCAGAAAAAAAAATTTTTTTTTCTGTAAAAATCAAGTTTTAAAGGAGTTTGTCATAAAGCAAAATTGTGACTCTATGTGCACGTGCATGCATGCTAAGTTGCTTCAGTCATGTATGACTCTCTGCAACCTTATGGACTGTAGGCTGCCATGGGATTCTTCAGGCAAGAGTACTGGAGTGGATTGCCCTGCCTTCCTCCAAGTGATCTTCCCGTTCCAGGGATCAAACCTGAGTCTCTTCCATCTCCTGCACTGGCAGGCAGGTTTTACTGCTAGTGGTTACTTTTAGTTTTCAGGATGTTGGCTGAAACCATCAAATGAGTAAATAATCGGTGAATGTATAGATTTTATTGGACAGAGTCAAAATAAAGAACATTCAGATAAAATAGCAATTAAAATTACTGTATATATATGGAATCTAGAAAACACTGCTGATGAACTTATTTGCAGGGCAGAAATGGAGACACAGATATAAGAGAACAAATTTGTGGGCTCAGTAGAGGAAGGAGAGGTTGAGACAAATTAGAGAGTAGCGTTGACATGTGTGAAATAGCTAGCTAATGGGAAGCTGCTGTAAAACACAGGGAGCCAGGCCTGGGGCCCTGTGATTCCCTAGAGGGGTGGGGTGATGGGGGGAAGTTTCAAAGTATACATGTATAGTTAGGGTTTCCCAGGTTGCACGAGTGGTAAAGAACCCATCCGGCAATGCAAGAGACAGGGATGCAATCCCCTGGGGTCAAGAAGATCTCCTGAGAAAGGCATGGCAACCCTCTGCAGTATTCTTGCCTGTAGAATCCCACAGACAAAGGAGCTTGGTAGGCTATGGTGGTCCATAACATCTCAAGGAGTCAAACACAACTGAAGCAATCTACCATCCATCATTGCTGAATCACCTTGTTGTAAGGTAGAAACTAACACAGCATTGTAAAGTGATTAACATCCAATTACACATTTTTAAGAAAGAAGAAAAGGGGAAAAAATGGCAGAAGAGATGAAAGAGAACAAAGAGGAGGGAAAGCAAAAAGAGGAGGTGAAGGAGGCATAGGGCAGGAAGAAACAGTAACAGCGCAAAATTACGAATTCTTCCAAACTGTGGCTCTCACATTCCAGACAGTTTTCAGCTTTCTCCTCTTCTATCCCTGCTGCTGCTGCTGGTAAGTCACTTCAGTCGTGTCCGACTCTGTGAGACCCCATAGATGGCAGCCCACCAGGCTCCTCCATCCCTGGGATTCTCCAGGCGAGAACACTGGAGTGGGTTGCCATTTCCTTCTCCAACGCGTGAAAGTGAAAAGTGAAAGTGAAGTCACTCAGTCGGGTCCGACCCTCAGCGACCCCATGGGCTGCAGCCTACCAGGCTCCTCCGTCCATGGGATATTCCGGGCAAGAGTACTGGAGTGGGGTGCCATTGCCTTCTATCCCTGAGTATCTATTTAATTGATTATGTGTTGATCTGCCTTTTCTCCCTTGTTCTCCTAGGCCTTCTCCTATAAATTCTCAGAATATTCCCTTTAAGAAAATGGCTTTACACTGCAGTATATTTTGAGGTTCAGCCTAGCTGACTGCCTCTGCATGCATGAACTTTGGTTGCCCTCAGGTCTCATTGCTTTTCTCTTTCTCAGTTTCCTCATATATACCTCTGATGGGAACACTATAATATAATTACCCTAAACATGGGCTTCCCTTATCATGTAGGCTATACTACTGTCACAATAAAAATATAAATATCCTATTGGAACATTTCCAATAAGAACAGATGTTCAGGCAGATTTATTGGTTATCACAAGGGCCTTCTAACTTTAACATTTTTGATTGATGGAATATGCAAACACATTATTTAAAATATAAATTTGATATCTTTTCTATAAAATTATTAAATCTCTCAAGTAGTCCCAAACTGATTTATTTTGTCCAGTTCTTTGTACCTAGATGAAGCATCTGCAGTGATGACTGGATGTGTCCAAAGATAGGAAGGAGGAGAGAAGACACACATCTCAACCACCCGACAGTTATCACGTCATATCGTCATTGTTTTTGAAACTGATGTTGACTCAGAGGTGTCTTTTTCTAAATGTGAACATTCCAACCAAGTCTTGAGCATTAGTGTGTATTAGTTTAAGTAGATTGCTTTCTTCATTCCACATAAGTGAGATCACCTGCATTGAGTAAATGGAAATTGTAATTGCAATTTCAATTACAATTGAAAGGAAAGCAATGAGGAACTGGGTGAAGGAACAATTTGGAAATTGAATTTCCTCCAGGGAGTAGAAGGTCTGGATAGAGGCATCACTCCCTTGGAAGCTGAAAGCAGAAGAATCTATTGAGCAACTGAAACAGAAAGAGAAGACAGTAGCTCTGTCATCATTTAACGTGCCTGACATTGTAGTACTTGGTTATAGACATGCCTTGTACACACATCTATATCTTTCTAGAATTTAATGGATGCTATACGAATAAATCAATAAATAAGTGAAGACAATATGAATGAATCAAAGGAGAGTTCAGTGTAGCTGTAGAACAGTAGCTGTCAGTTTCCCACAGCATCACCTGGGAGCTGGTTAGAAAGGCAGATTTTGGTCCCTACCCCCACCCCTGATGCTGGGAAAGATTGAGGGCAGGAGGAGAAGGGGACGACAGAGGATGAGATGGCTGGATGGCATCACCAACTCAATGGACAGGAGTTTGAGCATACTCTGGGAGATGGTGAAGGACAGGGAAGCCTGGCGTGCTGCAGTCCATGCGGTAGCAAAGAGGCGGACATGACTGAGCAACTGAACAGCAACAACAATCCCAACTGAACTGAGACAGAAGCTCTGTGGGTGGAAGGGGCCCAGCAACATGTGTTTCAACACATCCCACAAATGATTCTGACATGGGTTCAAGTTGGAGAACCACTGAGAAAGTGTAAAAGTCAAGAATATCACTATAGGCAGGGGAATGACCCACCAGGGATATGGTGGTGGATAGATGGAGGAGATGGAGTTAGGATGGCCTCATTCAAACAGCATGAAGTTCTCCAAGAAAGTGAGTCCTTCTTTGTCCAGTCAGAGTACAGTTTCTGTTCTTATCAAACGTACCTTCAATGCCACCATCTGGGGGACTCTTGAGATGTTCAAGCATAACAGCATCATTGATACTGCATACGAGGCTAACTCTGATTGGGCATTTGACTCTCACCGAATTTTCCAAGGCCTTCATGAGCTGTGCCCCCTAGTCATTTAAACATGTGTAACACAAAATAAACCAGATAAGCACATGTCTAACATAACATGGAAGTTACCTAAAGTTAAATTGCTTTCATCAATCAGATTTTTATTTTAAGCCTGCAGTCTTCAGCTAAATTTGGTGACCAAAGAAAGGAAGTCGTGTATTTATGCAATGGTACTTGTGTAAGAGGTACCAAATCTTAGAAACTGCCCAGGAAACCTCATGAAAGGTACCATTTTGAAGTTTCCCTGCTGGTGACCCTAATTAATAGCCAACATAGAATTACTCTTTACAGATATGCTTTCATTTCCTGTCATTTCTTCAAAGCAAAATAAATGTTTGCCTCGCGGAAAAATTAACTATTTCCATTTCAGCAAAGCTGACAAAACTATGATTGATATCACCAATTATTAGGACATTAGAATGACCCTTAGAGGACTGTGTTTCCATGAATGTTAGAGTTTATCACAGCCATCCAGAACAGCCAGCATGATTTTGAGTTAGTTACATTGTTTTATGCAAATAACCACTAGCGTTTTTCTAAGCTCTCATTTCTTTAACAAGGCAGAGTTTCAAATTACTATTAGGAAGAAAATTTGTCCCTTGCAATTATACTGTACATCATAATTGCCCATTCTTAATGCAATTTTCTTTTACTGATCACAGCTGTAGATTTTTCAAAAGGTTAGGTAACTGACTAATTCATTGCCAAGTACCTTATCTCTAGAGACTTAGGTTAAGAAATGTCATTTTGATTGTCTCCATGGCAAGTCATGTCATATATGAACAACTTTATCTCACTGTCTAATTTGACCCAATTTTCCATATTGCTTAATAAGCACATTACAGAGAATCACTGATCTATTATCCAAGGAATTATGAAGCTTATGGGTTATCTTCCATTGCACCTGCTTTAATCAGCATATCGCCTTGGGTATTATGGTCACTTCATCCTTTAATAAAAGAATTGTTAATATCTTCATCTGCAATTTCAAGCCATTTGTAAAATTAGGTTAGCTGGATTTTATGTCAAATTTATCACAAACTCAGTTACTTAATGTGATGTTTTCAGGAACAATTGCAATGTTTCCAATATCCTCAAATTAATATTTTCATTAAGCAAATGATCAGTATTCAAACTGGTAAATTTCACTTAAGGATGTAGACAGAAACACATTCTTAAGTTACTTTCATGCTATATATCTGGCTCTGTTTTACTGGCTTTTATGTATTAAAAGTTATACATCTTTTTCTAAGATGCCTTTCAAAGGTAAGCATTGATTTCTGAAGTGAAGTAAAAATGTCTAGAACTCATTTCATACAAAATTACACTTCTGGAGTGATTACTTTTCTTAATTCCATAACCCCTCACCAGGCCAAAACATGGAAAAGTAGAAAGAATATCAGATATCACACAAAAGACTTAGTTTGGGCTTCAGCTCTGTCCCTTTCCAGCTACCTAACTGTGAGCAAGTCATTGTTTTACTCCATTTCCTCTCTGTTCATTGTAAAGTTGCAAAATAAGCCCTGTCTGTGATTATCAGCACCTTTTCATACAGTTCATGGGGTTCTCAGGGCAAGAATACTCAAGTGGTTTGCCACTCCCTCCTCCATTCACTCAGATTCTGGAAAAGATTAAAGGCAAAAGGAGAAGAGGGGTGTCAGGGGATGAGACAGGTAGCATCACTGATTCAATGGACATGAATCTGAGTAAACTCTGGGAGAGAGTAAAGAAGAGGGGAGCCTATTGTACTGCAGTTCATGGGGTCACAAAGAACTGGACAAGACTTTGCACTGGACAACAATGAATGTTATCACCAGAGGTTGCAGGGAGAATCAGGTGGCATAATATATGTGAATCTGCCTTATGAACTTGAAGATATTATATAAATAGCTGTGGTATTTTTGCTGGGAAAGACTTTGCAACCATAGGGAGTTATCAAGTGAATCAAACGATGCTGAAATTGTTCTCTGAAGAAATAAATGTCCAAATTCTGGATTTTGTGCAGATGATTCTTAAAGTGATTCTGTAAGATTATTTAATTTGGGTTCATGATCTTCCCCTTTCTAGGCTAATGATTTGTGATATGCAAAAGATTTTTATTGTTCATATAGAAAGCTGAGGGGCATTGAGTTACGACAATTGTGAATTGCAGTGGTGACTTGGAACACATACCCTTTATGTAAGGGGAGTTAGGCCTTTGAGGTTTACTGCACAGATTTTCTAACAAATATTTTTTAAAAAATGTTTACTCAGAAAATCTCTGGTTGTGTTATAATGAAAACTCATATATCTTTGAAATGTTTTATGATGACATTTGGCAAGGATCAGTGAAAGTCTTCTCAAATATTAGAAAAATCAAAATAAATGTGTGAGGGCAAATTCTAAAGGATGCTTTATTTTCCTGTTTTAGCAGTTTTCTGAATCTCAAAGTGAAAATTGCTGTTTATTGCTCTTAGAAAGGGAATGTATGATATTATAATTCCTTCATGCTATTGTATTTCACTTTTGACAACAAAGCATTTATCTTGTGAACAGAAAATATGGGATCTATTTAGTGTATAATCCGTGCCTCAAAATTTTTTGTGTTTAAATTATAATGGTTCAGTTCAGTTCAGTTGCTCAGTCGTGTCCGAGTCTTTGCGACCCCATGAATCGCAGCATGCCAGGCCTCCCTGTCCAACACCAACTCCCGGAGTTCACTCAGACTCACATCCATCGAGTCCATGATGCCATCCAGCCATCTCATCCTCTGTCGTCCCCTTCTCCTCCTGCCCCCAATCCCTCCCAGCATCAGAGTCTTTTCCAATGAGTCAACTCTTCGCATGAGGTGGCCAAAGTACTGGAGTTTCAGTTTCAGCATCATTCCTTCTAAAGAAATCCCAGGGCATCTCCTTCAGAATGGACTGGTTGGATCTCCTTGCAGTCCAAGGGACTCTCAAGAGTCTTCTCCAACACCTCAGTTCAAAAGCATCAATTCTTCAGCACTCAGCCTTCTTCACAGTCTAACTCTCACAAAAAATTTTGAGGCACAGATTATACACTAAATAGATCTCATATTTTCTGTTCACAAGATAAATGCTTTCTTGTCAAAAGTAAAATACAATAGCATGAAGCAATTATAATATCATACATTCCCTTTCTCACATCCATACATGACCACTGGAAAACCATAGCCTTGACTAGATGGACCTTAGTCGGCAAGGTAATGTCTCTGCTTTTGAATATGCTATCTAGGCTGCTCATAACTTTTCTTCCAAGGAGTAAGCGTCTTTTAATTTCGTGGCTGCAGTCACCATCTGCAGTGATTTTGGAGCCCCCCAAAATAAAGTCTGACACTATTTCCACTGTTTCCCCATCTATTTCCCATGAAGTGATGGGACCAGATGCCATGATCTTCGTTTTCTGAATGTTGAGCTTTAAGCCAACTTTTTCACTCTCCTCTTTTACTTTCATCAAGAAAACTTTTTGTTACATAATCCTAATTAAGCTAATTTATTTCACTTGAAAATTAGGGGGAAACTTATGAAACATTGTCCAGTTTAATACATTAGGGTATTTCCATATTTTAAAATCATTAATTCAAAGAAATAGGTAAAAGTAAGAATATTGGCAGATAATTGTACCACAATCCAAAACCTCAGACACAAGGAATAACATGAACTATATCCCAAGAAATGTTGAAGAATTTCCAGCAAGAAATTAAAATGATGAAAATGGTAATTTCACGAGACTATCATATACATACTGAAAACAACAACAAGAGTAGAGACTAATAGCAGAAGGAAATGAGAAGATGGCAAGCAATCAATACTTGGGGATAGAGAGGATAACAAGTGAAAGACATTTTTATAAGGTCATATTCACAGAGTGATTGGAAATGAAGACAAAGAGAGGGAGGAATCAGGGATGCTTTCAGTTTATTTTTGTATATAGTGTTAAAGATTATTCTAATTTAATTTTTTTACACGTAGCTGTCCAGTTTTCCAGCACCATTTATTGAAGAAATTGTCTCTCGTCCATTGTACTGTCTTACCTCCTTTGGAAATCTAGCTTTCCCAGAAAGTAATTATAACTTACATAAGTCTGTGGCTTTCAAGAAACTATATGACTGGATATTGCAGATTTGTAAGGATTAAGTACATGTTGTCAGAAGTGAGAACTTGGTACTGGATCAGCCTCAAAAATAAGAGTATAAAGGCTGCGAAGAGATAAGTATCAAGGGGAAAAAAAATCTAACCACATAAAAGTTGAAGTTTTGGAAGATAGGATAAGAAAATGAGAGAGGAGGGTATACTTTGCTATCGGTCAAAGGTTGCTATTGGGTAAAAATAAATAAATAAATAATGGTTGAGAAATTTCTGTTAAACAAAAAAACTGGATATATTTTTTTGATAGCCTTCACAAGGATTTATTCCTGGCTTGATGTGGGTACAAAAAATGATGGATTGAGATGTGACTGAGAGATGTGAAGAAAATAGAAAGAATACAGAGTAGAACAGATGGGTGAGTGACAGAGGGGAAGGTTTGGAAGGAAGTTTAAGGTTGGGAGAATTCAGGTTTGATTCATTAATGGTATTTGAATTTGACTTTTTTTTTTTCTTTTTGAGAAAGGGTTAGGATTAGGGCTGAAGTGATTAATGGAAAAAATTGCTAGGAAGGCAGAAAGAGATGAATTATAAGCACATACTTTAGTCTCAGGAGGATAGATATCACTTCCATAAAAATAGGAAAGAAGAGAGGGAAAATGTAGGAAGAAAAAAGCAAAAAGATAGAGCTGGAAGGAGAAAAAGAGGTGAGGGGTGTAGAGGGATTGGTTACATAAGATCCTATGTTGGTTACAAAATCTTGAGTGAGCATGCACATACATGCACGTGTGTGTGTGTGTGTCTGTGTGTATGAGAGTGAGAGAGAGATAGCAAGATGAAAGTTCATTTTCTAAAAATGAAAACTGTAAAGAAAGTCTATAATTTTGTAATGTAGAAAGCAAACTGTAGGGACATTATTCCCAGGAAACACTCTGGAATGTATAATTTACTACTGGATGAACGAAACAGAAGAAGGATGAGGAAGAGAAAAGGGGGACACTAAAGAGAAGTGAGAGTAGACAATCAATATGTTTTTCTACCTCATGATTCTCTAATTATTAAAAGAATTCCAAACCTCTCTTCATACATTTATCAGATGCTCACTGAGGGCTGACTATATGCCAGGTATGTTTAGGGAGAGAAATATATACAAGGAATATGCAGTTCAGTCTCTCAGTCGTGTCTGACTCTTTGCAACCCCATGAATCGCAGCACGCCAGGCCTCCCTGTCCATCACCAACTCCCAGAGTTCACCCAAACTCATGTGCATCTAGTCGGTGATGCCATCCAGCCATCTCATCCTCTGTCGTCCCCTTCTCCTCCTGCCCCCAATCCCTCCCAGTATCAGAGTCTTTTCCAAGAGCCAGCTCTTCACATGAGGTGGCCAAAGTACTGGAGTTTCAGCTTTAGCATCATTCCTTCCAAAGAAATCCCAGGGCTGATCTTCTTCAGAATGGGCTGGCTGGATCTCCTTGCAGTCCAAGGGACTCTCAAGAGTCTTCTCCAGCACCACTCAGCCATAAAAATAATGAAATAATGTAATCTGCAGGAACACATATGGACCTAGAGATTGTCCTACTGAGTATAATAATAAGTCAGAGAAAGAGAATATTATATGATACCCCTTATATGTGGAATCTAAACAGAAATGATACAAATGAGCTAATTTATAAAACAACAGACTCATGGACTTAGAGAATAAACTTATGGTTACTGGGGGGATGGGTGGGGGAGGGATAGTTAGAGACCTTAGGATTGGTATGTACACAGTGATATATTTAAAGTAGATAACCAGCAGGGATCTATCATATAGCACAGGGAATTCTACTCAATGTTATGTGGCAGTCTGGATGGGAGGAGAGTTTCCAGGGAGAATGAATATGTGTATATGTTTGGCTGAGTCATTATGTTGTGAACCTAAAATTGTCACAGCATTGTCAGTAGGTTATACTCCAATATACAATTAAAAGTTAAAAAAATAAAGAGACTGTTAATAGAGTGACACCGAGAAGTCAGGAATAATATTTTGGTTTATGACTTGATAGTATAGTCATTTGCTGTGAAAGGAATCCCAGCATAAGGAGAGATTCTCAAATTAAGTTTAAGTATGGTTGATATTTCAATAGTTTGAAATGTCTATTAGACACTCATGGGGACATAGTAAGTGGGAAAGATAAGTTGTAATGATGAGTCTGAAATTTCTGGAAGAGTTAATCTTTTTACTCTGCTTTTAATTTCTCAGTAGCACTTATCACCATTTGATATATTCAGTTCAGTTCAGTGGCTCAGTCATGTCTGACTCTTTGCGACCCCAAGGACTGCAGCACGCCAGGCTTCCCTGTCCATCACCAACTCCCAGAGCTTGCTCAAACTCATGTCCATCGAGTCAGTGATGCCATCCAACCATCTCATCCTCTATCATAATATTTGATATATTATGTATTTACATTTCATTTATTTATTAGCCATTTTATACACATACTGTATATAACAGGAGCTTAAAACTATACGGAATTTTTTTTAACTGCTATGATCTCAGGAACTATTACAGTACCTGACATTGTGAAAGTGAAAGTCACTCAGTGGGGTCTGACTCTTTGCGACCCCATGACTATACAGTCCATGGAATTCTCTAATCCAGAATACTAGAGTGGGCATCCTCTCCCTTCTCCAGGAGATCTTCCCAAGCCAGGGATTGAACCCAGGTCTCGCACATTACAGGCAAATTCTTTACCATCTGAGCCACAGGGGAAGCCCATTAAATATTTACTGAAAGAAAAACTGAATTTCAGGTTTCATAACTTTCTTTTGGGTTGTAGAATCCACATTGAAGACATTCTGTCATTTCTTTACACTGATTCTTTCAGGAATGAAGCCCATTGGGCTACCTCTATGCAATATATCAAGAACCATATCAACTTTTATATCCTCATAAGAGCATGCCAGGGCATGTGAATATCTTCAAAGTTGTCCAGGAATCATTAGTCAATACATATTATGCACCTGTTCAAATTCTAGTTTCCTTACTCTTACCAGCAATATCCTAGGAAAGAGGACAAGGGACATTATCTCCCTTTCCTTCCATGTACTATCTTTGCCCTGCAGGTATTTTTTTCTAGTAATGAATGGGCCATGGACCAGGGAACAACTGAATTATATGCAATTCTCTTTCTCAAAAATTTCCCTGTGTTTGAACCCACTTACACTATTGGTGGGAATGTAAATTTGCACAGTACAGCTTCTATGGGGGATAGTATGGTGGTTACCTAACAAACTAAAAATGGAAGTATGATATGATCCACCAATCTTACTCATGGGCATATATCCAGAGAAGATGAAAACTCTAATTCAAAAAGATACATGTACTCCAATGTTCATAGCAGCACTATTTACAATAATCAAGACATGGAAGCAGCCTAAATGTCCATCAGTAGAGGAATAAGTAAAGAAGACATAGTACATATATACAATGGAATATTACTCAGCCATAAACAAGAATTAAATAATGCCATTTGAAGTAACATGGATGGACCTAGAGATTATCATACTAAATGAAGTAAGTCATCAGGTCTGAACTATACAAATAATTTCCCTTTAATTACATCTCCAAAATCATTTTCATCAAGTAATGTAACATAAGTCTTAGGATAATATCCCATTCTATCCATAGCTATCACCCCTCCAGACAAGAAAATTAAACAAGGCATGTACACTAGAGGGTGGATATCTTGAGGGCTACCTTATACTTCATTCCACCTCAGAGTCAATGAGAAACAGTGTTTTAGTAGGACAGAGGATGCAAAACAAGCATGTCAGGAATTTTCTTTTAAAAAAATCTTTGATATGATTTTTTTGAAATATATTGCTTTTAAAGTTAGGAGATCGAGGTCGCTAAAGTCAATCGTATCCTCTGTTCTATCATACAATCTAGAAGGATTATCCTGATACAGGGATCAGGGCACAGTCCTCACTTTTCTTCCTTTGTTGATGAGTCTGACAGTTGGAGAATTAGTATTGATTTCATATAAAGTTTCCCTGGTGGCTCAGTTGGTAAAGAAGCCACCTGCAATTCAGGAGACACAGGTTCAGTCCTTGGGTTGGGAAGATCCCCTGAATAAGGGCATGGAAACCACTAAGTATTCTTGTCTGGAAAAACGCCAGGGACAGAGAAGCCTGTCAGGCTACAATCCATGGGGTCACAATGAGTCAGATATGACTGAGTGATATGATATGATTTTATTGAAAAATACCACTTTTAAAGTTAGAAGATCAATGTCACTAAAGTCAGTTATAGCCTTTGTTTTATGATATCATCTAGAAAGATGATTTTGACTGTGGGAATTGTGGCACAGTCCTCACTTTTCTTCTTTTGTTGATGAGTCTGACAGTTGGAGCAATAGTACTGACTTCATATAATTTTATCTAAAACAGGAACTTGTCTCCTTAAGGTTTAGTGGTACCAAAAAAGAAAGAATGGTAACTGGTGGGTTTTACAAGGGGAAAAGTGCCTAAACTCTGTTCATTACTAAAATTAGATATTATCTGTCCTTATCTTAAAATCAGTCAGGATAAATAGAAGCCAAAACAAGAGAAGGTTCTGGATCAAAGGTAAGATTCTAGCATTCTTATCCTCATGGCCTGAGTAAGGTGGACATTTTGGCAGAGTCTTAACCTCTCTGAGTTTGAACTTTTTTCATGTGTAAAATTATAAACTTAAACCATATTATTATGTATTATCATTCAGTTTTAAAGCATTATGATTAACTAGATTTTCAAGGAAAAGTTTTTAGTAGACATTGTCATTACCCAAGACACAGCTCATGAATAAAGCAATTGTTTTATTTATAACTTTTAACATGGTCATTTGAGTTCAAATTTCTAAGTTATTACTTTTAGCAAAATGAATTTTATATTAATTATAACTTTCATTTCCACACATGTAAATCCAGATGAGTTAAATTATAAAAACGGCCAAAACTTTATAAAGATATGTTTCCAAATATAAAAGTTAATCTCCTAAATATTCTTTAATATACATCTTAATATCTTGATGATAGTTTAGTTGCTAAGCCGTGTCTGACTCTTGCGAGCCCTTGGACTGTAGCCTGCCAGTCTCCTCTGTCCATGGGCTTCTCCAGGCAAGAATACTGAAGTAGGTTGCCGATTCCTTCTCCAGAAGATCTTCCCGATTCAGGAACTGAACCTGGCTCTCCTGCATTGCAGGCAGATTGAGCTATGAGAGAAGTCCTCTTAACATCGTAATGAGATATTTTTGCACTATTCAATTATGATAAAATTATGCTTGAAGACAAGAAGCCAGTAACTCTGAAAACATTAATTTCAACAACCATGTTTTCTTAAAGGCTCTCAAAATGCACATTAGCACATGCCTCAAACTGAAATGAGTATTTCAGAAATAATCATATATTATTTGCCTTGCTCATCTGTGATTATCCCAGGCTCCTGATTAAATATTTTTCCCCCTTTCCAAATGCTCTCCTGATAGATTGAATACAAGCTTTTGCTTGAGTTTAACATTTCATTTCTAGCATCTGAGATTTGTTTTCCTTAAAATGTTTTCTTCTTTTTTTACCTTCCACTTCCTACTTTTTATGAAGAAAGAAATTATGTTTATCTAATTTCTTAAGGCTGATGATGAGTCTCCATCACTAAGGTTAAAGAAAATCAAGGTTGATGCTCATTCTTGTAGTAACAACCTAAGCCACTTTTCAGTGGGATTTCATGACAATATTGAATGAATTGCAGTCAAACACTTTTGGCAAAGTTAGCCACAGCATTAATAGTCTTCTCTCCTTGGCCCAATAGTGAAATTGCTCAGTCGTGTCTGACTCTTTGCAACTCCATGGACAATAGCCTACCAGGCTCCTCTGTCCATGGGATTTTCCAGGCAAGAATACTGGAGTGGGCTGCCATTTCCTTCTCCAGGGGATCTTCCCAACCCGGGAAGAGATCGAACCCGGGTCTCCTGCATTGCAGACAGACGCTTTACCGTCTGAGCCACCAGGGTTTTTATCAATATATTTTTGCTTTCCTGATCCCTAAAGGGTCCATTGTTATTAAGGTTTAAAAGCAAAAGCAATTGTCATTTACACAGGCAAAAACATTTACATTTTGCCAGAAGAAAGCACTAAATTGCACCCAAGAGTTGTTTTGGAGTGCTTAAAATTTGTCAGGACTATAAGAAAAGATGAAAATACATTCCTCCCAGACTAATATATCCCTATGTTAAAGTTATTCATGAAGAAAAATACACATTTTAGATAATATTTTATTTTAAAAAATGCAACTCCAATTTGAGGGAGTTCCAGAATAAAGGTCACAGAATGGAACTGTTAGATTGAAGTGAAGAAAGAGTTGGAAACAGGGGCATTAGTGTGTGTGTCCCTTGGGTATCATGTGGTTTATGTTCCGCAGACTGTTTGGCTTTAAGGATTTTAAAACGTTAAGAATCAGTAGGTTAAAAGCAACAGAAAAGTAAAAGAAGATTGACTAGAACAATTGCCCTAATTAAACTAGAAATATTGTAGAATTAAATCACTTGATTACTGAAGTTTAATCAAAATCATTATATGCACCATTAATGAATATTAATGGTATATACCAGTCATATCAGCATGTGATCTCCCATATCCATGCCATTCCCTGCCTTCCCCTCATCTTTTAAGTCAGCACTTTCCCCCACACACCCACACATTCCACATACAAGCCAAAATGCTTAAAAATTAATATTAAGTTGGATGAGAGAGATTGATTTACCCAAAGGACTTGGAAATTACTGGAGAACTAGTCAGTTGACTTGGGTTGGAAATATAAAATGAATTAGATTTTATAGGAAAGGGATTCAGAAATATACTGGTTTGCATAGACTCATTTAAAGAACTCCTGGTACATGTAACATTAATCAGAAAGATATTCTGTGTTTTTTTAAATCCTTATTTAGGTGTTATGCCCATATTTATATTGAAAAATTACTCAAGAGAATGTATTTATTACAGTTAATACTGCTTTCTTCTGAAATAAGAACCTTAACTTCCAGACAGTGAAAAATCTTATTTTCTTCCCTGTTTTCTCTCATCACTGTTTGTCAGATGTGGCACTGGAGACTATAAATAAAAGCAAATGAAAAAAGTCATCTAGTGTTATGAGACATTATTAGTACTTTTAAAATGTAAGCTTAAGGATAAATGTGGTTTCAATTTTTGGCCATATTAGGCTTTTTAATCTGTGCACTTTATCAATTTAGTTCAAATATTAATTATTGTAAATAGATGAGAATTAACCATACTAATCAACATAATAGGATCTGGTATATTAAATATATTAGATATTAACTGTTTTATGTGTTCACTTCTTTAGACTATGCATGTTCTTTCATAGACTTGTACTTGGTCCATTGACTTCTTAGGGTACCATTAAAAAAAAAACAACAACCATTTTTAAGGTCATTTTTCACTTCAGGTCTCTAGGAAATTTATTGCACATGGTCTGTCTTAGATGGCAAGATTGTCACAGACAAGAACTCTTGACATTTAGTTTACAAAAGGGCACAGAGAAAGAAAGAACAGAAAAACAATCATTTTGATCTTTTTTATGTTTCTAAGTTTTGCTGTCATACAGTCTTCATTCTTCCTGCATATTTATATCAATTTTCCTGTATAATTTAGCCAGAACATTGGCTGCTTTCTCCTTAGAGTAAATAGAAGATCTCCATTCAACTAACTTAAAATTTTCTGGCCAATTGTCCAACTTCTACCACTAAAATGAGCAAACACATGAAATAGGAAATAACTGAATGACTTATTTATATATTATAGTTACACCCATTTTAATATATTGATAGTTAATCTTTATATGTTTATAAGCACATAACCACACGTTTATAGTTATATGCCTTTAAAAATATTTAATAATTTAAATAACCCTTTGATTAAATAACCCTTTGTAATTTATATAATAATATTTTAAATTTGAATTTTAAGTTTTTATATTTTTCAAATTTAATTAAAGCAAATAGTAAAATATAATGTTTTAGAGTAAGAGTGTTTGCATTCTTGGAAGGGATATGTACATTCAAAGTGGAAAACAGCAATAAGAGAATGGCATGTTGTAGGCATGTTTTTGCACATATGCATAGTATCATGACTGTCTCAATATTTACATGTGGGTGAAGTCTATTTGACTGTTGCTGTCAACCATAGCACATACCTCTTCTCTTTTGTTTCTTTGGGTATTTCCAAGTTGTTAAGCTCACCCATCAACACAAGCATCCCTGACACTTGGCACTTGCTATTTTGTCACTGTCTCTCTGAAACAAACCTGTGATGTTTATATAGCCTAGCATCTAAATCCAATTCAGAGACAAAATAAATTTAAGAAATGTATAATAAGAAAAATTCATCCAATGATATCTTCTTGAAGCCAAGATATCAACAGCTTTAGATCATTGCACTGGTTTTATTTTCTCATATCCTAATCTTTTAGGAGGCTCTATCCTTTTCTAATAAATATTAAATATATACCAAATATATTATAGTTGTTTCATGTATGTTTCCTTGCTTTTTAAAATTCCACATTCTTTTTTTAAATTTTTTATTTATTTTATTTAACTTTGGCTTTGCTGGGTCTTCATTGCTGCATGGCCTTTTCTCTATTTGCAGTGAGCAGGGGCTACTTTCTAGCTATGGTGCGAGGGCTTCTCACTGTGTCAGCTTCTCTTGTGGAACACAGGCTCTAGGATGCTCGGGCTTCAGTATTTGCAGGGCTTGGGATCAGTAGTTGTGGCTCCTGGGTTCTAGAGCACAGGCTCAATAGTTGTGGCACTTAGGTTTAACTGCTCTGCGGCGTCTGGGATCTTCTAGGATCAGGGATCATGTGGGATCTTCCCAGAAGAGGGATCAAACCCACGTCTCCTGCATTGGCAGGCAGATCCTTTACCACTGGAAGCCCTCATATTCTCTATATTTATATCTTACATCATATGGATGCCTTTAGGTTTTCTCTTTATGACACTTGCTGTATCTGCATCCATATACTGACCCCGCTGACCCATCCATTTACTGACCCATATTTTTCTATAACCCAAAATAATGTTGTTAAAGAGCACAAACTTCTATCACTGGACCTAACACTCCTTCCAAAGTAAGTTTTCTTCTCTAAGCTGTAAGACACTAAATGAATTTCTTCTTTCCTTTTAATTTAGAAGCTCTTTTGAAGAGTTAGAAAATATCTTTTAATTCTTCTCCTTTTTATTTTATGAAAATGTTGATGTCGTGAGTTTGCTCCACAAATAAAATAATTTAAAATATTGAGATACTAACACAAAATTTAAGGAAAAGCACCTTTTAACAGTACGCCTACAAGACCATCAATTCCATTCCCCCAAAAACTGAAAACAAGTGAAATACTTGTATATGAATTTTTTAATAACACTATTTGCAAATAGAAAAAAGCTGGAAACAACCCAGATGTGTATCAATGGATAAATGGACAGAATGTGGTATATACATGCAATGAAGTATTATCCAGACATAAAAAGGAATGAAGTACTAATACATGCTACAACATGGAAAAAATTTCAAAAACATTATGCTTAGTGACATGCATGCTCAGTCATGTCTGACTTTCTGTGACCTTATGGATTATAGCCCACCCCGAAACCCCCAGGCTCTTCTGTTCATGAGATTCTCCAGGCAAGAATATTGGAGTGGGTTGCCATGTCCTTTTCCAGGGGATCTTCACAACCCAGGGATCAAATCTGATTCTTTTGGGTCTCCTGCATTGGTAGGTGGATTCTTTACCACTAGCGCCACCTGGGAAGCCTGCTTAGTGACAAGAAAAAGTGAAAGTGAAGTCGCTCAGTCATGTCCAACTCTTTGTGACCACATGGACTGTAGACTACCAGGCCCCTCCATCCATAGGATTTTCCAGGCGAGAGTACTGGAGTGGGTTTCCATTTCCTTCTACAATGCATGCATGCATGCTAAGTTGCTTCAGTCATGTCTGACTCTGTGCAACCCTATAGACAGCATCCCACCAGGCTTCTCTGTCCATGGGATTCTCTAGGCAAGAATACTGGAGTGGGTTGCCATTTCCTTATCCCACTTACTGACATAGCCAGGCCCAAAAGAACAGTTCTTGTATGATTCAGTTTATATGAACTATCCATTATAGTTGGATCCATAGAGATGGAAAACAGATCGGTGTTTGCCAGAAGCTACAATAGCATCACCAACTCATTGGAAATGAATTTGAGCAAACTCATGGGAGACGGTGAAGGACAGGCAAGCTTGAGGCACTGCAGTTCATGGGGGCTGCACAGAGTTGGACACAACTTAGAGACTCAAAAACAACAACAACAGAGGTTAGAAGGAGTAAGAAATGAGTCAGAGCTCAATGAGTACAGCATTTTCTTTTGAAATGAGAAAATATTGTAGAATTTGATAGATTTTGGCTTCTTGACATTGTGAATGTACTAAATGCCTCTTTGTGTCCTAAATTATGCACTTTAAATACATATTTAATTATGTTTATAAATTTTACCTCACTTTGTTTATAAAGAGAAAAAAGTATTCTCATGTGTGTGTTTGGGGGTCAACATTTGTAAATAAAGACATAATAATAGCTTATGGAATCTTCTCCTTGGCAGTGCCCTGAATTTGTCTTTATTTCATAGCACTTTGTCTTCATTCTTTTCCTTTTCTACCTTATTCCAGAGTTTATGACACAGGGAGAATGCAATAGCCTTCATTTGCTCTGGGTTATGTTTTATTGGTTAATTAATACCTGCTTTAAGTTGTTTAAGATATTTGAATGTGCCTGAGTTATGTATTAATGGAGTACTAAAACATGCCCTGTCATAGCTTAATGCGGCCAAACAGCCTCACATTCAATTAGTGAAAAGTGATTAAAACTTAAATGTCTTAGCAGTGAGGTACCTACTAACTTAGATATGATTAAATGATTAATCATTTACTCACTGACAGTCATAAATCTGCCTTCTTGTGTTAAATATTATTTTATATAATATTGGACATCTTATTTAGGCTATAGACTATTTTCTACTTCCTTTATGTTGCAAGTACTGTTTTTTTTCTTTTTATGCATCACCAAACATATGGAAGAAACATATGGTCAACCAGTTATGCTACAAAAGTCCTTGAATATTGGGCAAAAATGATCACATAATGGGTTTTAGAGAAGGTCTCTTAAATAGCCTGTAAAGGAGAACATTGATGCTATCCAAATACAAACTTTGAAATCCATGTGTGAAATCCAGACCCTGTCTGGGTTTTACTTTTATATCAAGAACTTAGAAAAACTATGGATATTTCTTAATTATCCAAGGTTTTATGTTTTTATGAAATTACAGTGTTTCATGAAGTATGTGCCTATTAATATTTCATAATGAATTTGGTTAACAGCCATATTGTAAAGTCCAGTAAGTCAGCAAAGTAACATTTATAATGGAAACACTTCTGAAACTGTCTTTTGGTGTCCATGTTCATACTTCTGGTAAAATGATACATGATAGACAAACTATTTTACCTCATCAAACCCTCAGTTTTTTCTTATCTATAAAAAGGGAAAGATATGCAAATCCATGATTGTTGTAACAGTTGCATAAATTCATATATAAATCTACCATACTGCCCAATTCCATAACCACTTCTCGTTCCTTACCTAAAAAATCCTACTCTTCATTCTTTAAATTCAAATGTAAATATAATTGCATTTAGGTTAAAAGTTGATCTTAAAAAATATAGAATGATGTTAATCAATCTATAATACAGTATCAATGAAAAGCCCAGTAATTTTTTTGAATCTTGATGACATCTGTAAATTTTGTATAGAAAAATGAAATAATGTGTGAGTGTCTCAGATTCTAGCCTCAGACCGATAATCTTCTCAGTTCAACTTGAGTTTCTAAATGATTTCTTCTTATAGTAAAATCTTTAAATACCTCTATAGTTTAATGACTGCCAAGTTTACCTCGCCTGTTCCCCAGACTCATATCCAGCTACATGTTTGATTTCTCAATGTGGATTTGTAATAGGCATCTCAATGTTAGAGTTAATATCTTGACTCCCTAGATTCCATCCCAGTGGTCTCTCCTCTCAGTAAATGGCAATACCACTCACCTAGTTGCTAAGTCTCAAAACTTTAGAATCATCTTTTTTTTTACATTTCTCATCAAAAATACCTTATTTTATTTTTTAATAGATTTTTTTTAATTTTTATTTTTACTTTATTTTACTTTACAATACTGTATTGGTTTTTTTTATTTCACTATTGCTTTTACATTACCTGAAACACCAGGAAATCTTGTTGCCTACTTTCTAAATATGTCCAGAATCTGACTGCTGCTCACCAACTTCATTATCATCATGACATCCCAAATTACCACCACTGTTTTGTGAGAGACTCCTGGCTCGTCTTTGAGCTTCCACTCTTGTCTCTCTCTGTGGTCTATTCATCACATAATAGCCAGAATGAACATTTTAATAGTTATGTCAGGTCATACAAGTTATCGCTCAAAACTCTATATTGCTTGTTACTGCTCTTAAAAGAAACAGAAAATGTCCTTAAAAGGCCAAATAGCCCTTTGGTGCTTTTTGATCTTATCTTTTCTCTCCCTAATTCACTGCACTTCAACCATGGTGGACACCATATGGTTGTTCTTCAAACACCACATGATATTCTTGCCTCAGGACATGTGTCCATAGTCTTTGTTTTGCTTGGAAAGACTTTCCTCAATATATTCTCAAAGATCACGCCCTACTTCTTTCACACTTTTGTTTAGATATCCCATGTTTTATATGAGGAATTCTATAATTACCTTTCCTAAAATGATAGTCCTTATCTCTCTTTTTGGTTAGTTTTATGTGTCAACTTGGCTAGGCTATGATACCCAGTTGCTTGGTCAAGTGCCATTCTAGATGTTGTTGTGAAAGGTATTTTTTAGATGTTATTAGCATTTAAATAGTAGACTTTAAGTAAAGCAGATTACCCTTCATAATATAGGTGGGCTTTATCTAATCAGTCCAAGGCTGTAAGAGGCAAGATTAAGGCCTCCCTAAGAAGAAAAGTTATGACCAACCTAGATAGCATATTCAAAAGCAGAGACATTATTTTGCCGACTAAGGTCTGTCTAGTTAAGGCTATGGTTTTTCCAGTGGTCATGTATGGATGTGAGAGTTGGACTGTGAAGAAGGCTGAGTGCCGAAAAATTGATGCTTCTGAACTGTGGTGTTGGAGAAGACTCTTGAGAGTCCCTTGGACTGCAAGGAGATCCAACCAGTCCATTCTGAAGGAGATCAGCCCTGGGATTTCTTTGGAAGGAATGATGCTAAAGCTGAAACTCCAGTACTCTGGCCACCTCATGCGCAGAGTTGACTCATTGGAAAAGACTCTGATGCCGGGAGGGATTGAGGACAGGAGGAGAAGGGGACCACAGAGGATGAGATGGCTGGATGGCATCACTGACTCGATGGACGTGAGTCTGAGTGAACTCCAGGAGCTGGTGATGAACAGGGAGGCCTGGCATGCTGCGATTCATGGGGTCGCAAAGAGTCATATAGTCGGACACGACTGAGCAACTGAACTGAACTGAACTGAACTGAACTGAACTGAACTGAAGATGAAATTCTTCCTCAACTGCCCTCAGCCCTAAAACCCCAATATAAATTTTTGCAAGAACTTCCAGCCTGTTAATCTTCCTTGCGAATTTCCACTTGTCAGCACTCAAATCAGATGAGCCATTTTCTTAACTTCTTTCTCTCAGAATATCTATTATGCTATCAGTGTCAATAAAGGTATAGGTTTATCTTATTGGTTCTGTTTCTCTGGAGAACCCTTACTAACAGACTGTTCACTTATTGTCAGCCTCCTGAAATTGAAGATTTAAGCTCAAGAAGGAAGAAATGTTCACTATCTTCACTGTTTTATCTCCGGTTCCTTAAAAGATCTTTGGCATATATATTGTTGTTCAGTTGCTAAGTCATGTCTGACTCTTAGCAACCCCATGGACTACAGCACTCCAGGCTCCTCTGTTCTCTGTGATCTCCTGGAGTTGGCTCAGCTTCACATCCATTGAGTCAGTGGTGTTGTCTAAGCATCTCATCCTTTGCTGCCCCCTTCTCCTTTTGCCTTCAGTCTTTCCCAGCATCAGGGTCGTGTGTGTATATGTGTGTGTGTGGGGGGGGGGTTGTGCACACACGCATGTGTATGTGTCTGTTTATCACATTTCATTCATCCTGCCATTTGCATCCTAGACAAAACTGGAGGACATTATGCTAACTGAGATAAGCCAGACAAAAAAAAAAAAAAGACAACTACTGTGTGATCTCACATTGTAGAATATTAAAAAGTACCATTGAATTCATAGAAACAGAGAGTAGAATCATGGTTTCCAGGAGCTTGGAAGTGAGGGAAACAGTGAGATGCTGGTCACATAATACAAACTTTCAGTTATAAGATGAATAGCTCTGGGAAGCTAATGTACAGCATGTTGATTACAGTTAATAATAATGTACTATATACTAGAATTTAAGAGTGTGGATATAAAATGTTCTTACCATATACACAAAAAAATAATGACTATGTGAGGTGATAGATGCATTAATTATCTTGATTATAGTAATTATCTCATTATATATATATATGTCAAATCCCATTGTACCCTTCATATAAACCTTTGTCAATTACTCCTCAATAAAACTGGAAAAAATAATGAAATAATCAAATTGTTTTTAATAATAAAATGCATTTGTAACCGAGCACACATCTGTTCCCCATTCCACATGCTAGTACCTTAGGAAAATAAAGGGAGTCTCATTTATGTGCATGGGCCTGCATAAACCCCATTGACTTCTACTCATCCAGTTCTCTCTCCACCATTCACAGGGCTCTGTAGGGTTTACTTCTGCTGCATCCCTTGCAGTTCCAAAATTAATCATCTCCTTGGCCTTATTGGAACATTGATGTTTAGAGGGTCACACAAGCTTTAGCTGATTTCCCCTCCGTTTCCCTCCACCATAATACTTTGCGTGGGCAATGTTATTTACTGAAAAGTAGGAGAAATTTGGTATAGGAGGAAAAACATTTAATCTTGGTGCTAAAAGTGATTGTTCTTAGAATCCAAAGAAAATGATAGCAGGGGAAAAAAGGCTATCCTTCATAGAAGTCCCCTTATTAACACC
This sequence comes from Oryx dammah, assembly GCF_014754425.2. Lineage (NCBI taxonomy): Eukaryota > Metazoa > Chordata > Mammalia > Artiodactyla > Bovidae > Oryx > Oryx dammah. The sequence goes on along the minus strand of NW_024070186.1, from coordinate 132,823,003 downwards.
TTCTATCCTAAATTTATATTTTCCATCCCAAAGTCCAAACTTCTACCCTTTCATCATCTGGAGAATACATCCCACTCTATACTCATGAAGATATATCACTTGACTCTCAACAGTACATTTCTCAGGTCCTAAGTTCTTCATTCTAGACAATCACTAAAGAGAAGCCAGCAGCTTCAGGCTTTAATATCCCATGAGACCACTTCACCAGTTTTAAACAAATATATGCATTGTTCATTCCTTTAGCAACCATCTTCTTGTGGGCAATTATTAGACAAATTGCTGAATGAAGGAGGTTAGAGTTAGTGAGTATATCCGTGTTCATGCACACATGCACTTCACCACCTGTTTCAAAAAGTATATTTCACACTACACTGAAGAAGAAAAACAATTTTCTAAAATCAGCATCATCTCCAAAAATACCACCTTGGATCTGCAAAGAAGATGCAAAGAATATCACGTCATTTTGCAGACTGTGGTTTCTCTCTTGTTTGCTCTGCATTCCAGTCTAGTCCAGGTGTCTATGGATGCATAAGTAAAACCTATTACCAGACTCATAGCAACATAGACACAATGCTCTTATCAAAGAACACAGACATCCTTATCCACTCAAGTGAGACTCTTTGTGACCCCATGGACTGTAACCTACCAGGCTTTTCTGCCCAAGGGGATTCTCCAGGCAAGAATACTGGATGGGTTGCCGTTTCCTTCTCCAGGGGATCTTCCAAACTCAAGGATCGAACCCCAGTCTCCCGCATTGCAGGCAGACGCTTTACCATCTGAGCCACCAGGGAAGCCCTATCTACTCAAAGTCTCGACTAAACGTTTGCAAACTCAGGGTTTGGTCTTGTTTTGTTTTCCTTTAATCCAGAAAAAAAATTAAAACCAGAGATTGAGAAAACAGTAAAAATAGTTAACTTTGCCGGAAAATATGGAAAGCATTATATGGCTGTATCAGGACAGCTGTAAGGGGGTTTCGGAAGTGTCTAACTACCCTGGAGCCAACTGGGGAGGCATCCTGTAAAACAAAGTCAGCACCAGGATCCCTGCTTTTCTGTAAAGTGTGAATTCCTCAGACTAGAGAAATGGGGCATATAGAGGTGGCGTGGGGTATGGGGAACTAAGTTATGTTCTTCACAAAGGCAGTCACATGCATTTTGTGTGAGAGAATGACATCTCTAGCAAGCTCTGTATGTGAATAAAAAATCTATGAGATAAAAGGTAATTTTTACTTTATTAAAGTCAGTTTTGGAAGATAAAGTTGGAGGTTGGATATGTTCATATGGTGATTGCATGGTTTAAAATTGTCTGATATATCTTTCTCCTTAACTCTGAACAAGGAAAGAATAAAAGCAGTATGATATTTTTAATTAAATGGTAGCCATCCAGGATAACTTTCCTTAAAAGAAATACTGTTTTTAAGAAGCTATGAATCATCCCTTGATTTGTGCTATAAACACCAGCTTCCAGTCTGTCTCAGAATTCTAGCAGGCCTGGCTGGACACCATAGGGAGAGTTGGGGAGCATATTTGTTCATGAGACCCATACATAACTTATCCTGCAAAATAACAGAAAGACTGGAAGTGAGTATCAAAAAGCTATTATCACACCTATTTGTAAATTGTTCACTACTTCTGTGTATCAGAATTAGTTTTTTATTTTACACTAGATCTTATCAGTTGGAAAGGTGAGTTCATTTTGGAAAGATACATATGAACTCTTTCTCTCAAAGTTCTTTCAAAATTTGTGGAGGATCATTTATTTTGCTTACACTTTAGAAAAATATGGTCCCTGCTCTTAGTCTTTTTAAAGAAGAATGAAGGACTCTGCAACATATAATAATTGGACACAAGTATTCAGTAAAGAGCCTGTCTACCAATGCAGAAAACGTAAGAGTTTCGAGTTCGATCCTTGGTTCGGGACTATCCCCTCGAGAAGGAAATGGCAACTAACTCCAATATTATTGCCTGGGAAATCCCATGGATAGAAGAGCCTGGCATGCTACAGTCCACGGGGTCACACAGAGTCAGACATGACTGAAGCAACCTAACCTGCATGCATGCATTCCAACACCAATTTCAGTAGATTATATTGTCCCAATCTACTGTTGTGGAAAGTGAAGGAGAGATGGAGTCAAAATCAGAAAGGATGTAATATCTAGGTGAATACAAATACTGTGCTAAATGTCTTCCAAGAGCTTTCATTCATTCTCCTATTCAACAAGTGGTATTAAGTGTCCAGCATGCCAGGCGCTGTTCTTAGCACATGGGAAATAATGGGAGAATAGCCCCAAGGCTAACACTGACAATCTTTTCATTTTAGTTCAAGTCACTCAGCTAATAAGTGGCAGAGCCAGAATTTGATCCCTGATCTGTCTAGAATTCAGGGTCTTTATATTAATTCTTTTCTTTATCCCAAACAATACACCTCTTAATGAACAGTGTAGGTTTAATTATAAATGCACAAATCTCTGAGTTAAATATAGGGCTAATTTTTCTAATATTTTATGTTAACAAGTCTCCAAAGAGTACTATAGGGACATATATTCTCAAGGGAGTGAAAGTGGTTTCTGTCTATTACATTTACCCCTAGAATTTTTACACTTTAATTTTCATGAAGATAGAAGTGGCTTCGGAACACTGTACATTGTTTGACTTACTGTGGTTTTATCTTTTTTAACTCCAAGGGAGAAGCTATTATTTTTATAATTTCTGGAAGAGATTAAAAAGAAACTTCAACTATTGTGGAGTTAATTAGAAAGGTAGTCTTCACAATGACTCACATGCCACTGAGAACATTTTTAAACTATACTGTCATGATCTTCAATATAATTCAAAATAAGTGTTGAAACATTTATAGTAATAAATACAGTGTTTCTCAAAAGCATATATTCTACAATGATCATTTTAAAATATTCATGACATCAATTATGTTTTGTCATGATGAAATATATAATATATCAGGCTTCACTGGGACAAAGCAGAGAGAGAGCCCCAAATTGTGAAAGTGAAGTTGATTTTCTTCTGCCTTAATAGCTTTAATTGCAGGATACAATATGATACAGCTGCTCCTATCTTCAAAGTTCCATTCCATTGTCTGTCTATAAGCTGTCACACCATGCCTGCTGCTTGACTGTTATGTCACTTGATCCTGTTCCACCTGAACAAATTTATGGCAATATGTGCTGAATGTACCTTTTTTTTGTACTAATATATAAATTCCCTGTGCACTACTGAAATAGGAATATTTTAAGCTTATTGGCTTAAACGTATTTACTATGACACATGTAATAAATTCTCTAGCTGTATAAATAAAATGAAACTAATGTCCAGAATTGACATTTTGCTTGGGAAAAACCTGGAGATATGCTTTATATATTTGAAAAATAGAAATGTTGTGATGACTTGAACAAGACAGCAGATTCTGTAAAAAAAGCAGGTAACTACAAAGAAACATAAAATCTTTATTTGAGTGGTACATGGGATTTCTAAATAATGACAACAAAATGAATCAAACCAACCACTGAAAAATGGCAAAACTTCACCAGTGAAATATAAATAATTGATTTCAATACATTCTCTAGCAGTCTGTTTAAAAATTCTAGCTTTTAAATAATTCACTCAACCCGTTGAGTTTTTGTTACTTTCTTCTTTTCTATTCAAAAACATCATGAAAATCATTACTATCTAGAACCAAAGTTAAGCTCGAGTTTACTGTTTCTTGCAAAAGAAAATATGATTTTGATGTATCATGATGCATAAAAAGAGCAGTTCTTTTTTCATATCATCATCTCTATTTGCTAACTTGACAAATGACAGTGATTTCAATTATCAATAGAAAGTAATGAAAGTGTGCATAGCATAAACATTTTGCTTTACACTGTTTTGCCATGGAAAACATTTGGCAGTTATTTATAGTGTTCACTATATAGTTGCACATTTGTAGGAGTGCACTATTCTGTGGCAGAAAAGTAAACTATGACTTGATAAGAAACATAAATAAGAATTAATTTGGAATGCATCAGAGAGAGAGAGAGAGGCTATGAGGCAGAAAGCAGAGGCTAGCCCCTAATAATTCTGAAGAATTATGAGAGCCGTCAAACCAATCCACCCTCATTTGAAAGTGACAGTCCTGGCAGATTGAAATTGGGTAGGCATACTTTATCATCACTTCTGATTATCTCTTTCATCAAATGTTCATCAATAAGTTTAGAAAATACTGTTTAAATTGTGGAGACAGTTTGGTTAGTGCAGGCCTACCTTCTAACATAGCTATTGATGATGGCCTTTATTTTAGGCCAACAAGAGTTGTATTGCTTCACATTTCATCATTAACTCAGAAGACGGGAAACCACACACATTTTTTATGTTTGCAATTGACACTGAGCTTTATCTTTGTGTGTGATAAATGGGCAGCAGTGGAAAAATAGAATAACTGATGATTTGGAGATAGGGAAAGAGGAAATTGGAGACAAGAATCACTTGAAAAGCAGTATGAAGAAAGAATCAAACAACAGTTTCGATAATGATCCTTTCTTTGACTATAACTGCTGTAAACAGGATGATATTTAAATAAACTAATAAGCAAAGCACAACTGGTGATGTGGTGTTCTGGCAAGGTATAACACATTCAGAGAAGGCAATGGCAACCCACTCCAGCACTCTTGTCTGGCAAATCCCATGGACGGAGGAGCCTGGTAGGCTGCGGTCCATGGGGTCGCTAAGAGTCGGACATGACTGAGCGACTTCACTTTCACTTTTCACTTTCATGCATTGGAGAAGGAAATGGCAACCCACTCCAGTGTTCCTGCCTGGAGAATCCCAGGGACAGATGAGCCTAGTGGGCTGCCATCTATGGGGTCGCACAGAGTCGGCCACGACTGGAGCAACTCAGCAGCAGCAGCAGCAACACATATGAGATAGATTTTCTGGAAGAATCAGACAAAAGTCATCTGCTCTTCCTTCATGGTCACACTGCCTACCAACCACTTCTCAGTAATATGTGTTAATAGCTTATGTGTGTGTGTGCTCATGCTAGCTGTGTCCAACACTTTGTGACCTTATGGACTGTGGCCACCAGGCTTCTTGGCCATAGAATTTTCCAGGCAAGAATACTGGAGTGGGTTGCCGTTTCCTACTCCAGGGGATCTTCCTGATCCAGCGATCAAACCCACATGTCCTGCATTGGCAGGCGGATTCTTTACTACTGAGTCACCTGGGAAGCTCTGATGTAACTTTAACAAGGCTCTTAGAGACAGCTCAATATTTTTCACTACAGAAGTTCCTGAATTTCACACTGTAAAATGTTTCCGTTATGTGGTGTGAGTTGAATCATGTCCCCCAAAAGATGTGCTCAAGTTCTAACCCTAATGCCTGTAAATGTGACTTTATTTAGAAATAAGGTCTTTGAGGATGTAATCAGGTCAAGATGAGGTCAAGATGGAGCAGGGTGGACCCTAAACCCAATAAACTGGTGTCCTTATAAAAAGAGGGCAGAGACAAAAAGGACAACACCATGTGATGATAGAGACAGAGATTAGAGTTGCAATCTACAAACCAAAGAATGCCAAAGATTTTCAGCAATCACTGTAAGCTAGAAAGAGGCAAGGAAGAATATCCTTCCCTAGAGCCTTCACAAAAAAGCATAGCTTGCTAATACCTTGACCTCATACTTCTAGCCTCCAGCAGTGTGAGAGGATAAATTCTGTTGTACTAACCCACGGTATTTGTGGTAATGTGTCACAGCAACCTTAGGAATTCACTACAGTATATCATCAATAAAAGAAAGGTCAAAAAAAGTTGTTTTCTGTCCAATGGATGTAAATGAATATTTACACTTTGCATACTTATGCATTTGTAGGTGACTTGTGGGGGCTGTCATGGTAAGTCACAGAAACAGACTTTCTGTTCAAAAGAAAAGCACTGATAAAGAAATAGTAAGGGACTGGAGAGAGATACTGACTTCTGTGTATGTGAGCACATCCATTCTTAATGATCATGGCTGTCATCTTGCTAAAATAATCTTCCAAGGGTCTCTGTATTGGTTAAAAAACCTTCGCTGACTTTTTTTTGCTTACCAAAGGGTGACTCTCTATTCTTTAGCATGGCACACACGCGCCTTCCCAGCCTGACTTATTTCTAATATTCTAGTCTCATATTGTGTTGTGCTCAAGTGGCGTCTATATTCCAGCTGCACTGCGTTACATCATTCTTCAATACATCTTGTACTTATTTGCCTTTGAATCTTAATTTGTGCTGTTTCTTCATTCTCTAGTAACTAAAACTCAATCCCAGTCACTCAAAGATAAGCTCAAATGCAACTTTTCTTCACGAAGCCTCCCCAATTCTCTTCATTGTAATTGTTTCTATCACTATTCCCATCATACTTTGAAACTCCATTAGAGCATTTAATTCAATGCTCTTAATTTATAACTACTTTATGCATATTCTTACCTTAAGTTTGTCAGATAAGATGGTGTTTATTGTACTTTACAAACTGCTAAAAGTAAAATATACTGGCTATCTGAAAACTGGTAAACATGAAACATTTTTGTCCTACAAAAACCTGAAGAATTTGAAACACACATCACTGTTTGAGAAGGTTTGATCAGTGATTAATGAATGAGAGAGTGAATAAATTATTGAATGAGGAATTGATGTAAAACTGAATGTGGCGGTAATTTACAATATGATCTAAAAATAAAGAATTGGATATCTATTTTAATTTTTGGTAATATTAGTCAGGAACATTATAATAAAAGTCATAATATTAAGGTTTGAAAGCTTATTTTTAAAGAAATATGAATTTAAATTAGAGTATTTGATGTCAAGGAAATAGTAATTTTCTTTTTTTTTTTCTTTACTTTACAATACTATATTGGTTTTGCCATACATTGACATGAATCCACCACAGGTGTACCTGAGTTCCCAACCCTGAACCCCCCCTCCCACCTCTCTCCCCATATCATCTCTCTGGGTCATCCCAGTGCACCAGCCCCAAGCATCCTGTATCCTATATCGAACCTAGACTAGCAATTCGTTTCTTACATGATAGTATACGAAGTTTTACTTTGGACTACATATGTTTCTCAAGAGGCAGGTCAGGTGGTCTGGTATTCCCATCTTTTTCAGAATTTTCCACAGTTTATTGTGATCCACACAGTCAAAGGCTTTGACATAGTCAATAAAGTGGAAATAGATGTTTTTCTGGAACTCTCTTACTTTTTCCATGCAGTTCCAAAGAGTCAGACACAACTGAGTGACTGAACTGAACTGAACTGAACATATGTTTATGTGACTCTTAGTACTTAATAAAAATTAGCAAATAATTACAAGTCAGCATAAGTAAAGACCCTGATGCTGGGAAAGACCGAAGGCAGGAAGAGAAAGGGATGACAGGGGATGAGGTAGTTGGATGGCATCAGCCACTCAATGGACATGAGTTGGAGCAAACTTCGGGAGATGGTGAAGGACAGGGAAGCCTGGCTGCTGGAGTCCATTGGGTCGCAGAGAGTCGGATGCAACTGAGCAACCAAACAACAGCAACAACAACATAAGTAAAAATTGTATCAAGTGCATAAATTAAATAGACAAGTGCTTTACATGAGAAGAGAGAACTATTTTATGGAAACGGAATCCTGTTTTCAGTCCCACGAAGATAATACATTTTTAGATGTCTGGAAAATCTAAATACAAATAACAGAATCAATGTGAGTTTATTTATAAAATTGAATTAGATTTTGTAAGTTTAGAATATTACCCTAGCTATATAACTCTTGATGCTTACTAAATATGAGCTTCTATGAGTTCTTCATAGAAATTATTAATACAATACATGGTATTTGATGATTTTCAAAGAAAAGTGTAATGTTTAGAGACAGAAAATGTTTCATTTATGAAACTGCTATAATTTCCCTGATTTGACTAACATAGTAAGTTAGTGGCAGAGTTCCAATTATGGTTACCTTAGTCTTGTCTAGATTCTTCACCATGAGACAAATGGCCCTTTCTTAAAGGTAAGAGGTATATATGAACAAGCTGTATTTTTTCTGTTAAGGCTTATATTGAAGTCATATAAAAAATCCATATGGTGAAATGAGTTTTTGTTTTATTTCTGTCCCTAATGAGATTGGTATCAGAAAGTGACCATTTTATTCTTAGAAGGAAAGTTGCCTTTGTAGATTAAAGGTAGGTTTTTTCAAACAACAAAAGGGTGGAAGGGAGGTGGGCCAAGGTGCAAAGTGGTGTCATCTTAGGGCTCCTTCTGTTCGAACATCCGACTCTATGGTGGAGAGTTCTACCCTCTGGGAAATGAGATTCAATCGTACCCCTTCTGTTTTAAGGGTTTGCAGAAAAATTGTGCCCACCCCTGATGCAGTGGGGACAGCAAGAGAGAAAGAAAGAGAGAGAGAAAGGCAGAGAGATTCAATGGACTCCAGTCCTGGTTCTGGCAGCACTCCAAACTGGCAGCTTGACTTTGGATGATAACTGTTTATGGGTCCCAAATAAACAGTAGTATGCAGTCTTGGCACTCCAAGCAAGAGGACACCTTTGGCCAAACATTCACCGAGGAGAGGAGCTCATCCTTATTCAACAGCAGATGGTAGCATGTCCATATAGCACCTAAAGGGATAATTAAGAGCAAATGAGTGAAAAATAAAAGAAATATTTAGTCTAAACTAAGGCGCAACGCTTTCCAACAATGACTGCTGTCCAGCAATGGAATGCACACTTCATGAAACTGTGAACTCCCTATCACAAAAATAATTCCAGAAAAACCCCAGTAACTATTTGTCACAAACACATGTTTGGATTTCAGAATCCATTTTCAGCAAGTATTTATTCAGTGCCTAATATGGGCTAACTCATGTCTTAAGTGCTAAACTCATAGCCATGGACAAAGCAAAACACTGTCGTGAATATTATAGTCTAGACAGAGAATAAGAAAACCGATGAACAGAAATAAACAGACATAATTTAGGGATAAGTGTTACGAGGGAAAATGAAGCATGATGAAGAAATTCGGAAGGACAATCTGGGAAGATCAATTTTTCTGACAACTTGTGCATTAAGTGTGGTAGGTCATAACTCCTTCTAAACTATGATAAGAAATATGAAACTTGTATTAATAGAAATTGAAAACACATGGTGGGAGGGCAGACTCCATGATTTTTAACTTCTCTTTGAACTCTGTTGTCCAACTCTCCAGTTTTAAATTCTCAGACTTAGCCTCCTTAATATGAAGAAACAAATGGTCAAGTTATTTTGCATAATTTAAAATGGGAAAACCATAAAAATTAAAAATGGATCAATTATTTTAATATAATTTTATATGACATGGAATGAATTGTTGTTATTTAATTTCATCTTTATAGCTCCCACTGACTTTTTAATTTTTTTTCTTTTTAATTTTTTAATTTGAATAATGTTTTTTTTTAAAAGAGAGGTTTTTGTAATAAATTCCATTTTCTCATTAGCCAGAATAAACAACAATCAAACTCTGCCAACCTTAGTTCATCTGTAACCCTTCCCACTTTAACTCCATCCCAGGTAACATTGAAACAATTACCAGACAGCATATCATTCCATCCTTAAAAACTTCGGAATGTAAAAACTTTTGAAACATAACATAATATCATTAACATTCCTAAAAATATTAACAACCATGTCTTTTTTTTTTTTAACTTAAAATTCCACATTAAATTTTATTTTATTTTATTTTATTTTATTTGAAAAGCTTTTATTCAGAAGATTGTCATGAGGAGATTTTACATTTTGTTTTTTTGGGGGGGGGGATTACATAGAAATGTTTATTTTATTTTTTTTATAATTAATTTATTTTTTATTTTACTTTACAATTCTGTATTGGTTTTGCCATACATTGACATGAATCCACCATGGGTGTATATGCGCTCCCAAACCTGAACCCCCCTCCCACCCCCCTCTCCACAACATCTCCCTGGGTCATCCCCACGCACCAGCCCCAAGCGTGCCATATCCCGCATCGGACATAGACTGGCAATTCGATTCTTACATGTCTTAATCAAATGCTTAGTGTTCAAATTTCACCAAGTATTTCCTAAATGTTTTGTTAGAATTGATTTATTTGAATTAGTATCTTAGTGGTTTTCTTACTGCATTATTTTGGTATGCTACAGTCTCTTGCAGGAGAAGACAATGGCAGCCCACTCCAGTACTCTTGCCTCCTCCTATGGGCGGAGGAGCCTGGTAGGCTGCATGCAGTCCATGGTGGGGGGGCGGGTAGCAAAGAGTCGGACACGACTGAGAGACTTCACTTTCACTTTTCACTTTCATGCATTGGAGAAGGAAATGGCAACCCACTCCAGTGTTCCTGCCTGGAGAATCCCAGGGACGGGGGAACCTGTTGGGCTGCTGTCTATGGGGTTACACAGAGTCGGGCACGACTGAAGTGAGTTAGCAGCAGCAGCAGCAGTCTCTTTCAGTTTATTTGTTATTCTTTTCTCTGTTTCTTTTTTTAATTTCAGTTTATTATTGACAAAATTGTGTCCTTTGTCTTGTTATCCCCCACACTGTAGATTTTGACCTTTCTATATTCATGGTTATCATCTATTTCTCTTTTTCCTATATTTTCTGTAAACTGGAAGTTATGCCTAGGCGTTTGATCAGATTGAGTACAAATTTTAGGGGTACTCAGTCATAATTAAGACTCTCTCCTATGGACTTGGGCTCATCTGAAACTCTCCTCACCTCCTGAATCTTAACCTTTGCAAAAGATGCTATCCCAGACTGAAAATAAGCTGGGGAAATTCAGAGAGCAGCTGACAATTGCTCTTCACTCAGCTGGGTCTGCAAAAAAGCCCAGTAATTGTGCTTCATTAATGTCTTCATTATCACAACCAATATTCATTTGGAAAATGTTATCTGTATAATGGTCAAAATTACACTGTTGAAGAAATGCTATCCTTGGCCTTTTAAACTCTATTATTGAAAAAGCATAGATGATTGTTGATGCCTTTAGAGACTCATGCTATTCTTTAATTCTGATTTCTTTCTTCTGTAAACCTCCATAAACTTCTGAGTGTCAATTTTCCTTAAAATCTTACCTCCAACTCAGTTTCTCCACTATCCGATTGATGTACAGACTATATTCGCCTTCAGGAAGGGGATATTTTATAATTTGTTTTTTGTTATTATTGAGAAAACACAGAGGATAAACAGATGAGAATTGAAATGGACTATTAACCTTCCTTTTTTCTCTTTTCCTCAGTGGTTTCAATAGCAACTGCTGACTAATGACAGCATATATTAGCCCTCTGTTTTCAGACACATACAAGTCAAGATAGTTTTATTATGTTCATCTTTTTCCTAAAAATGTGATAGGGATAAAAACACCTAAATTTGTCCTTTTCTCTCTTGTTACATGGTTGTTCATTTCTACCTTTTTCAAAATTGCTCTTCTGTTGTGATATTTCTCTCTCCCTGACCTAATGTTTTCAAATAATAAACACTTACTAATTGAACTACATTCTATGACATCAACTATTTCTAATCTAGGATGTTCAAATAAATAGTTTTCCTTAATTATGGATAATTACCATCCTTCTTTTAACTCAGTTTTCAATTTGATTTCTTCATACCTCCCCCCTCTGTGACTCTGTATCCCTCAGCAGTCTTTACAATTCAACAAAGTGTTCAGATGAAAGGGAAAAGTTGAGGCTTAAGTTCACTTGCTTTGTTTACATATTGTTGGGGCTATTTTGAATTAAAGAAGTCAGTGTGCTTATTATTTCATTCCTAAATATATTTCCTTTGTTTCCAATCACCAAACAAACAAACAAAAAACTCTGAACTATTTCTCTTTTAAAAAGACAAAGTTGTACACTGGGAGTTTTAAATCCAACTAAATATGTATGCATTGTATTTGCTCCCCACTATATATATATATATTGGAGAAGGAAATGGCAGCCCACTCCAGTGTTCTTGCCTGGAGAATCCCAGGGACGGGGGAGCCTGGTGGGCTGCCGTCTATGGGGTCGCACAGAGTTGGACACGACTGAAGCAACTTAGCAGCAGCAGCATATATATTTTCACTTAAAACCTAAGCTTTTCTTTTCTCCTTTACTTAACAAGCTCAAAAAACTTTTATTGCATTAACTATTCTGTGTCAGACACTATATTATGTGTTAGGAATGCAACGAGTAAGAAATAAGCTTTTCTTTTTTTTAATCTTTAAATATGGTTTGTGGTCTGGAATTCCCATCTTTTGAAGAATTTAAATAAATAAATAAATAAATAAATATGGTTAAACTCTACAAAGAGTTAACAAATGAACAGACAACTACTTTCTGTCAAACATTCATTCCCATCTCTTTTGCAATGAACACAATTTGTTCCAACTGTCACTTGTAGAAAAACTAAAATGTCTTCAAAGGAACATGTGCAGTTTCTTGATTATTCATTTATGTCCTCCTATTTGCTCTCAGATTCACTTACAGGTTTTAAATTGATCAGTGGTGTGTGGTCCTGAGAACCACAAGGCACTGAAGAAAGTGAAAAGCCAAAAATACACAAAGCTGCTCATGGACTTTTCTCTGCAATATGTTTGAAACTTCACAAGATTACATACCTAAGAATCAGAATTGTATTCTGTGCAACTTAAAGAGAAGTGGTACTTTGCATTCTTGATGTGGGCTGGTAAATGTGTGCTTCATGGTGGGGACATATAACTGGGAGACGATCAGCAACAGAGCTGTGAGAAGGGTTCTCTTGCAACCCTACCAGCCGCCCCCAGTGCCCTTTCCCCGTTCCTACCTCCAAGCCCACTACCAGCCTTGCTCATACCAAGAATGAATCTACATGGGTGCAAGGAGTGAATACCTTCCTTTTTATGGCCATCCCACAGTGTTCACAAATGTCCACAAAAATTGCATTAGTGAGTTTGAAGTTCAAAATGTGACCCAAAAGACATTCTAATATTCAGTGGCAGATTTTCTTCCATTATTGGAGAGCCTGTAACAAAAAAGCAATATGATCTATTATAAGATTTTTCTCCCTGTGTCAGTGGACTGAGAACTCGGCTCTCATTCCTCTTTAAAATGTACCAGCGTTCTCTTCTGCACTGTTGTATCTTCTTTCATCCTCTCTTCCCAACAATTCCTGGTGAATGAATCTCCAGACTATCATAAAGTCATAGAAAATTACAAGTAAAGACCTAAGAGATCACATTTTCCATTCCCTTTATTTCAGAGATGGAACTGAGACTTGGTTTTCTGTAATTTCAAAGGTATTGTGACCTAAACACAGTGTTCATAAGAAATATGAATATGATTAGGAGGCGAGCTTCCAGACAGAATGATATTCTGGAATGGTCTGCAAGTGCTTGCAGGTAATTAGGCAGCTGGCATATTGCTTAATCTCCAAGTCAAGTTTAGGTTTTCTCTTCTTACTTTAAAAAGAAATATTCCTCTAAAGGGACTGTGGGTTTCTGACACAGTTAAAGAAATAGAGATGAGAACAAAGGACTCCTTTTTAGTGAGATTATGTATTTAACTTTAAAAATCACTTATCTACACTGCTATCTAAAATAGGTACCCTTTCCCCTTCTCCATGGTCATAGTCATCCTTCTGAAAAAGACTTTGAGGCACAAAAGCATCAACAGTCACATATCTTGCCAAATACAGAATCAGGAATCAAACAGACTTATGCCTGAATTGTTTTATACAATCTGCATACATGTTGCTCTCCTGCCATGACATACACCCTAAATATTTGCCTGAATTGGGAAATAGTTTTAGAGAGATGAGAGAGGACTGTGTTCACATTTTACATCCCATTAGGTTAAAATAATCCTTAATATTATATTTTATAAAAAGTTACTTTTGTCATTTTGGAAAGTCTTGGAGTTTATCTTCTTTATCATTTCAGGAAGAGTTCTCTATTTTAATTGTTTATTTTCTTCATCAGTCTTGAGGGAGAGCGGTCCTCTTTTGTTTTTATATTTGGCAAAGAAATATCAACATGAGATTTAGAATATGTTGAAATCACTGTTAAATGAAATATATAGAACTGCATTAGTTAGATATTATCAGACAAGCTTCTGTAATAGAGAAGAGATAACAGTGGTACATGGCGGAATTTTGGAGGAGCAATACAGAAGTACTGGCATGTCACCTAGGTACTTTTGATATGTCTGCTTCAAAATACCTCCTTGGGACTCGTGATCTCTATATTCCTAAAAGAAAGAAAGGTAGTAAAGATAGGGAATCAAGACAGGTGCTTCTCACAAGTAGGGTATGCATAAGTGCCAAGTCACTTCAGCTGTGTCTGATTCTGTGCAGCACCACGACTGCAGCCCGCTAGGCTCCTCTGTCCAAGGGATTCTCCATGAAAGAATATGGGAGTAGGTTGCCATGCCCTTCTAGGGGATCTTCCCAATCCAGGGATCAAACCTGCATCTCTTGTGTCTCCCACGTCTGCAGGCAGGTTCTTTACCGCTACTGCCACCTAGGAAGCCCTGGAATGAGAAGAGCAGTCCTCTCTAAGAAGTCTTCCCAGAAGTTCTACACATTTTTCATTCCTGTATTATTGGGCAGAAAATTAGTCACATGGCAGCACGTGGCTTCAAGGCGAATTGGGAACTGTGGTCTTTCATCTGTGGTCATATGATGATTGATATAGTCCAATTTTTATTAACAAATAAAAGGAAATATATTCTATGGCTGGGGTTTCAGTTCACATCTTGTCTAAACATTGTTTCTAATATATAAGCAAATAATATTTGCCATTCTGTTTTCCTTGAATTCAAAAAGATCAAATTCTCTTATAAAGTAAAATAAACAAATAGATTTAAATTCCCTAATGCACACAACTAAACAAGCACTTACTGAATACTTAGTTACAATCTAACGTCAGTCCTTGGCCACAGGGATCAAAGATGAATTATTATCTATCCTTCTCTCAAAAATCTATAGTTTGGTGAAGAAGAAAGAGATAAGGAAATGCCATGGAAATACAGAGTGGGCAGGGGAAGGTACTGGAAAAATTCCCCAGAGGCACTGAAAGTTGATCTGGACTCAGAAGGTTGAGATTTAGGATTTCACTGTATATCAAGAAAAGAACAAGACAGACAAAAGTAACAGATTTCCGAAACCTCTTTGCATATCTGTTTATGTTCAAAATGTAACAATGGTTCAATACTTGAAAATATGATGTGAGTGGATGGCCAAAAATACAAGGATCTAGGTCAGGGTCATTAAACATCAGCCCATTGCCAAATCTGACCTGTGGCCTGTTTTGGATAAATATAAAGTTTTATTGGAACACAGCCACACCCATTGTTTACATACTGGTTGTGGCTCCTTTCGATCTACAACAGCAGACTTAAGTGGTTGCTGCAGACAGTATAGCCTACAAAGAGAAAACTATACCCTGTTTGGCCTTCTGTGGAAAAATTTGCTGACTCCTGATCTAGATTAAAAACATTTGCACAGGTATAAAGAATGATCTGATTGTTTCAAGAATGAATCAAAATGTAGATAACAAACCATCCCAAATTCCCTGGATGTAGCTACAAAGCAAAGCAAGGTGGAAGGTTAAAGGTGGTAAATATACTACAGTCAGGAGAGTTTAATAAACTGTCTTGGTATCTTAAAAGGAACAATTACCATTGTACCCCATCTAAAACTGCGAAATGTCCTAGATTTTACCTTCCTCACTTTGATGTACCAAGGAATTTGCATATTATACTATTAAAAACTCAAAAGTGACAATCATGGACTTTATACCCTGTAGTCATGTATGGATGTGAGAGTTGTTCCATAAAGAATGCCGAGTGGCAAAAAACTGATGCTTTTGAGCTGTGGTGTTGAAGACTCTTGAGAGTGCCTATGACTGTGAGGAGAACAACCAGTCAATCCAAAAGGAAATCAACCCTGAATATTCATTGGAAGGACTGATGCTGAAGCTGAAGCTCCAATACTTTGGCCACCTGCTGTGAAGAGCTGACTCATTGGAAAAGACCCTGATGCTAGGAAAGATTGAGGCAGGAGGAGAAGGGGACAACAGAGGATGAGATGGTTGGATGGCATCACCGACTCAATGTGCATGAGTGTAAGCAAGCTCCGGGAGATGGTGAAGGACAGGGAGGCCTGGTGTGCTGCAGTCCGTAGCGTCACAAAGAGTCAGACACGACTAAGTGACTGAACGACAAAATGCTATATGAAAGAACTTCCATGGTGGCTCAGTGGTAAAGAATCTGCCTGCCACTGCAGGAGATTGGGGTTTGATCCCTGAGTAGAGAAGATCCCCTGGAGAAGGGAATGGATACCCACTCCAGTATTCTTGCTTAGAAAATTCCATGAACAGAGGAGTCTGGCAGGTTCCATGGAGTCCATGGGATTGCAAAGCATTGGACACAACTGAGCAACTTTCATTTCACATTGATAAGGACAATACTCAGCACATAATAACTGGAGAAATGGTAGCCTAATATGTGTATTTTCTTTTCTCTTTACCTTCTTTGCATTTCTCCTTTGACACTGACCTTAAAAAAATCCCATCTTTCTATGTTTGCAGATTTTATAGGAAACTATTACAAATATGGTCAAAACTCATTTTTAAAATTTTGTTTTTATAGATTTCAAAAAAATGATCAATATTTATAAGCCACTTGGCAATATAATTTGTTGTTACTTTGATTCTGTCTTCATCTGCTTGTGGCCTTGAAATTAGCTGTTTTGACTGGAATGATCAATTTAGCATAAAAAATTTAGTCAACATGATTTTCTTTTCTTTTTTAAATTTCATTTAACTCCTTATCTAAACTGCAGAAATTAACCAGTCTTGTCATAAAGCAGACACAGCTCTAAAAATGGCATTTTGCATTGTGGATTATATGTAAAATAAGTTTTCTTTTCCTCCGTATCCAGTATGTTTCTAGGTCTCTTCTCACCTCCAGCAGTTGGTATGTGCCCAGGGTATGTAAAATCATTTCAATATTGGCCCAAGTACAACATAAAGCAATTATAGAAGTAAATCTATTCTCTCCAGCTCATTTTGTGTATTCAAAAGCCAAATGGAATTTTCCTTGAAATTATCCAATTTGGGGCATTATTCGCACCATTGCTTGTTTGCTAACACAGTTGTCCCATGTATGTCTATCTGTCCATCACTTTCTGTTTCTATCTTATGTAAAAAAATATATCTGACCAGAAAGGGGAATCAAGCCTACATTTGTAAAAATTAAATTAATTTTAAAAGTGAAATTTAAAGTTAAAAATCTAATAAGACTTTTTTTGTTTGTTTATAAAAAGTTCTAAAATTGTGGAGATTTTATGCAGCATTTTCAAGTGTAAGACTAACAAGCAAAAAAGTCACCATAATACCAACAACCCAAAAGAAATGATGTATTTAGACAAGCATTCATGGAGTATTGAACTAGGAATCTAGTGAATGTCCTAACTCCATTTAGCTGGGGTAATTCATCCACTTATATTACATTCACTGTACTACTTATGGGCAAAAGATGAACTAGTGAATTGTAAGAAGTGATTCTCAAGTGGTGCGTTTGTCCTGCCATGAACTCTGTTTCCTATTTTTATCCTGATACAAACTAAACTGAATAATTTCTAATAAAGACTAGAAGCCAGATCCCCATTACTTTCCACTCTCAGAGAAAGAAATAAAGATAGCACTAAGTAGTGTCCGATTCTTGTGACCCCATGGACTCTAGCCCACCAGGCTCCTCCGTCCATGGGATTCTCCAGGCAAGAATAGTGGAGTGGGTTGCCATTTCCTTCTCCAGGGGAATCTTCCCAGCCCAGGAATCGAACCCAGGTCTCCAACACAGCAAGCAGATTCTTTACCAACTGAGCTATGCGGGAAGCCCCCAAGAGTCTGTTCCAGCTGGGTTTTGAACCTGCAACCTTTCACGAGTGAGGCGAACATGATAATCACTACACTACAGAAAGACGTCCGTTCTGCTCTCAGAAGATAGAAGGAAATCTAAGGGGCAAATCCTAGATTATTTGGTTCTATCTTGCTTTCTTTCAGGCATCTACCATCTCCAGAGCCACATCTCAGTTTCCTGGGATCTAGCATATGGGATCAGCATAGTGACTTTCATCACTATGGTTTTCCAGCTCTCCAACACATTGTCCATTCCTGTGTGGCTTCCACACTCTTATCATCTCACCCTTCTTTCTATTCTTGATGCTTTCACTAAGTTGTTTATTTGAAAATCTATTTCTTTACTCAGGAAGGGAATGCTGCTATAGAGTAATCATCTATTAGAGGGGTAAATAACTTTAGTGAGAAATACTGGCAATACTAAATAGAAAATACTGTATTTATCAGTAAAGAGGCTGAAAATATAAGATAGATGATTATAATGATGGCATCTAGTATGGTGGACTGCTGTTGCTGCTGCTAAGTTGCTTGTCGTGTCCGACTCTGTGCGACCCCAGAGACGGCGGCCCACCAGGCTCCCCCGTCCCTGGGATTCTCCAGGCAAGCACACTGGAGTGGGTTGCCATTTCCTTCTCCAATGCGTGAAAGTGAAAAGTGAAAGTGAAGTCGCTCAGTCGTGTCCGACTCTTAGTGACCCCATGGGCTGCAGCCTACCAGGCTCCTCCATCCATGGGATTTTCCAGGCAAGAGTACTGGAGTGGGGCGCCACTGCCTTCTCCAGTCTGGCGGACAAAAAGAGGCAAATAGCAAAAGAAATATAATCAGTAGCAGAATTGTCTATCAGGAAGGAACAATTTGAAAAGCACTGAGTCCACACCTATGAGTGAAAATGGGGAGAAAATTATAAGTGTATTTGCTGTGTGTATGTGTGTATCTTCAGATGGCAGAGAAAATTCCAAGAATAATCTGAAGAGAATGAGAAGTTATGTCCAAGTCTTGACTAATAGATTTTAATCTTGATATAAATCTTAAAAATAGAAACAAATTAGAAATTAGAAACAACAAAAAAAGAAAATTCAGAAAATGATTATAAGAAATCACCTGGATTTCTGTATAAGTTCTTTGTGTTTAGCTTTGCGTTTAGTTCTCTCCTGTGGGCTGCAGGAGAGAGTGAGGATCTATATATATTAGAAAAACAGAGTATGCGAAGTATCCAGTATTTGGAAACATATACTTAGGAGTAGCCATATAATCATTTTTCAAAGGAAACACAGATTAAATATCATAGAAGCTATCCTAACACCGTAAAAGTTGTGGGGCAGAAATGATAAATAAACTTCCAAGACAGATATCTGACATATGACCTATGGGTCATTTGAAACTAGATATATGGACAAAGTAGCAAGTCTGTTATGGATAATGATTTGAAGTGAGGATGACAATTTATAAGTACCTAGATACCTGCGATAAGTATTTGGATTAACCTACAAATACCTATAATTTAGAGATTATGGGACACTTTCCCATAGAATTAAATGATTTCAGGTAGTTAGGACTGTCATTTACTTAAAATGAGTGAATTTTTCATATCCTCCTGTTAGTTTACTTGGTTTATGATCCATTAAAATAATGTATATATTGAAAATTGTAGGCTGTCACCTAATTGTTTTCATTATTTATGAAATGTCACTTGCTTCAGTTTTAAAATAGTTGCACTCTGAAATGAGCCAGGCTTTCCAGCAGAAAACCTACAAACTTCTTATTTCTAACAAATTAGTAAATTCAGATGAATCAATAACTTGATTTCTACTACTCCAATTGGATTTAGTTAGAGATCTATGTATTGATAAATCAATTTATATTGAGGGAAGCAAGAGAATCTGAGGAATAAACAAGGTTAGAAGACAAAGAAAGAAAAATATTTATTCAATAGCAGATACCAAAGTGTAAACCTGAATTGTCTTGTTTTTACAAATTTGTCTTTCTCTGCTAGACTATAAACCATTTAAGGCCAGTAAGATTATCTTTTTATATGCCCACTACTTACAGAGAAGGCATTCAGTAAATGAGGAAAAGAAAAAGAGAGAATAGATAGATATTTGGGGTGCCGGGAGAGAAAAATAGTTGAAATAGCCACTGTTAAAATGTTAAAATTTTCAATAAATAAGGCAGAGAAGATTCTTCATAGTTTCATTTTCAGATATATATCTTCTAAATAGTCCATAAAATATATTTTTAAATTCCCATAATATAAATTGGTGTCTGAAGTTTAATGAATGGACCCTTTAAAAGTGATTTAAATTAGGCTTATGCACAAGAAAGTAAGCATTGTTTCAAGTGAAAACACGTATTCTATGTAAGTAATTCATCTCTTTTTCTTTTTCTTTTAAACTGAAAAAAAATTATTTCAGAATCCCATTTTTCTGAATTACCTTCACTGTTTCTCAACCCATGTGGGCAAATAGTGCTGTTATATTAGAAAGGCACTTTAAAAATGGGGGTGCTTAATTTCTCTTATCTCTTTTAGACAGACTGTAATTAGAATTAGCTAGGGCTTTACTTAATTTTGCAGGAGTTCTTGTGTACAGCCTTCATATCCTTGGTATAATTAACATTGTATCACTCCCATTAGTGTTTTTAAGCACTTAGATTGTGCCATAATGGTCACAGCTAAAGTTGCCATTACAGGGCAATTGCTATTTATTATGCTCATAAAGTAGACACTTCACCACAGCAGCAGGGGTGGGGGTGGAGACGGAGGGGGGTTGGAATATATATATATATATATATGTATATACACACACACACACACACACACACACACACACACACACTTACAAAGCAGGAATAGACGGTAACATTAGTTGCAGCACCTTTGGGCTGAAAGAGCTGTCTCAAACTTGTCCCATTCTTATTCTATCCTGTAGGCTGTGGGTAAATCTAAAAATGGATGACAAGCCTTTTTTTTTTTTTTTTTTTAAGCAAAGTTTTGATTAGCTGAGTTTCCTAGCAGACTCATACCATGTTGGTGTTAGGACAAACCTACAGGATGATCAAGTCCAGTCCTCTCCTTTAAAACGTGAGACAATGGAGACAGGAGTTTAGCTGTCAATCTCAAGGTTCCAGAAGTATTAGTGGACCTAGGGTTAGAAGTCAGGTTGTAAGAATTGCAGTTCTCATGCCCATTTTGCCAGACATTACTGAATAATTTACCATTAGATTTCTATTCCTTTTTGTTCCTAGCAAATGATTGACACCACTTTGATTAGGTTTAGTT
This sequence comes from Oryx dammah, assembly GCF_014754425.2. Classification (NCBI taxonomy): domain Eukaryota; kingdom Metazoa; phylum Chordata; class Mammalia; order Artiodactyla; family Bovidae; genus Oryx; species Oryx dammah. The sequence continues at coordinate 132,801,843 of NW_024070186.1, read as the reverse complement.
TCATTGACTGGCAAGGTGTGCTGAGACACATTAGTTGATTTCAGAGTCAACCATGTCATGTAGCTTTTGAAGAGGGTTTATTTTTCCATGTTTGCTGATTATGCATGGTTTAGTTGTTTAGTTTTATTGTGCTTTTGAAGATTTCTTTTATTGGAGGCCATAGAATTATCCCTGATGCCATTAGTATTTGTCATTAAAAAGAGAAAAGTTCTATAAAATTTTAGTTTTTCTACTAATATTATATTTTCAGTTTGTTTTTTCCTTGCTATAGGTTAATTTTCTCTCCTAGCACAGGGTGAGTGGAGGGTATATTTTATTCAGTTGAATTGTTGGAAATCAACACAAACCATTTAAAGGAGTAAACAATTATCACTGAAATGAGAACAATTTAGTGGTCTTGCATGATTAATGTCCTACATAAATTCTTTATGACACTGAATTGAAAGATGATGTTATGAATGTATAATAGGAAGTTAACAGAATGTGTCACCTTTTGATTAGTTTTTTGAGAAGACAGGCTTTGCAATCAGAGATTTTGCAATGGTCAGAAGCCTAAAAAACTAGCACATTTGTTGCTTGTAAATTAAATTTGAGAAGCCACAATGATATATGTCCTAAAACCAGCTGGAGGAAAATGCCTGGAAGAGGAGATAGCTTTATATTTTCTTCTGATAAATTTCAGTTCTATGTGTGTGTGGAGTTGTGTTTGTCTCTTTCCTGTCATCATTGCTTTGGAAAGATTAACTGCGAAAATTGTAATTTGGGGATAATTATTTCTATTTGAGGAAAAATCTTGAAAAAATATTATACTGCATGTAATCCTGACAAAGGCCAGACTAATGCAAATACATAGAGACTTAAATAATAAGCATGTATTCTGAAATTGGACAAAAAATGGACTATAAAATCTATCATGAAAGCTGAAAAAAATCAGTGATGCAGAAGATCTTGTAAAATATCATATTCCACTTTTATCTGTAGATGAGACACTGACATGGAGAGGAGTACAAAGAGTATTTTAAGGTGATACAATCCATTAGTATCAATATTCAGAGAAATATCTGAATATTTTCATTTCTACCTTATTCTGCTGAGCTCCTAATTTATTATTTTCCATCTCCTGCTCCTTCACAACACAAACCATGCCTTTTTCATATTACTAATTGAGTCACTCAATAAATGAACACAAGAATTTTGAGTGCCTACTCTGTGTCAGATACCAAGTGTTCTAGACAGTGGGAGAAAAGTCACTAATAAAAGAGATGAAAATACTCACTATTCTGACACATTTAGGAAGTGGGAGTAATTTATTAAAAAGTAAAATATATAGCATATTAATAAAGATAAATATTTTTTAGAAAATGAAGGAGAAAAGAGAGATGTATCTGTATTGTAGTTTTAAATAAGATGATTAGGGAAAGATTCACAAAGCTTTTAGCAAAGACAAACAGTAAGGGAACCACACAGTTAGCTTGTGGTGGAGCATTTCAGGCAGAAGGAATAGCCAGGCTTCAGTCCTAAGGCAAGTGTGCCTGCTAACTGTGGGAGATATTCTGTCCAGTTAGAAGGATATGAAAAGAGAGGTTGCAGATGAAATTGGGGTATGGGGAACAGAACCTTAAAGCTTTGCAGCCAACCAAAAAGACCTTACCATTTACTTCCAATGAGGTAGGAATTTATTTATTCATTTTAAACTCACCCAACAAACAACATTTAGTGACTTCCTACGAGGTTCCAGATATTGCTCAAGTCAGAGGAATATGTTATAAATTCAAGACTTCAGCTTCTGTGTTACATATATGCAATGGAGTATTACTCAGTTGTTGAAAAGAATGAAATGATGTTATTTCCAGCAACACAGGTGGTCCTAGAGATTGTCATACTGAGTGACATAAGTCAGACAGAGAAGGAAAAAAATATCCTATGGCATGCATTGTATATGGAATATAAAAAGAAATGATACAATAAATGTATTTACAAAACAGAAAAAAAAAAAACTCACAGACTTAGAGAACAGACATAGTTGCCAGGGTGGGGAAGGATCGGGGAAGGGATAGTTAGGGAATTTGGAATCTGCATGTACACACTGCTGTATTTAAAATGGATAACTAACAAGGACCTACTCTATGGCACAAGGAACTCTGCTCAATGTTATCTGGCAGCCTGGAGGGGAGGGGAGTTTCGGGAAAATAGGGACACATGAATATATGACTGAGTCCCTTTGCAGTCCACCTCAAACCATCACAACATTGTTAATCTGCTATATTCCAATACTAAATAAAAAGTTAAAACAAAAAGACTTCAGCTTTCACTCTGAGATAAACGGGGTATTATTAGTGAGTTTTGAGCAGAGGTGTGACCTGATATGCTGCTGCTGCTGCTAAGTCGCTTCAGTCGTGTCCGACTCTGTGTGACCCCATAGATGGCAGCCCACCAGGCTCCGCCTTCCCTGGGATTCTCCAGGCAAGAACACTGGAGTGAGTTGCCATTTCCTTCTCCAATGCATGAAAGTGAAAAGTGAAGTCACTCAGTCGTGTCTGACTCTTTGTGACCCCCATGGACTGCAGCCTACCAGGCTCCTCCATCCATGGGGTTTTCCAGGCAAGAGTACTAGGGTGGGTTGCCATTGCCTTCTCTGGACCTGATATGACTTAACCTTTAACAGAAGCCTAGTAAGTAATGTTCTGCATTGGTAGGTATTAGAGGGATGAGAGGTATAGCAGGAAGTCACAGTCAGGAAAAATTATAATAACACATAGAGGTATGATAGTAGCTTAGACCAAATAGGTAAAACAGAAGGTGGTAGAAAGGGTTCAAATACTGAATATTTTGGATGTAGAGGTAATAGACTCCTCTGATGATTACCTGGCAGATACTCTGTCATCTAGATTCTGCCCATGCCACATTGGGACCACAGATAACTAGGAAAACTATTCCAAGACCTTCTTTCTACCTAAAAATGCTGCACTCGTATATCTAACTCACTTGATCATCATAGTCACTTCCCTGTGTCATGTCCTGACTTCTCACTTTCCCATCATAATTTGCTCTATAGTCAACCTCCATAGAGTTCAGAAATCTGAAAACCTCTTCTTCTCAAAAGTACTTGGTTCTTGCACATGAAAGCAGTCCTTAGTTTGAGTACATGCAAAGCCCTGTTTATATAATTGGAGTTCATGTTCACTTTTTACTCAATCTCTATCCACTCTGCCTCCAATGAAATAAATGTACAAGCTTCAAAAGGTAGCACGCATACAGTCACTCAGTCATGTCTGACTCTTTGTGGCTCCATGGACTGTGGCCTGCCAGGCTCCTCTTTCCATGGAATTCTTCAGGCAAGCATACTGGAGTGAATTGCCATTTCCTACTCTAGGGGAACTTCCTGACACAAGGATCGAACACATGTCCCTGACATCTCCTGCATTGGAAGGCAGATTTTTTTACCATTAGCACCCTTAGGGCTTCCCTGATAGCTCAGTTGGTAAAGACTCCACCTGCAATGCAGGACACCCCGGTTCCATTCCTGGGTTGTGAAGATGCCCTGGAGAAGGGAAAGGCTACCCACTCCAGTATTCTCATGGACCATATAGTCCATGGAGTCGCAAAGAGTCGGACACAGCTGAGAGACTTTCACTTTCACTTTTCAGTACCACCTAGAAAGCCCTTGGGAAAATGATAAATGTTAAGAAATAAAATAAAATATACATCAGATACTCTTTGAAAAAGTATTGTTCTTCTGTAAGAATGAAGAGAGTCATGGAGCTGGCCCACAGAATTGTTGTAAAGTACCTTCAGTCTTCCTTTTTACTTTTGTTTCCTTTTAGGGATACTGCCCTTCCTACCTGAAGAGACTCCATTTCCTTTGCTTGTATTTTTCACATCTATACTCTATACTTTCTTCATTAGAGAAGCTTATAAATTCATTTACAATAAGATAAAAGCTAATTATTGAAGTAGGAAATTTTACCTCCCAATAGAATTTGGTTCTTTGTAGCAAATGAAGTAATGAAACTTGGAAATTCTAATAAATACAAAATCGGTCATTTTTGTTTGCTTTTTGCTCTGCCTTGGGCAAAATGAATTAGATCTATATCAATGGGTTTCTTAAACTTGAGACATTATAAAAATGATAAAAGGTCTATTGAGAATGAATGAAAGTTTATTCTAAAATGAGAACTATGTTACATTTTGAACCAAATGCATATAGCATACCATGGATTTTTTAGAAGGAATTCTGATAATAGCATTCTTCACTTCCTCTTACTATGGATAAGAGGCTTTGGTTTGAATTTCTCTTGTTTTAGATTCAGTGAATATCTTTTGGTGTAATCTGCTATTCATAACCCATTTGAAGTCAAAATCTTTAGAAGATATAAACATTAAAAATATTATATTTCCCTGTATATTTGTTGATACATTAATTTATAACATGATTCTAAGATATTACATAAAATTTACATCATGAAAAAGGTAAAACAACTGCTCTATAGTCTTTCTGATCTCCTTCTTTTTTTCAATTTTTTTTATTTGTGCTGTTTCATTTCTGGTGTCCTAAGTATGTGCTCTTCTTGTCAACTGTATAATGCCACAATGATTCAATTAAGTTGTTGCGTATTGCTTCAGGGTTTTTAGTTCTATTTGTTGAAAAATAAATTACTATTTTCTTAACTTTTGTATCTTCAAATACTTAAATTTTATTTTAATGATAAACATTAAAGTTACCATTCCCTGAAAGGATATTACACATTGGACTATAGATAACATTTTACCTGCATTATCATATTTAATTCTCCCACCTATTAAGACAGGTTTATCATAATACCCATTTTACAGATGACCGAACTGTGGACCAAAGAAGATAAGTACTTTGCCCGATATCATATGGCTAGTAAGGATCCAGGCTGTAGATAAACTAGTTTAGCTTGGACACTGGAACCCAAGTTCTTAGAAAATAAAGAATACTATCTCCTTCTAACACACCACTTCCCCTGACTATGCATAAACCAGACACGGTTGTGTCTAACATTTGCTGTTCTGTTTTATTACCTTCTTTCTCTCCTATAGGCCTTTTATTCCGCTTTCTTCTTTTCACCTCATCACTGAATGCTGAATTCATAATCTCTCCTTATGGCAAAAAAAATAGATAACTAAGTCATTACCTGATTTCCAAATTAATTGAAAGCAAATTATTTCAAAGCACAGTCATTTGTGTCCCAGTTTAATCATGATAGATCTGAAGCAACCTTAAAAACATAGTCTTTAATTGTACAAGCTTGAGTTTGGAGGCTGCTGTCTTAATCAGCTCAGGCTGCTATTACAAAATACTATGCCTTGGGTGGCACAGAGGTTTGTTTGGCATTAGTTCTGGAGGCTGGGAGTCTGAGCTCTTGGTGCCAGCGTGGTAAGGTTCTGGTGAGATCCCTCATCTGGGCTGCAGGAGGCTTACTTCTTCTGGTGTTTTCTTGTGATAACAAGGTTCCTCTTCTCACAAGAACCCTGGTCTCATTCCTGAGGACTCCCCTCTCAGGAGCAAATGACTCCAAAGGCCCTGCCTATAAAACCACCACATTGGTGATTAGATTTCAACATAGAATTTAAGGGGGGTGGCACAAACATTCAGTCCTTTAACAGTTGCTCAAACAAGTTGACCATCTTCTAAGAGTAGAAAACCAGCAATTTTTTAAAATGTCGTTGTAATTGTCTATACCTTAAATGGTACTTTGATCTGAAGAAAATAGTAAGAATTTATCATTAAGTCTTCTTAGTAATTTGTTAACTTTCTGCTTCTGATAGATAATTTGTCTTATAAGAAAAATGTGCCATTGTGACCTTAACATTTTATATTCTCTGTCAGTGTGACAGGTGATTTTCTTTTCTCCAAATTAGGCAGTGATTCTAGGGACTCAAAGTAATTTTTGTGACATGATTGACGTGTGAAAAAGTGACATACCCCTTTCACTAAAAAAGATGCATATTATGAGCAAAGAGGCCTCTATGCTCTGATAACACTAAAAGGGAAAAACTACTACGCTGATAATTCTGCTGAAGAAAGACAATAAAAATCATTCCATCTCCATGTACTTCATTATAGACTTTGAGGTAGGGTCATTATTTATATTAGATTCTTAGAATAAAGTTGAACTGATTTTTTTTTTATAATTTATTTTTTTTACTTTACAATTCTGTATTGGTTTTGGCATACATGCAACATATAGTTGAGAAGATAAGAAGCTATTGAACATTTTGGATATGAGTTGAAAGAAAATAATCCATCCTATTCATTTGCAAGCTTTCGAGTCACTTTCAACTTGTTTCAGAATAATGTTTTAAAGAAAGATTCAAAATCTACTAAAAGAGGATTTCATCAAAGTATTAAATACTGAATTTCCATGCTTTTAAATTTATGCATGCCTTTAAATAAAATAATTTTTAAGGCATAAATCTCTTTAGCCCTTGCAGATGCCACAAAATTTAGACATGGATATAGAGAAATGCCAGCTTGTTGGGATGAGAAGATTAGATACAATGCATGCCAGCAGTATGAATTCAAGAGATGTTTTGCATTTCTCTCTTTTACTTCTTTGAAGAGAAAGTCCCATCTCAAAATACGTGTGGTATTTAGAGTAAAATGAATTTTTTTAAAACGGGCTAAAATGAATTATTCTTTGTTCTTATAAAGTACATTTTATTGAGAATGTGAAACAGGTCTTTAAGTCCAGGAGTAAAATGTACCTATAGCTCTCCCAAGAGAGAGGTATAGTGAATAGTTAGTTTATTTCATACTTGGTAGATTAAAATAGGTTTCCCTGGTGGCTTAGATGGCAACAAATATGCCTACAATATGGGAGAGCCAGGTTCGATCCCTGGTTCAGGAAGATCTGCTGGAGAAGGAAATGGCAATCCACTCCAGTATTCTTGCCTGGAGAGGTCCATGGACAGAGGAGTTTGGCGGGCTACGTTCATGGGGTCGCAAAGAGTTGGACATAACTGAGCAACTATCACACACAGATTAAAATATACCATCCAGACATAAGTCTTAAACTCTTAAAGAATATCTTCCAGATATAAGCAAAACTAAATCAAAGGGTTAGGAGGGGAAATCACACACACATACTTACACACACACACACACCATAAATTCATTCACCTGTGAGTGAGTGTTGGTGTTCAGTCACTCAGTTGTGTCTGCTCTTTGTGACCCCATGGACTGCAGCATACCAGGCTTCACTGTCCTTCACTATCTCTTGGAGCTTGCTCAAACTCATGTTCATTGAGTCGATGATGCCATCCAACCATCTCATCCTCTGTCGTCCCCTTCTCCTCCTGCCTTCAATCTTTCCTATCCTCAGGGTATTTTCCTGAGTTGGCTCTTTGCATCATTGAAGCTTCAGAATCAGTCCTTCCAATGAATGTTCAGGATTGATTTCCTTTAGGATTGGCTGGTTTGAACTTCTCACTGTCCAAGGGACCCCTAAGAGTCTTCCCTAGCACCACAGTTTGAAAGAACCAATTCTTTGCCACCCAGCCTTCTTTATGGTCCAACTCTCACATTCTTACATGACTACTGGAAAAACCATAGCTTTGACTACACAGACCATTGTTGGCAAAGTGATGTCTCAGCTTTTCAACACTCTGTCTAAGTTTGTCATAGCTTTTCTTCCAAGGAGCAAGTGTCTTTTAATTTCATGGCTGCTGTCACCATCTGCAGTGATTTTGGAGCCCCCAAAAATTAAGTCAGCCACTGTTTCCCCATCTATTTACCATGAAGTGAGGGACCAGAGGCCATTGATCTTAGTTTTTTGAATGTTGAGTTTTAAGCCAACTTTTTCACCCTCCCCTTTCACCTTCATCAAGAGGCTGTTTAGTTCCTCTTCACTTTCTGACATAATGGTGGTGTCATCTGCATATCTGAGGTTATTGATATTTCTCCCTGCAATCTTGATTCCAGCTTGTGCTTCATCCAGCCTGCCTGACATTTCTCATGATGCACTAAGTTAAATTAGCAGGGTGACAATATACAGCTTTGACCTACTCCTTTCCCAATTTTGAATCTGTGTGTGTACGTAGAAAAAGGAAAAGATTCTGGCTCACTTGTATACACACTCACAGAAGAACAATTGCCTACTCTTCATTACCTTCATTACCCTCCCTTTTCTTTTACATAGCAGCAATTTCTCTAGTGTCTGTTAAGATTACAATACACACAAAATCTGTTTCTAAAATTTTGCTTTATACTTTTAAAAATTAACAATATGAATCACCTGTACCACTCTTTAAGATTTTCATTCAATATATGTTTAAAGTAAATACCTATTATCATCACATACTATTCATAAATTGTGATTAATTGGAGCCAAGACGTGTGTAAAACAAGGGACACCCATGGAACTATGATTCATATTGGTATGAAAACCAATCTTTCACCTTTTAATATCTACACTACATCTAGTAGGTTGTCAATGTGATATAATAAAAAGAAACTGCATTTTTTCATTCATAGAGAGGAGGCCACAAAACTGAAGACTAAAGAAATCAAGTGGCATTTCCACAGAATTTTTCCTCTGACACAAAAATGTTTAATTTGTACACTACTCATCCTAGCCAGTACTCTTGCCTGAAAAATCCCATGGATGGAGGAGCCTGGAAGGCTGCAGTCCATGGGGTCGCTGAGGGTCGGACATGACTGAGCGACTTCACTTTCACTTTTCACCTTCATGCATTGGAGAAGGAAATGGCAACCCACTCCAGTGTTCTTGCCTGGAGAATCCCAGGGACGGGGGAGCCTGGTGGGCTGCCGTCTATGGGGTTGCACAGAGTCAGACACGACTGAAGCGACTTAGCAGCATCCTATCCAAGTATTAAGTATAGAAATGTAGACATCCAAACCTTTTACAATAACCTAGAATTATCTGGTTCTGTTCCTTGTTCAAAGAATGTGAGGTAAAATAATTGTACTAGAAATAGTCTGTGAAAAAGTCTAAATATAAAGACAGACTGGTGGGTCAGACAGTAACTGGATTTACCTATCCTCATCCTTCTTTATTAAAGCTTTTCTACTTTCATATATCACAAAGTCCACAGCATTAAAATTTAACCAACAAAAATTTCCTGACAGAGATTCAGTTTTCGGGCAAATGATCCACAAGGGGATAAGAGAACTCTGTCTAGGTGAGAAAAGAGAAGCATTTGGTATAAGGCATTCAAGTAAATGCCCAGTTGTAGTAAAAAGCATCATAAGAATTGAATATACCTGAGGAGGTCTGTACCCAGTTTTTGGACACTGCTGGGGAGCAGCTAACCTTGAATTTCAGCCAAGATTTTTTAATATAGATATTTCCCTTTTAAATGATGCTCGAAGAATGCAGTCTAATAGTACTTATTCAAATAAAACAATATTCTGTAACAGAGTGAAGTAGACATAAAGTTCCAAAAAAATAGGTTTTTTTTTTTTTTTTTTTTTTGAAGAGGTGGGACTCAGGTGGGAACTCCTTGCTCTTAGAGAAAGGGAAGACTATGAATCAGGGAAGACCAAGAGGGATGACTTCTGATGTGACAACTAGAGCGGGTGGAGAGAGTTCCACGTGGCAGCTGGAACAAAGTCATGCCTTGTGAATGTGTGAAATATATGATAGATAGTAAAGATGGAACTGAACTGAAGGAGGGGTGTTTGAACTTAATGCAGTAGGTAAAAGGGGGTCATTTTATTTTTTTGAGTTCAGCAATGGTATGGCCCACAGGTAATCAGAATCTACTTACCTTATTCCAACTCTTTTTGTTCATTTACAATTCTTAAACTACTTCTTACTATCAGATGACTTCCATTTCAGAAATACTAGGGTGCACAGGTAAACAATGTGGGAAAATGAAAATCCTCATAAAATTATGACTCAGAGACTGAACTAATTTTAATTCTTAAGATATATCCTTCATACATGAAATTTGCTTTCAAGAAAAGGTTAAACATTAAGCAGGGGGCTCAAAATATATCCAAGAAGTAGTCATTTTTCACTTTCTTTGAATGTTGAAATACAAAGGACTTTGCTATCTGCCACAATGAGTAGAAAAATAAGGAATTTTAATATTTTGTTCAACTTTTCATTTAGCTTGATTTTAAAGTTATATAATAAATATCAATGCTATTCATGGAACTCAGGTTAATTAAGTCTTGCTATTCATTCCTTCAATAAATAATTACTGAATAACTATTTATTGTGTCTTGGTTAGATAAATATATAAGACATGCTCTCTTCAAGAGCTCAAAATCTAATCGTGTTTAAATTAGTTTCCATTTAAGATCTTTCCCAGACATATGTGGGGATTTATGACACTGCTATGCTTTATCATTCTCTGAATAAACTGATAAACATTTTGAAATATTTTAATTCCTTGGCAGATCTTATTCTCAGTATTAATGCTCCCACTTCTGCAAAACACATTAAATCCTTTAACTTGATGAAGAAATGAGTGTTTTATTTATTTATTCAGTTATTTCACCCACCTGTGTGATGTCCTGATCTGTGCCAGGGAGGCCTTTTGAAAGAGGTCAGCTTTATAAAGCAAGGCAGGGGTCTGCCTTAGGAGAGTTCCAGCCTTCAATAATCAAACAGGAAGGAGTAAGTCCAGGGAAGCTCAGGTACTGTTAGATCCCATCAGCACTGTGGAGTATGTAGGAGAGACATGGCTTCCCTAGTGGAGAGGATTTCAGACTTGGGTGTAAGTAGCTGGGGAGATGTTAAGGGATTGGTGGGGCTTCCCTGCTAGCTCAGCTGGTAAAGAGTTCGCCTTCATTGTGGGAGACCTGGGTTTGATCCCTAGGTTGGGAAGATCCCCTGGAGAAGGGAAAGGCTACCCACTCCGGTATTTTGGCTCAGAGAATTCCATGGACTGTACAGCCCATGAGGTGGCAAAGAGTCAGACACTACTGAGCAACTTTCACTTTCAGCTGTCACTGAGGGTAAATAATTCAATCTGCTGTGTTTGTTTCCTCTTTAGCAATATTACAGTGCCAAGGCAGCCATTAGATTAGTGAAAAGACATTAAGCTCTTAGAAGAGTGGCTGGTACACAGTAAAAGCTCAGTTAACATTGGTTATTCAATTAGTTTAAAAGCCTTTACTGCCACCCTTTAGTTACCTCAAGCAATTTCTTCCATTTCTGGTTCAGACATTTGCACATCAGTTCAGTTCAGTTGTTCAGTCATGTCTGACTCTTTGCAACCCCATGGACTGCAGCATGCCAGGCCTCCCTGTCCATCACCATCTCCTGGAGTTTACCCAAACTCATGACCATTGAGTCAGTGATGCCATCCAACCATCCCATCCTCTGTCGTCCCCTTCTCCTCCTGCCTTCAGTCTTTCCCAGCATCTGGTCAGTTCTTCGCATCAGGTGGTCAAAGTATTGGAGCTTCAGCAGCTTCAGCAGCTTCAGCATCAGTCCTTCCAATAAATATTCAGGACTGATTTCCTTTAGGATGGACTGGTTGGATCTCCTTGCAGTCCAAGGGACTCTCAAAAGTCTTCTCCAACACCAACTTTTGCATATACAAGTGTACAAGTCCATCTGTCTGAAGTTCATTGACAAGTGACGCATGGCATTCATATCCCACATATTGAGTGGATATTAGGATCCAGGCCTACACTTATAGGCAAAATGTAACCAAATAAACTGATTTTTCTTTCCCATACTATGTTAAATAATAGTATTGATTGAACTTATCCATCTGTTATTTCTGTTCAATATTGCCATAACAGCAATATTGAAAAAAGACACATTTCAAGTGGATACTTTGATCTCTTTCAGGACACTTGGCCTTGTAAAATGATTGAGCAGATGTGTACATCCTGAAATGCACATGGTTCACTGAGAAGTAAAATGAAATTTAGGGTCTATTTTTATCTCTATAGAACAAATGAAGACCTGACTTGATTGGGATTGTAAAAAATCTTAATGCTGCATACAAGTTGTCAGTTAAGTCATCTCCTATAAGTTTTAGACAAAAGAGATTTTCATGTTTCTGTCAAAGTGATATACATTTTCACTTGAAAATGTGAAAGTTTTCTTAAGATAAGACTTATAAGTAATTACTGGTGAAACTGAAATGATTCTCCTTGAACCTTAAGAATTATGTATGCTGTCTTCAATAGGCCTCCCACATTAATGGTTCTAAAATTGTTAATTTTTTATGTCCTAATAGTGTTCAGTTATAGCCTTAAATTTGACTCTAGTGAAATATATTCCTACAGAGTATCTTTCTACTTTTGTAAATTAAAATTCATAGTAGAAAATGATTTCATTTATGCAACGTTATGCTGAGTTCTCTTATTGAGTATGTTCTGTATATTTTAATGACTCTTATTTTACTTCTTTAAAAAAATTTTATTATAATTTTTAATTCTTTCAAATGAATCACCTAGTTTTACCTACTAATATATTAGGGAGATATATACATATACTTAATTATTATCCAACTAAAATCATTTGAATTAAGGCAAAATTCATTTTATTATAACAGTCTCTTTCAAAGTTCTGAAAGGGATTTAAAGTACATGTAATAGAGGGAGTTATTTTTGTTGTTACTGTTGTTCCTGATCTTTCACAAAGTCAAGTAAGGGACAGTGGCTAATTTCTTATTTATAATCTTACTGTAAATGTAGTATAATATTCCAATTGGATATATCTCCAGGTTTCATAGAACAATTCTGAATTCTCAACTAAGCAGATTTTTCAAAAGTAGTCCATCTGCAAAGTTATATGTAAAGAACATAAGTTGAAAAAACCTTCTTTCTCCCACCAGAATCTACTCTTTAACATTAATTCAGTTCAGTTCAGTTGCTCAGTCATGTCTAACTCTTTGTGAGGACCCGCAAAATGTAGCATACCAGGCCTCCCTGTCCATCACTAACTCCCAGAGTTTACTCATACTCATTTCCGTTGAGTTGGTGATGCCATCTAACCATCTCATCCTCTGTCATCCCCTTCTCCTCCTGCCTTCAATCTTGCCCGGCATTAGGGTCTTTTCCAATGAGTCAGTTCTTCATATCAGGTGGCCAAATATTGGAGTTTCAGCTTCAACATCAGTCCTTCCAAAGAAATCCCAGGGCTGATCTCCTTCAGAATGGACTGATTGGATCTCCTTGCAGTCCAAGGGACCCTCAAGAGTCTTCTCCAACACCACAGTTCAAAAGCATCAATCCTTCGGTGCTCAGCTTTCTTTATAGTCCAACTCTCACATCCATACGTGACTACAGGAAAAACCATAGCCTTGACTAGATGGATCTTTGTTCACAAAGTAATGTCTCTGCTTTTTATATGCTGTCTAGGTTGGTCATAACTTTCCTTCTAAGGAGTAAGCATCTTTTAATTTCATGGCTACAATCACCATTTGCCGTGATTTTGGAGCACAAAAAATAAAGTCAGCCACTGTTTCCACTGTTTCCCATCTATTTTCCATGAAGTGATTGGACCAGATGCCATGATCTTAGTGTTCTGAATGTTGAGTTTTAAGCCAACTTTTTCACCCTCCTCTTTCACTTTCATAAAGCTCTTTAGTTCTTCTTCTCTTTCTTCCATAAGGGTGCTGTCATCTGCATATCTGAGGTTATTGATATCTCCCTGCAATCTTGATTCCAGTCCAGCATTTCTCATGATGTACTCTGCACATAAGTTAAATAAGCAGGGTGACAATACACAGCCTTGATATACTCCTTTTCCTATTTGGAACCAGTCTGTTGTTCCATATCCAGTTCTAACTGTTGCTTCTTGACCTTCATACAGATTTCTCAGGAGCCAGGTCAGGTGGTCTGGTATTCCCATCTCTTTCAGAATTTTCCACAGTTTGTTGTTACCCACACAGTCAAAGGCTTTGGCATAGTCATTAAAGCAGAAAGAGGTGTTTTTCTGGAACTCTCACTTTTTTGATGATCCAGCGGATGTTGGCAATTTGATCTCTGGTTCCTCTGCCTTTTCTAAATCTAGCTTGAACATCTAGAAGCTCACAGTTCATGTACTTTTGAAGCCTGGCTTGGAGAATTTTGACAATTGCTTTGCTAGTGTGTGAGGTGTATCCAATTGTGCGGTAGTTTGAGCCTTCTTTGCCATTGCCTTTCTTTAGCATTGGAATGAAAACTGACCTTTTCCAGTCCTGTGGCCACTGCTGAGTTTTCCAAAATGGTTTGCATATTGAGTGCAGGACTTTCACAGCATCATCTTTTAGGATTTGAAATAGTTCAACTGGAATTCCATCACCTCCACCAGCTTTGTTTGTAGTGATGCTTCCTAAGGCCCACTTGACTTCACACTTCTGGATATCTGGCTCTAAGTGAGTGATCACAGCATTGTGGTTATCTGGGTCATTAAGATATTTTTTGTATAGTTCTTCTGTGTATTCCTACCACCTCTTCTTAATATCTTCTGCTTCTGTTTGGTCCATATACTTTCTGTCCTTTATTGTGTCCTTTATTGTTCCCTTAGTAACTCTAATATACTTGAAGAGATCTCTAGTTAGTCTCATTCTCTTGTTTTCCTCTATTTCTTTGCACTGATCACTAAGGAAGGCTTTCTTATCTCTCCTTGCTATTCTTTGGAACTCTGCATTCAAATGGGTGTATCTTTCCTTTTCTCCTTTGCCTTTCACTTCTCTTCTTTTCACAGCTATTTGTAAGACCTCCTCAGATAACCATTTTGCCTTTTTGCATTTGTTTTTCTTGGGAATGGTCAACACCCCTGTCTCCTGTACCTTGTCAGGAACCTCCATCCATAGTTTTTCAGGCACTCTGTATATCAGATCCAATACCTTGAGTCTATTTCTCACTTCCATTGTGTAATCATGAAGAATTTGATTTAGGTTGTACTTGAATGGTCTAGTGGTTTTCCCTACCTTCTTCAACTTAAACCTGAATTTGGCAATAAGGAGTTCATGATCTGAACCACAGTCAGCTCCCGGTCTTTTTTTTTTTTTTTCTGACTATATAAAGCTTCTCCATCTTTGTCTGTGAAGAATATAATCTATCTGATTTTGGTATTGACCATCTGGTGATGTCCATGTGTAGAGTCTTCTCTTGTGTTGCTGAAAGTGTATTTTTGCTATGACCAGTGCATTCTCTTGGCAAAACTCTGTTAGCCTTTTTCCTGCTTCATTCTGTACTCCAAGGCCAAATTTGCCTGTTAATCCAGATATTTCTTAACTTCCTACTTTTGTATTCCAGTCCCTTGTAATGAAAAGGACATCTTTTTTGGGTGTTAGTAGGTCTTGTAGGTCTTCATAGAACCATTTAACTTCAGCTTCTTCAGCATTACTGGTCAGGGCATAGACTTGGATTACTGTGATATTGAATGGTTTGCCTTGGAAACAAACAGAGATCATTCTGTTGCTTTTGAGATTGTATCCAAGTACTGCATTTTGATTCTTTTGTTGACTATGATGGCTACTCCATTTCTTCTAAGGGATTTTTGTCCACAGTAGTAGATATAATGGTCTTCAGAGTTAAATTCTCCCATTCTTGTCCATTTTAGTTCACTGATTTCCTCATTGTCAACATTCACTCTTTCCATCTCCTGTTTGACCACTTCCAATTTGCCTTGATTCATCGACCTAACATTTCAGGTTTCTATGTAATATTGCTCTTTATAGCATCGGACTTTACTTCCATCACCAGTCATATCCACAACTGGGTGTTGTTTTTGCTTTGGCTCTGTCTCTTCATTCTTTCTGGAGTTATTTCTCCACTGATCTCTAGTAGCATATTGGACATCTACTGACCTAAGGAGTTCATCTTTCAGTTTCCTATCTTTTTGCCATTTCATATTGTTCATGGGGCTCTCAAGGCTAGAACAATGAGGTGGCTTGCCAGTCCCTTCTCCAGTGGAGCATGTTTTGTCAGAACTCTTTACCATAACCTGTCTGCTTTGGTGGCCCTACACGGAATGGCTCATTATGCAAATTTAATTCAGTGTAATTCTACAAATGAAATGTATTTCGTCAAAAAATCCAGAAATGCAACTAAAGCCACCAGATCAATAAGTAATATATAGTAAGAGTTTGGACTTCCTTGATGGCTTGGTGGTAAAGAATCTTCCTGCCACGCAGGAGATCTCAGTTCCATCCCTGCGTTGCGAAGATCCCCTGGAAGAGGTTAGGGCAACTCACTCCAATATCCTTGCCTGGAGAATTCCACGGAAGAGACACCTGGTAGGCTATGGTTCATTTGGTTGCACAGAGGCAGACACAACTGAGAAGACTAAGCAGCAGCAACAGCAGCAGCAGCAAGGTTTTAATGTACATATAACAACAGTTCACAAGCTTCCAAATTCAAAGACAGTTTTGAAGCTCAGGGACAAGAATTACAAGTAGGCTTATAAAGTGAAGATGAGGAAGTTGTTTACCTTTACAATGAATGATTGGTTGATTGGTTATTACAATGGGAGTGTCCAGATGGCAGGTAATTGGTTAAAAGTGATTATCTCATACTATTTTTAAGAAGATAAGTTAGGTTTCTTTTATGATTATTACAGGCTATTACCTAAGTTTCACTTACATTTATAAAATAAGCTAGATTTAGTTTTACTTACATGGTTTAAATGGCCTTGTCTGCTTAGGATAACTCAAGTCCAGTCTCTATTTTTATTTAATTTCACGAATTTCAGTGGAAAATAACTGTATTGTTTCCCATCATCCAGCAAAGCATATGACCTAATGAATTCTTCTCTACTCACTCCGTGATTTTTGACAATTTCACTTAGAGTAGGCAATATTAATGGCTTCCCAAAGATGTCTATGTCCTAATCCTCAGAACCTGAGAATAAGTAAGATTACAAGGCAAAAAGAATTAAGATTGTAGATAGGATTAAGTTTGCTAGCCAGCTGACTTTAAGAAGATTAGCCTAGGTTAAACCAGATCTGCAGGCTTCCCTGGTGGCTCAGAGGTTAAAGCCTCTGCCTCCAATGTGGGAGACTCCTTTGATCCCTGGGTCGGGAAGATCCCCTGGAGAAGGAAATGGTAAACCATTCCAGTACTCTTGCCTGGAGAATCCCACGGACTGAGAAGCCTGGTAGGCTACAGTCCACGGGGTCATTGGACACGACTGAGCGACTTCACCTTCAAACCAGGTCAACCCAATATAATCAAAGGAGCCCCCAGTGCAAGGAAAAGGCAGAAGAGAATTAGAACTATGCCAGCAGGAAAGGGCCGCTGCTCCTAGCTTAGCTTCCAGGATGGAAGACTTGGGTCATGAGCCAAGGACAGTGGGTGGATGGCCTTTAGAATCCAGAAAAGACGCATAGGATTCTCTTTTAGAGCCTCTGCCCCCACCTTGTGACCCATTTGGACAGAACTATAAAATAATATGTTTTTAAGTTTCTAAGTTTTTGTTGATTTGTTACAGCAGCACTAGGAAATAAATTTACTACAACCCCACATCACCACCATCTTAAGCACTTGACAGTAAATTCGTTTTATTTTTACCATAGGAATTCTAACAATTTGGCTTTATACAAAATTTTACATTTGTGTCTTTCGTATATTGCTCTGGGCCAAATCCAAAGCACCAAAAGGTGATATTTCTATCTCAAGGGGTGATCCCTTGGGCCAAGCAGCACTCAATTCACAATTTTGAAAATTAGCTACCCCATATTTAAGTAATCCAGCTCAGAAGCAGAAACCTAATTACTTAATTACTCTAGGGAATCTTCAAAATTCAATACACAGAAGCAGTTACATTTATTTTCAGAAAATACTCTTCCTTCCTAATTTAGTTCCTACAGTTCAGCTACACATACTTTGATTTCTGATTTTGTATTTTATTACAATACACATAAAATATATTTTAAAATAAAGATGATATTTAATAGGAAATTCCATAATTTACTTGCACTAAAGTTAAATGGTCTTCCACCTTGGGATTTTGTGCAAACTGATAGCATATTTATTTCTCTCTTAGGTATAAATTTTCAAATAAGCTTTCAATTCTTATAAGTAAAGCGCTATCTTAATTCAATAGACTCATGATGGAAATATGTGACTTTGCCCTAAAGCCTATGTATTTTTATTTGTACAACACTGCATGTTTTATAAAACAGGGTTTTTTTTTTTTGAAACATGGATTTATGTCTAGGTGGGTAATATTTTTTTTTCATGTTCTGCTGACTATGGAAAATATTCCTAAAAAGAGAAAGAAAAAGAGCACTAAATTCATACCAAAATTTAAAATTATAAGTGTAAAAATATCATTATCTCATGTTTTTAAACTGCAAATTATTCAGAACACATTCCACTACATGAACTATGCTGGGTTACAAAAGGGCAATGATCAATAAGGTAGCTCATTATCTGTAATACTTCTAATTACCCCTAGGCTAGCACTGACAGTATGGTTTAACCAATGCATATTAAGAAAATTTGCTAACAGGATCGTGTTATCCTAATTTTTGCTGTGAAGTTTTATTAGAAAATCATGTTACTCATCTGAACTGCCACAACAGCAGCATCATCCCCAGGATACTTTTTTTTTTTCATGTCAAGGTTAATTTAAAGTGATTTGCATAAGTACTACAGATGTTGCTATGGGGATAAGAACTGTATATCTTCTGTGATGGACATCGTATGATTGCTGCTACAGTCCTGGTGAGATTGGATTATTTGTTTTAATGTCATGCAAAGCAAGTCACATGATAGAGATCAGTATCTTTTTAATAGCATTTCATATTCCTAAATCAATCACCTTTTCACTTCTTCAGAATACTGTGTATATAAAAATCACTACCTTATTATTGGCCTAAGTAAATTTATCATGTTGTGTTTATATGTTCAGAATATTTCTTTTAATTGGTATTGATTCTTCCATCTCCCAGGAGAAGAGAAATAGTAGTTAAAGGATAGTGGTTATTCACATTCAATTCATTCAACAAACACTCATTGAGAGTTTACTGTGGGTCTGGCATTTTCTATACACTGAAAACAAAATGAAATTTTATAGTCAATATTTATTCTGTTTTTTTTTTTTTAATTGAATCTGGACACACATCGTGTTCACCCTTGTAAATGAAGTAAAATTTGATAGAGGCCTGAGAGGCAGTTTAGGAGCTGGAACACAAAAGCAGACTTTACCCTGCATTTGAGGGCTGACAGAAGAACACTGAAGAACAGAGAAGACAAAAGAGGATCTCAGACCTTGATCAGTGGTGGTGGGAAGAGTGGGCATTTCTGAAGGAGAGTAATATATATTGAAATATTGAGAAATAAACACAGAAAGAAATATTCCATCATCTGTCATTTTTCTTTCTGGGAACTGGAGGGAAGTTTTTGTTGTTTATTTTTTAAGACTTTTTTGATGTGGATCATTTTTAAAGTCTTTATTGACTTTTTTATGGTATTGCTCCCATTATTTTATATAAATATTTATATTGGTTTTATGGTGACAAGGCATGTGGAATCTTGGCTCCCCAACCAGGGATTGACTCTACACCCTCTGCATTGGAAGGCAAAGTCTTAACCACTGGGTTGTCAGGGAAGTCCCTGAAGGGAGGCTTTTGTAAACCTCAGTGCAAATCTCAAGGAGAACATAATACAGTTGAAGAGTAAAATGGAATAAGTAACAGTTGTTTCTCACCACAGCCAAATTTAGGCTTCTGTGTACACTGAGAAATTGGAAATGGGAAAGTGGAGAGGATACCACCAATGACAAAGGAAAGATGAGGAAAGTGTTTAAATAAGGCCATTCAACTGCTATGAGATCTGGCAATGGAAGCAGTGCCCACTCAAATCCACTGTTTGTGTGATTCTTAATTTTCTAAAGTATAAAAAGACTATGGCATAAGATATAAGATGGTATATAATTATCACCATAGCAATAGAGCCACTTAAGAGTGAATTTAAAAAAAAAATTTTTTTTAAGTTTTACAGATGTCTGTGACACTATTTATTGGAGGAGGGCATGGCAACCCAGTCTAGTATTCTTGCCTGAAGAATCCCCATTGACAGATGAGCCTGGCAGGTTACAGTCCATGAGGTCGCAGAGTCAGACATGACTGAGTGACTAAGCACAACACAGCACATAACACTATTAATCACTAAAATATCAAAATGGTTCCTAGAAAATTTTTTCTTTTTCAAACTCAAGATTTTATTAAGGGTTGAGGTGTGAGATGAACATTAAAAATTGGAGCTTGACACTTAAAATGGGATATTTAATAATGCAAAATTATTTATAAAATGCTGTTTTCATTTTTACTAGAACTTTTAAAAATTTTTTTCATGAAATAGAAATGTGATCCAACTCTTAAATTTCATGAGCAAATGTACCAAGTTCTTGAAACTTTTCTCCCAAATTTTTAATCAAGATGCCTACCTTCTCCCCTAGTCTTAGTCCTAAAATGCAGATCACAGTAGCTATGGTATAAAATTTTACTGCCTCTAAACATAATTATTAGAAATGAATTTCAATCTCATAACCTCTATAGAGATTTTTTTCCTGAAACAATGCCCAATGTAACAGTAGGAAGGAAGCTTTCAGCTCATCTCTGAAAAGTCTCCATTTTCCCCTTGAATTTTAAAATTAAATTACTTAGTGATTGTAATCAAGTTGATCTTTCAATGTAACAAGTAGATCAGGAAATATCCTTGTACCTCAGACTATTCCATGGATACACTTTATTCTAGCTTATCCTGTTTCCTTTGCATCATCCTTGATAAGTGGCCATCAATAAGGTCCTGGAGCATCTTTAGTGATAGTGCCTTTACTTCTTCCAGCAGCAGCCTATGTTCATTTTCCAACACATTCATTTAAGAGGCAATTCTTCCTTAAGTTTAATCAACATTTGCCCTTTTAAAACATTTCCGTTAGTCCTAGACATAGACTATCTGTCTACCTGGCAGTTATCGAATATTTGAAAACATCCACCACGTCCTACCATCACTTCAAGCTCCCAATGTGTAAAAACAATTTCATTTTCCCTTACTCTCCAGATGTTTCTCTCCTCCTTCTTTCTTTTTATAGTTTAAGAATGTTTCCTGCCATCAAGTAGCTGACAATCTATCAGGATTTTTTAAACGTTTAATATAAATAAGATAATAAATATATAATTATCTTCATAAAGTTCTTGATGTAGTCTGCCTGAATTGTTTTGTTCTTCTCATTGTATTTCAGTATTTTACTTTGTCTATCACAATATTCATGTGTGCATGAAAAGTTGCTTCAGTAGTGTCCAACTCTTTGTGACCCCATGGACTAAAGCCTTCTAGGCCGCTCTGTGCATGGGACTCTCCAGGCAAGAATACTGGAGTGGGTTGCCATTTCCTACTCCAAGGGATCTTCCCAACCCAGGGATCTAACCCGCGGTTCCTATATCTCCTGCATTGGAAGGTGGATTCTTTATCACTCTTGCTGCCTATAGTAATTGATAAAGGTTTATCATCTGTCTCCATTACAAAATGAACATTGTAATCTCTCTTCAAATGCTAGTTCCTTCTCATATGTGACATGTATAATGCATGCATTCCCATAGTCATGTATGGATGTGAGTTGCACTATAAAGAAAGCTGAGCACCGAACTATTGAGGTTTTTGACTGTGGTGTTGGAGCAGACTCCTGAAAGTTCCTTGTACTGCAAGAAGATCAAATCAGTCAGTCCTAAAGGAAATCAGTCATAAATATTCATTGGAAGGACTGATGCTGAAGCTGAAGCTTTAATATTTTGGCCACCTGATACAAAAAAACTGACTCATTGGAAAAGACTCTGATGCTGGGAAAGATTGAAGGTAGGAAGAGAAGGGGATGACAGAGGATGAGATAGTTGGATG
This sequence comes from Oryx dammah, assembly GCF_014754425.2. Taxonomy (NCBI): domain Eukaryota; kingdom Metazoa; phylum Chordata; class Mammalia; order Artiodactyla; family Bovidae; genus Oryx; species Oryx dammah. The sequence continues at coordinate 132,780,053 of NW_024070186.1, read as the reverse complement.
GCATCACCAACTCGATGGACATGAGTTTGAGCAAGCTCTGGGAGCTGGTGATAGACAGGGAAGCCTGGCATGCTGCAGTCCATGGGGTGCCAAAGAGTTGAACATGACTGAGTGACTCAACTGAATTGAACTGATAATGCCTACAGTCTTTCAAGAATTTATTCATTGTATACATGGGGAAACTTAAAGTAATAACATATTTTCTAATAATGTCTCCTAAATATTACATTCAATTATTTATTAAAATATAATAAATAATTGATAAATAATAATCCAGATTTGAAGTGCTATATTATCTAGAATTCAGGAGGTAACAATATTTATTCAGACCCTTAAATTGATACTACTACAAACACAGAATGATTTGTATATGGGGTAATTAGCTTAAAAGAAGTAGCCAAGGACTGTTGGGAGTGCCAAGTTTCAGCTTCAGCTTTCTAATTTTGGTATTTAATACACTACTAATTATTAAACAACTCATTTTTGCTTCATGCTATGATAGAGAGTCAAAAAACAATAAGCTTCTCACGAACTTAGCAGTCTACTGAGAGCTGGGAGTGGGGAATCCAGTTAAGCAAGCAATTATAATACAGTATGGTAACTATCATATTAATAAACTCTATTTTGAACCCATGTGGAATATATGACTCATATTTGAGTGGATCCCAGAGGACCTGATATCCCAATCTAACCTGAAGGAAGAAACAGAGAAAGGATTTTCAAGGTGCTAAAATAGTTCCATTGGGTTCTATTTGGTTAGCTCTATTATTAAGTCTTAGTAATGGAAAGATGAGAGATTAGTCTATAAACAAATCATGTCGGGTCTTGTGAAATATATTAGGTATCTTTGGAAGGACTGATGCTAAAGCTGAAACTCCAATACTTTGGCCACCTCATGCGAAGAGTTGAATCATTGGAAAAGACTCTGATGCTGGGAAGGATTAGGGGCAGGAGGAGAAGGGGACGACAGAGGATGAGATGGCTGGATGGCATCACTGACTCGATGGACATGAGTTTGGGTGAACTCAGGGCATTGGTGATGGACAGAGAGGTCTGCTGCTGCTGCTGCTGCTAAGTCGCTTCAGTCATGTCCTACTCTATGCGACCCCATAGATGGCAGCCCACCAGGCTCTGCCGTCCCTGGGAGGCCTGGCGTGCTGCAATTCATGGGGTGGCAAAGAGTCAGACATGATAGAGTGACTGAATTGAACTGAACTGAACTGAACTTTGGACTTTAAGAGCACTAGGAAATCATCAAAGGATGACTTGATTCTGGATGCCCTGAGTAGCAGGTGTGATGACTGGTCAGATAAGCAAATGGTAGAGTGGAGAACTGATGAGTTCAGTAGGAAAAATTGTATGTGAAAATGTACAGGACCTACTGGGGATCCCAAATGGAAAACCCAAAATGTTAGGAGAAAATCCAGCGATATGGACTGGAAGATGGAAGCCAAGGACAGGTGACTGTCAAGGAGACAGTAGCCCATACTGTCACATTATAAAAGAGACCAATGAAGTTAATGACAAGAAGATCGCTGTGAGCTTGGAGTTTCATTAGAGTGTTGGGGTAGAATCAAGATATCTCTGAATTTAAAAAAAGAGACCTAGAATTTTAAACTCTATTAATTAGCTGTTTAACATTGGCCAGGGTTGGGAAAAACTTAAGTCTTACTGCTCTTATGTGAAATAATGTTCAAAGTATTAATCACTCATTTAAAATTATGAGACATTTAAAATTATCAGAATAAATCTATGACCTTCAGCAAGTTAGTCTGTAGATTTTTTTAAGAACTTTCTGTCACAGTATAACTGTGAGGTTATTTATAGTGTTTATCATGATAGATCCGATGGAGGTGGTTATATATAAATCTTCAGTTCAGTTCAGTCACTCTGACTCTTTGCGACCCCATGAATCGCAGCACACCAGGCCTCTCTGTCCATCGCCATCTCCCGGAGTTCACTCAGACTCACGTCCATCGAGTTAGTGATGCCATCCAGCCATCTACTACTGAAACTTTATAATTTCTTAAAATTTTTGGGTTTTTTTTTCCTTATTCATCTAAGCAGTGAAATTCTATATCACAATGGCAGGTAGTGTTTGATAAACTCATTTTCATCATGGCTGTGGGAAGTAGGCACTGGAGTACAATGAAACAGTTAGACTTTCTTAGTGTAAGAACCTGGCATGTTTAGTAAATTTTAAATTATGCATATCAGGAGACCAGAAATTTTACTGCAAGGAATTTAACTTATGGAAAAACGTGGACAAACATTATATTTTGGCATGATTTGTGATCACATACAAAAAAAATGCTATTAGCCTAGATATCTATTCAGAGAATTGAGTCAAACAATGAAATGTGTTATAACTTGTTTAAAAGAAAGAGCAAAATCTATAGACATAATATAGAGGAATGCTGAAGGAAATTGAAGTTACAGAGCATGAGTATCTTTTTTTCACTTAAAAAATATGTATATGCACACATACCAGAAAGTTTCAGGAAGGAATTCCTTAACAATAGTTATTGTATATATCCAGGAGTAGATATGAGTTACTATGAAAAGCGAAAGTGTTAGTTGCTCAGCTGTGTCCGACTCTTTGTGACTCCATGGATTGTACCCAGCCAGGCTACTTTGTCCATGGAATTTTCCAGGCGAGAATACTGGAGTGGGTTGCCATTTCCTTCTCCAGGGGACCTTCCCAATCCAGGTATTGAACCCAGGTCTCCTGCATTGCAGGCAGGTTCTTTACTGCCTGAACCACCAAAGGGACTCTGAGCCACGGAAAGAACTCTGAGTTACCATAGGGGGTTTTGATTTTCCTTGTGTGCTTTTTTATGCTTGTTTGTAGTTTTTTTTTTTAAAAAAAAACAAAACCATAAGGATATATTATTTTTGCAATAATGAAAATAAAGATAAAAACTGAAGATATATATCTGGCCACACATGCTTTTATTTAAACTCTGTAGTAATCTCTCACTGTTTCCTGATCTGTGTCCCACTTTGCTGCCCTATATTACAAGTGTGTGTCTAATGGCAAACAGCACTGTGTAAACTGCTTAGAGGCTGCCTCCTTATCTTCTCCTACTTTACAGTATGCCCCATTTTCCTTAAGCCCCATCATCCATCATTCACCTGAAATAAGACTGACAACTGTGTAGGGAAACTTCTCTTATAGAATGATAGGCTTGGAGTATTTAATTGACTTGATTTGATTTAAAAATGAACAGGACCTTGATCTTATGCAAGTCAATATCAAAAGGCACCGTTTCTAAGTGTGTGCTCTGAATGGTTTCGCTGCTTCCTTGAGTTGCAATTCTATAGTGGGGAATTGGGGTGAAATCACATTAGTGAAGAAGGCATGTGTCTGGCAAGTTCCCAAGGCATGAGTATTTATGGCACGATGAACTGTGAATTTGATGTTGATTCACGCACACAACAAGCAGGTGGTTCAGATCTAATTTTGTTGCCTGCAAAAATGAGCTATTTTAAAATGTGTAAAATGTTTGTTTTATAGAAAATCTTTAGCCAAAATGACCAATAAATAAATCAAGGTCACTACAATTAGATTTTCTGTGAAATGAAGTAAACTCAGTTGACATGGTATGGAATACATATTCTGTTCTAGGAAGTATGTGAACAATTTGGAGGATGGGATGACAAAGGCTTGCAACCTTTCCAGAGTACTTTTTAATAATGACATAATAAGGGATCAAATGAGCTTTGCAAAATAAGGACAGGGAGAGGAACCCAAGAACATGTACCTCACCCTCTCACTCCCCGCAAAGAAGAAGGGAAGAAGGAAACAAGGGAGGGAGGCAGGCAGGAAGGGAGGAAGCAATAAAAGATGCTTTCCATTTCTGATTGTAAATAGCCAGAAATGAGAACATGGTCCTGTATAAAGTATGCTTGATGTCAATTGGAATAAAATCTCAAGTGCTTTGTGGAAAGTTAACATAAAAATCTTAAAATTCCGTAGGATGGCACTGTAAATTTCTCATTCAGTTCAGGTCAGTCGCTCAGTCATGTCCAACTCTTTGCGACCCCATGAATCGCAGCACCCCAGGCCTCCCTGTCCATCACCAACTCCCGGAGTTCACTCAGACTCACGTCCATCGAGTCCGTGATGCCATCCAGCCATCTCATCTTCGGTCGTCCCCTTCTCTTCCTGCCCCCAATCCCTCCCAGCATCAGAGTCTTCTCCAATGAGTCAACTCTTCGCATGAGGTGGCCAAAGTACTGGACTTTCAGCTTCAGCATCATTCCTTCCAAAGAACACCCAGGGCTGATCTCCTTCAGAATGGACTGGTTGGATCTCCTTGCAGTCCAAGGGACTCTCCACAGTCTTCTCCAACACCACAGTTCAAAAGCATCAATTCAGAATTGTAAAGTAAAATAAAAAATAAATTAAAAAAATAAATAAATAAAGGAACTTCCATACTGTTAAAAAAAAAAAAAAGTATCAATTCTTCAGCACTCAGCTTTCTTCACAGTCCAACTCTCTCATCCATACATGACCACTGGAAAAACCATAGCCTTGACTAGATGGACCTTTGTTGGCAAAGTAATGTCTCTGCTTTTCAGTATGCTCTCTAGGTTGGTCATAACTTTTCTTCCAAGGAGTAAGCGTCTTTTAATTTCATGGCTGCAGTCACCATCTAAAGTCTGACACTGTTTCCAGTGTTTCTCCATCCATTTCCCTTGAAGTGATGTGACCAGATGCCATGATTTTCGTTTTCTGAATGTTGAGCTTTAAGCCAACTTTTTCACTCTCCACTTTCACTTTCATCAAGAGGCTCTTTAGTTCCTCTTTACTTTCTGCCATAAGGGTGGTATCATTTGCATATCTGAGGTTATTTATATTTCTTATTACTTAAATTAAAAAGTGGAGTTTCTATTGAGCATTGTTTTTTTGGCACCAAGGATACTATTAATGTTTTTGAGATAATTACCATTTCAGTTTGATCAACATAGCCAGTAATTTAAGTTTAATATCCTGACACTAGGATCTCCTATGAGAAATTTTCACCACTGTACTTAGTAGCACTTTTCCAAGCTCTAGATACTGATGAAGAAATTCATCTTCCATTTGTTTTCCCCTGGGGTATGAAAAAAAAATGAGAAGGCACATCAGTATATAACCCTGTAACTCTTAACCTTCAGAAGGGAAAGAGGATTATATATTTGTATTCTGTTGGAGTGTTTAAAATATATATCTACATATAACTAGTACATTGCCATGTATTAAAAAAAAAAGGAGATTGGGGTGTTTTTACTGTTGATTTTAAAGGGAATAAAGCCAAAACATACATGTGATTCAGTGTACTAGAATCAGTGACTATATCTCTATTTTGACAGTCAATACAAAAGCATATTATAAGCTGTCAGTAAAGTAAATTGGTAGTGTTAGATTTCACACTTAGTTATATATTCAGGCATTTCTAATTGACTAGATTTTTGTATATGTAAATTTAGTTATTTCCATGACTGGCATTATAATCCTGTTTAAAAAATCTTTTCTTTCTTTGCAAAAGCTTTAGTTATCTCAGAAGGAAATTGCACAGGCAGTGGTTTTAGTATGTGGAGAATCTGAATGTATGTTACAGATCTATATTGTGATATAATGTGTACTAATTCACATAACTTTATTGCTATTATATATATTTCTTATTTTCCTCCAGTACATCATGTGTAGGTAAATAAATGAAATTGTATAACAACCTAACACCCCATCATCCTTCGCAGTAGGAAATCTTTTCTTCACCTTTTGTATCTTTGTTCTTCTCATAGTCATCTCTATGATTCTAAACAATATGCTATGCTTTTATTACTCTGTTATCTTTAAACTTTTTGTTTCATGTATTTTAAAGATGAGCATTTAGCTTATGTACACTTCCATTTCCTATCCAGTTTCACATAGTTATGTTAGTACTTTTGATCCTTCCACTGAATATTACTAGCTCTAAATAATAGAATAAAGACCCTATATTTCTGTCTGAATTTTTAACCAAGTATCTGAAATCACACATGATGTAGAATGACACTGCTAGCACCCTATCGCTCCATCTATCTCACAATCTTTTCTCTCAAACATTTCCAACTTCTGTAGTATATTCTTATTTTTATGTGTTCAAGGTTGATACCATATAATCTATGGTAGCCTATTTAAGCTTGCAGTTATTGACTCAGAGTTTGAATCTAAATACTGGAATCTATCAAATTGCCTCTAGAGAGTTATAACCATTTAATTATTATCCTTGCAGAGCAAATAAGTGTACCAAGATTTTGCTTTATTCTCTCTGGGCTTAATACCATGGTCCCTGTACCATTGAAAGGACCCTAATGTAAATATCAAATGGATTCTCTTCCATATATATCATTAGTTGCTTAAATCATATCTCAATCACTTTGGCCCCAAACTAGAATGGGATTTTTCTGGGAGGTTTTTGATTTTTAAGTTTGTAAGTCATACCATTTTTCTTACTTTAAGGGAAAAAAAAAAAAAAAACACCCCATATTCCACTTTTGCTTCTAAGCTGATATCCTCCAACTGAAACTAATACATGAATTCCTTTGAGTCATTCTTAGAGCTTGACTTCTCATTCTAATTTGAACTGATCATATTCTAGACTTACTGCTCAGTGCTCCTCCTGTCATCTGAAGTTTCTTTTAAAGAATTCCTGCTTTAGTTCTATCATGTATTAACACCACGTACCTTCTTCATTCTTGATTTTAAACTTTATTCTGCTGGATTTTTAAAAATCTACTAGTTTGCTTTGATTACATATGGTGATTGAACTTCAAAGTTTCAAAATAGTTGGTACACTGATAAAGGAGAGGTAGACACAATTCAGATGAATTTCTGTTAAAAACAACTATCACAAAACACCAAAAAGTGAGGAAACGGGTTATCTTTTGCTATTTAAGATGACCTATTCAAGATAAACCCAGCTAAGAAGATCAATTCTCTCTGTTGTGATAGTTGCATTTTCTGGAATTCACATTCCCATGTGAACTGGAAATGCTGAATTGTTAATAGCTTCCCTAGGGTTTTACATCTCTTCTGACATTTCTCAGTGACTTCATCATAGTTTAAGAATAAGGAAATATAATTTATTCCAAGAAGTGTGAAAATCTTCAAGTACTATTCAGGGAATTTCAAAATTACTTAACTTAGAAGAAAAAACATTTTGCCTGTGTTGTGAGGAGGAAAATGTCATAACAAAGTTATAAGCTGCTTCAAGCTATGGCAATACCAATTTTAAAATAATTTATGTTATAATAGCACAATGAATCATTAGGGTAATGATGCCTCTTCTTTAAAAATAATTTCTTACAAGCACCATGAAGTTTTTTTCTTTTTCTAAATACATTTTATATAAGATAAAATTATATTTATAGTTTCAAATTTACACTTTGATTCTCCTGCAAGAAACTCTTTTTTTTTTTTTAATGTGTTAAAGAGTGGATTGCACCTCTTCCCCTCATATTAAGGCTGATGCTACCAAGGTTCTTCACTTTGGACAAGCAAGGCCTGCAGGTTGACAGTAAGATACTTTGAAAATATTGAGCAGTCATGAATCTTGCAAAGACATAGCCATAGTGATTATGAAAAAATCAAAATTTCTTTGGAAGAAACAAACTTAACTTCTTAGAACACCCCTGCCAAGTGTGTCAAGATTCTCTTTAAATACTTAAGAGGGATAAATTAAGTTCAGCAGACTGTCATGGTACTGATCATATTTGACATTGCAGATTCAGGATTTTTGCAAAGGTATAAAATGCACAAAGCAAGGTCCATGTTCTTAAAGACTACAAATCCAGAAAAGCATCCTCAATCCTTATTTTTAAACACAGCAAACAATTTAGATCATATTTATACACAGGGCATTTCCATGGAGATTTCAGTTTTAAGCCCCCCTGCCTCCCACCCTCCTAAGCTATCAATGCAAGGCACAGATTAGAAAGGAACCAGAAATATTTGATTCTGCTGCATGATATAGTTCAGATGGTAAAGAATCTGCCTGCAATGCAGGAGACTTAGGTTTCATCCCTGTGTTGGGCAGATCACCTGGAGGAGGAAATGGCAACCCACTCCAGGATTCTTGCCTGGAGAATTCCGTGGACAGAAGAGCCTGATGGTCTTCCATCTATGGGGTCACAAAAAGTCGAACATGACTGAGTTTCTAACGCACACATATACATTTTTCTATGTCAATGAGTGATAGTCATATGGTGAGTAGAGGTAACTATACATCTCTAAATTTCTCCTCCCTTATTTTATACATCATTTACAGGCTCTTAAAAATCAAGAACCATATGACTGTTAGAGTGTTTATTTCAAGTTCTGTTCACCCCAACTGTAGACAAAAGTTGTAAGTGCAGGATAATTAGTACAATCACAGACTGGAATAATTCCTGCTGTTCTAGGTTCACTGATAAAGGAAGTTAATGTATCTAGACCTAGATGTTCCTAAGACTCCCTCTTCTAGAAAATGTAAATCAATAAAATGGGTGATATAATATGGATAAGCAACTATGAACTTATTATCTATACTGATCTGAGGTTTTATACAGTAATTTTTATGTAATTTTTAAACTTCACTGTGTCTTCATTCCATTGCCATAACATAGATCTCTCCCTAACTTCTGCCCTGATTTTTACTCAAGATCATACTTGAATGTGCCTCTAATTACTGTTTATTTCAACTTCTTTTCTTATTGTATTACTAGTACCATGAGGGGTGCTCTCCTTATAAGAGCACCTGGGAATGGCCTATTACTCAGCGATAGAAATGAATGAAATATTGCCATTTGCAGAAACATGAATGGGCCTAGAGACTGTCATATTAAGTGAAAGAAACCAGACAGACAAGGCAAATACCACATGATATATCACTTATACGTATAGTTTAAAAAATGATACAAGTGAATTTATTTAAAAAGCAGAAATGGACTCACAGACATAGAAAACAAACCTGTGATTACCAAAAGGGATGGGGGGTATAAATTAGGAGTTTGGTATTAACAGAAATATACTATTATAAATAAAATAGACAAACAACAAGGACCTACTGTATAGCATAAGGAACTATATTCAATATCTAGTAATAACCTGTCATGGAAATGAATCTGAAAACGAAGAGATATATTTGTATAACTGAATGACTTTGCTGTATATCATAAACATAAATCAACTATACTTCTATAAAAATAATCTAAAATGTAGATTAAATGTAGATAAAATAAGTTTCCTTTAAATTATTACCTCAGGCTTATAAGTTTTAGAAAAATACCATGTATCAACAAATATTAAACAAATATCTTTCCTTTCTGCATTAGTAGGATCAATCTGAACTGAAATGCTGCTGCTTTATTATCACAGGCATACATACCTGGTCATTGTTAAGCACCTATTAAATGTAAACCTAAGAATATAAAAAATATGAGATATAATCTCTGATTAATTTGGTCAAAAGTCATCTCAAGATAGCACAAGAAAGCATGTGTGTGCCAAGTGGTAGTACAGGAGGCACTTCAGCTCAGAGGGTACATTATTGTGACGTGGCCGAGATAAGACAAGAATTCAGAAAATAAGTGAAAATGTGATTTACTTTCAAAATGCCCTGCCTTCTCTCTAACTCACTATCATTGGATGCAGTCCGCCCTGATCCAAAGAAGGTAAGATTCTTACACTTCACACAAAACCTCGTCATTTTCCTCCGTGCTATCCATTCACCTGAGAACCTTCATCTTTCTATCCTCACTTCCCCCTACTTTGCCAGGCCTTCTCCATAACTTAGGATAACACACATCCCTTTCGGGAAACTTCTGAGAGCTCTGCTGGCATCTTCCTTTCATGTGTCTCAGTGACCTGGCAACATCTGTGCTTGTCATTTAAATCTATTAGAGTGTATTCTCTTGAGATTTTAATTCATGCTTTATTTATCCTCTGAGCCCAATATCTCACTGACTATCTGGGGTATCTAGTCACAGAATAAATGCTGACAGGTCGTATCATAGTGGAGGCAGACAGACCACATTTTCAGTCATAGATTCACATTCACATTTGGCTTTTGCTTGGATTAGATATTTGACTTCTATAAGGCTTTGTTTCTCCATCTTTAAACTGAGCATAATTCTACCTTCCATATAGGAGTCTTAGTAAAATTGAAAATAATATTTCCCATAATGTCAGAATTGTAGCAGATACTTGATAATTGATAGCCATCAATATTATGATCAGAATGAATGAATGGACTCCCTGATGGTGGTCATAAATGTTTTAGGATTGCTTTGCCTTTCAAACTTCCTGCTGGTGTATCTTGTAAGGCACACAGATGTTTTTATCTTTTGTATTCTCCTTATCCTCTCTGTTACAGAGATCAACAGAGTGTGGACTATCTCTCTGGTCAGATCTCTTTTTTTAGGCTTAGCTACCTCTCTCCATTCAACTATTCTTATTCTATTCTTACAGAACAATTGGAGAATGAAAGTCACCATCCTCAGTTTAATTCAGCTGATTTCTTTTGTCCTGTGGACTATCCAGCATACCATACCTGAAATGACATTTGCCTTATGTTCCTTTATACTTTTTTACTAAGAATGAGGTTTTAGACTAAAATATTGTCTTAATTTTACCTACATCCTATGTATATGATGAAATACATGTTTTCAACAAAAATCTTCAATTTGATGAATGTATGTTATTAATGGAGGATTTATTAGCACTGTGAGCAGAATTCATCTCTATTTTCTCCTTCTTTATGCCTCTCTCCTATCAAGTATTCTTCTACCTTTCTATTTGGACTTGAATCAATGGTTTCTTGGGTTAGACAATTATAAGAAAAGGAAGAAGCTTTTGGCATGATTTTTCAATGTTTGCCTAAAAGTCTTCCTGTATCTAAAGTGAAAGTCATTCAGTCATGTCCAACTCATTGCAACCCCTTTGGAATTCTCCAGTCCAGAATACTGGAGTGAGTAACCATTCCCTTCTCTATGGGATCTTCCCAATCCAAGAATCAAACCCAGGCCTCCCACATAGCAGGCAGATTCTTTACCAGCTAAGCCACCAGGGAAGCCCTATAGCTGAAGGATATTTTATTAAGTTGTGTTGAATACTTTGGAATTGGAGAAGATACAGTCAATTAATAATCACATTTCTCTAAGGAAAACAGAGAATTTAAGCTCTGTCATCAGATCCTCTGCCCATCTCTTCTTTTATGAGTGAGATTTTCCTTGCTAATTTTATTAATAGTGCTGCTGAATACATTAATGGATTTTATGGGGCAATAACAATGATAATTTTGAGAGTACTACCTTTACCGTGTTAAGGAACTCACAACCTCTATTTGCTGCTTGTTCAGAACCTTTAAAATGCCTCTGCCAATGTTTTCAGAAGGACCAAGTGGGCTTTTTAAGATTATTATTATTCTTGTCCATTCCTGAAAAAAAATGCTTGTTGAATGCTAAATTGTGTTACTGTTGGGCTAGTTTTGATATGGGGATTCAAACTAATTATTTCCCCCTATCCTTATTATTCACTTCTTAGTCGTCAATAGCTTATCAGATGTTGATGTTATAGTTTGTGATATGCCTGGTATCAAATACCTCAGGACTCATATCTTGACTATAAATCAGCTTAAACTTTTGAACACAGCTAGTGTATTCCTAAGAGAGAGTATTATCAGTTTTTCCACATGACATAATATATATTATCATAATAAGAAAGTAAATGCTCAGTGTCTACACTATTCATTGCTGTATCTCAAGCAATGACTTTTAAACTTAAGTATACTGCAGTAACAATATACAAAGATATTTTAAAATCTAGGTTATTAAAAAGACAGTAATCTGTTTTCAAAAATGTTTGTAATGTAAATATACAAAAGTATGCTGTCCTCTGAAAATTATGATATATGTATATTTATAAATTGTCATATTTTAAACACAGAGGAATTTGCTTTACTTTGTATTTTTAAAGGATCTGAACTGAAGAAAAATTTTATTTATGAATACACAAAGAGTAATCTTGTTTGCCATGGACAGTTGGGCTCCATTTATGCATAGTTGATGGCAGTAATTTACCACCCTTCTCTTAGCCTGTAAAGACCCTGTAATTTTAACGAGGAAGACAACCACAGGTCTATCAAAAGAATGTTGACCTCACATTTTTATTCAAATTGTGTTTATGTGGTGCACAGGTCAGTCAGAGGGCAAGAAGTTAATCGTTCAGATTTTTGAATGCATGTTAATCTTTTCAAGCTCTGCAATGCCATGACCTTTCTAAAGGTACCAAAATGGAACCTTTCTGGCCTGGAACTATTAACTCATCTCCCAGGCACACAGAGGTGGGAATATAACAGATTGAGTTACATAGTTCACATTTCTCCAGCCAGACCTGTCATTTTTACTATAAGCCTAAGTAGATGAAATTAGCAATAAATTATAGAACAGTGAAAAATACAGAAAAAGTGATAACCTTTCTTTATCTTCACAACATGAAAGTATCTATTTAATAGATCATGTTTTCTCACATGTTATTTTCAAAGAATGAAATATTGGCAGTGGGGTATTTTGCCTTTTACTCAGGCCTGAATATTTGCCTTGCAACTTCTTTTATGTTTATGTAGTAAAATGGAGCACATATATAGGGTGATCATATACTGTATTTCTGAGCTGGAGGATTTTGAGAATGAAAGGGGAAATGAGCTGCAAAATATTAAGTCAGGACCATCGGGGAAATCATGATCACCCCAGGTAAGTTGAGACATTTACTGACCCTGACAATCAGCCACTGAAAGCCAAAATGGACTTGAAATTACCCAAATGTGGGAAGGTGGATATAGAGACTCGACTCTAGTACGTATTCATCCTCTTTGCTCTAATGAGATTCTGTTGCCTTAAGTTGTCTGAGAGTGGTGCAGAGAAAAATTTCACATTGATTTCTGATATATTATTACACGTTCAATTCATGTAATATGATATATTTGTGAAATAAATTGCTTTTCCATTTTTGTAGATCATAACTTTAATAGAAATAGTGTATTGATATAGGAAAATATTTCATACTAGCTCAAAACTAAGATATGTCTGTATGCAGTTATTGGTATAATAATAGCCACAGAATCCTGAAAATTTTCGTTACTATTTATCCACAGCATAGATAGTAGCTCTAAAATTCTGTGATTTTTTAATTCCAATTTTATGGCATCAAGTTTAATAAAAGTGTCTATGTACTTAATCTGCAATATAAGTATACCACAGCATATCCCCATTTCTCCCCTTCTGGAGTTTACATACAAAAGAAAATTTATGTATTTGCACTTAAAATCTTCAGGTAGTGGAAGCTAAAAGGCCACACACACCTCCTAGTACTATTACATCGAGGGTTGGCATCTCAATATATGAATCTGAGGGGGGAGGCAAGCATTCAGTTCATAACTTTCTCCTAATGAAAAAAAGGAAATTGTTTTTGCTGTTGTTTCTGGGAAATAAATGATGAAAGATGTCTTTTATCTGACTACATAGTGTTGATACATATTTGTGTGTGTGTGCTCAGTTGTTCAGTTGTGTCTGACTCTTTGAGACCATATAGACTGTAGCCAGCCAGGCTCCTCTGTCCATGGAATTTTCCAGAGAAGAATATTGGAGTGGGCAGCCATTCCCTACTCCAGGCGATCTTCCTGACCTGTGGATGGAACCAGAGTCTCTTACATCTCCTGCATTGGGACACAGACCTTTACCACTAGCATCACTTGGGAATCCCACTGATGTGTATTTAAGTACTCTCTAGGGTCTCACCTAGTGGGTGATCAAATACAGTGGAGAAGGAGTATTAACTATAACTTCAGACCATCCAGAAAAATGAATGGCAGCATCCACTTCCATGGTAGACACATGACTATTGGTCTGTGTCTATCACCTGCTCCCTTGCCATTATCAACTGATTGAGAAAGTCTGATCACCATCTACACTGGCTCTCTGTGACTACAAGTACACACTTAGGGAAAAATCAAAGTTTCTTTTGAAGAAAATAGATTTCTTTGTCTACCAAGTTTCTACTGAAATACAGGCAATGAATTGCCTGGGGTGGTGTGGTGGGGCTTCTCAAAGGCAATGCCTTTCCCTCTAAGTGTATCTTGTGGTTAGTTGCTCAATCCTGTCCACCTCTTTGCGACCTCATGGACTGTAGCCCACCAGCCTCCTCTGTCCATGGAGATTCTCCAGGAAAGAATACTGGAATGCTGTGCCCTCCTCTAGGGGGTCTTCCATGGCCCAGGAATTGAACCGGAGTCTCCTGCATTGCAGGTGGATTCTTTACTAGCCGAACTACCATTGAAGCTTTCCTGTAAGTGGATTCTGCATTGTGGCCAACTCAAGAGGACTTGACATTAGCAGACACAGTAGAAGGCTGGATACTAAGAGACTTTCCAAAACAATGAAGCAAAAAGGTCGGAAGACCAATGGTTTCCCCAGAAAACTTCCTAATCATATGTGCAGAGAGTACCTATTATTTGCCCCACACAGAAATGTAATAAACAAGGGGTTTCTAAAATTAGACTCGCTTGGGCTGTAATGAGAGCACAGGCAGAGCGGCAGGATGTTCAGTGTACGTTCCCCATCATACCTCTGGTTCCAAGTACCTGCTGCCTGGACCAGGGAATTCCTTAAGCCTCTTGCTCCTCAGGCTTGGAATAGAGCCTAGAGTCTCTGCTGTCTCTTTTCCTATTGCTCAAAACCCTCTATCTTGAGAAACTCCCAAGACAGCCTAATCAGAACTAAAAATTCACTAAAGAATGTAGATCAGTTAAAAAAAAAACTCATATGCTTTTCACTGAGGGTAGTTTTATTATAAAAGAAGTAAAGCCAGATAGAAAAGGCCAACACAAGTGGTTTTATTCATAAAATATTATTCTAATCATTAATGTTTACAAAATGCATTGCAAATATCACCGCAATGGAGAGAAGAAAGGAAGGGGGAAGGAAGGGAGAGATGGAGAAAGTAAAAGAGAATGAAGGGGAGAGAGGAAGGAAAACGAAAAAGGGAAGAAAGCTCTGCATGATCTCAGTGTGATGATCAGACGAAACAACAGCCCAACTCTTCAGGAAGCTTTCAAAATATTTCACAGTAGTATACTGAGACTCCTCAGCAGGAAGTAAGTCACAAAGACACTAAAATGCAGCTACCTTAAAATAAATTTATTAAGCCATTTATATCTTTACCATAGGAGAGAAAATCTCTAAATCAACTACCTTTAGGGAAATATATTAAACTAATTTGTTTTAACACCAACACAGCAGGGAAAACCAAAATAAAGCTGTAGCTAGCAAATAAACAAGCCCCACAGTGGGAAAAGAACTTAAGACAAGGAAAAAGCAAAAACATTCTATCGTTAAAAAGAGAAGAAAAGTAGTGGTATCCTTGAAAATAGCTGCAGTTTTTATATTGTTTGAAAATTACATAACTGTGCTCTTAGGCAAAAATATTTATTCAGCATGTTGCTTTACTTACAAGCATTGTGTTCTGTGTCTGGGATTTTTGAACTCATATTCAATAGCTTTAATAAGCTATTCTCTTCATGCCATCTCATATTTGGCCCATGCTACACTTATCTTATTTTGGAAATGTAAGTATACAAGTGTAATATCTCAGTTATTGTTAGGAAAGTATCTAAAGACAGTTTTCCCCTCTTAGTAATTGAAACTGAATTCACAGTTGCATTTAGCGTTGACACTGAAAACTTCTGAAAGGGGAGGGGTCTCTTGTATATATGAGGCTGCTTTAAAACTGTGTCGGGATATATTGGCTTACATATACTTCAGAGATATTTGGCCAATAGGCGTACACACCTAAGGCTAAACTACTAGAAAAACTTTTCCCTTAAATTCTAAGTGGATCACTTTCATTCACATCTATGTTTTTCTCATCTTCAATTTTCTCATGTTTATTTTCAGGCATAGAAAAGAGTTCATATTACTGTTCTTAAATATGCTGTTTATTTAGGATAAATTCTGGTAGTATTTCTGGCATTCCACCTATCAAATCATTAGTGCAGAAGCAGGATTATTTTTAACTCTGTTAAATATATTGTAAATCATTTCATCATCAGCCCTCTCTTTATAATTATTCCTAATAGTTTCATTTTTGATTGGTCATCTGTTATCTAACAAATTTTATAATGCCTCTAAATATATGGATCCCTAGATGCTGTGTTCGACTAAATGATGTAAATACATGCCAGGATTTTGGGGAGAAATCTGAAACTAACTAGGTTATCATCACATCATGTAGAAGCGGTCTCTATGCTTAGCCAGAATTCAGTGGTCCCACATTATGCTGTTATAATGTATATGTAATATAGATGTCAGTTATTAAGGGGCTTGATGTAGATGTAAATCCCTGAATGTGTGATGGCCGATATATTAGTTCAGGCTGCTATAACAAAGTACCTAGCCTCGCTTGCTCATAAACAATGAGATTTACTCTCCCAGGTTTGGCATTTCAAAGTGTGAGATGAGGATGCCAGCATGATCAAGTTCAGCTGAGGGCCTTCTCCCAAGCTGTGGACTACCAACTTCTCAATTGTGCTCACATGGTAGGAAGCTGAGAGAGAAAGTAAAGTCTCTCTCCTGATGAACCCCATGCATAAAGACTCCACCCTCGTGACCTCATCTAATTCTAATCACCTCTGGAAGACTCCACTTCCTACTACTATCACCCTGGGGGGTAGGCTTTCAGCTAATGAATATGGAGGGAACACAGACATTCAGATCATAGCGGCCTATGCAATGACAGATTATTGCTTAGGTCTTCTCTACATGATAAATATTCATCTTTAATTTCTTACCTGATAAATTAAACACTGTGCTGTGTGTGTGCTGTGCTTAGTCGCTCAGTTGTGTCTGACTCTTTGCAACCCCATGCAGATCGCCAGGCTCCTCTGTCCATGAGATTCTGCAAGCAAGAATACTGGAGTGGGTTGCCATGGCCTCCTCCAAGGGATGTTCCCAATCCAGGGATCAAACCCAGGTCTCCCACATCACAGGCGGGTTCTTTACCATATGAGCCACCAGGGAAGAATGTTTTAGAAGTTCAGAAGTTTCTAGAGCCTAGAAACTTATGGGATGCATATTCAAAATATGCTATAACACCTGCATAATGTTCTACTGAGAACCTGATAATCAAACAGGATGTTGAGGGAAATGGCATTTGTTTGTAAAGTATAAAATATAATTACTCTATGTAACTTCTATCAATTAAGGTAACCCCTTGTTACTGAATTAGTTTGGCTCAGGCTAGATTTTTACACAAAGTCAATTGTATGGAAAACAGTATCAGTTTTCAGAGATTTTGAATTTGGAGAATGTGGACAATGGATTGTGTACATTTATTAACTGATGTAGATGCAAGGAAAAAGGGATTACTTATTAAATACATGTGATTCAGTAATAGTTTAAGGAAATTTACCTTTATTATGTCATGCAACCCTCAAGTCAATCCTGAGATGCATGAGTCATTACATCTGAATAAGTTATTCATCTCAAAAGTGGGAGACCCCCTTGAGAACCAAGTTCAAGTCCGAAATTATTTTCATGTGCCATTTATTTATTTTTTTTTAATTTATTTATTTTTAATTTTTACTTTACAATTCTGTATTGGTTTTGGCATAGATTGACATGAAAGCTACCCCATGCCACTGAGAATACTTCCACTTGGTTGTATTCCTTTTATGTTTATTAGAGACCCAGAGCAGCATGAAGTGTCCAATAAATACTCAGTAAATATCAACTGTTCATCAACTAGCTACAGCCATTAGGTAGTTCTGGGCTTTTATAGAGTCATTTGTCCCTGTTTACACAGGGTCAGTAAGCCAGTCCTTTGAATAATAAAGTTTTTAAAAGTATCAGTGTTCACAAACTGTTAATACGGCTGAAGTATGCATAAAATGCAGAGGAGAAGTCACACAAAAGAGCCCAGTCCAGATATGCTTAAGTAAACTTACACATAAATCTGACAGGACATACACAAAAATAACAAATGACTTTTGTATATCTAGAGCCCTTCAAAATAAGACAGTTATTAAAGATACTAACAATGAGGAAAACATAGTAACTAGATAAAGGACTTTTAGATGTATATGATTTTGAAATTCATTTGTTGACTTCTGACTTGTGCATTTTTAGTAAATTTTTACCTTGAATCTTGTATTTACTGCTTTTCACCTCAACTTTTCTATTCACTAAGCTTTTTTAGAGCTCCCTCTACTGTTCAAATATGAGCATGCTCATTGAAAATTTACTAAGGTAAGGACGGTAATCTGATTTAGATGCTCATTGAAAATTTACTAAAGGAAGGAAGGTAATCTGATTTCGATACACACAACTTGCTGAAGATATATTTATAATCTGAATAAGAAAACTCTCTTCAGTCAAAAAGATGAGTGCTCCTCTGTGTCAGTTTAAAGTCACCTGTATTATTTTTAAGCAATGCTTCTCAAATAATAACAATTGATGTGTAGTAGAATATATAAATACATTTCAAAATTTTTATCTGTCCCCACTTTACTGTAAACATCACAATTTCTTAATCAATCCGTCTGTGACAAAAATGGCATGAAGTATATAATAAGAAACATTGTAAAGTTTACACAGTGTAAATTAAAGAAAGCTGAAAATATTATTGCTTCATAACTCTAGAAGGTGAGCATAAATATCATGTTTGCATAAATGATGTAAAATTATGTAAGGTCTTTTCATCTTTAAAATGTTTGAAGATTCACAACTTCTGATTAAGTTAAATAAATGTTAAATATTATCTAGGATTAGGAAAAAGAAACCCAGAAATACTAACACAGCATTAAATTAACCAAAGAAAATATTCTCAAAACTCTTGGTCAAGTTAGAGGTTATAAGACACAGTTTCCCTATCAGAATTAGCATAGTGAGTGAGATTTCCTACTTTTGAGGCAATGTGTAAATTTCAGAATGTTCCTTACTTAAAATGATATATAAAATTTTGTTGACTGTAGTTAAATCACAATCAATAAAATATGAAGAATCATAAAATATCTTTTTAATAAAATACCAGGAATATCTGTGGTAGTAATATGCCAAGAAACAAAATGGTAATTCCGTGAGATAAAATTATCTCATGGTATAAAGCCTCAATTAAGATAATGGTAGTTCATCAATCCAATAACTCAAAAGATGAAGTACAACAAGATAAAGCTTCATTGTTAAGAATATACATTAGTTACATATTTCTCCAGTGAACTCATATTTAACATTACATAATTAATTAGTCAGGAATGCCAGAAAACTTTAAGTGAAATTATATTAACCTGTAGAGAGAAAAAGTAATTTATAAATTATACCTCCATTTTTCGGAATAGAAAAAATCTTTTTTTTCATATTGCAGAAAGTTTGTGTTTTTTAAATCATCAGTGAGTCTCATTTATATACACTATAGAGTTTCAAAATCCTAGAGATAGAGTTATATCCTCCAAAATAGAGTCATAGAAATGTTACAGACCTTAAGAAGTGCTATTGCAGACTCAATATTTGATAATATGTTTTCTATATATTCAATCAAAAGAAAAGAGAAGGATTTCAGATGTGTGCCAACTATTTATTTAACAAATGCTTATATAGTACTTACTAGGTGCCAAATATTGCTTCAAACATTGTGTAAATACACATATAAGGTTACTGAAGCCTCATAACAGGTAAGTACTCTTGTTATCCTCAATTCACAGATAAGGATATTAAAGCATGAAGAAGTTTTTTTTAAAAAAAGTCACAACTAGAAACTAGGAAATCTGGTATTTAAACTGGGATATTTAAATCAAAGTATGTGCTCTTAATTCCTCTTTCTTGCTCACATCTCATTATCCCTTCCTGAGAAAAGGTAGATATTCATGAAATCATGGGGTTGGAATCATTAGATCAGAGTAAATTAGAGGATTTGGTCCTGGTGGTAACTGGAGGAAGGTAAGAACTGCATTATTTTTTATCCTCCACATTTTGGTCAAAACTCTATTTATTTACACAGTGTGCTTAAATAATACCCAGAGAGGTTAATATGATGTCCTTTTTTAAAAAAAGTTGACGTATAATTGTTGTATTGGATGTGACGCGATGTTAGTTTCAGGTGTATAGCAAAGTAATTTGTACATATATATATGAATGAATATTTATATATATATATGTTCTTTTTCAGATTATTTTTCCTTATAATTGTTACAAAATATTGAGTATATTTCCCTGTGCTTTATAGTAAACTCTTGTTGGTTACCTATTTTAGGCATAATAGTGTGTACCTGTTCATCCCAAACTCCCAATTTATCCCCATCCCCCCTTCCCCCTTTAGTAACCATGAGTTTGTTTTTTATGTCTGTGGGTCTATTTCCGTTTTGTTCATTGTATAAGTTCATTGTATCTTTTTTTGTTTGGTTTCAAATATAAGTAATATCATATATTTGTCTTTTTCTGTCTGACTTACTTCATTTAGTTTGCTAATCTCTAGGTCCATTCATGTTGCTGAAGATGTCATTTTAGGATCAATATACAAGCAGTATCTTATGATATTTGTTTTAAAAGTTGATAGGAGTCCTCTCTCTGACTGCCTATTGGTATCCTCATGCAGAAATAAATACTTAGCATCTTTAAAGAGTGAATAAACCTCTAAAGGGGATTGCAAAATGTTGTGCATAAGCACAGATATGCACGTTTTAGGAGAAGAACTACCATAACTTTCTTAGTCACAGATTAATATATGATCCCCAAATGGTTAAGAATCACAGAAAGCAAGTTTCAGCTCCTTCAGGGGAGATTGCAAGCAGCATCTCCCTCCATTCTGTAGCTTTTGTCTGTCCTGTCTTCAGGACATACTGACATGTGTTATTGAACAACACTACACAGTCTTAGAAGGCTGAATCCTAGCTACTTTCCTGGGTCTTGAAGCACTGACTCCCTCTCCCTCCCTTACTCCTTCCCATCTTGGTCTCTTCATTTGTATAGTGGGAATCTATCCAACAATCTCACATTTTTGTTTTGTTTTCTTTTTTTTTTTTGGATGGGGCTGTTTTGTTCAAGTATTGAATTAATTAGTTTAGCACTTAGATATTGCCCAGAACAGGATAAATATAAATTGTTAATCCTTTTTATGTAGTTCAAAGCCTATGGTTTTGAAATTAAATAAATCAGGATTTAAGAGTTTAGTTTTGTTTTTTTCCCAGTATCAGTCATGTAATGTGAGCTTTGCCAAATATCGCTAAGACTCAGTTTCCTTTAAAAACTGGGTATGATAAAGCTGTTTAACTGAGTGCATGCTTGCTAAGTCATTTCAGTCATGTGTGTCTCTTTGCGACCCTATGGATGGTAGCCTGCCGGGCCCTCAGTCCAGGGGATTCTCCAGGCAAGAATACTGGAGTAGATCACCATGTCCTCCTTCCAGAGATCAAACTCACGTCTCTTGTGTCTCCTGCATTGGCAGGCAGGTTCTTTACTACTAGTGACACCTGGGAAGCCCAAGAGGGTACTGTTGACACCAATTTTAAAAGTATCTAGAAGTACCTTTTTGAAGTTTTATCAGAGCATTGTCAAACTCCATCTGAGAGTCAGCTGGAGTCCTAGGGAATTGTGTGTTTGACTCACTATTGATTAGAGTTAGACTGTAAAGTTAGATGTTAACTCTTAGAAGGTTGGGCTTCCCTGGTGGCTCAGAGGGTAAAGCGTCTGTCTGCAATGCAGGAGACCTGGGTTCAGTCCCCGGGTTGGGAAGATCCCCTGGAGAAGGAAATGGCAGCCCACCCTAGTATTCTTGCCTGGGAAATCCCTTGGACGGCAGAGCCTGGTAGGCTACCGTCCATGGGGTCGCAAAGAGTCAGACACAACTGAGCAACTTCACTTCACTTCTTCACTTCTTAGAAGATTGATCAGTAACCCATACTTCCTGTCCTCTGGAAAAGATAACCCTAAAGATTGCATGTGTATTACCTTGTAGGATGTTAACCAACTTTGTATCTATTTTGCTAAATTACTCCTGAGATTATTTTTACCCACTGATTTTATGTTAAGCAGCCTATTTTAAGTTTGTATACTTTAATAAAAACAGCCAAGTAAGTGCTTTAAAAGTTGCTTGATAACTTAATTCCCAGGCACATTTTGTAATAATCCACCACATGGAGATACTCTTGTTCTCTTCACACACAAAATGCCCCTTTTAAGTTTTTCTTCTTCTTATGCCAACCATCCTCCTTGGCCTAGTTTTAAATACCTTCTGCTTTAGGAAGTCTTAACTACCACCACAAATCAGAAGTAACTGTGCCCCCATAGCATTTTCTTTGTCATTAAAATTAATCATGGTTATTGGTTGATGAACCTTGATGAACTGGAGAGTGTTTCAGAGAAGAGATTATGTTGTACTCATCATTCCAGACATACCATCCCCCACATTGTGCTTTGCGCTACCAAGTGTAGGAAAATAAATATTTGTTTATTAGAATTAGGCTTGAAAAGAAATGAAATGAATCAATTAAACATTAAAATAACAAGATTATTCAGATTGAGGGGATGCATGCTATAATAAAATCAGGGAGTTAAGCAACAAACACAGAGAGTAAAAAAGTACAGAGGTTCTTTTACTATGCAATCATATAGACTTATAAAGCCCCAATTGCTGATAGTAAAATAATAAGAACCAGAACATAGAAAGAAAATTCCTTCTGGAGACTGTTCTCTTTACAGAGCCTACAGTTTCTAATTGCATAAAAACTCAAAGATGTTAGCAAGTCTGCTTTTATTATCTAAAAAGCATTCCCTTTATAGCTTCACATTGTAGAATAATATAAAGAAATCATTTTAATATTGATTGCTTTATCTTTATCTTTACTGGCAGTCTAATATGTGATGAATCACATCCCTGATGCACACTATTTTTTTGCTGTAAAATTAAAACCTACCTCCTTTCTATCACAGAAAAACATTATGAATATGAGCTGTGCTAAATCTCCTTGGGCTTCAAGGAGAAATAAATTATATACACCTGTGTAACAGACTATGTCTTCTGAAACTTTAATATGTATATGGATCTCCAGGGAATCTTGTTACCATGCAGATTCAAATTTAGACAGGGATTCTGCATTTCTCATGAGCTCCCATTGCTGGCAATGCTACTGGTCCAAGGACCATAATTTGAGCAAGGGGTTTAAAAAAATTTAATAACTGAACTTCTTGGAAGTCAGTTTTATTCTAACCTTTCAAAATTTGGGATTGTAATTCTATACATTTGTTAGAGTGGTAGAAAAATATCTTTCCATCTCTTTTTCAGTGAAAATGAAAGAAAAAGAATAGTTATCTTACAAATATTAGCCCTTTTCCTGATATTTCATGAAAACCTTAAAAGTTCAACATTTTAAATTGACTTTATCTTTATTTTAATTTTTCTCATTTCTTTACATCTTCAATATGCAGTGTCATTTTAAATGGGAGAAAATCATTTTAAAATGGGAAATTCTTAGAGGTAAATCCCAATATTTGTTTCTCTCCTAATTCTATAAAATAATTTTTATCTAATTGAAAAATATCTCTAGTCAGTGAACAGTGCTTTATTATTCAGCACTCAAAATGATGTGTGTTAGTTCCATAATGATATTAAAACAATTGACAATGTATTTTCATAGTACCCTGTGATAACCATGGTAACTAAATTGTCTTGACACACCCTTATGGCAGAAAGTGAAGAGGAACTAAAGAGCCTCTTGATGAAAGTGAAAGAGGAGAGTGAAAAAGTTGGCTTAAAACTCAACATTCAGAAAACTAAGATCATGGCATCTGGTCCCATCACTTCATTGGAAATAGATGGGGAAACAGTGGAAACAATGGCAGACTTTATTTTGGGGGGCTCCAAAATCACCGCAGATGGTGACTGCAGCCATGAAATTAAGACGCTTACTCCTTGGAAGAAAAGTTATGACCAACTTAGACAGCATATTAAAAAATAGAGACATTACTTTGCCAACAAAGGTCCATCTAGTCAAGGCTATGGTTTTTGAAGTAGTCATGTATGGATGTGAGAGTTGGACTGTGAAGAAGGCTGAGTGCCGAAGAATTGATGCTTTTGAACTGTGGTGTTGGAGAAGACTCTTTAGAGTCCCTTGGACTTCAAGGAGATTCAACCAGATTGGTCCTGAATATTCATTGGAAGTACTGATGCTGAAGCTGAAACTCCGATACTTTAGCCACCTCATGGGAAGAGCTGACTCATTGGAAAAGACCCTGATACTGGGAAAGATTGAGGGCAGGAGGAGAAGGGGACGACAGAGGATGAGATGGTTGGATGGCATCACTGACTCAAAGGACATGAGTTTGAGTAAACTCAGGGAGTTGGTGATGGACAGGAAGGCCTGGTGTGCTGCAGTCCATGGGATCACAAAGAGTCAGACATGACTGAGCAACTGAACTGAACAATATCACTTTTAAATGTTCAGTTGGGCAGCAGGAAATTATAAAATGATATTTTATTTGTGATAGATATCTTTGTTTCTCTGGAGGTAAAAGTATAACAACCAAGAAGTTCCTGAGGATGAGATGCTTAGATAGCATCACTGACTCAATGGACATGAATTTGAGCAAACTCCAGGAGATAGTGGAGGACAGGAAAGCCTGATGTGCTGCAGTCCAAGGGGTTAAAAAGAGTCGGACATAAGAACTGAACAACAACAACAAACAAGAAGTTTAAAAGAAATTGCCCCTCCCCAATCTTGGAGGAACAACTGTAAGTTGCATTCTATAGAGAAGCAGACAATTCACTTTTATCTTTGTTTCTCAAAGTTAAATAAATATTATGTTATGATCATGTCTATAATTCATTTGTTCAACCCAAATGTTAGTATGCTACAGGCAGTTATTTTAAAATTCATATTTTAACCTAGAAAATGTCAATCATATAGCAATCTCTGCAATAAGCTCCACAATAAAATTTCTGAGAAATTTTAATTTAGTTGAGTTTTTAGATTTGGGGTGTGTGTGAGTGTGTGTGTTCATGGAAGTATTTTAACAGACACTCCTCATTTTACCTATAATATGCTACAGGGTTTTTTTTAATGAAATATTTTCAAATCCTTAATGTAAGAAGCAGAAAAATTCATAATGCATTAAAATAAATGTATAAATGATAAGAATTTCAGGATAAAATAGAGTATACATAAACACTTAAGGGGCATCTCACTAGAATTCTACCAGTTAAGAATATGCCATATGTGTGTTAACCAGAGTCCTTCTTAATCCATGCGTGGATTATGTTTGAGTGGAAGAATTATTATAGTTGAAAATTACCTGGCATGATAAACATCCCACTCCATGTTAACTCCTTTTTGACTTACTATGTAAATTCAAATATAGCACACAAATAATATGCAATAGCATGTATTAGCATATCATGCACTGATAGGAACTCTTCGTAGAAGATTTGAGCTGCAAAAGTATCAGCCTGGCTCACATCATTCGTGTACTTCTTTACTTGGAGGATTGATTTATGGATGATATAATACCCACTACTGGAAATTCTCAAATACAAGAATCTTGAGACTGTGACTGCATATAATCTTTAAATTCAATCAGTTTGTTGTGTTTTAATCTAATTTTCTAGCTGTGCAAAGTCTTTTATTTTGTCACTGGACCACATATCATCAGTGTACTATTGGTATACTCAAAAATCAGGAAGCCTGTATGTTACTGAGGTCTTAAAAGTTTTCAAAAGCCAGTTGAGGTTTATTTTTTTAAAAAATTAGCGTTAAAGTCTTATTTTTAGAAAAAGATTTGAAACCCTTAATCCTAAGGTGTTGTTTCTTATGTTTACAGTTCTCATAAATTACTTTCAAATGTATTCATGTATCAGTTTAATATTTAGTGACTGTGTGCTATGCTATGTTTCGTTTCTTGGCTGTGTCCAACTCTGTGACCCCACGGACTGTAGCCCACCAGGCTCCTCTGTCCATAGTCTTCTCCAGGAAAGAATACTGGAGTGGGTTGCCAAGCCCTCCTCCAGGGGATCTTCCAAACCCAGATTTCTGAACGTGTGTCTCCTCTCTGTCCTGCATTGCAGGAAGATTCTTTACCATTGAGCCACTTGGGAAGCCCTATGGACTCTGTTAGATACTAGTTGTATAATGAAAATTAAGATAGACACCAGACCTTGTCATCGCATGGCTCACAATCTAGGGGGTCTTATGGAACAGGAAGCAAGCCGCTTCAGATACAGCCAAGTGCCATATAAATCTTGGAGCTGGACAATGATACTGGAGCACCAAGGGTACTTGAAGGGAAACGGCTGTCAGAGGTCTACCAGAAAGGCATTTCTAAGCAGCAACTGAAAAGAGTAATAGGATCAGGGGAAGAAATAGCTAATTGAGGCAGTTATCAATCCAAGCAGAGAAAACAGCAGATGCAGAGACCCAAGAACAAGAGGAATCAAGGTAGAGTTTGAGGAGAGGAAGAGGGTACTGGCGAAATGCTAGGCAGGAAGTAGATTTATCCTAAGAGCAATTGAGGACCACTAAACGACTTTAAACAGGGAAGATGCATGGTCAGCTTTGACCTTTAAAGAGTACAACCGGCTTCACGATAGAGGATGTCTTGAAAGGAGGCCTGTAATGGCCACCAGCAGGATCCAGTGACCAGATCAAATCAATAGTCCATGGGGGCAAAAAGAGACACAACCAACCTTAGAGCAAAGTTAAAATTTCCCAAACTGTTTATTTGCAATATCATTTCCTCTTTTCTCTAGGTACAATTTTCCCCCTCAGCAAGACCTCCTCCCTTCATTTCAGCTACCCAAGTTTTTCTAATTTCTTTCCCCTTTTAAGGAACTCCAATATCTCCCTCTCACTGTTCATTCTTTCCTCCATCTCCCTTTTATACAACTTGTGTGTGTACAGATGTGCAGAGACACTAATCAGGGTCTCGAAAATCATTTGCATGTACCAACTTTGACTTTTTCATGGTAAACTATTACTTCAATTCTGCCTTTGGGTTTTAATATTCATCTGTCAAAATATAGAATGAAAGCCTTCTCAAATAGTTGTAGCCTCAGCAGGATGCTTATCTTGGATCCAGGGATTAGCCTGGGAGCAAGACATGTTCTTTTTTTTCACTGCTTTTTATCTTGGTCTACAGTGGTATCTATAATAGTCAGTTACATGACATTAGTTCTATTTGATTTGGCCAGAATTAATAACTGAGATAAAAGATCTAAGTGGGTCTGTGAGTTAAAATATTTAGGAGGAAGTAGAGATCAAAGCCCTAAATTAAATGTTGAAATAGTTCATATGATCTCACACAAAACACTCTTTTAACTGTAAAAAGTATTGCAAAGGAGAGTTGGTTTTATAAAGTAAAAGGGCACATACCTAGAGAGTCTCTGATTGTCAAGTGTTCTATTCAGATAGAAAGTCTGGGAGCAGGGACAGAGTTTCTAATGGATCTTCTGGCATAGTTAGCACTCTAGTTGGTTGCAAAGGGGAGAAGGAAGTGATCAGGGGACATTTCAAAATAATTGTTTAGTGTTCAGTTCCCTGGAACAGGGCTTCCCTGGTGGCAGAGCAGGTAAAGAATCTGCCTGCAATATAGGAGACACAGGACATGCAGGTTGAATCCCTGGTCAGGAAGACCCCATGGAGGAAGAAATGAAAACCCACTTCAGTATTCTTACCTGAAAAATCCCTTGGACAAAAGAGCCTGGCGGGCTTCAGTCCAAAGGATCGAAAAGAGGAGGACACAACTGAATGACTAAGCACACGTGCTCCCTAGAACAAGTGGGGATCACTGAGGTACTCTCTTGTGGCCAAGGGGTCCTTACTGAAGGAAGGGGTTGTCCTGTAAGGAAGATTCAAGAAATGGGATCGTCATTTGCTCTTAGTTTCTTAGGAAATCATTTATTCCTTATGCCTGAGTTAATTTTCCAGAATTTCTGGTTTGTAGTTTATCACTGAAAGTGAAAGTGAAGTCACTCAGTCGTGTCTGACTCTTTCCGACCCCATGGACTGTAGCCCACCAGGCTCCTCCATCCATGGGATTCTCCAGGCAAGAGTACTGGAGTGGGTTGCCATTTCCTTCTCCAGGGGATCTTCCCGACCCAGGGATCGAACCTGGGTCTCCTGCATTGCAGGCAGACGCTTACTGTCTGAACCACCAGGGAGGCTATGAAGCAACCAAATATTCCTTCTTTCTTTGATTTTATTTCTTATGATTGAATATTACTTCCATTTTTTTCCGAATGAATAGCTTCAAATTTTCCATTTATTAGGGATTGCAAATTTTTTCTCTTATCTATTTCTGTTCTTTATTCTAATTTAAACAGTAACATCAAAATGTAAGGATGGACCAATTTAAAATATCAAGAATGCCCGTGTTCTTTTCCTTGGAATCTGGGGAATAACAGCTTATGCTGGTCTTATTCCAATCTATTTTGTGGGAATATACTTTTGAATAAAAATTCCCAATTTTATTTTTTTGGATTATATTATATAGAACACTAGAGTAAACTTTTTTCTTCTCTTCAAAATTCTAGAAAATTCTTTGATAATTATTCTTCAAAAGTAATTCACAGTAAAAAGGGAATAGGTATCTTTTACATTTCTGAGACTATTATAGCATGTAAATCTCCAGTAATCTCGGAAGAAAGGAGGAAGGTTGGAATAGAAGAAACTAAACATAATTTCTTTCTACCCGTCCCAGGGAGATGGAAAGCAGTGTATTGCTAGCCTTCCTAACAAAATAATGGCATAATTCTCTCCCAAGTGGATTATATTTTAAAGGCTTCATCTACAACCAAAGTATATAGTTAACAAATATCAGATGTACTACGTGTACACTCATATATCTTTATATATTACTACATGGTATATTTTTATAATCTAAAAACTATACCTCATTTTTAAAGAAATGAGTTAGTGATTTTTAGCAAAGTTGCTGGAAAAATTCTTTATCAGTAAAAAGAAAAGATTTGCTTTTCTTTCTAATTTCTTTCATCTTCCATATACATCTTCATCATCTTCTTCATAGGAACTTCATTTTTGTAAAATAGATTACATGAATTTACATTGGAAGCCAACATATTCTGCTGATCAGAGGCAAATTCTCAAAATTCAGCTTTTGTGTGTATGCATTTCAGTGTTTACACTATCCTAGCAGGAACCCTCTCTATCAAAGAGCCAAGCATATTATTGCCTTTAATTAACACTGTTGAGTTGTTAGCGTATCCAAAAGCACTTTCTACAGGCTTTAACCGCACCTGAAACGTAGCCAGCAACACCACATAATGGCTTTTGTACTTTGTCAAATTAGAAGCAATTTAACACTTACCAGGGGGACTGAGGAAGACATCTGGATTGAGGGTTTCAATTTCTAAGGTATAGTACTTGGATGGGGAAAGTGAAAACCATTAGTACTCATTTAGGGAATCTTAAGCCTTTTCATAATCCACTTTTTTTTTCTCAAAAGAAAGGTTTGCTACTATTATTATCTGAAGATTTATTGAGTCACAGTTGATGAGATAATAATAAAAAAAAATCTAGCTCATTAAGACAATTCAAAATCCAACAAAGTGCAGGACCTTTGTCTCATAATATCCAATCCCTCCACATTCACTGTGGATCCTCTTTTCTCCTGCTGTCCCATGGACTTCATGAATGGTTTTCTCTCTCTTCCAAACTTTCAACTTTTTCTGTCTACTTGAGAAACAAATGTATTGCAGAACATTAAGAGCCAAAACTAGAGTGATATTGTTTAAATCCTCACTCTGTCACTTACCAGCTTAAGACCTTGGACCAGCCCACCTTTCTGTGCTCCCATTCTATAAATGTAAAATGCGTGTCTGCTAAGTCAATTCAGTCATGTCTGACTCTGTGCAGCCCTATGGACTGTAGCTCACCAGCTTCCTCTATCCATGGGATTCTCCAGGTAAGAATACTGAACTGGGTTGCCATAACCTCCTCCAGGGGATTTTCTGCACCCAGAGATCAAACCCACACCTCTTGCATTGGCAGGCAGGTTCCTTAACATTAGTGCCACCTGGGAAGCCCCATAAATGTAAAATAGCAGTAGCTATTTCAGAGGATTGTCCTGGGTATGAAACAAATCTGTATGGGTGAACATTTAGAACCTTACTTTAACCCTGTTTCTTCCTGGACCACTGAAATTGCTTCCTCAATTCTCTTTCTAATGCTGCTACTTACTCCCTTGGGACCTTCCTCCACAAGAGCTAATCTTTTAAAAATAGAAATGGAATCATATTACTCTACCTGTGCAAAATACTTACACTGGCTTCTTACTGTAGCCATAATAGATAAGAGAAGATATCTTCAACCCTGGAATATTTTTTTTTCCTACTATTAAAGCATACCCTACTGTTTTATATTATATGATGGTTTTAAAGTTGGCAGCTATGTTTCTTTATGCTTTTATTTTTAATTACTTTTTTTTTCTCTTTAACTGTAAAGTACCACAAAGTCACAGAACATTTGTTCACTAAAACTATAGTGTTTCTAGTTGAATAACTAATTTTCTAGTTGAAAAATTATTGAAAAAACTTCCAGAATTATTTCCACAGAAAACTCTCATCAAGTATGTCATACTTCAAATATTATAGAAGAATGTATAGAATTTTATATTAATTATTTTGAAATTCTTTAAATTATGGGTTTCTGCATTTGAAGGAGAGATTTATGGCTGATTTATCTGCCTCTTAAGACCAGATGAAGGTCAGTTGGAGCTATATGTATGAACTGTTCAGTTCAGTTCAGTCATTCAGTTGCATTCAGCTCTTTGCAACCCCATGGACTGCAGTATGCCAGGCTTCCCTGTCCATCACCAACTCCCAGAGCTTACTAAAACTCATCTCCATTGACTCGGTGATGCCATCCAACCATCCCATCTTCTCTCGTCTCCTTCTCCTCCTGCCTTCAATCTTTCCTAGCATCAGGGTCTTTTCCAGTGAGTCAGTTTTTTGCATCAGGTGGCCAAAGTATTGGAGTTTCAGCTTCAGCATCAGTCCTTCTAATGAATATTCAGGATTGATTTCATTTAGCATGGACTGGTTGGATCTCCTTGCAGGGCAAGGGACTCTCAAGAATTCCCCAACACCACAGATCAAAAGCATCAATTCTGCGGTGCTCAGTTTTCTTTATAGTCCAACTCTCACATCCATACATGACCACTGGAAAAACCATAGCTTTGACTAGACAGACCTTTGCTGGCAATGTAAAGCCTCTGCTTTTTAATATGCTGTCTAGGTTGGTCATAACTTTTCTTCTAAAAAGTAAGTGTCTTTTAATTTCATGGCTGCAGTCACCATCTGCAGTGATTTTGGAGTCCCCAAAAGTAAAGTCTGTCACTGTTTCCATTGTTTCCTCATCTATTTGCTGTGAAGTGACTGGACCAGATGCCATGATCTTAGTTTTCTGAATGTTGAACTGAGTGAACTCCGGGAGTTGGTGATGGACAGGGAGGCCTGGCATGCTGCGATTCATGGGGTCGCAAAGAGTTGGACACGACTGAGTGACTGAACTGAACTGAACTGAATTGAGCTTTAAGCCAACTTTCTCACTCTCCTCTTTCATTTTCTTCAAGAGCCTCTTTAGTTCTCCTTCACTTTCTGCCATAAGTGTGGTGTCATCTGCATGTCTGTTATTGATAATTCTCCCAGCAATCTTGATTCCAGCTTATACTTCTTCCAGCCCAGCGTTTCTCATGATGTATTCTGCATAGAAATTAAATAAGCAGGGTGACAATATACAGCCTTGATGTACTCCGTTCCCTTTTTGGAACCAGTCTGTTGTTTCATGTCCAGTTCTAAACTTGACCTGCATACAGATTTCTCAGGCGGCAAGTCAGGTGGTCTGGTATTTCCATCTCTTTCAGGATTTTCCACAGTTTGTTGTGATCCACACAGTCAAAGGCTTTGACATAGGCAATAAAGCACAAATAGATGTTTTTCTGGAACTCTGTGGAAACTGATAAAATAGAGCATAATACGCTTTTAATGATCCTGCCAAGTAAATATAAGATTTCAATGAAGTTACCAAAAAAACTCTATGTGCCTGCTTTGTAAAACAGAAAATCAATAGCATCTACCTTAATCAGCTGGTTTAAAGATGAAATTATATGCGGCATAAATAGTCGATGTGTGTGTGCTGTGGTTAATTGCTCAGTCATGCCCAGACTTTTGCGACCCCATGACTTGTAGCCCGCCAGGCTCCTCTGTCCATGGGGATTCTCCAGGCAAGAATACTTGAGTGGGTTGCCATGCCCTCCTCCAGGGGATCTTCCCAACCCAGGGTTGAACCCAGGTCTCCCCATTGCAGGCAGATTCTTTACTGTCTGAACCAGCAGGGAAGCCCAACAGTCGATAGGTCCTGAAAAACAAACCTCATTACCTTTGTCAGTCAGAACCTGCTCACAGCCCTGATCTTGGGATCTCAGGGGTTACCTGCAGAGGCTCCCAACACTGGGAGATGGATGCTTCAAAGCAGGCTGACTCCAGTATCTACCTAGCTCTTCTGCACTCTGCTTCCCAGGACATTGACAGAAGACCACTCTCTGTGGCTGGTGTGGTGTCATTTTTGTCATCTACTTTTTTTTTTTATTTTAATCTTATCAAAGCCCTCATTCAGATTATTATACTTTTAACTTTATAAATAGTTGTTTACTTAAGTCTAGTTACTGTTCCTTTTTTCTTCGGTCTTATTGTATCTTCATTTCTCCTTTTATTTTTCACTACTTATTTTTGTAGCTTACTGTCTGATCATACCATGTGATTGATCTGCTAAGCTGCATTAGCTAAAATGCCCACTAAGACATTTCAATTGTGTCTTACTCTTTTCGACCCTATGGGCTGTACCCTGCCCAGACTTCTCTGTCCATGGGATTCTCCAGGCAAGAGTACTGGAGTGCGTTGCCTTGCCCTCCTCCAGGGGATCTTCCCAACCCAGGGACTGAAATCACACATCTCTTATGCCTCCTGCATTGGCAGGCAGCCTCTTTACACCTGGGACACCCTCATTAAGCTAAAGTAATTCATCTCAAATATTTTACTTCTTTTGAAGGTAGTCTATTGTTATAAGGGTATGACATGCAGGAAGTCAGTAATAAAGAAGCATTTGGGAGAAAAATTAAGTTATTTTTCCCTCCTATTGGCCCAACAACCACCCTCTGGCCCTCAGAAGTAAATTCATCATTATAAGAAAATAAAAGTCTTTTATTTTAAAATAGCAAGTGCTTCTAAACACACATTGTGTATGTGAAAATGGGAACCCAGACAGTGAGAAGGGAAGCTCCAGGAAATGAAACCAGTAGAGAATTAGCTATAGGAAATAATGTAAAAGAAAAATTATTAGTTTGGCAGGATAAAAGCAGCTAAACCATTATTTTAAATATTACATCAAAGAGTTTTACCCGGTTCATGCACAAAGCAGAGGTATTCTATCCTTCCAAGATTAGCTGGAAGGAGATGAGGAAGATCAGTGAAAGATCAATTTTAAAAAAATACAAAATTTGCAAGTTTTCATCACATTTGTTATGACTTAAGATATATAATGAAAGTGAAAGTGAAGTCACTCATCCTGTCCAACTCTTTGTGGCCCCATGAACTGTAGCCCACCAGGCTTTTCTGTCCATGGAATTTTCCAGGCAAGAATACTGGAAAAGAGTGTTGCCACACCCTCCTCCAGGAGATCTTCCCAACCCAGGGATCTAACCCTTGTCTCTTGCATCTACTGCATTGGAAGGCCAATTCTTTACCACCAGAGCCACTTGGGAAGCCCCTCCTCTAATTTTAATTGATGTTAAAACCTATTATAGTGATTGAGGTATAAGACAGCTATGGCCTGGACTAGACTGATTGTACAGAAATGAGTTGTGAAGAAGACATATATTTTGGTGATTGATGGCACATGTGAGGTCAAAGGTGACTCCCAGGTTTCTGGTCAAAGTGACCAGGAAAGTGGTCGTGCCATTGACCCTTTCTAAGGACACAATTAGCCTGGCTTTTATCCTTAACCCTTAATTAAATTGGTGGAGTTCTATAAAGAGAGAAATTATTGGTTCCATAAATCCAAAACCATTCCTCTCCTTTAAAAATAATTCTTCTTTAGTTACTCAGTAACACTGAACCTTCAAGTCAGGCATCAGATTTTATGGTTTATTTATAGTAATGATATTTAAATGTCAGCTTTGGGCCAGTTAGTAATATTTATGAAAGGATATATATTCAGGGAGGAAGAACTGTGCCAGTTTTCACAGGCAAATCCGATTTTTAAAAAACACTTTATGAAACAGAAGATTGCCATGCAGTGTACTTTTAATTGAAATATTTGACCACAAATAAGGACTCAGAGTCGGACACAACTGAAGCGACTAAGCAGCAGCAACATGCACACAGTTTATGATAGCACTCGTAAAGTTTTCAAAATCCTCCCTCCTCAAACACAGAAAGAGGAAAGGATAAATATACATAGAAAAGTTAAAAGGAAAAAAAAAACTAATATCTGACTAGAACAGTTTACAAGATTAATTTGATCCACTTCAGAATATATATATATTTTTTTTTTTCAAGAGGATGCTTTCCAATTCATAATGTAAGATATTTGAGTCCTTATATATATGGTTTTATATTTTCACTAACGGGTTTCCTAGGTGGCTCAGTTTTAAAGAATCCACCTGCAATGCAGGAGATGGGAGTTCAATCCCTGGGTCAGGAACATCCCCTGGGAGAAGGAAATGGCAACCCACTCTAGTATTTTTCCCTAGGAAATCCTATGTGACAGAGGAGCCTGGTAAACTACAGTCCACGTGGTCGAAAAAAAGCAGGCCATGACTTAGTTACTAAACAACCACTTTCTCTAACAAACGGTGAAAGTTATTACAGTTTGAATCATATTTAAGACACAGCATTGATGTAGTGTCAGGATTAACTGGTAGATAGTATGTTCAAAATCTGAGTAAACCACTTCACTCCAGATAACATAAACATTGTCTAGTAACTAACACGTGAATCTGTTTTGAGATTTAGTAGCTGTAGATTACTATTTTATGACCACTTCCTCACTATAGAGCCCTTTCTGTAGTGGACTTAGAACAGATAGTTCCTAAAATGTCAAGAACAATTACAGCAATCCATTATAAAATTTTACCTTGGGACCTTTTTTTTTTTTAAAGAAAAGCTGATTCATTTACTAGAGCATAGAATTCAGCTACATGAAAACATTTAAAAAGTAAGATTCAATCCCTACAGCATCAGGAAGCAGCAAATGAACATCAATATGCCCCTCTGTTAATGTGGGGATCACATGAATTTGAGAGCTCCTTGTGGATAGAGGCTGTAGTATTTTTAACTGTGTATTTCTAGAGTTTGCCTCAGTGTCTGGCACATGATAGATACTTGGTCAAGCAAATGAATTAGCAAATGAGGTTACCAGCTCTGAGCATCAGTAGAAGAGGGACTGAGGAATATTGCGTTGAAATTTCCCCAGAGTTTTATGTAGCTCTAATATCCGATATAAAGAGCACATTCACACACACACACACACACACACACACACACACACACACTTACATAGACAGCTCCTAAACTATTCTACACTGCTTTTTTTAGAATTCAAATTATCAATTACAGTGACCCCTTCTCAGACGTTAAAATACCAGACTTCACAGCATTTCAGAATCTTTATTTTCCTAGACGCCCTTCTTTTGGGGATTCCACAATGCAAATATCTGGCCAGCTTTCCTCTTTCTTATCAGTTTCTCTTTCTTTCAATCTTCCCAATGGATATTTGTTTCCTTAGTGTTTTCTACTCACCACATTTCCCCTCTTCCTCCAAGTTTCTGCTGAGTGTTTATATGCTTATATGCACCTATGGTTCCTATATCTACTCTATGCTCTCTTGATGTTTTTAGCCCCAAACCTCCTCTAACCCATTAGCTTTTATCTCTAACTACACACTGAACCTGTATTCTACTCCATATCTAATTTCATATGTACTTTAAAGAATCATGCTTTTTTTCTCTGTTATCATCATCCAATAATGATCCCAACTAAAATCCTAAGAATTACTTTAAAATGATTTCCTGTTCTTTATTCCTTTATTAAAAAAATAAAATACCTGAACACATTTCTTTACCGGAGATTTAGCTCTTGAATTCCTCCTGACTGTTTTCTTTAAAATGTCTTCTTCGCATGTCTTTAAGCTGACATTTGATGTGATTGTTGATTCAAGCCTTTGCCTATGTTAGTTTCTTCCCACTTTAATCCTTACTCCCTGTGGCTCCCAGAAGCATATCATATCACCCCCCTTCTTAAAATCCTCTAATGATGCATTATCCTCAGCAGGAAGAGGTATAAATGTGACATTGTATATGAGATGTGTATGATCTCAATGCAATATAATTACACAAAAAGTTTGTCTATTAGAGGTCAAATTTTATTCCCACCCTCAGAATCCATAAACTGAACTCCTAACTCCCAGTATCTCAGAATGGAGATATTTGAAGATAAAGTCTTTAGAGAAGTAATAAAGTTAAAATAAGGTCATTGGGCTGGACCCTAATCGAACAGGACTGGTGTATTTA
Source organism: Oryx dammah (assembly GCF_014754425.2). Classification (NCBI taxonomy): domain Eukaryota; kingdom Metazoa; phylum Chordata; class Mammalia; order Artiodactyla; family Bovidae; genus Oryx; species Oryx dammah. The sequence goes on along the minus strand of NW_024070186.1, from coordinate 132,743,429 downwards.
TAAAAGGGGAAATTTGGACACAGAGAAAGCATAGGGGAAAAAAAAATAATGTAGACCAAGAGGGAGAAGACAGCTATCTACTAGCCAAGGAGAGAGACCCTGAACAGATTTTTCCCTCACAGCCTTTGAAATAAACCAGTTCTACTGAATCTTCATTCAGAATTCTAGCCTCCAGAACTGTGAGACAATAAACATCTGTTGTTAAGCCACCCAGTCTGTGGTGCTTTGTTATGGCAGTCCTAGGAAACTAAGATGACTCCCATTTTTACCACTGACATATATACACATGCGCATACTGGTAACCACGCTGCCTTGCTAATAATGTGCTATCTGTACAGAAGCCGCAGGGGAAATTTCCAAACAGTCCTCCTGTAGGACTTTAGTCCTCAGGAGTCTGAAAGACTGATGTTTTAACCATGAACAAACACATTTCACATCATATCATAGAATGAAAACTACTTCATCAGAAAACCCTTTTTGTCTCATTAAACAGCAATGCCAGCTGTAATTTATCACTAGTAATTTGTAATAAAAGGAATTATATCTATTAATTATGCCATCTAGTAAAGAATCTGCCATCTAGTAGAGAAATCAGTAACAACAAAAAAAAGCTATGGAAATAGTATTAGGTATTAGTAGCTAACAATGTCATGCTACTTCTTATGGGTCAGATGCTCTTCCAAGCACAGATAGAATCACTGACCTTGCTGACCTCGCTGATATTTCTCTTTATGGACTGAGGTCATGTCTCTTCTGAGCAAGGAAGATGCTTCCAAGGAGGGAAAATCATAAAAGCAGAAATTGAGAAAGATTTAGTTTTTCTACGATGTGTTTAGTACCCTGGGGAAAAATTTAACGCCGAGATGTTCTTCAGGCATGTTGTAAATTTTGATTTTGGATTTCAGTGCCACATTAACCTGATAAATACAGATTTTGTTTCAGCGCACTGCAAATTTTCTTAGACAAATCCACATTGTGAAGTTTTCCTTGAATCCAGTTGTTCTAGGACTTTAGTAAGAAATAGAGTCATACTGGAGGGCTAGTTAAAAGAGACTCTTGGGTACTACTCCCAAATGCTCTGATGCACTATGTCTGGGGGAAGGGGAACCTGAATTTGCTTGTTTAGGAAGTTCACAGACGCTGCTGCTACTGCTGATCCAGGGACCACGTTTTGAGAGCCACTGATTGAAACGAGAAGCATTAACTGAAAACTGGAATCCATGATCATCAATTAACAACTCTCTTATCTGACAAAATTCTCCAGAAGGTTGCCAAGCAGAGGAAACAACAGAGTATAAGACTGATTATAAATGTTCAATCAGTTGGTATATTTAGAAAAACCACCAGGATCACAGTTTTTTTTTTTTTTTTCATTGTTTGTGCACATGTGGTTATTTATTTTTATTTCAGGGCTAATGGCAGAATTTTTCATTAGTTGGGAAAATGCATGTGTGGTCTGTGTATATGTTATTATATGTGAGTGTGTGTATGTTGAAAATAATTCTCAACAGCAATCTAATACATAAATTTGAGTGTCTATTTATGTGGAGCATTAATAGACCGCACGGAGCATTCCTAGTTCTAGTGGAGCATTCTTATTTCTAAATACATTTTTTGAGTAATTGAGGAAGATAAACAGCCTAATTATGTAAAGTTGCCTCCTGTTGGCAGACATGGTTTTCTCAAAACTTTGTTACTCTCTCAGTCTCCCCCTAGTGTTCTTAACTGGATATGAAAAGTAACAGATACCAGTTTGCATTCCCAACAGTATAGGAGGCTTCCCTTTTCACCACACCCTCTCCAGCATTTATTGTTTGTGGATTTTTTGGATGATGGTCATTTTGCTGGTGTGAGGCAATAATCCCATTGTAGTTTTTATTTGCATTTCTTTAATAATTAGCAATACTGAACATCTTTTCATGTATCTCTTGACCATCTGTATGCCTTCTTTGGAGAAATATCTGTTTAGGTCTTCTGCCCATTTTTTGATTAGGAGACTTAGAGAATGAGCTTAAGGTTAGGAGGAGTGAGGGAGAGGGATAGTTAGGGCATTTGGAATTGACATATACCCACTACTATATTTTACATGGGTAACCAACAAGGACCTACTGTATAGCACAGGAAATTCTCCTCAAAATTATTTAACAACCTAAGTAAGAAAGTATTTGAAAAAGAATAGATGCATGTGTATCTGATTCACCCCGTTATACTTTTGAGGCTAACACAATATTGTTAATCAATTACTCTCCAATATAAAATGAAGAAAAAACAGTAACAGATAAACTTCTTATATTTGATATACTCAACAGTGAGTGAATTATATCAAAGGGATCCGCATGTTCCTTTAAGGTAGTACCAGTATTTTTGTAAGTGTTCAAGATAATTGCAAAATGAGAGTGGTGCTTAGAAAAAATTATTATTTTACAAAACATAGAGTTTATGCATCTTAGGGCCTTCCCAGGTGGCACTAGTGCTAAAGAACATACCTGCCAATACGGGAGACGTAAGAGACACGGGTTCAAACCCTGGATCAGGAAGATCCCCTGGGGAGGGCATGGTAACCCACTCCAGTATTCTGACCTGGAGAATCCCCATGGATAGAGGAGCCTGGTGGGCTACAGTCCATGGAGTTGCAAAAGAGTTGGACATGACTTAATGACTAAACAACAAGTGACAGTTAAAAAGGTAAAAATAGGTAAATTAAGATTGCTTTTAACCCAATATTTTCAAAGTCTTAAGATTATAGCATGTATTTTACACTTGCACCCTTTCTCAATTTGGACCAGCTACAATTGAAGTGCTCAGTAACCACACCTGACCAGTGTCTTCTATATTGGACAGCACAGCATTAGATCATATTTCCTCTTATGCATTTGCTTTAAAGGAAAAATGTAAGCATTTGTTATGGACTATGGGATATTTTACTTTTAGCTTAAATTGCACTTATTAAGACAGGAGCACCAATCCAAAAAAAAAAAAAAAATGGCCGCAAATTGTAGAGTCTCTAATATACTGACAGAGAGCAACCTAGAAAATGAACAGGGAGCCTACTTCTCAGGTAGAGGAGGGACATGCATATTGACAAGACTCACTCTGTGATTTCAGCCATCTTTGCTTGAGTTAGGTCTATGGTTTTGTAGAACTGAATGTCTGATTCCTTTTAAATTTCTGAGTTTAAATATAAAATACAATTGCTCCTTCATCTGCCACCACACAAGGAAGGATGTTGAATAGACTTCTGTAAGCTTTTGCTGTTGTTACACAAGATGCCCCTATTTAAAATGGCTTCCCTTGAGTTCTACATCAATTTCATAACAACTATTACCATGTAAAACCATATTCTTTACTTCTTGACGTGTTTTTCTCCACTTAGACAAACCCCATGAGATCAGAGACTTTCTTTCACTTTCTAATTTACTGCTCGATCCCTAATACATGGGCTGCCACATGGTAGATCCCCCATTGAATAAAAAATAGATTTATTTAAACTGAGTGATTTCTTCTGACATCAGAAAATATTTTTCTACAAGTATACCTTTTAAATACATTTTTTCTTTTACAGTCTTTACACATTCTCTTTTTCATCTTTTCTTCTGGCCTTGTGTGGTAGAGAGTGTATAGGACACATAGTTGAGACAGTCATTTTTTTTTCTCTACTCAGGTCTCTTGGAAATTTCCACCTAATTCCATGTCTCAGCCAATATATTGCTAACAGAGATGACCAAATTTACTTACTTCATAGAGTTGTTAGAATGATTATTTCAGTATATTGTAATTTATAAAATTACCAGGTTGGCCCAAAATTTAGGTTTTTTTCCATTAAAATGTAGAGGTTTAAATATATTAAAAATTGCAAAGGCAACAATAGAAAACTTTAATTTGGATAAATATCACCCAAGAAGAGGAAAGGAAAATGAGGGTGAAAATGTCCCCCCATTCTCAAACTGGGTGCGTTATGTCCGTTTTTCATCTCAAGGAATCAATATATATACAAACTGATAAATTTAATAAATTGTTGATAAATCAGGTTAGAAGTATGAGCATATCTTCTGAAATTCTAGACTTGGACTGTATTAGCTCAGCTGGTAAAGAATCCACCTGCAACTCAGGAGATCCCAATTTGCTACCTGTATTGGGAAGATCCCTGGAGAAGGGTTAGGCTTGCCACTCCAGTACCCTTGGGCTTCCCTGGTAACTCAGATGGTAAAGACTCCGCCTGCAATGTGTTGAGCCCTGGCTTGGGAAGATCCCCTGGAGAAGGCAGCAGCTACCCACTCCAATATTCTAGCCTTGAGAAGTTCATGGACTGTATAGTTCATGGGGTTGCAAAGAGTCAGACATGACTGAGCAACTTTCACTTTTTTTTTTTTTCTGAAATTCTAAAATCATCGGAATTAAAAAGGGAAAAAAGAGTTAAAAGACAAAATGACTAGGATGTGTAACTGGGCATAAGGAGTAAATGGGGAAAACTTGCAATTCACCCTTAAATACTGTTATTTTCTTTATTGCCAGTGATTTTTATTACTTTAGTAAATGTTAGTTGCTTATTTGTGTCTGACTCTGCAACCCCATGGACTGTAGCCAGCCAGGCTCTTCTGTCCATGGGGATTTTCCAGGCAAGAATATTGGAGTAGGTTGCCATTTCCTTCTCCAGTGAGTCTTCCTGACCCAGGGATTGAACCCAGATCTCCTGCATTGCAGGCAGATTCTTTACCTTCTGAGCTACCAGCCCTGGTATATTACTTTAATTAAATATATATATTTTAAATGTAATGGAAAAATCCAAATGAACTTTTCAGCCAACTCAATACAAATGCTTCAAAATATCGTGTATGTGTGTGTGTGTGTGTATCTGTGTGTGTGTGTCTGTGTAATTGTATGGGTACTGGACAGAAAAGACTCTTCCTTCATCCTTTAAAGTATTCCCATCTGCATGGTCAACCTTGTTTCCAGGTTAGATATGATCTTTCCCGTCTCAAGAGAAAGATATATAACTTTCTATCTGTATCATTCATTTGAAAACTTAACTATGGGCAAATTTGCAACAGTCTGTGATTGTGTCATATATAGATATAATTACCAATGTGGTAGAAAATCCTTGATGGGCATAATTCAAGACTATGATGAAAGGAAGGATCTAATAAAATCCCATTTAATATATCTGTTTCTATGTTTCAAATAGTTCTCTACCTTGTTCACTGTGATTCAGAATTTAATGTTCTCATCATTTTATTTATTTAAAGTCTTATAGAGGGCATATTAGGAAATAATAATTTTCATAGTTGATTCTACAATTTTATTTTTAAATTATAAATAAGTGTAAAGCTTCTTTGAAAATTATGGCAGAAAGAATATAAGAATAAAATGTTTATCAAGGGAAATATTAATTTTTAATTCTGTTTTGAAAAAGTGTACTTTGGAAATTGTTACAAATTGTAATAAGATCAAACTATCTTGCCCAGAATATTTTATGTGATTCAATATGCATATAGCTTTGGATTAAAAATATACTTGATATTTTGTATCAATTAAATGAATGAAAATTACTAATAACATATTTTTACTGTCACCTAATTTGAAAGTGAATTTTATTTTATACAATATCTCTTAGAATATAGAAACTACACTTATTGTTTTAGTGGTATTTCACCTTAAATACATCAGAAAACATGAATGAAACTAACAGATCTTATAGCTCCAACTCTTCTGAGGTCAGTTTCTAGTGTTTATAAATACATATTTTAAAACATTAAAATATTCTCTCATGACTAGATAGTTTAAGACTAGTCTAGGAATCTTGCCCTAAGTACATTGGAGCACTGCAGTGCATAAGTTGAGACACATATGATTTAAATCTTTTAAACCATGTCCTCCATACACCCATCATTGGGGGAAGAATTTATGATTTCCCTAGATATATAAAGCCAAACTACTATGTTATCTTGGAGAAGGCAATGGCACCCTACTCCAGTACTCTTGCCTGGAAAATCCCATGGATGAAGGAGCCTGGTAGGCTGCAGTCCATGGGGTCACTAGGAGTTGGACACGACTGAGCGACTTCACTTTCACTTTTCACTTTCAGGCATTGGAGAAGGAAATGGCAACCCACTCCAGTGTTCTTGCCTGGAGAATCCCAGGGACGGGGGAGCCTGGTGGGCTGCCATCTCTGGGGTGTCACAGAGTCGGACACAACTGAAGCGACTTAGCAGCAGCAGCAACTATATTATCTAAATTTTGAGCCATTTTGCCTCAACTGTTCAGTTCTGAAAATGTTACAAAAACCTTTAAAAATATTCTGTGAATAGGACAACTCTTTAGTGTTAAATCCAAATCAATATTAAATTCAAAATCAACACATCCTAACCACTCCATAGTAGTCCAAAAGCTGAAACATGACTCATTGCTAATCACAGTGATGACCAGCATTCAAAGTTGGTTTAAAAATTTAGTTGTGATGTATTAGAGTAAAAAAATTAAATCTGGCTAAAGAATTCTTTATCCTCCACATTTAGGTAGATGACAGACTCTCTGAAAAACAGCAGTAAAGGATATACTCTGAATAATGAAAAACATATATATTTTAAATTGATATTATAATACTATACACACACATACAGTTTTTAAAAAATGAGCTTCCCTTATAGCTAAATTGGTAAAGAATCTGGCTGCAATGCAGGAGATCCAGGTTCGATTCCTACATCGGGAAGATCCCCTAGAGAAGGAAATGGCAACTTACTCCAGTATTCTTGCCTAGAGAATCCTATAAACAGAGGAGCCTGGCAGGCTACAGTCCCCAGGGTCTCAAGAGTTAGACATGATGTAGCAACTAAACCAACCACCACATACAATGAAATACCATGAATATTGAGGAGAATCATATGAAAGTATGAGTAGAAGTATCTATGTTTTATAGATGGCTGATGTTTAACTTGTTGTGCCATTTGGCTTAGTAGACAAAAGCAAAATTGTAAAGAGTTTATATTCTTACTTGTACATCAGATAAAAGCCAAAAACAAAAGTTGTCAGACAAATGTATGCTATTATTATTTTAACAAGTGATTGAATTTGAAATCAATCTCCCAACCATACTGATGCAAAATTCTGAATCCTTAACATTCTTTGTTGATATTAAATGCTGACATTTAGTATAGGTGCAGATTTTGACAAGACTAATAATACTATTTATACATGTAATTATTTAAATTACCCATACTGCCTCAGTTTAATTGTGTTCACTAAATTCGCATGCATAATTTATGACATCAGTGCTGTCAACCATCAATCTACATATCAGACAGCAACATATCAACTAAATGACAGGGTAAAATGTTTCAGTTGATTCCCAAAAGAACTTCAACTTTTGAGGACAGAAGTTTGTATCATATTTATGTATTAAAGGAGACTATATATTTGGTGAAATTTCCTCAAGACTCCTTCAAAAAGATCACAGTTATGCTAATTCAAAGGGAAAAAAGCCCATAGAATAAAGACTGTTAATTTATTTTCTTTGTTCTTTACTTTTTATTGATATATAATTGACATATAATATTCTATTGGTTTCAAATGTAGAATATAATGATCTGATAAATATATATATATATAATATCCTTTGAAGAAGGAAATGGCTAACAGTCCAGTAGTCTTGCCTGGAGAATTCCATGGACAGAGGAACTTGGCAGGTTTCAGTCCATGGGGTTGCAAAGCATCAGAACACTGAATGACTTAACACTTTCACTTTCATATATGTTGAAATGATCAATGCAATAAAATCTAATTAACATCCATCACTATGTAGTTATTCTTTCTGTTTCTATGGTGAGAAATAACCCTTACGATCCAATCTCCTAACAACTTTCAAATGTACAATACAGTGTTATTAGCTATAGTACATTACATTATATTCCCAGGTCTTACTTATTTTATGACTGGAAATTTATTTTTTGAGCTCCAAAATCACTGCAGATGGTGATTGCACCCATGAAATTAAAAGACGTTTACTCCTTGAAAGAAAAGTTATGACCAACCTAGACAGCATATTAAAAAGCAGAGACATTACTTTGCCAACAAAGGTCTGTCTAGTCAAGACAATAGTTTTTCCAGTGGTCATGTATGGATGTGAGAGTTGGACTATAAAGAAAGCTGAGTGCAAAAGAACTGATGCTTTTGAACTGTGGTGTTGGAGAAGACTCTTGAGAGTCTCTTGGACTGCAAGGAGATCCAACCAGTCCATCCTAAAGAAGATCAGTCCTGGGTTCATTGGAAGGACTGATGTTGAAGCTGAAACTCCAATACTTTGGCCACCTGATGCGAAGAGCTGACTCATTTGAAAAGACCCTGATGCTGGGAAAGATTGAGGGCAGGAGGAGAAGGGGATGACAGAGGATGAGATGGCTGGATGGCATCACTGACACAATGGACATGGGTTTGGGTGGACTCCGGGAGTTGGTGATGGACAGGGAGGCCTGGTGTGCTGCAATTCATGGGGTCACAAAGAGTCGGACACAACTGAGCGACTGAACTGAACTTATTTTATGACTGGAAAATTGTACCTTTACCCATCTGCCTACCCACATCCCTTGTCTCTGACAACCACTAAATCCTTCTCTGTATCTATGATTTCCTGATTTTGTTTTATTTTGGTTTGATTTTTGTTTTAGATTTTACACATAATGGAGATCATATGGTCTTCATCTTTCTTTTTCTGACTCATTTACTTGACATAATGTGCTCAAGGTCCATCTTTGCTGTCACAAATGACCAGATTCCCTTCTTTTTTATCACTGAATAATATTCCAGTTTGTGTATGTATCTGTGTGTTTGTGTATGTGCGTGCATCAGTTATTCTTTATCTGTTCAGTAGACACTTTTGTTGTTCCGCAGTCTTGGCTATTATAAATAATAGCCAAATGCTGCAGTGAACTTGGGGATGCAGATATTCTTTCCCAGTTGGTGTTATTGTTGTTTTCTTCTAATAAATACTCACAGAGTATTCATCTTTGTTTGTGTGGGCCAGCAACCACCCTGAAAGTCTTGTATAGCTTACAGACACCTTCTGAAAATAATGTTTTAAAATACATATAATAAAATACCTTTAGGGAAAAAATTATATTGAAATTATCCATTTTTTTTCACATTACCTATGTGGTATAAAGTACATGGAATTTGTTAATACATTAAATGCCAAGACACAGTGGCTGCTTTTGCTAAGTCACTTCAGTCATATCCGACTCTGTGCGACCCCATGGATGGCAGCCCACCAGGCTCCATGGTCCCTGGGATTCTCCAGGCAAGAACACTGGAGTGGGTTGCCATTTCCTTCTCCAATGCATGAAAGTGAAAAGTGAAAGTGAAGTCGCTCAGTCGTGCTCGACTCTTTGCAACCCCATGGACTGCAGCCTCCCAGGCTCCTCCATAGTGACAGATCTTATAAAATATTAAAATAATGGTGATCATAAGGAATATGTTGAGATAACTACAACAATTGTAATATAATAGGAAAATATGAGGAAAAAAAGCCATAGATACACCTAATAGTTCTTCAGCTTATTGCCCACTTTTATAGCAGTTAGTGAAAGTAAAAATGATTTTTTCCCCCTATCCAATATCACAGACCTTCTGAATTCTATCTTCAAGCTCCTCAGATATTTGTAGACCCAAGGTTAACAATTCCTGCTATAGATTAAGCCTTGTATTTCCATCAGTCTATTTTGTCTTTCTTTAAGAATCAAGTTATTGATCTATTTATGTCAGAAATAAAATAAGCTAATAAGCTATTGTGCATTATTCAGTTTATACCAGGCAAAACAGTTGGGAATATTTTTTCTAACCAAATAATGTAAAAAGTATTTATATTTTAATGTAACTTTCCTTTAATTTTTTTACTCTTCTGTGATTCTTTTTTTTCATATTTTCTTAAACCTTTTATTTTTTTATTTACTGTTATTATTATTTTTTTTTTTACTTTACAATATTGTATTGGTTTTGCCACACTGGGGGGACCCGGAGGGATGGTGTGAGGGGGGAGGTGGGAAGGGAGTTTGGGATTGGGAACATGTGTAACTTTCCTTTAATTTTATTTTTACCATTTTAGCAAAATATATGTGGATGCTACATGAACATGCTTTGGAAACTGATATTGTTCTTGAATTCATAGTATTAATCAAAATGCCAGGCCATATACTCTAAGGATTTAGCAATCTGAACAGTATTACTCAGAGCTTTGTACTCTACGATATCCATGCTATCCTGGCACCAGGAAAGCCCTTTCATACATGGAGAATGTTGTAAATAATTAATAGCTTAGGACATATAATTAAAAATAAGAAACCATCACATTTTTAAGGAATAGATTAAAACAAAATGAAAATGAAACTGAGGAACAGGTGAAAGTACCCATATGCTTTATTTCTCTCCCCCTACTTCTCCTACATTAAATTAAAACATGTTTTGCAAGATGGACTAGAAAATATGCCCTTCAAGTGTTGAGTAAACTGTCAGGACACACCAGTATAGGGTAGTCTTTCTAGTACAGCTAATTTTCACTAATTTTCACCAGTTCCCCATGAGGCTCAAGAGAGCACATTTCCAGAAAGAGTAACAGAAAGATTGCCCTCATACATATTAACTGTTCTGTTCATATTAAAGATTTGTTAAAGACGATCTCAACATGACTTTAGAGATGAAATGTAATTCTCAGATAATAGCTTTGAGATATGAACACAATCAGCATTACATCAAAAATTTTATCGAAATATTCCTCCAGTTCTTTAAACCTGTATTAGTTTCCTGTCACCATGTAGCCAATTGACACAAAATCAAGGGCTTCAAACAGCACCCATTTAATACCTCTCAGTTCAGTAGCTCAGATCAAGTGCAGACTCACAGAGTTTTCTACTCAAGCAGCCACACTCAAAATTTTCACCAGACAGACTTGTTTTGAAGACCTTGGGAAAACTCCATTTCCAAAATCATTCAGGTTGTTGTCAGAATCCAGTTCCTTGTGGTTCTTAGGTGAGATCTATATTTTCTTCATGACTCTCAGCTAAGTAAGGAAAAAAAGATGTTGAAACCATTTTATATACTCACGAATTCCATCAATTAAATATGCAGTAAAGAATCCCTTATACCAGTTATCATTCCAAACATTATAAGTGCACTAGCAAACACACGTTCACTGCTCTGAAAAACAGGTTATTTCACAAATATATCACAATCATTAACAATAAGAAGCAATAAACTCAATATAGTCCATGGGATCACAAAGAGTCGACACGACTGTTTCACTCTTCATCTGAGTGAAGCACATGACTATATTTCAACACACATTCATTGTGAAACCACCATGTGCCATTCACTGTGTTACATGCTGAAAACACACCTGAATGATTCACTTTCTAACTTTTTATAAAACAAAGCCATGGCTATTTTACAGCAGATCATTATCAAACTAAACAATATATTTTATTTTTTATAGGTAGCATTAAGAATGTATTTAATCCCAGCTTTCTTTCCAAATCTGGTGTTTTTAATCATTGATAGATGGAGAGTAGCTAATGATCTGGAGAATATGAAAATACTCCAAGCATGCCTAAAAAATGAGACCATCAATTCAGATCCAAGGGCACTTCTCAAATAGCTGCATTTAAGGTGCCAGGATCTTGATGGTATCTCCAGGAAATTGGAAGAAGATAATGTTTCCATCCTAAATAATCTGATCAGATAATTGAATCTTCTGTTAATCACCTTGAAATGGATGAGTCTAATATGCAAATTATATATGGCAAAAGCTAATGATCAGCGAGATAATTTACTAATGATTTTCAGAAATGAAATGGGTTCAAGATTTTTCAGAATTGAAACAATTATTTAGATGTTATGATGAATTAATGTACTTTATTGTCTGATATTCGTGCAGAAACAATATTAAAGACTGTTTAAAGATATAAACGTGAATTGGAGAATTTAAGAGTAGAGCATCTCTCTTTTAACTATTCTTGTATTTATGGCAGTTTAATGTTTGCTTTGTTTTATTTTTTTCTGAAGATGTTGTACCAAACATTTCAAATTATTTTTAAATGCATATATATAGTGGCAACTACTGTAATTTTAACACACAAAAATAATAGGGGTAGAGGTCAAAGATTAAACTGCCTCATTTTTCATTAAAAAATGAACAAATTTTTACAAAGAAAAGGATAAGAAGAAAAGGAGTAATACAAATATTGTTAAGCGCATAGCCTATTACCATATAAGAAAGTGTTGTAAACATTTGATCAGAAATCTAACAGGAATCATTTCATCCTATTAAATCATTTGATCCTATTTCATTCCCCTAGAGAAAGAAATGGCAACCCACTCTAGTATTCTTGCCTGGGCTATGTCATGGAGAGATGATTCTGGTGGGCTACAGTCCCGGGGGTTTTAAAAAGTCAGACATGATTCAGCAACAACAAATGGACTGGATCAATCATTTAAAGTAAGGATACTTAGGGATTCCCTTGTAGCTAAGTCGGTAAAGAATCTGCCTGCAGTGCAGGAGACCGGGGTTCAGCTCTTGGGTCAGGAAGATCCCCTGGAGAAGGAAATGGCAATCCACTGCAGTATTCTTGCTGGAGAATCCCACAGACAGAGGAGCCTGGCGGGCTGCGGTCCACGGGATAGCAGGAGTCAGATACAACTTAGAGACTAAACCACCACCACTGGGGGACAAGTGATTACATCCAGTGATTAAGAACATCCAGTGCAAAAATACTTGAGTATTTTCAGGTTTTCTTTCTCAGGAGAATAAGCCAAGATATTAAGAGACTCTTTTTTCTAGGGTCACAGAGCTAGTTGAGAAAAGGATCAGATCAAAACCTGGTTTCTCTCTATACAATGCCTTGCTTTCACTCTCAAAAAGTAAGCATTTTAACTAAACACAGGAAACAATTTATGGCTGATGTTGAAATTATAAGCCATACTTTGGATCCAAGCTCTCATACTTTCCACGTTTTCAGGAAGGAAAAAGAAAGAGCAGTAATGATGGAAATAAACTAACGCTACTAAGGTGACAGAAAGTGAAGAGGAACTAAAAAGCCTCTTGATGAAAGTGAAAGAGGAGAGTGAAAAAGTTGGCTTAAAGCTCAACATTCAGAAAACTAAGATCATGGCATCAGGTCCCATCACTTCATGGGAAATAGATGGGGAAACAGTAGAAACAGTGTCAGACTTTATTTTGGGGGGCTCCAAAATCACTGTAGATGGTGATTGCAGCGATGAAATTAAAAGACGCTTACTCCTTGGAAGGAAAGTTATGACCAACCTAGACAGCATATTAAAAAGCAGAGACATTACTCTGCTAACAAAGGTCTGTCTAGTCAAGGCTATGGTTTTTTCAGTGGTCATGTATGGATGTGAGAGTTGGGCTGTGAAAAAAGCTGAGTGCAGAATTGATGCTTTTGAACTGTAGTGTTGGAGAAGACCCTTGAGAGTCCCTTGGACTGCAAGGAGATCCAACCAGTCCATTCTAAAGGAAATCAGTCCTGGGTGTTCATTGAAAGGACTGATGCTGAAGCTGAAACTCCAATACTTTGGCCACTTCATGCAAAGAGTTGACTCATTGGAATAGACTCTGATTCTGGGAGGGATTGGGGGAAAGAGAAGGGGACGACCAAGGATGAGATGGCTGGATGGCATCACCAACTCGATGGACATGGGTTTGGGTGAACTCCGGGAGTTGGTGATGGACAGGGAGGCCTGGCGTGCTGCGATTCATGGGGTCACAAGGAGTCGGACATGACTGAGCGACTGAACTGAACTGAACTGAATTGAATAGGGTGACAAATACATACTTGATCCTGTTTCTCAATCAGCTGTTTCATGTCTAGTTCTAACTCTTGTTTCTACCATACATTTTTCTCAGCAGACAGGTAAGGTGGTCTGATAGTCCCATCTCGTTAAGAATTTTCCACATTTGTTGTTATCCACACAATCAAAGGGCCACGTAGTCAAATTATTCGTTCACATAATCAACCAAACAGCTAGATGTTTTTCTGGAATTCCCTTGCTTTTTCCATGATCCAACAAATGTTGCCAATTTGATCTCTGGTTCCTCTGCCTCTTTGAAACCCGGCTTGCACATCTGGAAGTTCTCAGTTCATGTACTACAGAAGCCTAGTTAAGGATTTTGAGCAAAACCATGCTAGCATGTGAAATGAGTGCAATTGTGTAGTAGTTTGAACATTCTTTGGCATTACCTTTCTTCGGGATGGGAGTGAAAACTGACCTTTTCCAGTCCTGTGGCCATTGCTGAGTTTTCCAAATTTGCTGGCATGTAGAGTGCAGCACTTTCACAGCAGTATCTTTTAGGATTTGAAATAGCTTAAATGGAATTCCATCACCTCCACTATCTTTGTCTATAGCAATTCTTCTTAAGACCCACTTGACTTCACACTCCAGGATGTCCATTTCTGGGTAAGTGATCATACCGTCATGGTTATCTGGTGTCATTAAGACCTTTCTTGTATAGGTCTATGTATTCTTGCCTTCTCTTCTTGATCTCTTCTGCTTATGTTAGGTCTTTATTTCTGTCCTTTATCATGCTCATGATAATTTTTGCATGAAAATTCCCTTGATATCTCCAATTTTCTTGAAGAGATCTCTAGTCTAGTCTAGTTTTCCTCTAATTTTTTTTTGCATTATTCATTTAGAAGACCTACTTATCTCTCCTTGCTATTCTCTGAAACTCTGCATTTAGTTGGTTATATCTTTCTCTCGCCTTTCTCTTCTTTCCTCAGTTATTTGTAAAGCCTCCTCAGACAACCACTTTGCCTTCTTGCATTTCTTTTTCTTTGGAGTGGTTTTGGCCACTGCCTCCTGTACAATGTTACAAACTTTTGTCCACAGTCCTTCAGACACTCCGTCTACCAGATCGAATCCCTCGAATCTACTCGTCACCTTCACTACATAATCACAAGAGATTTGATTTAGGTCATACCTGAATGATCTAGTGGTTTTCTCTACTTTCTTCAATTTAAGTCTGAATTTGGTAATAAGCAGTTCATGATCTGAGCCACAGTCAGCTCCAGGTCTTGTTTTTGCTGACTGTGCAGAGCTTCTCCATCTTTGGTTGCAAAGACCATAATCAATCTGATTTTGGTATTGACCATCTGGTTATGTCCATGTGTAGAGTGGTCCCTTGGGTTGTTGGAAAAGAGTGTTTGCTATGACCAGCATGTTCTTCTTGACAAAATTCTGTTAACCTTTGTCCTGCTTTGTTTTGTACTTCAAGGCCAAGCTTGCCTGTTATTCTGGGTATCTCTTTACTTCCTACTTTTGCATTTCAACCCCCTATAATGAAAAGGATATCTTTTTTTTGTTATTAGTTCTATGAGTTATTGTGGGTCTTCATAGAACTGGTCAACTTTAGTTTCTTTGGCCTCAGTTTTGGGGGCATAGACTTGGATAATTGTGACACTGAATGGTTAGCCTTGGAAATGAACTGAGAATATGTGTATGGTGGTTTAGTCAGTAAGTTGTGTGCCTGCCAAGCACCTCTGTCCATGGAATTCAGGGGATCTTCCTGATTCAGGGAATGAGCCTAGGTCTCCTGCATTGCAGGCAGATTCTTTACTGTCTGAACCACCAGGGAAGCCCAACGTGTTTATATAAAATAGCAATTATATGTTATGTATATTATTGCACTTTTTTTTGTTCAAGTATTAAGTTTCACAAAAAGTGTATTTGATTCATAACATAAAATAATAATATCCATTTTAAGATTTACATTCATACCTATGTGAGGGCAACCTCTGTATGGTTTCTGGTAGTAAGGGAGCTAAGAATGATGAAGAACAGATGATTTGATGACAACATTTAATGAAAGTATAAGATTATATATTTCCATTGTTAATAAAATTTCCACAAAAATTAATGATTTAAACTTAACATTTACAGATTATACATGGAATAACCAGTATTTTTAGTTAAATAAAATTCATGTATCATACATATGGCCAAGACCACTGATATACAATTACTTGCACACTATTTGTGCCATCTTGTGGGTGCAAGAATTTTAAATCAAGTCAACATAGAATGTTGTTGCAGGTATGGGGCCTTATTAGCCTGAAGGTATCCAAAGAAACACATTATACTGATCTTTGCAAATTACATCCTTCAAGTTTGGACAATCCATTTAAAATTCAGTAATTCAATACCAACTATTCCTCAATATGCATTTAAGTCATGTATTCCATTCATCTCTGAATGTCTAATACACAAAACCACAAACGCACTGTGATCTATAATTATGAGAATGCAGCTCAGGTTGGTAATCAGCATTAACATTCTGGCTTCTGTAATATACACAAAGCCTGCCTTCAGAGCCAAATCATAGGCTCTGGCAGACAGTATAAATTTCTTGAGAGTGTTTAGGGATAAAAGATGCAACATTTCAAGATTAAAAGGCGAGAACAGTAAGAAAGCATTACGTAGAGAAGGCAACTATAAACGTAAGTGAAAGTGAAGTCGTGTCCAACTCTTTGCCACCCCGTGGACTGTAGCCTACCAGGCTCCTCTGTCCATGGGATTCTCCAGGCAAGAATACTGGAGTGGGTTGCCATTTCCTTCTCCAGGGGATCTTCCCGATCCAGGGCTCGAACCCGGGTCTCCCACATTGCAGGCAGACGCTTTAACCTCGGAGCCACCAGGGAAGCCCTATAAACATAAGAATAAATACAAAATCTTGCATTTGTTTTTAATTGACCTCTTTTTAAATGGTATTGTTTTCTTATCCTTACAGTGTTCTATTATCAATAATCTTAGAAAAAATATAAATTTATATGGGACAGTCCTTAGAGTGTTATTGTGTAATTACTACCAATAGTACCAATATCCCTGTAAGAAATTATATATAATGTATGTATATGTGTGTGTATATATATATATACACACACACATAAATGTATATGTAGTTAAACTCCCTTGGAGAAAGAAATGGCAACCCACTTCAGTATTCCCACCTGGAGAATCCCATGGACAGAGGACCCTGGCAGGCTACAGTTCATGGGATGGCAAAGAGTCGGACATGACTTAGCAACTAAACCACCACTATTGTTAAACTAATGATGAAGAGCAGCCCATTTAGAAATTAGGAAAGCCACTGAAGAATTCAATGAGAAGCACTTTGAGCTGTGAAAGAGTGGAGAAATTTGGCAGCAGATAGAACTGGCTCTGACATTTACTGATTAGACGAGTGTGAGATGAATCTTTCAACTCTCTGAACCTTGGTTTCATCATTTGTAAAACATAGTAATAATCACAAGCTGAGAAAACACAGATGCTTCTCAAAATACATTTTCCCCTCATTCCCATTTTAGGTTGATTTAACATACTAGGCAATCAATGACTGACTTTGATGACAGAGTTCTAGTGTCCCTTAGCCCTCCTAAATTAAAGCTCTATTTTAATAAAGGGAAGATACAACCCATTTACCCACTCACTGTGATGGTCCCCTAAGAAAGATGTGCTTGCTTCTGGTACAGGTGGTCACTGGCACCCCTAACAAATAAATTTTTATGAAATCTGAGTTTTTCCTATAGTTTCTGTTCAAATTAAACAGGAACATATATAGCATATCTGGAAGCCCTTATACACTGCACTGGAGGTCTTAGTCCAGACGATAATTAACAGTTGTTTACAAACAAAGAAACTTAGAGTGACCTTAGACATCACTGGTGGTCTCTCAGCACTAAGACAAGATTGATTTCCTGTGTGAAAGGCCAAACTTTAATAACTGATTGATTTTACAAGTAGATGCTAAGTTCTGTGACTCATTTCATCTACCTAAATCTACTTCCTATGTTGTAAAACTATTATTGCTAATTAATCAGTTTGTTGGTATGAATGTTGAGGTTGAGGAAGATAGGGCAGAAAGAAATTGTTGTATGATTGTAACAGAAATAAAGACAGTTGGAACAAACCCAAGGAGACACAACTTTGCACTTAAAAAGCAACGTGAGGATATTGTGCTTGAGCAGTAGTATAACATATCCAATCAAGGCTTTCTTTTTATTAAACATGATACCTTAATGCTCAGTGAATCAACTATAATCTTAAGACAACCAAATGATAATCTTCCGGGTAAATAACTTTCTATATCAATTCCTATTAGTAAAGACATCAGAAATTTAATTTTATAATAAATATTTCAAAAAGAAGCATTTTAATCAGAGAATCTGGAGCAGCCTACTCCAGTTAACCTTTTTGCAGTTATGCTGTCCAAATGCTGAACAGTACTGTCACTTGGGAGTATGTTTTAGAGAAATATTGTCCTTCCATCTCCACATTATTATAGAGATTATAAAATCAGTGCATCGCTGAACAGTAAAAGAACTGACCAGCTTACTGAAGGAGTGAAAAGTACAAGTGTTAGTCACCCTGCTGTGTCCAACTCTTTTCAGTCCTATGGACTGTAGCTCTCCAGGGCTCCTCTATCCATGGAATTCTCCAGGCAAGAATACTGGAATGAGTAGCCATTCATTCCCTTCTCTAGGGTATCGAACCCAAGTTTCATGCATTGTAGGCAGATTTTTTACCATCTGAGCCACCAGGGATAGACAGTTGCATTTTGAAAACCATAGACCAAAAAAGGCTTAACTTTAATCCTTAGAAAAACTATAAACCATCAAATAGATGGATTTGCATTTACACAAGCAAAAGTTGAATAGAAGAAGCCATCATGGACTCAGGAAAAAAAACAGAGCTAACTGGCAAGATTCCTAAGGCTAGGAAATCAGTGTAATTTCATGTTTCTCTGCATTTGCACTTCAGCAAGTCACCCTACAAATCACATGCAATCATGTAAGCCAAATGGAAATATATGTGAGCTAAGTTGCTTCAGTTGTGTCTAACTCTTTGCCACACTATGCACTGTAGTACTCCAGGCTCCTCTGTCCATGGGATTCTCCAGGCAAGAATACTGGAGTGGGTTGCCATTCCCTTCTCCAGGGGATCTTCCTGACCCAAGGATTGAGCCCATGTCTCTCACATCTCCTGCAATGGCAAGTGGATTCTTTACCACTAGCACCACCTGGGAAATCCCTGGAAATATATCAGTTCAGTTCAGTTGCTCAGTCGTGTCCGACTCTTTGCGACCCCATGAATCGCAGCACGCCAGGCCTCCCTGTCCATCAGGCTTTGGACATAGTCAATAAAGCAGAAATAGATGTTTTTCTGGAACTCTCTTGCTTTTTCCATGATCCAGCAGATGTTGGCAATTTGATCTCTGGTTCCTCTGCCTTTTCTAAAACCAGCTTGAAATAACCCCAGAAAGAATGAAAAGATGGAGCCAAAGCAAAAACAATACCCAGTTGTGGATGTGACTGATGATAGAAGCAAGGTCCGATGCTGTAAAGAGCAATATTGCACAGGAACCTGGAATGTTAGGTCCATCAGTCAAGCGAAATTGGAAGTGGTCAAACAGGAGATGGCAAGAGTGAACATAGACGTTCTAGGAATCAGCGAACTAAAATGGACTGGAATGGGTGAATTTAACTCAGATGACCATTATATCTACTACTGCGGGCAGGAATCCCTTAGAAGAAAAGGAGTAGCCATCATGGTCAACAAAAGAGTCTGAAATGCTGTACTTGGATGCAGTCTCAAAAACGGCAAATTGATCTCTGTTCGTTTCCAAGGCAAACCATTCAATATCATGGTAATCCAAGTCTATGCCCCAACCAGTAACGCTGAAGAAGCTGAAGTTGATCAGTTCTATGAAGACCTACAAGACCTTTTAGAACTAACACCCAAAAAAGATGTCCTTTTCATTATAGGGGACTGGAATGCAAAAGTAGGAAGTCAAGAAACACCTGGAGTCACAGGCAAATTTGGCCTTGGAGTACTGAATGAAGCAGGGCAAAGGCTAATAGAGTTTTGCCAAGAGAACACACTGGTCATAGCAAACACCCTCTTCCAACAACACGAGAGAAGGCTCTACACATGGACATCACCAGATGGTCAATACCAAAATCAGATTGATTATATTCTTTGCAGCCAAAGATGGAGAAGCTCTATACAGTCAGCAAAAACAAGACCGAGAGCTGACTGTGGCTCAGATCATGAACTCCTTATTGCCAAATTCAGACTTAAATTGAAGAAAGTAGAGAAAACCACTAGACTATTCAGGTATGACCTAAATCAAATCCCTTATGATTATACAGTGGAAGTGAGAAATAGATTTCAGGGACTAGATCTGATAGGTAGAGTGCCTGATGAACTGTGGAAATATATAGACTGCTTTAAGTATCCAAGTGGATTTAAAATTTTTAAGTGACCTGTGTATTTTCAATAATGGAGCTAGTGTTTCCAAATTATTTATATACAAAGTTTGTAAGTACTCTATTTTTATCTTCTTTAACATTTTTAAAATCAAGGTTTCAGATGACAATGAAGATTAAGATAAAATATGTAGATTAAGCACATTTTTAGAGCATAACTCTCAATGCAAAATTAGGATTAAATAACCCCAGGACTGCATGATTCTGATAGGTTCTTTATAACTAGATTTTAAATATCTTGGTCAGAGGAATCAAGGATCAAAATCAAGATGAAACTGAGCTGGAAATAATTCAAACCATTTCACAGAAGTGTCAATGTGATTAGTCACATGAAAAGCCCCAGAAATGTTAGTTGTATACAAGTTGTGCATGAGCAAACAGTATAATTTGGATGTTCTAATATGCAGAAGTTTTCCACAGGAGAGTCCTATGGGAAAATGAGAATACCACACATTAAGAGTTAAGACTAAAGTAATCAATTGCCCAGAAAAGGAACTTGGGATAAGGAGAGGTCTGTAAATCACAGAAACAGCTGAGGAAATTTAGATTAGTTAGCACAGGGAGTTGAAGAATGATGGGAAATATGCTGATTATCTCCAAGTATTTAAAGAACTATTATACTTATGTGGAAATAGATGTTTTTGTCTTTTCTGGGGGGAGAGGCAGCTAGCAGAGAATACAAATAGAAAGATTTAGCTTGGTTCATTAGGAAGAACTTTATCTTAATTAGGACTGTCTAGCAATAGATTGGAGGCTTTGTATTAAGTAAGATCATTGTCTTTCAAGGACACTGTAGACAGAATTCGATTATTTGGAGGGAAGTTAGGCTAGATATCTTCTAAGGTTCTTTCCAACACAATCTTTTACTCAGTAGGATATATCGTATACATGGTCTATAAATTTTGTGCCTTGTGGCAGGATATAAGTTTTCCTGAAAAGAGGGGTGTCCATTCTATAGGAGAAATGAAAGGATTTCTTCAGTTTTCTTAAAACAATCATCTTTTTCCTATGTACATAACCTAGGTTAGAACTAATTGCTTTATTATGTTGTGAAAACTAATTTTGCCCTAAATCTACTGAACTACCACATCCCCTGGAACACTAGGGATGAGTTTTTAGAAACTAGAATTCAAGCAGTAAGCACACTGTAATATCATTCTCAAAACTATGATTAATCCAGACTGAAACACTCCAATGATTAATGGAGTAACATTTTTTATGGTGTGTGTTGTCTCCATGATATTTGCTATAAAGCATCTAACATTCCACTGAAGGTTTCTAAGCTCTGTGGAACAGAAATAGATTGATAGCATCTTCAGTCTCTTGATAAAAGAAGGGCAACCTAAATGTAATTATTTCAAAAGTCTCTGGGGAAAACAGAGATATGTCTGAAATGGCACAGTATCTAAAATAAAGTCAGACATACCTTGGGGAAAGCAATAGTGACTTCTTTTACAGTAATATTAACTTGTTCTTGTTTTTGTTTCTGCATCTATGTCTTGATATCTCTTCTCTTTTATTTGTTTATTGTTTTTTTAGCTAAAAATAAAATTATAAAACTATAGAGACAGGAAAGGGAGGGAAAAAAGAAGAGAACAATGAGGAGATTAAACCATGCTTCCTCTCAACTTTCATGTTATAGTAACTACCAAGTTTGAACAGATGCCTTTATGTTATATAGGGCTCTTCTATATATTAAAGAAAATAAATATTAACTTTCAGCTGAAATTATTATGATTCATATTGTATGTTCTTAGTTATTTTCAACAATTTTCCATATGATGCTAAATGTATAATAAATATAGATTCATTTAAGTATGATTAAAAACCAAGCCAATCACTGATAACTTAGAAGTTCTGTGGATTTATATCCCTTGATACTTTTAATGTGCTCTATTAATGCTTAACTTTCAAAAGGATTATTTCTGGCATATCTGCCCCAATATTTTGTTTAGTGTACTATTATAACAATTTACTTTGTCTTACAAAATTTTGACAATATTTGATGATAAAATAGCAATTCATTCATAAGGTTTTATTCCATGATTGCACAAAATATTCATTTCTAAAGTTGAAATATGTTTCTCTAGATGTTCATTATTCTTCAAAGAAAGTGTGACCCATTCAGAATATTTCTCTGATTCATGTTTTATCCTGTGCAGTACACTGATGGGATGATCTCTATTTCTTCAACTTCTGTCTACCACTCTGTAGACAATTTCTTGAGCTTTTAACACTTACAGAACTTATTTCCTAGAATTAGAGAATGACATTGCTAAACACCCAGTGAACGCTGGAAATCATCTTGACATCACCCTCTCCTTCACCAGGTCTAAAACTTTTGTGATGAACAAATATTCATGCTATCTTCTAAAAATCTTTTAAAATCTGTTCTCTCTCCATCCATACAGACCAGCGCAGCCCTGACTCTCAACATTTCTCACTAAGATTATAAACCTATTCCTCTAACTGGGTTTCTTGCTTCCAGCTATTTCCTGCTCCTTCAAAGGCTTTACAAATCCAATAGAGCTGTCAGAGTGTTTCTCTTTAAAGAGAAAGTCCCTGTTTACAAATCCTCCATAAGGTTCTACAAACTTCTGAATAAAATTCAAACACCTTAAAAAAAAAAAAAGTATCAAAGCTATTTCATAATCCAATTGCTGTGTACTTCTGTTGCCAAAACTCAGTCTTTGTACACAGGTGCCAGATTAAATCTCAGACACAGTGTTGGGTGAAACAGAAATAGCTTTTAAACTTTGCCAGGCAAAGGGGCCCACAGTAAGCTAATGCCTCAAGTCTGTGTGTCTCACCCTGGAGCTGGGAACGAGAAGCTTTATAGTAACAGTTCAAGGAGCAAAGCATGATCAGCTTATGGACGTTCTTCTGATTGGTTGGTGGTGAGATAATTGGGAGTCAGCATCATCCACCTTCTGGTTCCAACCACTTTAAGGTCTATGTTCTTGCTGTCAACAGCTTTCATCATGGGGGGTCTGCATTTTGTAGAATCAACTTAGGAATGTGTGTCAGGCCTTTATCACTATCTCTTAAGAACTGTCTTCAGTGTTCTGCTATATAATCTGAGGGTAAGTGGCAGACTTATGGTCTAAACTGTTACCACTTCCCCAGCCCAACAGCCATTCTTTGTTTCTCCATCTTCACATTTCCCAATCACCAACTCTTTAAAAAAAATAATAATTTTACTTATTTGTTTCTTTTGGCTACACTGGGTCTTCATTGCTTTGCGTGGGCTTTCTCTAGTTGCAAGCGGGGCTATTCTTCATTGTGGTGGCAGGCTTCTCATTAAGGCGGCTTCTCTTGTTGCAGAGCACGGGCTCTAGGCACATGGTCTTCCTTGGTTGCAGCACGTGGGCTTAGTAGTTGTGGGTCCCAGGCTCCAGGGCTGGGGCTCAATAGTTGTGGTACACAGGCTTCGTGGCTCGAGGCATGTGGAATCTTCCCAGACCAGAGATCAAACTTGTGTCCCCTGCATTGGCAGGTGGATTCTGATCCACTGTGCTATCAGAGAAGTCCCCATCATTAACCCTTGAGTCAACCTTTTTCTTCAAAACCCAAGGACACAGTTTCACTTCCTCAATCTATTGCCTTATCACTTTTCCATTTGGGGCTGTGCTCAGCATACAAATCTGCAATTAGTATCATCCATTCTCACTCCTTTTTGACATGAACAATGATTCTTTGTCTTCTTGAATTGTCATATCACTCTACCAACCTTTCTTATACCTTGTGTAGTGGGAGAACAGGATTGTGGAAGACGGGGGCTTAGCTGAAAGCTTCAGACTGAGTATGGAAGAACAGAATGGGAAATAACATGCAGTGGGAGAGTATTCAGATTTGCTGATGCTGATCAGATTTGCTGCCTCATCTCTGGCCACATACACACCTCTCCCACGCTCAAACCGTTTATCTCTAGACCTCAACAAATACCTCTTACTAGAATGCACGATAGAACCTTGAAATAAGTTTAACAGCATGAGTTCAAAAAGACTACATATAACAAATATATTCTTTACTTCATAAGGGACTTTAAAATGTGGAATTTTGGCCCATTCTTTAATAATTGATCTAAATCCATGTATCTCAAGCCATCTACCTTGTCCTCAAAAGTGTGGGCCTTAGAAATAATATGAAATTGAGCACTGAAAAGGCCTTTTCATGTGATAAAAAATGATAATTGTGTTTTTAGATAACGAAACAAAATGAGAGAACTTGTCAGTATCTCTCATTGTCCTTGTTACCATTATCAGTTACTTCTGTCAGCACAATATGCTGAGCACTAAAAAGAAGTCAAAACCATTGTCCTATGTGAGAATTTTGGGGGGGGGTTTTTTTGAGATTTTTTTGAAATACAGGCACAGAAATCAGCTTATCATGTTTGCTCACACTTTCTGCCCTGGAAGTTAGGCATATTTATTAGCTACAATATAGCATTTTAAGCGGGCATTTGGATCATTTCAATAACTAATGTTTGTTTTATCAACAATGGTTTAATTTGACATGCTGCATAATGCATCTGCAATAACAGTGCCATGTTTGATGGATAAATGCCTAGGAAAATAATTCAAATTGGCTAATAAATAAAATTGAATTTCGAGACCCCATTTATTTTAAGGAAACTTGTCATGGGTTATTAACTGTACTCAATAATAGCTTGTTTATGTCTGTGCATAAATAATTTGAAACAAATTGGGGTGACATAGTTAGAAACTGTCATACTTCACTTACTGCTGACTTTCTGAGCTCCTCACCACCTGACCCGCTAATTTTCGGAAATAATTTCTACTTGTTAACAAGATTCTGAACAAAATTTAACTAAATTTCCATACATTTAACATAAATTTGTTTTTTAAACATTCAGAATTTCTACCAATATGGAGTTAACCTACAATTCTGACTGTAGATAGTTGTTTCTTTGATTTCTCCACATATTACAATTAACTCAGAGTTTGTTGTTTTTTTGTTGTTCTGTTTTTTTAAGGCTGATGCCTTGTTTCTCAATCCTAGAAATTCTGAATCAGTTGGTCTAGGGTCACATTTCTGCTTTTTAAAAAAATCAGTTAAAGTTTTTTATTTTGTTTTAAACTTCTTAAGCATATGTGGAAAGCCAAGATTGAGAACTCCAGCTGTAACACAGAGTTCTGGTTACTTAGCTCGTCAGTGAGATCAAGTTGTTTAATACTGAAAATTGTCCCATTTAAGTTTTGGGACTGCCTTTTGAACTTGCAGTTCTAGGTGCCCAGGGAATATCCAAGACAGCCTTTGTTCTCAATGAATTTACATAAGGGCGTCCAAATGACAATATAGACAGGCAAAGTAAGATATTGTTGCAAGAGAGGTGTAAAACAAAGGCTTTATGAGATATTCTCTGTGATGGACAAGGACCAAAAAAAAAAAAATTTTTGGAGTAGGTAGAATGTAATCAACCTTGTCAATAAATGTGGATGCATGCTTTAACCTTATTATTGCCTTTGATATCTCATAATCTTCTAATAATTAACTAAACCAAACATTTTTACTTTACTAACAGTGAGAAAGTGAAGTTGCTCAGCCGTGTCCGACTCTTTGCGACCCCGTGGACTGTAGCCCACCAGGCTCTTCAGTCCGTGGAATTTTCCAGGCAAGATTACTGGAGTGGGTTGCCATTTCCTTCTCCAGTAAAAACAGTCTAATGTATTTGCATTTTTCTTTGTAGTATGGAAACAGGTTTATATATGTTGCCATTTTTGAGACTTACAACATACGGGCTATACAATTCAGTTTTCTTATTTTTGAATGAGAATACAGGCTCAGATTGTAAATCAGTTGCCCAATTTACAAAACTAACAATTGGGATTGTTAGGTCTCCGATGAATCCTCTCAAGTTTTATATAGTTCAGACCTTTTTAATCACCTCGTTTGAAGTTAAGAAGTTGCTGAGCTTAGGCTAGACGCCAGATCTCTTAACACTGAGTCCCTTTCTTCCGATATACTATGACACATAAACATTTAATAGACCATATATTCAACAACTGTAGCTCAAAATCTCTTAAAAATTAACTTTTCAAAAGACAATTGACATCCTAATATATTTTATAAAACAGTACCAAAGAATGCACTACTTTACTGATTTTCCCCAAATGTAATTTTTTATTCTTTCTCTGCAGTCATACTTAATATCTGCAACTTGCCAAATTACTAAAGTCAAACCAGTTTAGAAGCTATCAAAAGTCAGGTGTGGATGGTCTGCTTTATAAGACTTCTTTTTTGTCCTATAAGTAGAAACACCTTACCTGCTTTATTATGAGTCATTGCAAACTCTATATAAATAGTTACCAGTGCACAGAATATTAAAGTTTTGATTTTTAGAACTTTCTGGAAAGCTTTCTTCCAAACAGTTTTGATCTACAGTTGATTGGATTCACAGACACAGAACCCATTGGTCAACTGTAAATGATTAAAGATCAATGGATAGATCTACAGACCACATAAGAGGTATGGCAAATTGAGCCTAAAATACACCTTAAAAGACTTCCTGGAGGAATGTCTTTATATTGGTTTCCTTCTTAATAAGGACTCACAACACAGAGACTGTCAGGATAAGCTGTTTGTCACCCCTGTTTCACTTATACTAATGGTTTGACCTTGAGCATGATACTAAGCTAAAGTAAGAGCAGGAACAGTATTGATAGCATAATTTTTTTAAGACTTAAGTGAAATAATAAATATAAAAGTACTACTTATATTTGAATTGAAAGTCTCTCAGTTGTGTCCAACTCTTTGCAACCTCATGGACTATACAGTCCATGGAAGTCTCCAGGCTAGAATACTGGAATGGGTAGCTTATCCCTTCTCCAGCGGATCTTTCCAACCCAGAAATTGAATTGGGATCTCCTGCACTGCAGACAGCTTCTTTACCATCAGGGAAGCACTTCATAAATTCTCAGGAAGTAGCTGCTATTTTTTTTTACTATTATTACACATTATAATAAAGCTTAATTATTTACAGTGATTTTCACAAACACTGTTTTATTAATTGAGGTATTGTGACACCATTCGGAGAAGGCAATGGCACCCCACTCCAGTACTCTTGCCTGGAAAATCCCATGGACGAAGGAGCCTGGTAGGCTGCAGTCCATGGGGTCGCTAAGAGTTGGACACGACTGAGCGACTTCTCTTTCACTTTTCACTTTCATGCACTGGAGAAGGAAATGGCAACCCACTCCAGTGTTCTTGCCTGGAGAATCCCAGGGACGGGGAACCTGGTGGGCTGCCGTCTATGGGGTCGCACAGAGTCAGACACGACTAAAGCGACTTAGCAGCAGCAGCAGTGACACCATTACATAAAGAAAATGGAAACTAAAAAAATCAGGAAATAAAGATGGATATATTTACATAAAAATAATTACTTAAGTCTCTCCTTACACTATAAAATATATGGCTGCTAACATTTCTGACAGCTTTTAATATTTTAGTATCTGAGTCTTCATGCTCACTTGCTAACTCCTATGACATAAGGCTCCAATGGGAATAAAATTAGTGTTTTCATATATATATATATATATATATATATTCCTTTAAAATAACTACCATCACTTAACCTAAGTATTTATCTTTATGTATTGGGTCCTGACACTCATACCAGATTATATTTAAATTGACCCTAATAAAAAGGAAATGGCAATGCACTCCAGTATTCTTGCCTGGAAAATTCCATGGACAGAGCCTGGTGGGCTACATTCCAAGTGGTCACAAGAGTCAAACACAACTTAGCGACTAAACCACCACCACAATAAAAAGTGAAGATATGAATGCTTTCATTAGATGACTTTTCCTATGTAAATAAAGTTCTAAATACTTTGGCATAAAAATAGCATTGTTTTTACCTCTACTATGCTACTATATTAATTGAAGAGGGTGATGGGAGAACTTACAAGAAAAACTATGGTATGTTCAACCCCAGGAGTGATTCAGCACAGGCATTCCCTTAACATCTGTTGCCTGAAAAAGAAACATTTTCAAAGGCCACTTGGAGAGTCAGTGATCATACACCCCCAAGCATCTATGTTAAAAGAGAAAGTGAGAGAAAAGACAAAATAAGAATCCACTTCTAGTCTTTCAGACTACTATGTATCCTAATGAATTGCCATGGGGAGATTTCTCTTCTCCTTGTGTTGGAATTTAAAAGAGATATTGGGTGTGTGTTTTGTTCGCTGTTTTCCAATTTGAAGGAGCCACCAGTTGAGCTCATTCATGAGCGCTGTAATATTTGGAGTATATTCTCAATAGAGGAGGGATATTAAAGTTATTGTCTCATTCCAGCATATTATCGTTATAAAGTAACACACGCCATTAGAGAGAGGCTCAGTGAAGGACATTATCATTATGTATTAGCACACACCATTAGACAGGAGCTTCAACTGCAGATTCTACTGGAGAGGATATATTCATAACATCCTGGCCCTCCTGGGTAACATAACTCAAAATTGTTAAATTGTTCAGCTGAGGTGAACTCAGACCCCATGATTGGCACCCAACAGCACTTTTGAGCTCTCCATGCTTATATTTACTCTGTGAGAAACAGTTCTGTTTTCTGATTCAGATGGAAGTTCAAATAAAGCTCCCAAGAAATTTTATCTTACTTCAGCTCAGGCAAAACTCAGACAAATTAAATAATAATAAAAATAATTATAATTTTCAGTGATGCTCAACTTAAGATGTCCAAATATAAACCATTTGGAATTGCAGAAATTGAACATTTGGATACTTTTGTGCATAACATTTCCACGAGTACATAGGGGAGATTATCAGTGAAGCTGAGCGAACTTATCTAAATGAAACTAAAGAGATAACAACACCATGTTTTATTTTAAAATTTTAACCGAGGGTAATGTCAAAGTGATGTTTCTTTGTCCTACCAAATGTCAGAATTATTTGTATATGATATGACCAAATGCCATTTGTCCAGGAGGGTTTATTTAATATGCTGTTTATTCTCATGAAACATTAATGTATGCTATGGATATTTGCCTGTGAAAAGGAAGAGCGACAGATCTTGCACTTCTCAAATGAAAATTAATCTTGAATGAGTTTAACTTGCATCATTTGCATTTTCTATGGATAATGAAAACCCATTTGTAAATAAAAGGCTTATTGCAAAGCAAAAAAGAATGTGTTTGAAGATAAAACTCTCATTTGAACCCTAGTCTGGGGGTTTGTAGTTGTTGTGATTTACATGGCTGAGGATATTTCAGCTCCTAAGTCAGTATAGGAATATAAAAGTGAGAATAAAGCTGACCAAAAGCATCATTTAATTCTCTAATACAAATTTTTATTTGTTCTATACTAACCTTTTTTTAGTGACTACTTTTAGTTGCACCAGTAGATACAAAGTTGTGATAAAAAAAACATATCTATTTATATTATATATTTGTATAAATACTTATATGCATTATGACTAGTGGCAAATTTATGGCTTGTCAATTAGCCTATAAATACCAAAGCTTAGAGACCAGTTCTAATCCTATATTATACATAGAAAATAACAAAATACTGCTCCTGAGTGTGTACTAAGTTTAAGAATATAATAGTCTTCATAGCTCACCTGGTAAAGAATCTGCCTGCAATTCAGGAGACCCTGGTTCAATTTCTGGGTCTGGAAGCTCCCCTGGAGAAGGGATAGGCTACCCACTCCAGTATTCTTGGGCTTCCCTGGTGGCTCTGATGGTAAAGAATCCACCTGCAGTAAAGGAGACCTGGGTTCGACCCCTGGGCTGGGAAGATCCCCTGGAGGAGGGCATGGCAACCCACTCAGTATTCTTGCCTAGAGAATCCCTGGGGACAGAGAAGCCTGGTGGGCTACAGTCCATGGGGTCACAAAGAGTCAGACACAACCGCGCAACTAAGCCGAGCACAACACAGGATGAAAAGCGTGTCTAGTTTAGGTGGTTCCAACTAACTGGGTGTTTTAAAACCCTATTACATGTTAAGGGCTTTTCAGTGGCTAAGAACTAATGGGTAGATTGCTTGAATTCATATCCTAATTTCAACACTGAGTAAATATGGAATGTTGGACAATTTTTTGAACCTTTCTGAGCCTCAAGTTCCTCATCTCTATGACTTTGTATGACTTGCTATGAAGTTTAAGTATTCAGTATTTGCAAAGCACTTAGTGCCTAAAAATAGGTGCCATGTAAGTATTATCACAGTTACTAGTTTTCATTCTGAGGGGTTTTCAAAGTAAACTCATTATAAATATACTTTATAAATTGTTTTATTAACTCAGAATGTACATAGAGAAATAACTTCATAATTTGACCATAAAACATTGAAATACAAAACAAAGCTGCCAATTATGGTGAAATGCCTGTCAAATGTTACTCATACAAATATACCTGTTGAAATCACCACAGGCTGTGTCTTCCACACATAACTCCTTTCTTCTGGTACAATCCCCCTTTCATTTCTTCCTTACTATTCTACACATTCAAACCATTCATCTTTAAAGAGCTGCTACTGATCATTTCCTTTATCCTCTGATCTTGCATCTTTCTTTAATGAGATCTATCAACCTTCCTGTCCCCTGTCACACATCACTCAAAAAGCCAAGGATCCAGAGAGCATAGCATTCAAGATTCTTCACTATCTGACCCAAGTCTATCTTTCTGGATTCATTCCCCATCCTTTCCTTAAGGCCACCTCAGCTCTGGCTATTGACCATTAACCATTCCCAAAATGTTTCTCTTTCAAACCTCTGAGAACTTCACATATAATGTTCCTTTGCCTAGAATCTCTAGCTTTTCTACCTGCCAAGCTTCTGTGTAAGCCATAAGGTTCCTGTTACCAGAAGACTGTGCTAGGAGACTGCATGTGTTCCGGGAAGCTGTCAGTAAAGGAAATCCTACCATCAATGCCCAGGCAGGTGCTGAGGTCCTGACGACCTGCGACAGGCTCCTCTGAAGCTGAAGGGCATCCTCCCCTCCTTCCCCCATTCAGGCCCACTGTGACATGCTGCCGTGCTCCACAGACCTTGCCATCTCACCGTTCCTTTCTTATCCCTCTGCTACTGTTCACTTTCTTCACTGAAAAACCACTGAAGCATCAATCCATGTACTGTCTGAAATCCTTCAGGCATAAAACAGAGTTATACCCTTTTCTACTGTACTGATTCTTGCACTTGCAATTGAATAACAAAAATTCTGGCTTAAACACTTTTTCAATATGGGTATTGATTAGAACATTTTTATACATATAGTTGAGCATACAGAGGGATGCAAATTGCTAAAGAGAAACTGTAGAAACATCTAACTTTGACGTGAGAACAAAAGAGAGATCTTACAATATGCTTGATTTTGTTTTTGTCTGCTAAGGTGCTGGTGCACTAGATGAGTTTTAGAGTTTTAATGAGTCTCATTGGTTCTAATTAGAGTAACCTTGGTAGAGATAGATATTATTACTCTGCAAATCATGGCTAAATTGCTGTTAAATAATTTGCATTCTGTTACATTGTTTATATCATAGTACAGATGAAAACATTTAGGCCCAAGTCTCAAGTATTTATTAATATACACCAGTAATTTCAGACTCTCATCAAGATGTACATGGACTTCCCTGGTGTTTCAGATGGTAAAGAATCTACCTGCAATTCAGGAGACCCAGGTTCAACCCCTGGGTCAGGAAGATCCCCTGGAAAATGGAATGGCTACCCACTCCAATATTCTTGCCAGGAAAATCCCATGGATAGAGGAGCCTGGTGGGCTACAGTCCATGGGTTTGCAAACAGTTGTATGCAATGAGTGACTAACACTTTTCAAGGATTTACACATTTTGCCTGCCTGACATATTTTGTCCAATCTATGTTCTGAAGTATCTTTCTAGGTAATTATATATGACATGCTTTTCAGCCTCAAACATAAAGGATTATATGTGTATATCTAGACCAAAGGTTATTCTGAAATCTGTAACTATATAAGCATAAGATACCATCTTGTACCTATTAGATGCCAGCTGCTTTAAAATGTAGTGTTTGATTTAGTTATCTCAGTTCTGAAAAGAAGACATAATTATCCCCATTTTATGGAAGGGGAAAGTGAAGTAAAAGCAATTAAGGGAACTTTCAAGATCATACAGTAGGGCTGGATGATTCTGAAATACTTCTTCCTCTGTCCATGATGACAGAGTGTCTCGCTTAATTTCTAGTGAGTGTACATTTACTATAGCTAATATTTTTATTTAATCAGTCAGCAATTATCTATTGAACATTTACCCAAGACTGTGTAATGAGCTGTTGACTATACAAAAATCATATGACTTGGGCTCTCTCCATTAAAGAAAAAAATTATGTATTCTCACCTGATTGCAAGGAGATCAAAACAGTCAATCCTAAAGGAAATCAACCCTGAACGTTCATTGGAAGGACTAATGCTGAAGGTCCATTACTTTGGCCATCTGATGCAAAGAACTGACTCATTGGAAAAGACCCTGATACTGGGAAAGATTGAAGGCAGGAGAAGAAGGGGACGACAGAGGACAGGATGGTTAGATGGCATCACTGACTCAATGGACATGAGTTTGAGCAAACTCCAGAAGATGGTGAAGGACAGTCCTCCCTGTGCTGCAGTCCATAGGGTCACAAACAGTCAGACATGACTGAGTGACTGAACACTACAAAATTCTCACCTGAAAAGAACTATAGATGTAGTTGTAGAAAAAAGAGCTGCTAACTTATTCATTTAAACCATTATTTGAAACTGTTTTATAAGATCTGATTGTATGTGTCATAAACTTTAATAAGCAATATAAGATATAAAGATTGCTTATATACAACCTACATTTATTAATTTCACTTTAGAGTAAGAACAGAATTGGGCAAGCGGTGCTTGTTTTCTCAACTGGCTTCCATCCAGGTCAAAGCCATATACAGGTGTCTCCTTGGTAGCACATGACTGAACCTCAGCCTCCAAGGTGTGAGGCAATCCAGGTTTTCTTCCTCCTTCTTAACTCATAAACCTAGAATTTCCCCAACCATAGATAGGGTATTTCAAAAGTGCTGACTACCCAGAAGCCATCACACAAATATCCACTAGACATAAAACCATAGTGTCTGGAAGATAAATTTTAAAAGATATTTGTTTACTAGTCCAATCACTAAGAAAAATAAATAATGTAAAGTGGAACATTTTTCAAGTTTACTAATGCAATACTAAATCATTTCTAATACTATAGCTTCTAATCATCATTTTTTATTTATCTTCTCTCATCATAATCCACTTAATGAAGTTGCCTTAATTCATCTCCTTGCCTCATTTCTTTTCAAGTAAAATTATATAACTTGATCTATTAATTTTGGATATCCTAATTTGTCTACATGATAGAAAAACAGCTGGTTGTAAAACACTACTTTTAATCAAACTCCTCATTATATAATGACATTTTATTTTTATTAAGAGAAGTAACTGCTACTGCTGCTAAGTCACTTCAGTCGTGTCTGACTCTGTGCGACCTCATAGATGGCAGCCCACCAGGCTCCTCCGTCCCTGGGATTCTCCAGGCAAGAACACTGGAGTGGGTTGCCATTTCCTTCTCCAATGCATGAAAGTGAAAAGTGAAAGTGAAGTCACTGTCGTGTCCAACTCTTAACGACCCCATGGACTGCAGCCCACCAGGCTCCTCCATCCATGGGAGTTTCCAGGCAAGAGTACTGGAGTGGGGTGCCATTGCCTTCTCTCTAAGAGAAGTAAGAAACCTCTCAAATAGGCCTTTGTGTAGAAACTGCCAATTCCATTATTTTATCGTTATTTTTATACTGCCTTCCTTTTTTGAAATCGGTATTGTGAAATATTTATATAAAGAGTATATGAAATGTACTCATCTAATAGCTTGTTAAGATATTAAGTGTGGTTCTGTTCTAAGCCAGGGAATTACTATGATAAACAAAGCCAGAAATACCTCTTCTTATGGAACATTCGTGGAGCATGGGAGACAAGAAATAAGCAAATAGAGAAAAACAACTTGAGTCAAATGGTAGCAAGTGCAATGAGGAAACAATTAAGTGTAAAGAAATTATGAAAATGCAGTAAGAGGGAGATACGAATTGAGCCCTCCCCAAATCGAGTTCCCTTACTCCTTACTGGTGGCTCAAACGGTAGAAAATCCATCTGCACTGCAGGAGACCTGGGTTGGATCCTTAGGTCAGGAAGATTCCCTGGAGAAAGGAATGACAACCCACTCCAGTATTCTTGCCTGGAGAATCCCATGGACATAGAAGCCTGCGAGGCTTCAGTCCAAGGAGTGGCAAAGAGACACACCACTGAGCAACTAACACATTCACTTTTCAAAATTAAGTTCTTTGACTGAGTTTATGATTACTCTCTCTATTAAAAAATTAGTCCCTTTCTAATTCCCTCTGACCTCAATCCAGTGCTAAATGAACACTCGTCAACCAGAGTCAGATGACTGAAATTGCTATTGTGGATAATATCATTAATGTGCCAAAATTGCCATTGTAGATATTATCATTAGTTTACAAACTCAGCTGGCTTTTCCAGGGAAAGATAAGCTAACAGACCTCCAGCCATGGTTCACCTGGCCTGATAATGTAAATGAGAGGCTTCCTGACTTCTGAAAGTATCATTAAGAAATGTCACAAGACAGTGGTTATTCTCAAGCTCTTTGCTTTTTCCCTAAAAAGCCCTAACTCAAATATCGAGTTAGAATGGATCTGAGGCTGGTCTCCCACTGGCTTGCTTGGCTCCATGCAGTGAGTACTGTACTTTCGTGCACCACAAGCCTGCATCAGTAGACTGGCTTTTCTGTGTGTGCATCGGGCAAGCAAACCTGAATTAGGTTCAGTAATAAGTTGTAAATCGAGTGGTAAGGGAAAGCCTCATTAATGAGGTGACATTCGAGTAGAAGCTGAAAGTGGTAAAGGAGGGAGTTTGTGGATAACTAAGAAAAAGGCTCTCCTGGCAGAGCAAAGGCTCTGAAGCGTTGATATGCTTGACACATCTGAGGAGCAACAAGGAAGTCAGTATGACAGAATAAATAAAGGAGATATTCTTTATGGGATCTGTGCTAATATAAGGAGGTGTGGTTGAGATAAATATAGGACTTTGTTAGCTGGTATAAAAACCTTGGTCCCTACTTAGAGTGCAATGGGAAGTCACTAGAGGGATTTGAGTAGAGGAAAAATATGATTCTTTTGGAAGGATCCATCTGTCTTTTCTATATTAAATTTAAAAAAAAAAAACTGAGAGGAAAGGGCAAATATCAAGGCAGGCTATTGATCCAGTGAAATGATCCAGTTGAAAGATGGAGTTAGTGAGAAATACCTCAAATCACATGTATTTTCACATACAGCCAGCATAGCTTGATGGTAGGTCTGGAAATTATAAAAAAAAAAAAAAAGAAAGAAAGAAAAAGAAAAAATTTAAGAATGGGATGAACAGGGAGCTCCAGCTTGGTGCTCTGTCATGACCTTGAGGGGTGGAATGGGGCAGTTGGAGGGAGGTTCAAGAGGGAGGAGACATATGTATATATGTGGCAGATTCACACTGTTATACAATAGAGACTAGCACAACATTGTAAAGCAATTGGAAGAAGAAGAAGAATGGGATTCTAAGGTTTCTGTTTTGAGTAACTATAAGGATGGAGTCACCATTTACTGAAATGGAGAACACTCTCAGAAGAGTAGTTTTGAGGGAGAAAGTCAAGGATCAGTATTACATGTATTAAGTTTGAAGTGAAGATGTGAGAGGAAAGTTGGATGTAAAAATTTGGAGATCTGGGGAGAGACCTGGGCTAGAAATATGACCTGGGGAGTCTTAAGTGTAAAGGGCATTTCTAGAAGCTGAGCCTGGATTCAATCACCCAGTGAGTGAGGGTAGACAGCAAAGCATAGAGTCAGAGAGATGAGTTCTGGATTAAGAAAAGGAAGTGGTATCAAAAAAGAAGGAAGCAAAAAAGTACAAAAAAAAAAGAAAGAAAGAAAGAAACAAGAGACAGAAGAAAGCATTTCATGGAGAAAGTGGAAAAATATGTCCAATGAAGCTACAAGGTCAAATGGCACAAACACATAGCATGTATGGTTTAAGTAAGGATAATAATAAAGCCAACATATCTACCCATCATCTAGCTCAGAAGGCAGTGCATTCCCTTTCACAACTTATTTTCACCTAGACTCCTAATATACTTTTATTGCAAGGAGTTAGAAAGGGCTCAAAAAACTTTTAGAGGTAGTTGGTGTATTTCTCATTTTATCAGTCTACAGGTTATTACCTTGTCCAACTTTAAAAACACATAGGTAAGCACAGTTTGCTTGTTACCTCTTTCATCTTCCTTAGTTTGCATTCCTCTCTTGAACCTACTGACTAAGGGGTTTAACTTGAGCTGCTCTACACTGTAACCTAACCCTCTCTGCATTTAGGTGCCAGTTATTGAAATACAAAATCTTTGCTTGAGCTCTGTAGCTCACCTCAAAGAGCAAATCTAAATGGATTGTGTCTAACAGTTCCAGAAAGAGTGAGAGAGTCCCACATATTCAGGATGCAAAGGATAAAGAGAACTGCTTAGCTATGCCCCCAGATAGGCGTATTATTCAAGTATGAAAGCTTCTGGCTTTAGCATGCAGATGACGGCTGCTCAGAAATTTCTCACATCAACTGTCATATCCTAGCAGTTCAAATTTATAAGAAGATGAAACAACTCTCTAATCCCTTAAACTGCTAATACATAGCTAAGAATCCTTGTGCATAACTAATAAAATTTACATTTTCAAAGCTTCAATTTTTCCTTGAAGAATTGTTTTAGTTGATTAAAAAAATCATAGGAAAGACCTATGTTAAGGTGTCATAAACACTGAAGGACTCTATTTGGAGGGAAGAGAAATGTAAGAGGAATGTAAGTGTATAAATGAAATACATTTCAGGGAACGCTTTCCCATTTGCTTGTATTAATTATTTCTGCAGTGGGAGTGAGGCAAATGGTGTCTCTGAACGTGAAATTAATCCTTGTGTGGTTTCAGGGATATTTTTCCTTGTTTAATATTCTTTTCTGATGTGCGTGAATTTTGGCTGTAATCCTGAAACTAAATCTAGAAACATAAATGGATACCAAAAAATGGCAGAAATGATTGATGACTCCAAATTAATTAGTTTCTTTGAATATATTATGGCAGTGGTAGTTTTAAGTCCTTTGGGACAGAAAGAAAGATACTATACAGTATGCAAGTTAATGTAAGTTAGAAGAAATAAAGGTTTTTGTTTTAAACTTAACCTGAAATGATTTCCAAACCTTAAATGAGTCAGATAAAATGTTTGCCTCTTCTATTTGATATGTAATCCTTCTATTCACTAGGGTTATCTTTTTGTGCTTTTCTAGTTCCCCGCTCGTCCTTGCCGATTGTTAAGACGAAAATATTCACTTTTATCAATTCAGTTTTTAAAAGCAAATCAAGTTCTTATCAGCTATGTCATTTTATACCTCTTTGAAGAGAAAAAACTTCTTCCCAACTGATCTAAAAAGTTACTTTTATCTAAGAATTTTTGCTATTTAAACAATTGTGAAAATCTAGTCAAAAGTTACTGCCTTTCCAGATGGAATGCTTATATTTTATTTGCTCACATCCAGAAATATCTAATGTTTTCCTTTTCGTTTTCCAATGTGTAATTCACAACATTCCCTCTATAAACAAAAACAGGGGAATGTATATTTCAGAAGTTTTTGAAATGCAGTTAGTTACAAAATCAACAATCCCAATATAAGCTACTAAAGTAGGAGAATCTTTCATTCTAGAATGTATGTACTTGTACTCATCACGCCAAATTTGCTGAATGTGTACAAAGTAAAGTGGGTTTTGCAGAATTGGTTATGTAACAGCACTGATTATAACTATCTCATCAGAAGTCCCCCGAAATGAATATCACCCATTAGATGAAACTAATTCCTAGTAACTAGCATATCTGGTTGTGCCCTATAACATAGTGAAAGTGAAGTTGCTCAATCATGTCCGACCCTTAGCGACCCCATGGACTGCAGCCCACCAGGCTCCTCCATCCATGGGATTTTCCAGGCAAGAGTACTGGAGTGGGGTGCCATTGCCTTCTCCAATAATAAGTGCTGCTGCTGCTGCTGCTAAGTCGCTTGAGTCGTGTCCAACTCTGTGCGACCCCGTAGACGGCAGCCCACCAGGCTCCTCCATCCATGGGATTTTCCAGGTAAGGGTACTGCAGTGGGTGCTATTGTGGTTACCAAAAAAAATCACTGGGGTAGAGGAGGATTTAAGGTTAACTCCACCCAAAATCCAAATTATCTTTCTTTAAATATAGTAACAAAAATGTTGTTCTATACACAGCTGATGTTCTCTTTAGTCTTTGGTAAAATGTGAATAGATACATCTTCCCAGAATACACAAACTTCTATGCAAATATACCTTCAATACAAGTTATACAAGACCTCTTCCAAGGTTATGGGCCTGATTTGAAAATTCTGAAAGTTGACATTGTCATATCAGCATGCTTGGTGTATCCTCATTTTGTGTTTTCTCATCTTTCTCCATTTTTTTTTTTAACAGAATCAGGTGGCACCAATTCACTGAGCACCTGAGCAGTTGTTTCCGTTACTGCCTCCTCTTTTGTTTCATTTCTCTATATCCTTCCTTCCTCTAATATTGGAGAGAGACTTTGATCCAAGCCACCTGAATAGTAAACAGATAAATTGACAAAAGTGAGAAAGTGGGGGTGCTGATAACAAATTCCTTCAGTTATAGGATAAATATATTTTAAAAAATAAGTAACTTTAAAAAAACACAGAATCTGAGAGCAGGTAGACTATTGTAGCTAAATCTGCATCTCTGCTACAGATTCCTTAAACCACGTATTTTCTAAAACTATCCTCAACTTAAATTTAGTGACTTCTTACATCAAGAGACAAATGAGAAACTTATAAATCTACAGCACAGTTGTTAAGATGTTATGCTGAATTTAAATACTGAGTTTAGACACAGAGACTACAAACCAGAGAATGTGTGTGTAAATTTTGCAGGATCTTTCGGCAGTTAGTGGGTTCTTGTTTGTTTTTAATATCTACACCTTTTTTAATTTCCAGAATTTCCAGAAAATAAGGTGAAATAATAAATGTAATTGACTAAAAGATGTGCTCTAATACTTTATTATTCTAAAGTATTATTCTATTCTAATCTCTTTATTATTCTTGAAGGAGATGGCACTTCTTATTTCAATTCTATTCAATGGAATACTGTTAGTTATTAAAATGAATATCTTTCAGAATCCAAGTACCAAAACAATAGTTTATATATTGATGCTCAGCTTAGGACAGAAACGAACCACAAATTTTAGAAAAAAAAAAAAATCTTGTCATATTTGCTGCTGCTGCTGTCACTTCAGTCGTGTCTGACTCTGTGCAACCCCAGAGATGGCAGCCCACCAGCCTCCTCCGTCCCTGGGATTCTCCAGGCAAGAACACTGGAGTGGGTTGCCATTTCCTTCTCCAATGCGTGAAAGTAAGGTCACTCAGTAGTGTCTGACTCTTCAGCGACCCCATGGACTGCAGCCTACCAGGCTTTTGTTAAGCATTAAAATGCACAAGTGTGAAAGTGAAAGTGTTAGTCACTCGGTCGTGTCTGACTGTTTGCAACCCCATGAACTATAGCTTGCCAGGCTCCTCTGTCCATGGAATTCTCCATTCAAGAATACTGGAGTGGGTTGCTATTTCCTTCTCCAGGGGATCTTCCCAACCCAGAGATCGAACCTGGTCTCTCACATTGCAGGCAGACTCTTTACCATCTGAGCCACCAGATAAGTGCTTAAAATGCACAAGCCACTGGGAAAGTTTTACTTGTTCTGACAGTAGCAACAAAGTGCCCATTCTCTAGTTTATGAGGAAAAGAGCAAGTATGCTGAATCCTAAGGGCATAAGGCAAGACAGGGATTTGGTGTCTGAGGTAGGACCAAAGGGATGCTCTCCAACGTCTGAATGTGAGTACTAGAGAAGCAGGAAATAAGCCCCCATTATAAACATAAGACAAGATCATAAAAATGAATCTCACCAAATTCAGGAGGATGTTGGAAAGAGTGTTTTAAAGAAAGAAGGGAATCAGTCCTGTGCATAGATTTGGAATGTGAGTGGGATGTCAAGGATCCCTTCTTATTGGCTGCTGGCTACATGGTATTGGGAAAAACCAATTATTACTAACGTTGACTTCTCATCCAGTTTGTGCTAAGGACTGAATGTTTTGCCCCCTCAAAATTCATATGTTAAAACCTAATGCCCAATGTGAAAATATTAAGAGGTGGGGCCTTTGGAAGATGATTAGGTCATGAGGATGGAGCCCTCATGAGTAAGATTAGTGCACTTATATAAGAGAGTACACAGAGTTCACCAACCCCTTCTGCCATAGGAGGTATATCAACAAGATGGCCATCTAGGAATTGGGTCCTCACCAGACATTGAACCTTCAGGCTCCATGATCTTGGACTTCCCCAACTCCAGTGCTGTGAGAAATAAATATTTGTTCTTCATAAGATACTGAGTTTCTGGAATTTTTGTTAGAGCAGCCCTAGTGGACTAAGACAATTGGTAAGTAGTCTCACCTCTCTGGTCCACCCAAGGGGAGCAAATGAGTCAACTGTACTATCAGATCATGAGTTACATGTTCTTCTTTCTACTGTGTGAGTGTGTGCTTGTGTCAAGATATTAGAATTGAGAAATAACTGCTAGCTAGTCAGCCAGCTACAACAGAAAGAATGTTCACCCTGTATTATTAAGATTTGGGCTAAAATATTAAGGCATTTGCCTGAGGAAATGTGAAGTGATATACAGAAATACTTCTACAAATTACCACACAAAAAATTCCTTCCCTGACACATTTAGTCATTCATTCATTCATTCATTTGACACATTCCTAATTGTGACTGTCTCTGTGCCATGTTGGCAAACCCCCTTTATCTGTCCTAGAAACTGGAATCTTTCAACATGCATAGCAAAGAAAAGTTAGACTGTGAGCTATAAACATGAATTGTCACTAAGCCTCAGTGTGGCATTGGAGGAGTCACTTAAACTCAGTAAAATTCTATAATGTCCTCATCTGTAAATGAGATTATACGTAACTCCTGGTTGAACACTTGACAAACAGATTCTGGGAAGGAAATGGTAAATTCAGTTCCGTTGTCACCTCCAAGCTATCACATATTGTGTTTGCTTTTGTGCATTAACCTGTTCAAGTACATCTAGTAAGTACCCGGGGCCTTATCTGTTAATTCATTTCTTTGGCATTCTGCAAATTTATTTAATGAATGGTGACTAAAGATGATTGCATCACTGTGAGAGAAGTTAGAGCAGAATCCATACCAAATGCCGTAGAGACATGGAAAAAATTTTGAAAAATAATAGTGAATCTTCAAAATAAATGTGTCCAATAAATTCATAACACATGGATATCCAATTTTTGGAGGTAAAAATTAACCAACATATTTGTATGACCCATCTCTTCATCTGTTATGCTAAACTACAGGAAGAGCCATTGCTGTCCTCATAGCAATGCAGTGAAAAATGTGTTAATCAAATCTCTAGTTGAATAGACTGTGGAAAGACATTTTTATTCAGCTTGCTGAAAGGATGAAGAAATATGCATTATGGCACTGTACCTTTTAAACGAATATTACTTCTTTAGGCCATGGGGTATGATGCCGCAAGATGTTTAGAAGATTGCCGTAATTGTAATTAAGCCCAGGAGAACTTCCAGATGTTCAAGCTGGATTTAGAAAAGGCAGCGGAACCAGAGATGAAATTGCCCCATCCGTTGGATCATAGAAAAAGCAAGAGAGTTCCAGAAAAACATCTACTTCTGCTTCATTGATTACCTTAAAGCCTTTGACTGTGTAGATCACAACAAACTGTGGAAAATTCTTAAAGAGATAGATATACCAGACCACCTTTCTTGCCTCCTGAGAAATCCGTATGCAGGTCAAGAAGCAACAGTTAGATCCAAATATGAAATAACAGACTGGTTCCAAATTGAAAAAGGAACTATATGTATGTTCAAGGCTGTATGTTGTCACCCTGCTTATTTAACTTATATGCAGAGTACATCATGCAAAATGCCAGGCTGGATGAAACACAAACTGGAATTAAGATTGCCAGGAGAAATATCAATATCCTCAGATACGCAGATGACACCACCCTTATGGCAGAAAGCAAAGAGGAACTAAAGAGGCTCTTGATGAAGGTGAACAAGAAGAGTGAAAAACCTGACTTAAAACTCAACATTCAAAAAAACAAAGATCAGGCATCCAGTCCCATCACTTCATGGCAAATTGATGTGGAAACAATGGAAAGATTGACCAACTTTATTTTCTTGGACTGCAAAATCACTGCAGACGGTGACTGCAGCCATGCAATTAAAAGATGCTCCTTTGAAGAAAAGCTATGACAAACCTAGACAGCATATTTTAAAGCAGAGACATTACTTTGGCAACAAAGGTCCATCTAGTCAAAGCTATGGTTTTTCCAGTAGTCATGTATGGCTGTGAGAGTTGGGCCATAAAGAAGGCTAAGCGCTGAAAAATGGATACTTTTGAACTGTGGTGTTGGGGAAGACTCTTGAGACTCCCTTGGACTGCAAGGAAATCAAACCAGACCATCCTAAAGGAAATGAGTCCTGAATATTCATTGGAAGGACTGATGCTGTAGCTGAAACTCCAACACTTTGGCCACCTGATGAGAAGAACCAACTCATTGGAAAAGACTCTGATGCTGGGAAATATTGAGGACAGGAAAGAGGACATGGGGATGACAGAAGATGAGATAGTTGGGTGGCATCACTGACTCCATTGACATGAATTTGAGAAAACTCCGGGATGTGGTGATGGACAGGGAAGCCTGGTGTGCTGCAGTCCATTGGGTCGCAAAGTATCAGACACAACTGAGCAACTGAACAACAACAGTAATTCTCAAGATGGGAATTGCGATTCATGTCAATGTATGGCAAAACCAATACAGAATTGTAAAGTAAAATAAAAAATAAATTAAAAAAAAAAAGACTAGTCAGAACAAAGTATTTTAAATGTCTCAATTCCAGTTACCAGTTTTAAAAGCATTTATCATAGCAAAAGAAAGATGATTTTTAGAACAGGCTATAAAATACATGGTAATAAAAACAAATATATTCTTACTTGTTTATTTATCACCCTGCCTCTATATATGAAACCAGACCTACAGTGCTT
The DNA here is from genome assembly GCF_014754425.2 of Oryx dammah. Classification (NCBI taxonomy): domain Eukaryota; kingdom Metazoa; phylum Chordata; class Mammalia; order Artiodactyla; family Bovidae; genus Oryx; species Oryx dammah. The sequence goes on along the minus strand of NW_024070186.1, from coordinate 132,699,880 downwards.
TAAAAGCCACATCTGGTAGGTTCAGAAGACCCTCAGAAAGTGATATTTTTATGAGTTGTGAGTCAGGGCCAGAAGAGTGTCTTTGTGTGGGGCAAAAAGTGGAGCAGAAACGAAATGGCCATTAGGAATGTCTGACATCCACAAAAAGACAAAGTCAACAGCAGGAATAAAGAGAAGGGGAAAAGCAGCTGAGGAGCATGATGGATCTTAGAGAGTTTTGAAGGATCCCTTTTGAGACCACTAACCAAGCAAGCTAAATGTGATGAGGGAACATGGCCTCACTACATGTCTGGGGATGATTTACCAAGATTGAGATGTAACTGGAGAAATGGTCTAGACCACATCATTCCCTCAGTGCTTTACATGGATTCATTTCTTTAACATTCACAACAACTTCATGAATTAGATACAATTATTATCTCTACTTTATAGTTAAGGAGGGAGGCAGGGAATGGTTAAGAAATTGGATCAAAGACAACCAACTGGTCAATAGGAGAGCTGAGATGTATGTCCACAGGGGTTGCTCTTATCCACGAAGCTACACTGACCCCTAACAAGCATCAATGGGTAAGAATCAACACAGATGGCATACATGCATGCTACGTTGCTTCAGTTGGGTCTCACTTTTTTGACCCTGTGGACTGTAGCCCTCCAAGTTCCCCATGGGATTCTCTGGACAAGAATATTGGAGTGGGTTGCCATACCCTCCTCCGGGAGGATCTTCCCAACATAGGGTTCAAACCCTCATCTCTTACGTCTTCTGCACTGGCATGCAGGTTTGCACAATGCCAGCAAATACATGTATTTGTGCAGAATATTGGCCTTACAAAGTCATTTTCACATAAGATTCATTCATTAAACTGATAACGTAAAAAAGAGCTCAGTATTGGCTTGCCAGGGCTGCCATAACAAAATATGACAGACTGGGTGACTTCATCAACAGAATTTTTTTTCTCACTTTTCTGGAGCCTAGAAGCCCAAGATCTATACGTTTGGCAGGTTGGAATTCTGCTGAGGCCTCCCTCCTTAGCTTGCACTGTGTGTCCCTGCTGTGTCCTCAGCGTCTTTCCTCTGGCTGCCTTCATCCCTGGTGTCTCTCTGGGTCCCAGTCTGCTCTTTTTGTAAGCACACCAGCCAAATCGGTGAGAGCCCACCCTAATGGCCTCCTTTGAACTTAATCACTTCTTTGAAGACCTTGCCTCCATGTACAGTGATCTTCGGACATACTGGGTATTTGGGATTCAGCACACGAAATTTAGGGGAACACACTTCGGTCTGTAACAAAACCCCAAACTTAGGGTTGTGATTGGTGTTCTCATTCTAGTTTTGCCACTGTGCGACTGTAGGAAGGTCACTTCCTGTCTGCTCAATGCTCTAGCTGCCTGATTCTTGATTTTCTGAGTGTGTCTTCAGCTTCTCTACATCTGTAAACTGCCTTATCATCTTCACACATCATATAAGTTGGGTCAGTTGGTGGTTGTTTTTATTGTTTTCTGATATAAATTAGCTAGCAATTTGTTGAATACAACTCAAGACTTCTAAATAGGATGTTTCCTTTTGTTCGTGGATTTGCTAAGCTTTTGACATACTCTGGTCTGTCTAGTCTTAAAATGCAGCTAATAATGAGTACCAGCAAAGGTCCGTCTAGTCAAAGCTATGGTTTTTCCAGTAATCATGTATGGATGTGAGAGCTGGACTATAAAGAAAGCATAAAAATTGATGCTTTTGAACTGTGGTGTTGGAGAAGACCCTTGAGAATCCCTTGGACTGCAAGGAAATCCAACCAGTCCATCCTAAAGGAAATCAGTCCTGGGTGTTCATTGGAAGGACTGATGTTGAAGCTGAAACTCCAGTACTTTGGCCACCTGATGTGAAGAGCTGACTCATTTGAAAAGACCCTGATTCTGGGAAAGATTGAGGGCAGGAGGAGAAGGGGATGACAGAGGATGAGATGGCTGGATGGCATCACTGACTCGATGGACATGGGTTTGGGTGAACTCCGGGGGTTGGTGATGGATAGGGAGGCCTGGCATGCTGCGGTTCATGGGGTCACAAAGAGTCGGACACAACTGAGCGACTGAACTGAGCTGAACTGAATGAGTATGTTATAGGGCTACCTTGAGAATATAAAGAGCATAGTGTCTGTGAAGTAGCAGTTACTTAAGAAATGTTCATCTTTTTCTTATCCTTCAGCCCAATCAGTTTTCATACTTACTTTTCCCTTGCCTTTGACCTTCCCAACCCTACCTCCACTATGTGTCTCATGCATTCTTGATCAATCATTGTAAAAGTCACATAGATTGACATCTGTCTGTGGTGCAATTGAAGTTTTTAAAAATTCAGATCTAAGTGCATGGAGACATTTCCTCACAAGTTCATAAGCAAAGGGATACATGATTCATCTTGACTTTCAACCTACTAAAATTTTAAGATTTAACAGAATTGTCTGTTGTATTAGACCCCCAAGCTTGCATAGGCCATTGACTCTGGGTTGGAAAAATTCTCTAACAGAGAGCTCAAAGAGGCAAAGGCTCAGGGCCTTCCTGGATCACACAAAGGTATACAGTGAGCAAAATATCTGTCTACTGCTAGTCTTATTCTGCTAATAATGAACATAATGGTTTTTTTGTTTGGTTTGGTTTTTTGGGGGTAATTTATTTATTTTTTATTGAATATAATTGCTTTATAATATTGTGTTAATTTCTGCTACACAACAACATGAACCAACCATATGTGCATGTTTATCCCCTCCCTCTTCAGCCTCCCTTTTGCCCCCCATCCCACTCCTCTGGGTCATCACAGAGTGGCAGGTTGAGCTTTCTGTGCAATACAGCAACTTCTCACTAGCTATTTCACACAATTATGGTTTTATGTTGATAATTTAGAGGAGATGTACTTTAGACAATTATCCACTCAATTATTTGAACATATTTTATAAAATTAATAGTCATGTGATATTTTAGGATAAAATGACTATATATAGATTCCCGTGTTTATTTGTATCATTTATCCTCATTTTCTCCTGCTAAAATATTTTGTTGTTGAATCTGCCTACCAATGCAGAGACGTAAGAGATGAGGGTTCAATCCCTGGATCAGGAAGATCCCCTGGAGGAAGGCATGGCAACCCACTCTCTGTGCATGGCTATTTCAGCCTGCAAAAAAATTTTTGGAACCAGGCAGAAGTTCTATATGCTGTGTTCACCACAGCAGCAAGGCTGGCACAGGGAGGAGCCCCAAGTGACTGCAAGCCCAAAGGTGAGCAGCAGGAGGCAGTTTCTAGCAAGAGATAAACCCTGGGGCTTTGAGGAGCCCTAGAAATTTCAAATCTAAACTAACCTGACCTGGATTTAGAGGAGGACAAAGGAACTTGGATGCTTATACTCTATGAAAATCAAAACCTTTCAAAGGCTTTGCAAAATTGTGTTTCTTTATTTTTTTTCTTTTTAATAGAGTCCTAGAAATAAAACCACAAAACAACATGCTTGGGGAAACACTTGCTTACATTGTCACCAAGGGACTGGAACAGATGAGGTAGCCTCTGGGATGGGGTGGGGGGAGGAAGAAAAGTGGAGAGATACACTTTAGATTCCATAATTCGGTATAATTTTCCCCACATATATGTATTTATTTTTGAAAATTTAAAAAATAACAGTCTACTCTTTTGTGCACTAACACTATCTTATATAAGGCAATAAAACATGAGCTTTTCAATGCTAGAAGAGAGTCATTGAGTCATAGGTAGAAAACATTTGGTTATCATACAAACTAGAAGATCCCCTGGAGAAGGGAATGGCAACCCATTCCAGTATTCTTGCCTAGAAAATTCCATGGATGTAGGAGCCTGCCAGGCTACAGGCCATGGGGTCACAAAGAGTTGGACATGACTGACCAACTACCGTGCACACATATTACGTATTAATATGATTTCAGAAAACTTCTATATTTTGTTTCAGCCTAAGACTAACCTAGAAAAGCCTAAGTGTTTAACCTAAAGTGAAAGCCACTAAAATAAAAAAATAAAAACATGATTTGTAATCAAGCAGGTTTATGTAGAACTTATAATAGGGTTGCTGGATGTGCTATTGAGTATTTGTATAATGTTACGGAGATATGGTGAGTAACTGGAAAAGATATAGTTTAACTGGGGAGTGCTGACACTTTACATCTTCTTATAATATGAAGTGTCATGACCAAATTACCTTTTGTTTAAAAACTTGCCATTTATTCAGGAGTGTCTGGAAGTTGGATGACATTGTCATGTAAATGACTCAGTCTTAAGTTTTCAACTTTGTTCAATGAATCTTGCCTAAGTAATCTTCTGATATTTTTACCCAGTCATAGGAGGCCCCACATAAATGCATTTGAATGCTTTTGTGACTGTGTGAAATGAATTGCTAATGATTCATGAGACAGTCCTATCATTAGCCTTGATAAGATAGTAATTCGATTACATGCTGGTGCTGTTGCTCATTCCATTTTTTGATATTAATATTTAAAATATTAGAAGGGCAAAATAATTCCAAAGAAAGAATTGGTCAGTATTTCAAAAGAGTATGTTACTTCACAATTCCTGTTAACTCTAGCTCTGAAATACCAATTATGCTTTTTTCTCTTTGTAGCATAGTAAGGAAAGCAATGGAAAATATTTACCATTGAATAAAAATAGTTAGATCAGATTTGCCTCAATTTTATTTCTAATTATGAGATAAGATTATTATTTCCTAGAAAAATTTAAATCATTGGTTAAAAACTGTTTGTTGACATTTTGTAGGAAATAACAGAATCCAAAATCATTCAGAACAGTTACAGTGTTGTCATCTTTAAGAAAATCCAAAATGACAAATACAAGCTCTTCTTTAGTTTATTATCACCCCAAAGAACTTTTCTGTTATCACCTTTAAATTGGTTAGGTTTGGTTTTTATTCTTACCATGTAAACAATAGCATGATCAATTTTGTTCATTTTGTATTTCAGCTTCAGGATTTGGCTGACTCTTTGGTTTCTTATCTTTAGACTTGAAAATAGATACTAAGCAGCAGTATTTGTTTCTCACATTCTTTCCCCAAATTATTAAGCACCCCGGAATGGTTCTAATAATATAGTAAATAGGGTCCCTAAATTTTCTTCTTGTCCTCAAAGTGAATACATCAACACTTCTACTATTTAAAAGATTCCAACTATCTGTGTGGAATCCAGCCTCCATGGATTCACATGGAGGCTGAAGAAAGCATTGTTCATTTATCCCACATTGGATTTGCCAAAGTATTCCACTTTAAGCAAAACTAATATACCTACATGTAAATTTAGAAAGCAAATTATTAATATGAAATAAGTTTTTAATAGGGATTTTCTGTTGACTCAGAAGGTAAAGAATCTGCATGCAATGCGAGAGACCCAGGTTTGATCCCTGGGTTGGGAAAATCCCCTGGACAAGGGAATAGCTACCCCCTCCAGTATTCTTGCCTGAAGAATTCCATGGACAGAGGACCCTGGGCGGGCTATATTGCATAGCGTTGCAAAGAGTTTGACACGGATGAAGCATCTTAGCACACAGCAGTGAACATACCTAACACCCAGATCTTGGTTTCTAAACATTATTCCTTAGAAAAAGGAACCAGGGTTCCTTAGATTAGTGACTGAGTCCAGGACTGGGGCAGAAAAATGCAAAATAAGCTTGAAACATGTGAGTAGTACCAGAAAATTAAAATTTTCTCAAAAATAAAAAATCATCATGTCAGAGACAGAAGAACAAAGACGAATGAACCCCAATGGCCAAAGCCAAGGGAATTTGAACAGCAAAATAAATGGTAATACTATAAATATCCACAAGTCTAATATAAATTGATAATTTTAAAATATACTAACATACTCTGGGAACTCTCCCCTATAAAATATTCCAATTAATAAATATGAAAGATAGGGCTTCAGGGTAGCTCAGCTGGTAAGGAATCCACCTGCAATGTAGGAGATCCCAGTTCAATTCCTGGTTGGGAAGTTCCCCTGGAGAAGGGATGGGCTACCCACTCCAGTATTCTTGGGTTTCTTGGTGACTCAGATGGTAAAGAATCCACCTGCAATGCGGGAGACCTGGGTTCCATCCCTGGGTTGGGAAGGTCTCCTGGAGAAGGGCAAGGCAACCCATTCCAGTATTCTTGCCTGGAGAATCCCCCTGGTGGGCTACAGTCCCTAGGGTTACAAAGAGTCAGACACAACTGAGCAACTAAGCACAGATGCACAAAAGACAAAGATTCAAAATCACCCTTAGATAAAAACCACAGTAATTATCGTTGCAGGCAAAATTCACTGATAAATGATAAAATCAGTAAGGTGAAATGTTGAAGAGAAACAGTTGCATAGTTTCAAAATATCCCCCAAGATATTTATCTATTACACAGTGAATAATCGTAGCTTTACAGTGAGGAAAACGAATAGAAACCACCATAACCAAGTGGTCTCTTTAGAAAAGACCCTAATGCTGGGAAAGACTGAAGGCAGGAGGAGAAAGGGATGACAGAGGATGAGATGGTTGGCTGGCATCACTGACTCGATGGACATGAGTTTGAGCAAGCTCCGGAAGATGGTGAAGGATAGGAAAGCCTGGTGTGCTGCAGTCTATGGGGTCAAACATGAGCAAATGACTGAACAACAAGGTTAACATGAGTCCTACTGAGACATAGTGACATATGCTCGGTGCATGCAGAAGGACACAATATCGCTTTTGTAGTGTTCTTATAGGGCTTTCCTGGTGGCCTAGAGGTTAAAGCGTCTGCCTGCAACGCGGGAGACCTGGGTTCGACCCCTGGGTCGGGAAGATCCGCTGGAGAAGGAAATGGCAACCCACTCCAGTATTCTTGCCTGGTGAATCCCATGGACAGAGGAGCCTGGTGGGCTACTGTCCACGGGGTCTCAAAGAGTCGGACACGACTGAGCAACTTCACACACACACACAGTGTTCTTATAAAAATGCATAAACTCAACATAATCACTAGAGAATATCAGGTGAAGCCACATTTAAACATAAACCTTGGACAAATTTCTCAGCTCTCATCAGAAGGGCCAAGGTTACGAATGACAAGGGAAGACTGAGGAACTATATCAGTTCGGAGGAAGACTAAAGAGATATAAGAATAATATACAATGTAGGATCCTGAGTTTGAGCCTAGAGTAGAACAAAAAACTGGGGGAAAATAAGCGATCATCTAATAAGATCTCTAGTTAATAGTATTATAGTAATTTTAACTTTCTGACTTCAAAAACTATGCTATGGTTACGTAAGTTTTTAACTTTATAGGAAGCTGAACTTTATAGTAAGGTTACATGAACTCTCTGAACATTTTTGTAATTTTCTCTTAAGTCTAAACTTATTTGCAATAAAACATTTTAAAAATTGTTTTATTCCTCTAACTACACTATGAGAAACATATTATTACTATCCTGATTTTACAAAGGAGGGAACTGAATAGCAGAGAGATTAATAAACTTGCCCCAAGTTCCCAAGTTAGAAAACTACATAGCCAAATAAGTTGGAGATCTTAACCACTATGATTTTATGTGGTCTGAGGCTCAGCTAATTCAGAAATATTTATTCTTGCTCTTAATTTTGCTTTGATATTTGTAGCCTGGTGGGCTACAGTCCACGGAGTCGCATAGAGTCGGACCTGACTGAGCGACTTCACTTTCACTCTTCACTTTCAAGGTCCTGTGTGCTAAGATGCTTCAGCTCTGTCTGATTCTTTGTGACCCTATGGACTATAGCCCACCAAGCTCCTCTGTCAATGGGATTCTCCAGGCAAGAATACTGGAGTGGATCACCATGACCTCCTCCAGGGGGTCTTCCTGACCCAGGGATTGAACCCACTTATCTTACACCTCCTGCATTGGCAGGCAGGTTCTTTACCACAAGCAGCACCTGGAATCCCTAGGGTGCTACAATATTATATAAAACATAACCCTGGAAAAAGAAATCCTGTTTTACAATGCTGCGCGGTAAGTGATGTAGGAAAACTTTATTCTCTTGCAGTGATTTTCATTTTCAACCAAATGTCAAACAGTGAACTATTAGGTAGAATCTTACAGAATAACTAAATGGGAATATTGGCATTCAAAGATGAAAATGCATCCATAAGGCTTTTATGCTTCATTACTTTAAATAATCATTAACAGTAAAATATATAATGACAGACAGTTACTAATGCAATAAAGTTGCTAAAGTAAGATGAAAAATTGCAAATAATGTATTTTATTACAGTCAAAGAAGGCTTTAGGTGGCTGTATTCTGGTTCTGAATATGTTATAGAGAATTAGGAGTTTGGGACTCTGTATGAAAGAGGTCATTTTTATTATTGGAAAATAGTTTCCTAAGCTGCTAATTCTTTTGAGGAATGCAAGAAACTGAAATACTTCAGTCACATATGATCAACAATCAGAAACAGCCTAAGTGGGAAAAAAAAGTATGTGATTTTGCTTCTGTTCAGTATTGTTTGTAATTAGAATGCAAAATTGATAGTGTATAAAAAATCAGCCAAAAGAAGCATAAAACTCTTTATTAAATTACAAACTATATAAATGTGAATTATGTGCAAGGACACTATGATAGTTACAAAATAAAATGGGATTTATGTTAAATGAGGCAGGAATATCTCCCATGTAACAAGTATTTAAACTGGAATGAAATAAATATTTTTTATATAATGAGGTTCAAAAAATTAAAAGTAGTCTCATTCTGGAAGCGTATATTTAATAAATATTTAATTTTCTGTGGTATTTATAAATTTGACTGTTGAAAAACATCAAAGGAGAAAAATGTCCCTAATACATATTGAAGTCAAACCAGGAAGAAAATGGATATATAAAAATATTTTTGTATTATTATTTTGTTTTGTTATAGCATGATACATAATTTATGGCTACCACTACTTTCTTTTCTTGAAACACACTGTGTAGGAAAATACTGTCTGTATACAGTTAAGGCTTCCTGAAAAATACTTGTATGGAAAGCTTTTCCATTTAATGGTTTAAAAAAAAGTAAATAGAATTTATGTCTGTCCTGGGCCCAATTAAACTTCCATTCAAACTTGTCCTGATCAGAAAATAAATTGCCTATGGATTCTGAAGAAGGGTTTTTACACACTTGGAGGAAAAAAAGTACATGTGTGGAGAACTATGATTTATGAAAGTATTGATTTCTTTGTTAAATAATGAATTAGATGTCCTACCACAATATTATTTATCAAACTTTTTTGTCATATAATTAAATTGTCACATAATGGATTGTGCTCATATAGATTCATTAAATATTAAAAACTACATGTGACATTAGTCACCTTATCTTTGGCTAACAACACATTTCCTCTGTTCTTTCCCATTAAGGTCAATAATGGCAGCCATGATCCTTACTACCAAAGCTTGTAGTCCATGCTGATCAAGGCTACAGAGACCACGAGTACATTCCTTTAGCTCAGCATGACCGAAGTTATCCACATACCAAGCACATGTGGCACAAGAACCATTCAAGACAACCTGACAAGTGAGGATAAGAGGAAAATTACCTACACACAAAATATGGTGGACACACTAAAATTAGATTTGCATTTTACCAGCTCCACCCATCTTGATCATTTTTTATTTTTCCCTGAAATCTCTGCTGCAGCCCTCTGTTGCCCTGAGCCCTTTGGGCTTTTCTAAGTTTGCCTAGCCCTCCGGATATATCAACTATAGCCACCCACAAAGTGTCACCAGCTGCAGAAATGCATTTCTGCATCCCCCTGATTATTAACCTGTATTCCCACATGAACTGACTTTCCCCTAGGACTAACTTGAAGCCTTCAGCATAATTAATACTTTTGGTAGCCACATAATCCATCTTCACCCTCTCCCACCCCACAAATACAATGGATTCTTGTTTCTCTACACTTTCCATTCAAGACCTGACATTATTTTGGAACTGAATTCTTATATCCTATATCCCATTAACCACATCCATAGCTTTACTGAGTTTTACATGGACTGGGAGATGCTGGGGTAGTTAGTAATATTAAAAGCTTACTTTAATTGTGTGCTTACTATATGTCAGGCATTATGCTAAACATTTTACATAAAGGATTTTAGTTAATTATTATGACAACCCTATGAAATGGGTACTCAGTATTTTCTTGTTTTATTTATGAGGAAACTGCAGATTAAAGAGATTTAATAATATCCCAAGGTCGCAGTCCCAGAAAATAGCAGCAACAATTCAATAATCAAATATGTCTGACTTCAAAATCTATGTTCCAGTCTCTCTGCATGATTGCTTCTCACTACACAAGTGAAAATAAAAATCAAAGACCACAGGCAATTCTTATTCTGAAGTCTCTGTAATGAGTTGGTAATTTATTTTAAAAATCCAATAGTTGTATGATCATGAGTGATGTCTGCTGCTATTTTAAAATATAAAATCTGCCCTTTTTATTAAAGAATGTGAGGGATTTCAAAACATTCATATTTCTCATACTTCCCCTCAGAATCCTAACCTTTTTTTAATCATAGGTGAGTTGGAGCAGAGGTAAAAACATTATCTTCCAAAGGAAATAGAATGCAGAAACTTCAGTGTCTTAGGCCCAGTTGAAATTGCAGCCCTCTCCCAAGAGCCTTTTCTTCAGATACCTCAAAAGATTCAAAAGATGCCAACAATTAAAAAAAAAAAAAAAAAAGCACTTTTAGGACTTAAGCATGAGTGAGACAGTCCTTACCTTTATGAATTTTTTCACTCAACATGTAAATGGATATCAGTATTTTAAGTAAGGTAATATAATAACTCTCAGTCTAATAAGCATGACGGGGGGCAAGGAGAAGGGAAGGGGGCAATATTTATCATATGGGGATTTCAGGAGAGGCTTCATGGAAGAAGCAGCACTAGAGAATTTCAGACAGATGCTGAAGAACAGAGACAGTTAAAGGCATTCAATACATTTGCAGATTAAACAAATGAGCAAAAGAATGAAGAAATTTAACTAAAGGAGGTAAAGAGAAAGGAATTCAGGTTGGAGAAGAACTTAAAGAAGTCCATAGAAACAGAGAAAGATTTAGAATTTCATTCAGTAATGACAACAGTATTGATTTTTATTCATTCCTGCATTTAGTCACAAATCATGTGTTTTATGCTCAGAACTACATGGGTATGGGAAAAAATGAACAGAAAAAAACAACACCGTGCATTTAGTCACAGATCATGTATTTTGTACCCAGAACTGTAAATGGTATAGGAAGGAAAAGAGCAGGAAAAAACACTCTGTACTGACTGCATTTACAGTAGTTTGATGTGAAGAGGATTCAACGGTCAGGAGTGGACAAGGTAAGTTCAGTCTGAGTCACAGAGGATCTAGAATGCTGGGCTAAGGGCTTTGGACTTAATAGCAACCGGGATCTTTGAATACTTTAAGGAGAAGTGTGGTATGACCCAGTTAAAGTCAGTTTGCCTAGATTTGTATATGAGATTAAGGAGGAGCTATAAAACAGGAAGTTTTTATGGATAAAGAGTTGCCCTTACAGTTCTGGGGAAACCTGTATTGCTGAGCCAGAAATGAAAAGTCTAAGCAGATAGGATTTCTTATCTCTGGAATAGCCAGGAGGCCAATATTAATGAGGAAAGAAGGTGCTAAAATAAAGGTTACTGAGGGTGTGTTGGAGGAGACTCTTGAGAGTCCCTTGGACTGCAAGGAGATCCAACCAGTCCATCTTAGAGGAAATCAGTCCTGAATATTCATTGGAAGGACTGATGCTGAAGCTGAAAGTCCAATAATTTGGCCACCTGATACGAAGAGCTGACTCATTAGAAAAGACGCTGATGCTGGGAATGATTGAAGACGGGAGGAGCAGGGCATGACAGAGGATGAGATGATTGGATGGCATCACCGACTCAATGGACATGAGTTAGAGTAAACTCCGGGAGTTGGTGATGGACAGGAAGGTCTGGCGTGCTGCAGTTCATGGGGTCGCAGAGAGTCGGACACGACTAAGCGACTGAACTAACTGACTGAACTGAAGGTTTGTTTGTAGAAATTTCAGATTTTCTGAGGTTATAGCATAGATAGTCCACTGGTTGGTATAGCTTATGATTAAAGCACAGGCTATGAGTCAAACAATCAGGTTAAGAGTCTTATCACCTCTATTTACAAGCTTGAAGACCGTAGATTAATGAATTGCTTAATTTTTATAAGCCTCAGTTCTCTCACTTATAAAATGTGCATAGCCAATACCATCTATCTCTTGGTAATAGTTCAAGGATTAAACATGATTGTGCAAGTAAAGAATTTATCACAATTCCTGCCATAGAGTAAATGCTGAATAAATAGTCAAGTGTTGCATGATATGCTTCCCAAGTGGTCCTATTGGTTAAGAACCTGCTGCCAATGCAGAAGACAAAAGACTCGGGTTTGACCCTTGGGTCAGGAAGATTCCCTGGAAGAGGGCACGGCAACCTATTCCTGTATTCTTGCCTAGAGAATCCCATGGACAGAGGAGCCTGGTGGGCTACAGTCCATAGGGTCACAAAGAGTCAGACATGATTGAAGAAACTTAGCAGGCACACACGTTCCATGATATACGTGCAGACTTAGCCATATGAACACAGTAGTTTTGTTGATTTCTTCATTACTGCCAAGGGGCCATTCTAAAAGACGTGCATTGACTGCAGAGAGGCTTGGACAAGTCAGGGTCCAATTAGGATACAATAATCTCAGCAATTATTTGAACAGAGGGACTTTGATATAAATAGCTGTTTATTAGGTATAAAGTTGTAGACCTGGTACTTAAAAGATAGGGAAGAATTCTGTTACTATGGAATTAGCAATTCAGCAAGTTGTTACCACCCCTATGGCTGAGGGAAGAAAGAGAAGAAGCCAAAGTTTATTAACACTTAGAAGACGGGACAATTTGGAGAAGTGTGCTGCTTGCCTTTTTTGGTGTCACTGGATAGTCTTATGGGACTGGGACCCCTCAGACCTCTGAGGAGGGTAACCTACAAGGCTGCTGACAGTGTTTCTGAGGGGGGGCCATGATGTAGTTAGCTCTGCAAGAGAAGCAGAAAAATGCAAACTGGACTCAGCTGCTGCAACGGCAGGGAATTGCCACTGCTCAGGTTAAGCTCCCAAGAACTATAAGTAACAAAGTCCTTATTCCTCAAGCTTTCTAGTCTCCCGCTAGTGCCACTTATTGGCAGAACTTAACAGAGAGCTGTGGGCAAAACAGAAATGAAGCTAGCAGAGTTGTAATTCCAACATCTCATAGCAGAGTATAAAAAAAGTTGAGGGGCAATAGCTTACACAGTGGAATAAAATATTTTTGAAAATGGATAACATTTAAAAATATACCAAAATCGCCTTCTGAACTAAATGGAGTGGTTTGGAATGAATTTTAATATGCTTAAGGCTATGATGGTGGAGTTAAACATGATGGTGGACTTTACTGTATTTTTGTTTCATGGATGAGATAGGCAAGTGATTGGGGAATTTGGGGAATCCTGTGTGGGAAGAGAGGATGTAGGGGAGGTAATATTGGGAGAGGTATGGCAATTGTTATAGGGTGAAAACTGGGGTAAAGAAAGTTCAGGTAAAGGTTATAATTAGGGATTTTTCTGTGAAGTATGAAGTAAGTGTGGAATAAAAAGAAAAATGTTCAGAGAGATTTTCAGAATTACCTTTCTGAATATGTATTTATTTATGTACTTACTTATCATCAGGGAGGTCTCCAGGTTCTAGCAAAATCAGCCAGAAAAGATAAATTTGTTAAAAATATAAGGTTAATGAGGTTAATGGATTTTCAAATTTTTATTATGTTAGCATGATTTTGGGGTATTGGGGATACTGGTGTAATTCATTGCTTATGTCTATGAATGCTGTTATATCTTAAACTGCCATTTTTACTTAAAAAGTGAAAACCAAAATAAACATATGCAGTTAAAATTAGATGAAAATATTGAACCATGTTTAACACTGAAAACAAAGTTTTAGAAGTCACTAATATTATTTTGAGTTAATAATCAAATAAAATTTAAAAAGTCAAAATCAAATATTAAGGTGTAGCTATTTTGAATACTTAAAATAGAATGAAATATAGAAAATTACATTAAATTTTAGGAGATTCGAGATAAATAACTAAATAGAATACATGATTCCTGATTCAATATTGAATCAGACAAAGAGGACTAAATATTATGAGGCTATTTAGCAAAGCCTGAATGTGGGTTGTATATTAAATAATACTGTAATACCAATACTAAATATTCTGAGTGTGATAATTACATAATAGTTATATAGGAAAAGGCAGCCATGTTTAGGGTAACAGAACAAATATTAATAGATGAATAACATGTAAATAAATTGATGAAATGTTTATGGATATTCATTGTATTTGTGTATTCACTGCAACTTTCCTGTGGGTCTGAAATTTTTCCAAATAAAAAGTTAAGGAATAAGTGAAATAAAAACTATATCTGAAGAGTAGATGGTAAAGAATTAGCCTGTAATGCAAGAGACCCAGCTTCGATCCCTAGGTCCTGAATATCCCCTGAAGAAGGGAATGGCAACCTACTCCAGTATTCTTACCTGGAGAATTCCATGGACAGAGGAGCCTGGAGGGCTACAGTCCATGAAACTGCAAAGAGTCGGACAGGACTGAATGACTAACACACACACACGATACACTTAGAGAGTAGTTAAAGGCATTAAAGAAAATGTGAATAGAACAATTCTCATTCATTTATTATTGCTTTTTATAAACTCAAATGTTAAAAGTTAAAATTTTTATTTGTAAAATTAAGGTTTATATTCTCATTAATTTCATCTCGGTTGTAAAATAAGCATGTTGGTATTCAAAATCTTTTATGCTGATTCTAACCGATGTTTTGACATCTTCTGTTAACTTACAACGTGATACATCAGGAAATCAGATCTCTTCCAAATCTCGACTTGATTTTAAATCCAACCTAGTAGGTAGGTTATGCAAATGTCTAGTATTCTCACTGTTTTAACCAGGAAGTAATTTTGGAAGCAGAGCAATGTAGATAAATTGAGAAAATATATTTTAGGGAGCTTATTTATTTTGTTGATTGGTTTGGGGGCAATTTAAACAATTTTTCTAATTTTTCAATTATTCCACTGCAAACTGGTCATACTGAGAAACTACATCTTCTTTGGTGACTAGACTGCCATTTTGTCCTATGCTCTCATACTTCACAGATCTCTACTCCAGTGGTTTAAGAATAAAACTGATTTTTTCTATCATCTAGATAATTATATGGAAAAATGCCATTCTAAACATAAACACAAAAGAAGGTGATGTTCCTGTTAGAAGAATCTAAATGCAATATTTCACACTGCTAAAACAATTATCTGATTTATAATTTAACTTAAGCTTCACTCAATCTTTTCTAAAATAATAATAATAATGGCAGTTCAGTTCAGTTCAGTTCAGTTGCTCAGTCGTGTCTGACTCTTTGCGACCCATGCCACAGCATGCCAGGCTTCCCTGTCCATCACCAACTCCCGGAGTTCACTCAGACTCGCGTCCATCGAGTCAGTGATGCCATCCAGCCATCTCATCCTCTGTCGTCTCCTTCTCCTCCTGCCCCCAATCCCTCCCAGCATCAGAGTCTTTTCCAATGAGTCAACTCTTCGCATGAGATGGCCAAAGTACTGGAGTTTCAGCTTTAACATCATTCCTTCCAAAGAACACCCAGGGCTGATCTCCTTCAGAATGGACTGGTTGGATCTCCTTGCAGTCCAAGGGACTCTCAAGAGTCTTCTCCAACACCACAGTTCAAAAGCATCACTTCTTTGATGCTCAGCCTTCTTCACAGTCCAAATCTCACATCCATACATGACTACTGGAAAAACCATAGCTTTAACTAGATGGACCTTTGAAAATGTGGTATAAATTCCTACCAATCAAAGTTAGAAAGTTAAAATGTATTCTTCATGCAAAAAAATGACAAAAATAATTTAGTTTTGAAAGGAGTGACAATTTTGTCTAATATTTCACTAATTGTTGAAATATTTATATAAAGATATGTTTGAAATATGTTACTTGAGAATACTATTATGTTGTCTAATGTTAAATCAATGACCATCATTTGAAAATTATTTTTGAAATATTTATATGAAAATAAATCTCTTGATAGTGTGTAGGTCTTAGAGTCAGGAGTCTCACTTTTTAGTGGGAAAAGAAAGAAGAAAAATAATATTAAAAATAAAGAAAATATTGCTCAGACAATATCACATTAACAAACTCTTTAAAATCCATTCAAATAATATCAAGAATGAAAACAGATTGCAAGTTTTCTACTTGTCAGACTAGAAAACCCTCAATCAATACCAGGAGCTGACTGTGGCACAGACCGTGAACTCCTTATTGCCAAATTCAGACTTAAATTGAAGAAACTGGGAAAAGCACTAGACCATTCAGGAATGACCTAAATCAAATCCCTTACGATTTTACAGTGGAAGTTACAAATACATTCAAGGGATTAGCTCTGTTAGACAAAGTTCCGGAAGAACTATGGACGGAGGTTCATGACATTGTACAGGAGGCAGAGATCAAGACCATCCCCAAGAAAAGAAATGCAAAAAGGCAAAATGGTTGTCTGAGGAGGCCTTATAAATAGCTGTGAATAGAAGAAAAGCAAAAGGCAAAGGAGAAAAGGAAAGATATACCCATTTGAATGCAGAGTTCCAAAGAATAGCAAGGAGAGATAAGAAAGCCTTCCTCAGCGATCAATGCAAAGAGATAGAGGAAAACAATAGAATGGGAAAGACTAGAGATCTCTTCAAGAAAATTAGAGATACCACAGGAACATTTCATGCAAAGATGGGCACAATAACAGAAATATTATGGACCTAACAGAAGCAGAAGATATTAAGAAGAGGCGGCAAGAATACACAGAAGAACTATACAAAAAAGATCTTCACAACCCAGATAATCACAACGGTATGATCACTCACCTAGAGCCAGACATCCTGGAATGTGAAGTTAAGTGAGCCTTAAGAAGCATCACTACAAACAAAGCTAGTAGAGGTGATGGATTCCAGTTGAGCTGTTTCAAATCCTGAAAGATGATGCTGTGAAAGTGCTGCACTCAATATATCAGCAAATTTGGAAAACTCAGCAGTGGCCACAGGACTGGAAAAGGTCAGTTTTCATTCCAATCCCAAAGAAAGGCAATACCAAAGAATGTTCAAACTACCCCACAATTGCACTCATCTCACATGCTAGCAAAGTAATGCTCGAAATTCTCCCAGCCAGGCTTCAACAATATATGAACCATGAACTTCCATTGTTCAAGCTGGATTTAGAAAAGGCAGAGAAACCAGATATCAAATTGCCAACATCCATTGGATCATCAAAAAAGCAAGAGAGTTCCAGAAAAACATCTACATCTGCTTTATCGACTATGCCAAAGCCTTTGACTGTGTGGATCACAGCAAATTGTGGAAAATTCTGAAAGAGAAAGGAATACCAGACCACCTGACCTGCCTCTTGAGAAGCCTATATGCAGGTCAGAAAGCAACAATTAGAACTGGACATGGAAGAACAGACTGGTTCCAAATAGGAAAAGGAGTACATCAAGGCTGTATATTGTCACCCTGCTTATTTAACTTATATGCAGAGTACATCATGAGAAACGCTGGGCTGGAAGAAGCACAACCTGGAATCAAGATTGCTGAGAGAAATATCAATAACCTCAGATATGCAGATGACACCACTCTTATGGCAGAAAGTGAAGAAGAACTGAAGAACTTCCTGATTAAAGTGAAAGAGGAGAGTGAAGAAGTTGGCTTAAACTCAATATTTAGAAAACAAAGATCATGGCATCTGGTCCCATCACTTCATGGCAAATAAATGGGGAAACACTGGAAAAAGTGACAGACTTTATTTTGGGGGGCTCCAAAATCACTGCAGATGGTGATTGCAGCCATGAAATTAAAAAACGCTTGCTCCTTGGAAGAAAAGCTATGGCCAACCTTGACAGCATATTAAAAAGCAGAGACATTATTTTGCCAACAAAGGTCCATCAAGTTAAAGCTATGGTTTTTACAGTAGTCACGTATGGATGTGAGAGTTGGACTATAAAGAAAGCTGAGCACCGAGGAATTGATGCCTTTGAACTGTGGTGTTGGAAAAGACTCTCGAGAGTCCCTTGGACTATAAGGACAGTCCATCCTAAAGGAAATCTGTCCTGAATATTCATTGGAAGGACTGATGCTGAAGCTGAAATTGCAATACTTTTGCCACCTGATGCAAAGAACTGACTCATTGGAAAAGACCTAATGCTGGGGAAGATTGAAGGCAGGAGGAGAAGGGGATGACAGAGGATGAGATGGTTGGATGGCATCACCGACTCAATGGACATGAGCTTCAGTAAACTCTGGGAGTTGGCAATGGACAGGGAGGCCTGGCGTGCTGCAGTCCATGGTGTCACAAAGAGCTGGGCATGACTGAGCCACTGAACTGAACTTGTCAGATTATATATTATTCCTTTGTTCCCTTTCAAGTATTTATACTTTAAAACATTAATCCTCCTTTGAGAGAATAAAACATCGTTTAGGTGGTTGTATTATATTTAACATACACACAAATGTACATTTTCCATTATATTTCACTTTCCTCATCCATCCATCCCTTTCCACATAGCCTCATTTCTAGAGAAATGTAAACATACTCAAAAGGAAAATAAGTTATTTTTTTTTAAGTATGCTAGGAAAATAAGGACTTAAAAAAGGAATGCAAAGTCCATGAAAAACTGGGGCCAAAAAATCTTATTAAAAATGCATGTTAGCTATGAAGTTTACTGGTGCAATGACCACCTGTTTGTGCCTCACTCAGTTTAAAGATAGAACATTGCATCATTTTTGAACCACTAGTATAGCTACTCTTGACTCATTCCCTTACTTCTCAGACTTAACTCCTGAACTATTTTCTGTTCATGACTCTCTCTCTTTGATTTATAATTTTATAATATGTGTTTGTATGCCTACACCTGAGGCTTTTTAGAATTGAATGTTTAGCAGGAACTACATCTTCTTTCTGCTCTCTTTTTTAAAAGGAAGATGTTCTATTCCTATTGAAGTGATCCCAAGCTCTGTTGGCTGATAATTAACAGGTTGAAGTACCTGACAGTTTTGCAACATGAAGGTACAAGCAGGTAGCAGTTATTTCCAAGCCATCACATTTTGCTCACAAAAATTCTATTTTCACCACAAACATACAGGCATGGGGCTCAGAGTGGTGGTTTCAAACTGTGTCTAAGCAGAATTCTGGAATAGAAATAACCACCAAATTGCAAGCATTTTTTCAGGCTCTACAGATGATAAGAAATAGCATGGCATGATCAATTAGAGTAATATTGTTTTTGGAGCAGTTAGATTATTTTTCATTTCAAGAAAATACAGGAAAGGATTAAGTCTTAAGACTTTAATAGTACCTAAAGTGTAGTAAAAACATATGCATTAACTTGATCATAAATTTAGCTGTTAAAAGGCTTTTGTTAAACAAAATTAATTTGTAGTTGTCTGTATATTTCCACCCTTACAAATTCTAAATCAATTTTATTAGTCAGAACTCTTAATTCACTTGTAAGAGTCAGAAATCCATCTTGCATGGCTTAAGTGTTTAAGGAAGAGGAAGAATTGAATGTTCACATAATTAACAGTCTAGAAGTATGATGATTTCAACCATAAATGCATAGTCAGGCACTGAAAGCTCTGGGAAACCATCTCCCTCCATCTGTCAGCTCAGCATCTCCATCATGCCATCTTTATGAAGATTTTTTTCCGTAGAGTGGCAACAGTGACCCCCCAAAAGCTCCAGGATTCCTGTTCTAAGCTCCTGAAGGAAAGAGCTCTGCTTCCTCAGTGAAAATGAAAGTGAAGTCCCTCAGTCGTGTCCCACTCTTTGCGACCGCACGGACAATACAGTTCATGGAATTCTCCAGGCCAGAATACTGGAGTGGGTAGCCATTTCCTTCCCCAGGGGATCTTCCCAACCCAATAACTGGAGGCTCCCTTTTTGTGGAATGTGCATCCTGAACCAGCGAGGTCGCAAGGTGCTCAGTTTGGCTCAGTCAGGCTCATGTGCCCACTTCCTAACAGAATGCAAGTCTCAGGACAGTAGGGTCTTAATCTGGCACAATTTTGTATGCTCACAGGTTAGTATAAATGAAAGTTACTTAATTTGTGTTTATTGAGTCGATTGTCTTCATTCTTTAAGTCTTAGTTTCCACCACATTAAATGAAGAGTTATGACTAGCAACTCAATGTGTGTTTAGAGCGGTCCCCGGGTCATGAAGTACTTCCATTGTTCAAATTCAACATTTCTTTAAGGTATTGAAAAATTACAAGGAGAGAGTAAAAAAGTGAATTGCATGATTAAAGATTTAAAGCTAGTTACACTTGAAAAAATATGCATGGAAATATTTTTCTGTCTCTTTATTAATTCCTTATGCTTTCCCATTTTTAATGACATTGCTCTTCACATCAAGGATACCTTTCTTTATATGTGGCTTCTAGCTACCCTGTGACCACCGAGAAGTGCCCTGGTCCTGCTCTACACATTCTCAACTTTTTCCCTCCCTCAGTTTCTTACCTTTTCCTCTCTTGCCTGGTAGTGCTAGTGGTAAAGAACTCACCTGCCAATGCAAGAGACATAAACTATGCGGGTTTGATCCCTGGATCGGGAAGATCCCAGGAGAAGGAAATAGCAACCCACTCCAGTATTCTTGCCTGGAGAATCCCATGCACAGGGGAGCCTGGAGGGCTACAGTCCATGGGGTGGAAAAGAGTCGGACAACTGAAGCACACAGTTTAATCTTAACCAAACACCTTCCCTTCTCTATTAGGTAGTTAATGACAGCCTTCTCTGGAGAAAATGTTTCTACTGGCTTTGTTTTACCAAGATGATGGTGCTCCCTGCAGAAATTCTCATTACCCAGACGCGTGGAAATTTTGTGCCGTAGTGAAAAATTATGGGTCTAGATTGGACTTCAAAGCAGCTCATTTCCAACAATTTGGCTATTAGCAAAAGACTATGCTTTCATTTGGAGAAGGAGATGGCAACCTACTCCAGTATTCTTGCCTGGAAAATCCCACGGAGGGAGGAGCCTGGTAGGCGACAGTCCACAGGGGCTTTGATTAGGAGACCATGCATGCCTTCTCAGTCACTCAGTCACGTCCCACTTTTTATCACTCCATGGACTATAGTCAGGCTCCTCTGTCCATGGGATTCTCCAGGCAAGAATACTGGAGTGGGTAGCCATTCCCTTCTCCAGGGATCTTCTCGACCCAGAGATAGAACCTGGGTCTCCTGCATTGGCAGGTGGATTCTTTACCACTGAGCCACCTGGGAAGCCTCGGAAACAATAGGCTAACACAAATTTACCAGTCAGTCATGGTTTTACCTGCCTCTGACCAATTTCAGCCACTGCTACCAGAAGTAGTAGCTGTACCCACAAATGAGGAAGATAATTAAAATTATATTCAAATATTATCTGAAAATTATTATGTACTAGCATCTTGTTAAAATTTTGTGTTGTTAAATGTTTATGATAAGATGATTAGTAAGCATTATCAATAGTACCTTAAAGATGCATCTAAGATCTATTAGGATGTTAACACAATTTACCTGCGTTTACTTGGCCATAACGAGAAAGCTGAATTCATTTGAATCCAGCTCTCTGGATGGCAGTCCTATGCTCTTTCTCTTTGTCCTGTGCTGTTTACCTTCAATTTAGATGAGTTTTCTTTTTACTTACATTTTTGAATGCAATATTTTATACACACAAAAAATGTGTTAAATTCAATTGAGTACTATAAAATGTTTTTGTCGTTATTGTTGTCATTTAGCTGTAAGTTGAGTCCAACTCTTTTGCCATCCCATGGTCTATAGCTCACCAGGCTCCTCTGTCCATGGAATTCTCCAGGCAAAATACCAGAGTGGGTTGCCATTCCCTTCTCCAAGGGATCTTCCTGCGATTGAACCCACATCCCCCGCTTGGCAGGCAGATTCTTTCCCACTGAACCACCAGGGAAGCCCTGTCATGTAAGATACTTATGCCTATAATTATATCTTTACTTTTAAACATTTGTGGTTTTAGTGTTTTTTTGTGACTTTTAAGAAGCGAACTTTTCCGCAAACATTAAAATTTAGAGGTACAAATCTCAGATAATTAGCTGTGTCAGCATCCTGGAAAATATAGCTTAAAGTAATAGTTTTGGTAGAAAAACATGCCCTAGGCATAAAATTCTACTAAAATAGTGACACTTGCAGTGCCACTCCCAGAATAGTGAGGGGTTCTGGATTTTTGTTTCTTTTTAAATTCTATCATCGTTCCTTCTGGTTTTCTGTATTATTCTGCATATTAGACCTATAAAGTAGTTCCATCTTTGTAATAATGTCGATTAAAAGTATATTCTGATTTTTTATGTTATTCTAAGTTTTGTGGGGTGCCTTGAGAGACTTCATTTCAGAAGCCAATAGCCAGAATAAACAGTGATTCTAATGGCACAAGTTTTGTTTTCGTTTTGTTTTGTTTTACATAAAACACTAATAACATCAGACTTATAAACCTACATACCCTAGATCCATGTCTTTGGACAGTATTATTATAGAACATCACTTATTTGTACTATGTCTGAATTAGGTAATTCATAAAGCATATATATTCTATTCTCTTTTCGTATGGTAATAGTGTTATGGGAATTCTCACATGCCTATAATTAAATAATAATTTTATTATACTCTTGTTACAAGGGTGAAATACCAACATTATTTTTCAGTTGCTGTTTTCTTTTTGCTAAATTTTTGAAAACATAATTCTGGGCATATTTTTTAATTTTTTGTTTTACTGCATAGAGTCATGAGAATGACAGAGTTATATTTTTAAACATAAAAACTGTTTTTTGTTTAAACATTGGTGAACAATTCTGTTAGCCAGTTTTTTTAATCACTCACAACAAATGCAAAGAATAAGACTGGTCGTTAATAAATTTTTACTTCCTAAGATGAATGCTGTAAACTTAAATTGCTGATTCTTATATCTTTTCTTGCTGCTTTTTTTTCTATTGTATACAGAGTTCACTGGCAAAACTGCAGGTTTCATAATTAACTATAAAAACTGAGGAGTTCACACTGATATGCTAATAACTCCATTAAACTTCTCCCTTTATATGTAAATTCGAGCCCAGATGTTGCATCATTTGCAAATCTTGCAATTAAAGCATTTTATAACTTCAATTATGCAAAGGGGCACCAGACTGGAAAATGGGTAAAATTGCTTGGCTAGGACATTACCATGGCAACCCACTGACCTCCATTCAATTAGTTACCAGTGAAGATTCAGCTATTAATTATAATGGTCAAAAGTGGATATCATCTGGCTCTCCTCTTACCTTTTTAATATGGACATTTTTCACTCACCATAAATCTTTGACTTTTAGAGGCAGGCTCCCAAACTGAAGCATTAAAACTGATATAGCTTAAGTACTGATGGAAGTGAGGGTCAAGAAAGGAATCTCATTTATCAGCCATATTCAGGATAGTTCTCCAACTTTCTGTAATCTAAGCACTCTGTCAGGCAAGCTTCAAAGTGAATATTCATTACTGCTCATTTTTCTGATTGAACTCTTTGCATTCTGTGTGTCAGCAATTACCTCTCACTTTAGAACGCCTTCCTTAATTAGGGCCACAATCACCACCAGGGAGCCTCTGAAATAGATGCCCCATTTTTGCTTTAGCTTTACATTTTCCAGCGGGAAAAAAAAAATA
Organism: Oryx dammah; assembly: GCF_014754425.2. Classification (NCBI taxonomy): domain Eukaryota; kingdom Metazoa; phylum Chordata; class Mammalia; order Artiodactyla; family Bovidae; genus Oryx; species Oryx dammah. Next base: position 132,676,085 of record NW_024070186.1, on the reverse strand, counting down.
GTTAATATTTTCTTGGCAAAATATAAAAGAAGTGTGAGTTAATTACAGAAGTACTTAATAAATGATGAAAAAAATTCTATTTGCATTAGTGCCAGCTTAAACATAAGAATCTTGTATTCAATGAAGTTAAAATATACTATTCTTGTAGAACTTTTTTTTTTATTTTCTTTTTTTTTAATTGGCATATAATTGCTTTACAATGTTGCATTAGTTTCTGCTGTACAAGTAAGTGAATCAACTCTGCATTGACCTAGATTGGTGGGATGGGGCTATGTGAGAGGGAGGTCCAAAAGGGAGGGCATATACATACATACATACATATATATATATACACACACACACATATAGCAGAACACGTTTTAATCACTGTATCCACAATCATAAAATAACAAATACTCTTTAGACTTCCCCAAACCTGGTGATCAGCACTGCACTAGTCACTGTTTCTTCATTCAACAAATATCTACTGTACACCTACTGTGTATAAGACAATGTTGAGTGTGGTAGGGGTACAGTGATGTCCAAATGTGACAAGATTCCACAATATTGTAAAGTAATTATCCTTTTCTATTTTAAGGAGATAGAAAATCAGATAATAAGGAACTTTTGTGACCCCATGGACTATATAGTCCATGGAATTTTCTAGGCCAAAATGCTGGAGTGGGTAGCCTTTCTCTTCTCCAAGGGATCTTCCCAACCCAAGGACTGAATCCAGATCTCCCACATTGCAGGCGGATTCTTTACCAGCTGAGCCACAAGGGAAGCCCAAGAATACTGGAATGGGTAGCCCATCCCTTCTCCAAGGGATCTTCCTGACCCAGGAATCGAACTGGGGTCTCATGCATTGCAGGCAGATTCTTTACCACCTGAGCTATCAGGGAAGCCCAAATAATAAGAGAAGTATCAGTTAATAAGAACTACTCTGCCAAGTATTAAAATATAACAAAATAATTACCATTGATCCATTTTGGACAGTCGCAAAATAGTGTTAGTAGTACATATGGAGATAAGTGTACATATTCAGAAAAGTTTTTGTCTTGAAAATAGATGGTTTTTTAATAAAAATTAATTTAAGATTAAAATAAAAGTAAATTTACCTTAATATTCACTGAATTTCACAAGAGATGCATTAATGAGAATGTTGGACAGTTCTGATAAATAATTCCTTTGGTTAAAGTTCAAAAGCAAGATTTTTGATAGTTTTTTACTTTTTAAACTATCATTAGTATCGTTATGAACATTCCTGATGTACACAAGCAAAAATTTCTTATGTTAATATTTCCAGGAGTGGAACTGCTAAGTTTTACCATAGGGAATGCTCAAAAACTCAACAGGAGAGTGAGGCAATCAATTACAGTATAATCCACCATGAAATATACAGCCATATGAGAACTGGAATATTTCTAGCCATATCCCAGTAAAATAGTATATCACAGACATCAGAGATTCCAGCACTCCAGTGTGAGTTCCTAAGTCTTAAGGGCATTCAGGAAGGAGAAGAATACTTGCTATCTAGCAGCCATCAGGACTTCAGCCACTCCCTAGAGTGAACCCCATGGGAGGACCGGATGTGAAAAAAACACAAGATACTGGCCCAGGATAGCTGAGGTGCAATGGAAAAGAATGATTTCACTGACCCTAGACTCTTACATCTTCCCATATGTAGAAAATGGCTAAATTTCTTAACTTGAGATATCTGATTTTCTTTAATTAACAATAATCTTTTGATGTTCAGACTACCTGCCCTTTGTTGCAAAACTTCTATATAACCCGGCTCCTCCCCTGACCTCTTCAATGCAGTTCTCTTGAGATACTGTCTCCTGGGCTTGGGACTTCACTGTTGGCTCAGTAATGAGAATCTGAGTACAATGCAGGAGCCACAGGAGACATGGGTTCAATCCCTGGGTCGGGAAGATTCCCTGGAGGAGGGCATGGCAACCCATTCCAGCATTCCTGCCCCATGGACAGAGGAGCCTGGCAGGCCACAGTCCATAGGGTCACAAAGAGCTGGACACGACTGAAGTGACTTAGCATGCATGCATTCCTCGGCTTGAAGTCCAAAAAATCCCCACTGAACAAAACATAACTTTCAACTTTTAGGTTGTGACTATTTTCTTAAGTTGACACATGAAAATGTATAAATTATAAATCACAAATAATGATATCATCTTAATGCCATATTGAATTAAAAAATCAGGACCTATAAAACTACAAGCAAGTTTTCGTAAATATATAAGTGTTTTTTAGAAAACAACAGATTATGTTGGAATACCTATATATGCAATAAATGTAGATTTTTTTTTTCCTTCAAGGAAAAAAAAGATAATTTTAAAATTCAGAGCTTTAGTTATTTCAGTTGGAGGAAACAAATGAGGGAGAGGAAAGAGCACATAGATCTATGTAAGTTTTTGGTTATCCAGCTTTTGACTTAGGATATGGGCTCATTGCTATTCAATATATTTTTTTTAAGTTGGTGAAAGAAAAAAAAGAGGAAAAAAAGAAAGAGTAAGAGGGGAGGAAGCAAGGGTCACTGACCCTCCTGAGTGGGTCCCCAACAAGAGTTCCCCTGCTAGTTTCACTCTAGCCAATAAAATGAGACCAATTTTTGCTCAGAAGCAAAGGAAAGCTTTGCTGCTCAGGCTCCAGTTGGCAATGCAGGGCAGTCTCAGCATCTCTGCATATGGCCCACCACCACCATCTTGAATTGCCAATTTGTGTGCAGCTTCTGCTCGCAGTCTCCACCTGAGCTTACAGTATGTCAAGCACGAGTCAGCACAACCTTCTCCCTTGTGGAACTCTGGTTTGAAGGGCCAGGTGCGAGGCCTCTGCACGCAGCACTCTATGAGCAAGTGAGATTAGACTAAGCACCAAAGAGAAGATTAGACTTTATTACCCAGATTCTATTTTGATTTCCCAGGAATTGACAATGGATTTTAATAGTGACAAAAAGAAGGAAAGAAGAAAGGGAAGGCGGGAGGGAAGTTAGGAACAGGGTCATCGATCAATGACAATGAATCAAGAACTAAAAATTATGCTTAAAATAATTATTTGAACAACATTTCTTTTAAACTATGAAAAAGCTTTTCTTGTACGACACCATTGCATTTTTACACAAAAGCCTTGCTTTAAGAATGAACAGAATAATTTCTTATTTTCATTTTAATGTCAGCATACTGTTTTTGCTTTAGATGTAAGATTTTTTGATGTGTTTCTTTTAATATATGGTGATTTGTATTAAATGTATCATGCCCTCAGCTCCATTTCAAGTGTTTAAAATAAAAGCAGCTAGCAACAAGCAAAGCAATCTAATAAAATTGGTGTAATGCCCTGACTGTGGCAGTTTTATCAAGAAATGTTTGTGACTCTAAATTCAAATCCTAGCTCTGTGTCCTGGGTTCACCTCACTGGGTTTGCATCACTGCTGCTGCTGCTGCTGCTGTTAAGTCGCTTCAGTCGTGTCTGACTCTGTGCGACCCCATAGATGGCAGCCCACCAGTCTCCCCCATCCCTGGGATTCTCCAGGCAAGAACACTGGAGTGGGTTGCCATTTCCTTCTCCATTGCATCACTGGCAGTAGCCAAAATTCCATAGTAGCTGTCAGTAGATAAAAATTCCATGTTTGTTTTTAAGGGTCAAAGTTGGTTAAAACTGACATAAAAACATTTGATATTTTATCTTCCCATCATTCTTTAAAATGCACTCAGGATTCTTAGATTCTACAGGTCAAAAAATACTGTGCATAGCACTGCTAATCTCTTCTCTCAACACACACATTACCTTCACTTATTTTGAAGACATCACTTAGTAAAGATCAGTTTAAATTGGCCAAAAAATGAAGCCATCTTTCCAAAATTGACCACAAGCAGCCACTGGTGACAGCAAATGATTCTACAGAATCAAATCAAAAGAGTTGCCGGCTTCATAGGCAATTGTAAGGATTATTACCCACTTAAAAAAGTTTTTAGAGACTTCAACAAAAGTTTATTACTCTCATTTCTCTCACTGAAAACTTCAAATCTCTGAGACATTTTGGCAGTCTTGAACTTGCAGAGGCTGCTCTTATGCCTGAGGGCATCATGAAATCACCAATGTCTGTTGTGCACAGGGATTATCATTTAAACCCTTCTTACTTTATCATTTTAAATAATTTCTTGACTCTGATTTTATGTAAACTTAAAACCCAGAAGCATTGTGATCTCTCTGCTTGGTCTTTACGTGGCTCTTTCTTTGGGGAAGGCACAATTCAAATGCTAATTAAATATCTAAGCATCACCTTGCTTAATTTTCCATTTTCTTTTCTTTGTATGTCTTATTTTAGATTCCTCTTTTCTTCACTGTACTTTTCACCAGGCCACTTCTATGTGTCTTTGTTTTCCTTTTCTAAACTGTTTTATTTTTCTGATTTTTAAAATAATAAAAATGCTTATTAAATTTCATATATTATAGAAAGCCTTTTAAAAAGTGCACATTTCCTGTAATCCCAGTACCCAGAAAGAGACATGTGAATTCTTTTGCATGTGTTCTTCCAAATGTTTTTGATCTGTGACTATAATAACAGGGTATATTGCTATTATTATACAATAATTAATCATACTTTACAGTGTTGAAACTCGCCTTTTCAACTTAACAGTGTACCTTGAATTATATTTTTCCAAGTCAGAATATAAAAATTTACTTCATTCATTTAAAAGTTGAATAATGCATGACTGAATAACTGTTGAGTTGTTTATTTTAATCAATCCTTTGTCAATAGTTATTATGCTCTCAAAAGGAAAGTTGCCCTGACTGCAAATTTCCATAAGATAAATTCATAGGTGGTGCATCTGAGCTAAGTATCAGTAGAAAAAAACTAGATTTGAGGAGCCAGTCAAAAGCTCCAACCCCACTCCAGTACTCTTGCCTGGCAAATCCCATGGACAGAGGAGCCTGGTGGGCTGCAGTCCATGGGGTCGCTAAGAGTCGGACGCGACTGAGCGATTTCCCTTTCACTTTTCACTTTCATGCATTGGAGAAGGAAATGGCAACCCACTCCAGTGTTCTTGCCTGGAGAATCCCAGGGACGGGGGAGCCTGGTGGGCTGCCGTCCATGGGGTCGCACAGAGTCAGACATGACTGAAGTGACTCAGCAGTAAAAGCAGCAGTGCTACTGTAGGGCTCCCCTGGTGGCTAAGATGGTAAAGCGTCTGCTTGCAATGCGGGAGACCCGGGATAGATCCCTGGGTTGGGAAGATCCCCTGGAGAAGGAAATGGCAATCAGTATACAGTATTTCCAAGCCTGGAAAATCCCATAGACTGAAGACCCTGGTAGGCTACAGTCCATGGGGTCACAAAGAGTCAGACATGACTGAGTGACTTCACTTTCTTTCTTTCTTTGGTGCTACTTTAGTTCTTTTAGATAAATTTAAGGATGGCATCAAGTATAGAATTCCACTTGAATATTCCAGTGTGGGGCTGAGAGAAATGATTTCGTTTTAAGGTATACATTTCAGATAATCTATGTCGAGCTATTTTATTAAAATGCTATTAGTCTCTGATAAATTTTCCAGGGAGAGTGTGTGTGTGAGCAACACATATGTGAACAGATGTTCATGTGTGTATATATATATGAGAAGGCAATGGCACCCGACTCCAGTACTCTTGCCTGGAAAATCCCATGGACGGAGGAGCCTGGTAGGCTGCAGTCCATGGGGTCCTTAAGAGTCGGACACGACTGAGTGACTTCACTTTCACTTTTCACTTTCATGCATTAGAGAAGGAAATGGCAACCCACTCCAGTGTTCTTGCCTGGAGAATCCCAGGGACAGTGGAGCCTGGTGGGCTGCTGTCTATGGGGTTGCACAGATTTTATATATATATATAATGTTTTACATATGCATATATTAGATACATAATCCATGTATAATATGAAAACATAATCCATCACAGAATTCTGCATATATACATATATATATATATATATATATATATATATATATATATATAATATGTCCAGGATGCCATATTGCCCTGTAAACTGTTGGCCAGTGAAAATTGTCTCATTCCATCCATACTGTAAATTTTTTCGGCTAATGGCACTTGGTAGCATTGTCTTGAATTACCATTCTTTGCATTTTCACTAGGCTGTAGTTTCTCTTGTTGCCATTTTCTCTGTGTTGTGGCAATCAGTTTTTCCACATAAAGACTAATTAGGATGGATGAGTCCTAGAGTGGAAACCAACATATATATTTAAAAGGAAGCCTGATATGTAGATGTTAAAACACAAATTTAAGAATATTCAGGAAATGCTTCTTTTGAGATTTGGCTGATTAAACAATTGCTTGTTGAGAATAATGGAGTAATTTGACATTAAGAGGTCAAAATAAATCTATAAACACTATTGCCACCCTTGAGGGTTAATCAACAAATGTAAGAGTGGGAGCTGGGGGGAGGGGGAGGGGAAACTATGGCCAGGGCTATATCCTGTCTTTAGAGGATTTAAGGAGAATGGAGTAACCATTGTTAAATACAATGCTAGACAATTTTCCTCTGTCTTTATGCTTTAAGGACCCTCCAGAAAACTGAGTAGCAGATATAGTCTTATTTCTAAACCTGGCTTTGTAAATTGAAGACCTGGGCATGGATTCAGTCTTCAAATATAGTCTAAAGACCAGTGTTGGTTGGAGAACTTTGTTACTGGTCAACAATGAAATAAATACAAAGACTGAGTAACCCTAAGAAAAGCTTATAGCAGTTTCACAGTTATTTTCTATTTGTAGAATCAATAAATGTACTTTAAAAGTGGATATGTGCTTTGTCTTTGAATTTTTAATTTTGTTTTAGAGCAATTGCTTTTAGTGTATTTTATTAAAATCATCTGAAAATGATTAGAAATTGTTTAAAAATAAAGCATCTATTCCTTCAGCAGTGATATTATAAAGAGTACTAGAGATGAACCAGGGGAAATAGGCGTAAACTACAGTGAATTACAAGATTAAGATCAAAACTATAATTCTCAAGTGAACACTCAGATTTCTCAAGAGTTAAGAGCAGAAATGAAGCTCACTCTTGCTATGAAATGATGGATGAAAAGATACATAAAAATATGCTCCTGGTCACATAACCAAGGAATGGTCTATGCCCTCATTTAGGGCCACTTTCCAAGGGGCACTACTATAATTGTTGTACCAAACAGAAACATTAATTAAATGTTTTAAAGCAAGACCTAAAGAAGCTGTTACCCACTCAAATGTATTGTCAATAAATCATTTTTATTTAGCTCTTTCTACTGATTATGTGGAAATCATTTTCAGTGTTGTAGTCAATTTTAAAACATTAAGAGTTTAGTTGTTGAATTCACCCTGAATAATACCGAGCCATTACATTATGGGCTAATGATTTTGCAAATTTAATTATGTAAACCTAAGCTATTCTGACATTTTGATGCTTAGAAAGAATCTACAGCTACTGAATATTGAATCTTTATGAACATACTCATTTCAAACACTTAATTTTTCTCATCAATTAAAGTTTTCTCTTGCATAGATATCTTAGTGACAAATGAGGATGTATAATTTATTTTCTTAAAAAATACTAAAATATGAAAAGGGTATAGAGGCATTTCTATAGGATCTAAGCTATAGAAAATTTGTCAGTTAAAGTAATGAGAAATTAATGATTGATTAGCCATAGAAACAACCACTTTTAAATGGATAGATAGATTTCTTTCAATTTTATTAACCTTGCCATACAGATTATTAGTTTCACTGACAGGTTAATTGAACCTGTCTGGTTAGTGTAAACTGACTTGGAGAAAATTCTCTGAAGTTGTTACAGTGTTTCATACAGTTTCTGGAAATTTTGGGCTCTGAAGGAGCCAAATTAGAAAGTTAGTGTGTGAAATATTAGGTCATCTGAAAAATCTTCAGTAGGAAACCAAGAAGTAATCTAAATTCACTAGATAGCTCCAGACACAGCATAATGTCCAGAAAGTACACATTTGGACAGCTCTGCTTAGAACCAGAGTAATTTTGCTAACAAGCCAACTAATCATGTCCACACAAGAGTGACTCATTAGTCCTCTTATTTTTTCTTCTGTAAACCTCTATTGACCACCCACTTTGGGAGGCACTGTGGTTTCAGAGATAGCTGGGATACATCCTCACCCTTAAGAAAGTCAGATTTTTTTCCAGAATATAAAAATAAACTCAGTCTAAGGGGAATGATAGGGTGTTGCTAATGCAAGTAAGTGAGAACTCTCAACCCAGTTTCAAAAAGCTACAGAGATTTTCCCTGTGAATATAATGGTCTGTCTAGAGTTAGGTCAAGCATTAGCAAAGTAAAAAGATCAGGGGAAAAAGAGCAATGAAGTGGAGGGAAGAAAAGTCATACCAGGAACAAGGAACACTGTGAACAGAGTCAACGAGGCAGGAAAGAGAAGTCGGCTGTCTATGTAGTTGAATCATCAAGTATGAGGCATGGAGTGAGCAGAAGTGAGTCCAGAGAGGTCATGGAGGAAGGACATGAAATGTCTTAGGTTGGGTTGAAGAGACTGGGCTCAATCCCACAGATGAAGAGGAAACTACAGAATTTAAAGCAACTGGGTGGAGGGTTCAGATTTGCATTTTATGCAAAGCATTCTAGCAGCCATGGAGATTTTAGAGGAAATGAGTCAGGGGAGTGTGGTTAGTAGATTATGTACAGAATGATCAAGTCCTGGGCCATGAATATGCATTAGTTACTATCTTAGGTTGGACTCCTATAACAGAATAGCAAAGACTGAGTGGCTTATAAACAACAAAAACTTACTTCTCACAGTTGTGGAGGCTGAAAAGTCCAAGATCATGTTGCCAGCAGACTCAGTGCCTGGTGAGGGTCCAGTTCCTGGTTCATAGCCAGCTTCTTGCTATCTTTTTGTTGTGTTTGCACACAGTGGAAGGGGCAAGAGAACTCTCTGGGCTCTTTTATAAGTGCACTAATCCTATTCATGAAAGAGCTACACTGATGACCTAAACACCTCCCTAAGGCCCTACCCACTAATACCATCACACTGGGAGTTAGAATCTGACTATACGAGTTTTAGAAAGGGCACAAGCATTTAATTTATAACAGTGATGAAGTGAAGTGCAATGGCTAAAAAATATTTAAGACATAAAATGTGTAGGATGTGGGAGGTAAGAAAAAAGAAGGGTTCATGGATGGCTCCAAGTTTTTGCCTTGGACAACTGGTTGAGTATTGGCACCACCAATAGAGAAAACATTCAGGAAGAGAAGTAAGGTTTATGGAAGAAGAATCTGAGCTCACATTTAGGCAGGTTGAGCTAGCAGAGCCTGTGTAATATCCAGGTGGAAGGTGTAGTTCAGGAAAGAGCTCTGGGCTGTGGGATTGCTTTTGTTGTGTTTAGCAGGTAGCTGCTAATTGAAGTCATGATAGTAGATGAAGCTGCCTGGGGAGCAGTAAAAGGCAGAAGTGAAGTGTATCATAGTCTTCAGCAGGTCTTTCCAAAGATTATTTAGCATTTCAGTAGTCCTCCCTTACTGGTTTTATCTTAACCAACAAATGTCTGGGATGCATCTATGCAAAGGGCTTCCGGCTTCACCTGAGTGGCTAGAAATAAAGACAGATGATTGACTGATCATAGCCCATAGCTGAATAAATAAACACTAGAAAAAATCTTTATGGATGCAGAAAGAAAACTGCCATTAATTCTGACTAGTTGGAAGAAAAGAGGGCAGATTCTCCAAGAAGAAGTGAAATTTGAGCTAAGACTTGAAAAATACCTATGACTTAATTACAGAGCAAGCCAAAGACTTTAGATGTTGAGGTGAGAGAGTTTGAAAGCAAATATATTTAGCTGTTAAAGGCCTGGAACTGACCATTGTTGCTGAGATAGCATTGAAGAAAGTAAGAAAAAACTGAGAGAGCTGTACCAAATGATAGAACATTTTATTTGCATGTAAGAGAGACAAGATTTTATTTTGTAAGCCATGCTTTATGGGGAAATTTTTGAACAGTGTGGGGCATGACCAGAATTGTACCTTGCAAAAATTAACCAGGCAACCTTGTATAAAGTGGATTGGCAAAAATCAGAAAAGCTATCATGTCTATTCTGTCTGACTTGAGAAATGATGAAGGTCTGATATTGGGCAAAGACCAGGGAAAATGGACTGGAGAATAAAGATGTAAGACTTTTTGGAAGAAGGTCTTAAAAGTGTTTGTACAGATTCAAGGTAAGGGAAGAAAAACTAAGTTTCTGGCCTTGAGAACAGGAATGATCATGTGACCACTCACTGAGCTCAGGTATAAAAAGAAGAAACCCTGTTGATGGGAAGCTATAATGATGTCACATTTGAAAATACTTATATGGAAAAAGGGTGGGACATCCATGGGGACATGTCTAGAGGGTATTTGGAATTTGAATCTGGAGGCTGAGGTAAAGGTTGAGGGTATAGATGTTCTGTGAAGCTTATCTTAACTAGGTGCTTTGTAAAAGCCTTCATATCACTAATGAGTAAATAGGATAAAAAAAATACATTAATTTTCTGTATCCTCCACTAAATAAAACTCATGTACACCCGTGGCAGATTCATGTCAATGTATGGCAAAACCAATACAGTATTGTAAAGTAAAAAATAATAATAATAATAAATTAATTAATTAAAACTTTCCTATCCTGGAATGTGAAGTCAAGTGGGCCTTAGAAAGCATCACTACAAACAAAGCTAGTGGAGGTGATGGATTCCAGTTGAGCTATTTCAAATCCTGAAGATGATGCTGTGAAAGTGCTACCCTCAATATGCCAGCAAATTTGGAAAACTCAGCAGTGGCCACAGGACTGGAAAAGGTCACTTTTCATTCCAATCCCAAAGAAAGGCAATGCCAAAGAATGCTCAAACTACCGCACAATAGCACTCATCTCACACGCTGGTAAAGTAATGGTCAAAGTTCTTCAAGCCAGGCTTCAGCAATATGTGAACCATGAACTTCCAGATGTTCAAGCTGGTTTTAGAAAAGACAGAGCAACCAGAGATCAAATTGCCAACATCAACTGGATCATGGAAAAAGCAAGAGAGTTCCAGAAAAACATCTATTTCTGTTTTATTGACTATGCCACAGCCTTTGACTATGTGGACCACAATAAACTGTGGAAAATTCTGAAGGAAATGGGAATACCAGACAACTTGACCTGCCTCTTGAGAAACCTATATGCAGGTCAGGAAGCAACAGTTAGAACTGGACATGGAACAATATACCGATTCCAAATAGAAATAGGACTACGTCAAGGCTATATATTGTCACCCTGCTTATTTAACTTATATGTAGAGTACATTATGAGAAATGCTGGGCTGGAAGAAGCACAGGCTGGAATCAAGATTGCCAGGAGAAATATCAATAACCTCAGATATGCAGATGACACCACCCTTATGGCAGAAAGTGAAGAAGAACTAAAGAGCCTCTTGATGAAAGTGAAAAAGGAGAGTGAAAAAGTTGGCTTAAAACTCAACATTCAGATAACACAGATTATGGCATCTGGTCCCATCACTTCATGGCAAATAGATGGGGAAACAGTAGCTGACTTTATTTTGGGGGATCCAAAATCGCTGCAGATGGTGATTGCAGCTATGAAATTAAAAGACACTTACTCCTTGGAAGGAAAGTTATGACCAACCTAGACAGCATGTTAAAAAGCAGAGACATTACTTTGCCAACAAAGGTCCATCTAGTCAAGGCTATGGTGTTTCCAGTAGTCACGTATGCATGTGAGAGTTGGACTGTGAAGAAAGCTAAGCACCAAAGAATTGATGCTTTTGAACTGTGGTGTTGGAGAAGACTTGAGAGTCCCATGGATGGCAAGGAGATCCAACCAGTCCATCGTAAAAGAGATCAGTCCTGGGTGTTCATTGGAAGGACTGATGTTGAAGCTGAAACCCCAATACTTTGGCCACCTGATGGGAAGAGCTAACTCATTGTAAAAGACCCTAATGTTAGGAAAGATTGAGAACAGGAAGAGAATGGGATGATAGAGGATGAGATGGTTGGATGGCATCACTGAATCAATGGGCATGGGTTAGGGTAAACTCTGGCAGTTGGTGATGGATAGGGAGGCCTGGTGTGCTGCAGTTCATGGGGTCTCAAAGAGTCAGAAACAACTGAGCGACTGAATTGAACTGAGGGCAAAGAATGAGTCTTAAGTATCTTTGACCTTACCCTTTCTAACCAATCATGTGTCTCTTCATGCTGGACATCAATAAGTTCAATGAATGCTTAATTAGTTGAGTTAAACATGGAATAAAATGAAATATATTGATAATTAAAGATAGGCAAGAACAAAATGGGCTTCCCTTGTAGCTCGATTGGTAAAGAATCTGCCTGCAATGCAGGAGACCTGGGTTTAATTCCTGGGCTGAGAAAATCCCCTGGAGAAGGAAATGGCAACCCACTCCAGTATTCTTGCCTGGAGAACTCCATGGATAGAGAAGCCTGGCAGGTTACAGTCTATGGGGTCACAAGAGTCAGACACACCTGAGTGACTAAGCACATATACACACAAGGACAAAACTGGAGAAGGAAATGGCAACCCACTCCAGTATTTTTGGCTAGGAAATCCCACGGACAGAGGAGCCTGGCGAGCTACAGTCTATAGGGTTGCAAAGAGTCAGACACAACTGGAGCAACTTAGCACTCAAGGACAAACTATCTGGTGAATAAAGAGTGACATTTAAGGCACCAATGAAGAAATCAGAGCCAACATTGCACTGAGATGTAGCCAGGTGAGCAGAAGCAGGAGAGAGTTCTTACAAGAAAAGTGATGAACAGAGTCAAAAGCTGCAGCAATGAGTTGAATGAGGACCATAAAGAAGTATTGCTGTGGATCTGTTGATTAGAAGTTCACAAACGACACCTGATAAAGCCATTTTTGTGTGCTTATGGGAGCCAAAGCGGAATCCCAGCTGAGCAGCATGTGCAAAGGAAATAGAAATTATCTATATACTCCACACTTTCCCCCTATTTTCTTTCCCTTTCTTATTCTTACATTGCTGATTCTTTTTTTGACCCATAGATTCTGCCTCACGCTACCCAAATCCCAATAGCACAGATGTGTTGGAGCATTAGTGAAACAATACCAGTAAATATATTCAGTGTACACTGTTTTCAAGGTTTAAGAATAGACCTTAACTTCATATCCCATCCTCTGGTGAGAAAGTTACTCAATGCCTTTGGATCTTGATGTTACAATTACAAAGACTATGAGCTTAAGCCGTAAACTTTTTTCATAGCACATCAATCAATGATATCCTTTATAACTCACCTTTATCCCCAGACACCAAAACACTTAAGTAGTACACTTTAAAACTAACTACATTTCATTTATCAAATAAGTATATACAAATATATATACTCATTTCACAAAAGTGAGTCCAACTTTGTTTTCCTTTCCTACTGCTATAAATACTATGTGAGTGTTTAGTCACACAGTTATGTCTGACTCTTTGCGATGACCCCATGGACTGTAGCCCACCTGTCCATGGGATTTTCGAAGCAAGAATACTGGAATGAGTGGTCATTTCCCCCTCCAAGGGATCTTCCCAACCCAGGGATTAAACCTGCATCTCCTGTGTCTACTGCATTGAAGGCAGTTTCTCTATCTGCTGAGCCATTGCACCAGCAGGTAAATATCATAAATGTAGCTGTCCTAAATATTTTTTAAACTGTTAGGAAAATGAATAAACTATTAAGATTTTTATTCTAGAATATCATTATATATACATATAAAACTTGAAAGTATCTGAGTTAATTGTTCATATGTTTAGTACATAAGAGGTACAATGCTTTTGTATATCTGGTTATGTAATTTGATTATGAACTGGAGTTTTCATTGATGACCAAATTTTAATCAAGCAGTTTAGAAGTTATTATTAAGAGAGTTTAGTTCACTAAATCCAAATGTCCTGGCTGATGGTATTCATTTCAAGTATAACTTTCCAAATATCAAAATAACTTAGCATGGGTTCATGTTTAATTATATTGCAGGAAAAAAAAAAAGTGGACTTGGATTGTCTGAGCAAAAACATGAAATTCCTAATATGGAGGAAGATATCCTGAATACAAGTTAAATGAAAGCACTAACAGTGGGATATTTTTAATTAATTCTGATACTGTATTTTCCAAGGTTCAAAGTGTGTATTGAAAAGTGAAAAAAAGTTGTTCAAACTAATTATTTGATATCTAACATCTTTACCTACTCTTGAAGCCAAATTGGCTTTTAAACATATTTCAATTATTTTTTTGCCTGAAAAATTTAATCAAGCCTGTTTGCTTATTTGTTTTATTATCAACACATAAACACACTTTTTGAAAATTAATTGTTATTGATTTTATTTTTGAATCTTGTTGATGTGTTCAAAAAATAACTAATAATGATTTAGAAAGTATTTCCAAAAGTGACAGAATTTCATCAATAGTTTATTGATCTTTCTCTGATAATATTTCTATTTTGTGAACACGGCATACATAACATTTTAGAATGCAATTAACTCAGATAAAATGACACATTTCCATATGTTGGACAGAGCAAACTTTCACAAGGATGTTTATTGTGGTAACATGATTTTATTGAGAAACAGAAAAGGTGTTGAAAAGTATGCTTTTTTGTAGCATAAAATGTCCCAGGGGGCAGTTGCAGGTAAGTGCAATTAGATTTTAGTGTGGTGTGAAGAGAACAGCTAACTCAAAATGACTTTTCAGATTAGTTATTGATAGATGAGTATGACTTTGGAAAGCCTAAGAACTGATGACAAATTGCCAATCATCTTAGAATACAATTTACTGAAATATTAAACACATATATACGAGATTTCCAAAAGCAATCAGCTGCCTTTTCTCTTATCATAAAAAACAGTATTGAAAATGAAATCAAATTAAATAATATTTGCCCAAAATAGAGAGGAGATTCAAGTTTCTTCATTAATTTCTGTATACTAGCCTCCTGTTCCTTTACTAACTCCATAAGCAATAATGTTAAAAAGAAACAAACAAACAAACAAAAAAACATATATTCAACAGACTTGAAACTAAAATTTTAAATGAGAAGGTCAATGTTAATATTAGGCAAAACAAAATTAATTGGATACATTTTGATTGAATATGTAACGATTAGTGCTTCAGAGTAACCAGGCATAAATGATAAGTACTTTTGTAAATGTTTGCTTACTATTATTATTTTTCTTACTTTAGTGGTATGTTTTGCTGTGATCTGACATTTTTGCTCATGTATACTCCACACAGTTCTATTTTTTTTCAACTGTGTACTCCTTATTATATGATACATAAAATGGTTTTTTATACCTTATAAAAATATAAAATATTAAATGTTGTGAGATAAAATAAAAAGAACTATAATTATCATTGATTTTGTAACACAATTTGATAAAAATGGGCTTTTACAGATTACTGAACAAGGCACAGCAAGTCTGAAAATATATCCTATAAAATCTTTATATATGGATTTTGTCCCAAAATATCTCTCAAAATTTTGTAATCCCCCAAAGCATTTTATTTCCATTTTTTAAAAAAGAATTTTAAAAATAAATTATACAACTCTATTTCTTGGGCTGTTAAGAATTTGAAAAATTCTGACATGGGTCAAACACTCTTCTCTCCTATGGACCAAACAATATTGTTAATCAGTGTGGGAACTGCAGGCTCAGATACCTGAAGAGGCCAAGCAGGAAACTTAAATCTGTAAAGCTCCTGGTAGAAGATAACCTGAGCAGTAGAATCTGATGCATGTGGAGAATTTAGGTGCCAACTAGAGACATTCAATATAAAATTTGAAAAGGCAGGAGGTGAGCCAAAGAAAATCCCTGTGCAACTGTCTGAGCGCAAAGCTGAGATTTTGTGATTTCATACAGTAAACACTTTCCCCTAGTCTAGCCCCAAGTAACACAAACTTTAATGAAGATTTATTTGCTCTACCAAGGAAAATCTCCTAGGTAGACAGGGGCATAGATTTCAAAATACTCCCATGATTAAGATGTTTGCTTGTTAAAACAAATTAGATTCTAACTAACTTGGAGCTTCCAAAATCAAAGAAAAACAAAACAAAACCAGTAAGCAGTTAGCACTGTTATGGTAGTAATAATTAGCCTTGTCTGACCATCTGTGGTTTTTTTCTGAGGACTTTAAAGTGGTAGTTTGAGAACAAAGTGAAAAAGCAGGCAGCTGATGTTGGGAGGGTCTTTCCCTTTCTTCTCTGGGGGTAGAGACTGCCCCGGAAGAAAGCTGGAAACCCTACCCTGAGATACAGAGTGTAAGGAACTTCAGGAGGCAGCAGATCTGGGCTGGCTTGTTCCAGTGCTGCTTCAATTACATCTCCCTCCTCCCCCCATGAGAAGTGATAAAAACTTTCTTCTCCAAAGTACCATTTCAGCTTGGTTTTAAGAAATTGATGGCCCTCATCAGCAGGGTCCCAGAGTTCTCCTTAAGACTGTGTAACAGCAATGTGATGTATGCTGAATGTTATAACCACTACTGTTAGGAGCTGAATTACCCTTACTATCACTGTTCTCAATATTTATGAATTTAATTAAATCTTTATTTTTATCAGTACATTAACTTCTCAAGTTTTCCTCTCAGCACACATTTTTATTATCATATCCTGTGGATCCTAATTTGAAATAGAGCCTTTAATTAAAAGAGATTTGCTCTCTCACACTACTCAATATATAATAATAATCTCTGAAATTTGCTTCTTATAATCATATTTTTCCCATGATTGTGCATATACTAATTTCTATTAGTATAATTAAGGTTGAATATAATGAATAAGCTGTCTTATGTGAGCTAAAATATGAAAGTTACATATTTTATGATTCTTATATGTATTCAATAATTGTCATTTGTCTGTATTTATACAAAACATCTTGTACAGTTTTAAGAAAAATATATGTACCTAAAGAAATAGTTTATAAAGACCTTCATAAAACTTGCATGTAAGTTAGTTTTAATTAATATTTTTATTTAAATTTGCTATGCATTTTAGCTTTCATATCATTCATAAATTTCTGTATTTTTAATATGTTTTTATTTAGGAAAGAGCACATGATTCCTCTAGTAGTTCTTTAAAAATATTTCTACAGTAGTTTTTGCCACAAAAAGTCATATTATCTGACCTTTGACATCTCGTGAGTTTATGAAGAATGAGGGATCAAACAGCTTTTGTATGGCTGCTAGAAATGTCACCTATGTTTAATACACGGCATAGAGTCAGTCAGCAAGTGTTAAATCAGGGCTTAAACCCAATGATCTCAGGCTCCATTCACTCTGCTTCCTACCCGTTAGGCAAATCTAAATCTTCTAATTCATCTAATTCATATTGATGTATTATATACTGTAAGGGGTATGTAGAAGTGACTAGTCCTGTCTTGCTCACCACTGCGTAACTGGAGCCTTCTATACTAGGGCAATGAATGAATAAAAAGACTTCACTACAAAGAGGATATGTTTGTAGTATTTGGAAAATGGCTGTTTTGCACTTCTACTTATAAATTAATTTTATTCTTAAATTCTTGTATTCAGTCTGTAGAGATGGTTTTCTTGTTGTTTTTCTACTGCTGTTAAAAATTGGCCATTTTATATGCCTGATTTTGCTGAAATTGAATGTCTCATTTTAGATGTTTTTCCTTTTTTTTAGTCTACTATTTAGCTGTATTCTAGATGCCTGGATAAAGTCACAGAAAACATAACACATTTTTCTAGTCCTCAGTTTATGCACTTGTTGGAGAAATTCAGTTCAGTTCAGTTCAGTTGCTCAGTTGTGTCCGACTCTTTGAGACCCCATGGTTTGCAGCATACCAGGCTTCCCTGTCCATCACCAACTCCTGGAGCTTACTCAAACCCATTTCCATTGAGTCAGTGATGCCATCCAACCATCTCATCATCTGTCATTCCCTTCTTCTCCTGCCTTCAATCTTTCCCAGCATCAGGGTCTTTTCAAATGAGTCAGCTCTTCACATCAGGTGGCCAAAGTATTGGAGCTTCAACTTCAACGTCAGTCCTTCCAATGAATACTCAGGACTGATTTCCTTTAGGATGCACTGGTTGGATCTTCTTGCTGTCCAAGGACTCTCAAGAGTCTTCTCCAACACCACAGTTCAAAAGTATCGATTCTTCAGTGCTCGGCTTTCTTTATGGCCCAAATCTCATATCCATACATGACTACTGGAAAAACTATAGCTTTGAATAGACAAACCTTTGTTGGCAAAGAAATGTCTCTGCTTTTTAATATGCTGTCTAGGTTGGTAATAACCTTTCTTCCAAGAAGCAAGCATCTTCTAATTTTATGGCTGCAGTCACCATTTGCAGTGAGTTTGGAGCCCCCCAAATTAAAGTCTGTCACTGTTTCCATTGTTTCCCCATCTATTTCCCATGAAGTGATGGGACCAGATGCCATGGTCTTAGTTTTCTGAATGTTGAGTTTTAAGCCAACGTTTTCACTCTCCTCTTTCACTTTCATTGAGAGGCTCTTTAGTTCTTCGCTTTCTTCCATAAGTGTGGTGTCATCTGCATATCTGAGGTTATTGATATTTCTCCCAGCAATCTTGATCCACTTTGTGCTTCATACAGTCTAGCATTTCTCATGATGTACCCTACGTATAAGTTAAATAAGCAGGGTGACAATATACAGCCTTGATGTACTCCTTTCCCTATTTGGAACCAATCTGTTGTTCCATGTCCAGTTCTAGCTGTTGCTTCTTGACCTGTATACAGATTTTTCAGGAGGCAGGTCACGTGGTCTAGTATTCCCTTCTCTTTAAGAATTTTCCACAGCTTGTTTTGGTCCACACAGTCACATACACAGTTTGGCATAGTCCATAAAGCAGAAGTAGATGTTTTTCTAGAACTCTCTTGCTTTTTCAATGATCCAGAGAATGTCAGCAATTTGATCTCTGCTTCCTCTGCCTTTTCTAAATCCTTCTTGAACATCTGGAAGTTCACGGTTCATTATTGCTGAAGCCTGGCTTGGAGAATTTTGAGCATTACTTTACTAGTTTGTGGGATGAGTGCAAGTTTGCGGTAGTCTTAGCATTCTTTGGCATTGCCTTTCTTCGGGATTGGAATGAAAACTGACCTTTTCCATCCTGTGGCCACTGCTGAGTTTTCCAAATTTGCTGGCATAATGAGTGCAGCACTTTAACAGCACCATCTTCCAGGGTTTTGAAATGGCTCAACTGGAATTCTATCACCTCTACTAGCTTTGTTCGTAGTGATGCTTCCTAAGGCCCACTTGACTTCACATTCCAGGATGTCTGGGTCTAGGTAAGTGATCACACCATCATGATTATCTGGGTCATAAAGATTTTTTTTGTACAGTTCTTCTGTGTATTCTTGTCACCTCTTCTTAATATCTTCTGCTTCTGTTAGGTCCATACCATCCCTGTCCTTTACAGATAAATCAATACTTAAGAAATGCTAAAATGAATTAAATAATTATGTAGTTGATCTATCCTGGTAAAAGTGAAAGTTGCTCAGTCATGTCCAACTCTTTGCAACCCCATAAACTATACAGTCCATGGAATTCTCCAGGCCTGAATACTGGAGTGGGTAAACTTTCCCTTCTCCAGGGGCTCTTCCCAAAGGTCTCCTGCATTGCAGGCAGAATCCTACAATAGTCAAGTAAATCATGAATAATAAGTGGAAAACTCTAATTGAAGAGCTTTAGGTGTAAGATTACTCCACTACAGCAATCTCCTGAAAAATAAGTAGAAAATGTTAGTTTATGCACGTATCCATTTAGGACTTTTTTCCCCCCTTCGTGGCATCCAGGGCATTTAATAGCTGATGCTATCAAAGAGAGCATTGTTTGCCTTCTTCCCTGTGGAATATAAAATTTAAACTGAAACTCACCTCTTATTTGATATTGAAACATGAGTCGAAATGCCTGCTGATTTGAAAAGCTCTTCACTTCACTGGGACGTGTTTTAACATTTACATTGTCATTTGAACAGCATGCCTCACACAATACTTCTCAGGAAATCCACTTGTGATTTCAAAGCATAAATCTTTAAATTCTAGGCATTTATTCTCATAAATTGCTTTCTGGTAATTTTAAAATTACTCTGTCCTTGAAAATTTCTTTCAAGAAAGAAAATCAATTGAGGCTTCATCAACTCATTGAACAAGTGAATCTGATCTACGCCGGTGTGGGCCTTCCTGTACCCCCCTCCGTATATATGGCTCAAGCTCCGTAACTGTTAGTGTTGATGTGTCTTTTCTAAGGAAAGGTTCACAGATTGTCTCAGAAGAGCCGTCTAATCTCTCTAAGGGCTTCAAGATTGGATATTAGCCTTTGAAAGCGCTCTAGAAAAAGTATTGGGATATTGCAGTCTCTCAGTTAATCACGTGGTTCATCTCATACCTGTATTTTGAAACTACAATCTCTCTGATGAAGTTTTGTCAGAGAATAAACTGCAAATCAGAGAGAGAGTAAGGTTGGGTACCTGAGGATCTTGTTGCTTTTTTTCTTTATGCTAAACCTTTTATTTTATATTGGATAAAGCTTATTAACAGTGTTGTGATTGTTTCAGGTGGGCAGCAAAGGGACTCAGCCATATACATATGGGCATCTCTTCTCCTCCAAACTCCCCTCCCACCCAGGCTGCCACATAACACTGAGCAGAGTTCCCTGTGCTATACATCAAGGCCTTGTTGTTAATCCATTTTCAATATAACAGTGTGTACATGTCCATCCCACACTCCCTAACTATCCCGACCCCCAGCCTTCCCTCTTGCAGCCATAAGTCCGTTCTCTAAATCTGTGAGTCTAATTGCTTTTTAAAAATATATTTACAAATCATATCTATTTAAATTTGCTTTGGTGATTATAATTCTTGAAAATACCTAAGATCTGCTGGGCAAGCCAGTTTGCTTCTCAGCAATATTTCTTCCTCTCTAGACACTGAGATTCCATAGCCCTCCTTTATGTGAAGTCATTCATCTTTCTTCTCAGTCTTTCATCCCCACATATTTTCATTCATAAAAGCGCCTACTCTCTGTTTGTGGGTTCTTTGTTTGTTGGAGTGGTTTTCAAAAGGAAAAGAGGGAAAGAAATGTCTTTATTTTTATAAACCTAAAAGCTGAAGAGCCATATAACCATAAATGTTTATCAGCTGCCTTCAGAATACATGACCTGCTTCAGACAATATTAATCAGATGTTCTATTTAACTCTTCCGTTTTTCACAGAGAGATGCTATAGTAAATAGAAGATCCCTATTTCCTGCAACATTTTTTTTTTTTTTGGTCACTGTTTTTCTTAACTGATTTTTCAGTTTTTTTTTTTTTCTTGACTTTTGTATATTTGTTTTGTTTGTGTTTTGCTTTTTGGCTATTTCATTAAACTGGTTAAAAATATAAAAGAGCCTATGCATTCCTGAATGAAATCAATAAGTCCTGTTAAGATTACAAATGAAATTTCTTTACTTGGCAATACAATATTGAGATGTTGAAGAGGAAATTCTGAAGAAAATTAGAAAGCATATAAGATTTATAAGAATCTGATATTTATAAACATAAATATGTAAAAATTTTATTTAGAAATAGATATTTGGGAAACTATTTTAAAATGGTAAATAATACATGAAATTTTGTGTAGATATTAGAAAGCATTCACAGATATTAAAAATAATTTTCTGTGAACTACGAAAACCAAGTAGAGCAAAATTTTGAATAGTTCGAACTTCCTAAAAATGTTTAAATTTAATTTAAATATCTTTATAAAAATCCAGAAGAAGCTGCTTCCCTGATGGCTCTGGGTAAAGAATCTGCCTGCAGTGCAGGAGACACAGGAGATGCAAGTTTGATCCTTGGGTCAGGAAGATCCCCTGGAGGAAAAAATGTCAACCCACTCTAGTATCTTGTCTGAAAAATCCCGTGAACAGAGGAGCCTGGTGGGCTACAGTCCATGGGGTCACAGAAAGTCAGACATGACTGAGCATAATATAAATGAAAACCAGTGAAGGTGGAGTTTCAAAATGGCTTTTAATTTACGGTTGCAGATAGATCTCAGTTATAAACTGATAGCTGTCACTCAAGTCTTTGTAAGAAAATGCAAAGCTTTACAAACAAAAAGTAAGAAAACTCTAGTAGGGATTGACTGTGCTTCCTAACCATATTCTGCCTTCCAAGAACACACACACACATGCACACACAGAGATCTATGGAAAGCACAAATTAAATAGCATAACACAGTGCTCTTCAAATTTTAATGTGCATGCAAATTACGAAGTATCTCGTTTAAAATATTGACTCTGACTTAGCAGGACTGGAGTGGGACCTGGGATTCTGCATCCCCAAGGACTCCAAGGGCTGCTCCAGGTCATGGAAACACACTAAGTAGAGTGGCCTTGACTCGTGAGCTTAGTTTTTGAGGAAGCCTGACTATTTCTTTAAATCAAAATGTGCCGAGGCTTAAATCTCTGGCTTAGAGAGTGAGTGAGAAAAACCAACCAACCCTTTTGAGAGTGCTGTAAAATATTTATTGTGTTTATTCCTTGAGAATAAATGTAGAAAAAGGCTAAATATGGTCTAGAGTTAGACTATTTTTCAAAATATAAAAGCACATCATTGGCCATCTTCAGGCAAAATCTCTAGTTTTTTTCAGGGTCCGTTTTACACGCCTCTGCAAATGTTCATGAGCTTCCTCTGGTGGACACATTTCCTGAAGAATATGAAAGCTTAATAAAACCCTTTCCACCTGATTTTCCAAGGATTAGCCTAGGAGGTAGAGACTCAAGCATGAGTTATGTCCTCATCATAATTCTCATGTAGAAATCAGAGAGCAACCTCCTTATACTATAGAACACACCTCCTTATATTTTTCTAAAATTTTGGCTCCCTTTAAGAACAA
This sequence comes from Oryx dammah, assembly GCF_014754425.2. Taxonomy (NCBI): domain Eukaryota; kingdom Metazoa; phylum Chordata; class Mammalia; order Artiodactyla; family Bovidae; genus Oryx; species Oryx dammah. Next base: position 132,653,203 of record NW_024070186.1, on the reverse strand, counting down.
TGATTTTGCTGCAAGAAAAAATTCAAATGAACAGAGAGTTTTGTATTTAACTGCAGGTAATTCATGTACACTCTGGAGTCCAGATCCTACAAGGGCTTCCAAATTAACCCTAGTTTAGAGTCTTTTATACTCCAATCCTATCTAGTCTAGGGGTTAGCTTTGACAAATTTGGACAGATCTCAATATTATAGTGTGTCCTACAGAGTTTGGATCAACTCCAGGGTTTATTCAGACCATACTCTACAAAAATGCTGAGAACAAAGATTTGTGAAAGATACAATCTAGCTTCGAGTAAAAAGAGACCTCTTTCTTTTCAAAGTGTCAGAATTAAAACACCTCAAGAGAAATGTTTCTTAATATTGTAAAGTATAAAAATGTTGGGGGAGACATGAATTCATACTTGTTTCTACGTTTACTGGAGGCAATTTTCTACAGTTCTGATTGAAGGAGTCGTAAGTCCATTGACTTATGGCTTGAAAGTATGGTAAGATTTGTTTTTACTTGTTTCAAAATTATTGCTTTAAAAGATGCCTTTGCCATGAAATCATATAGTAAATTTGTTTACACATTAATACATTTGCAACATGAAGTATGCTGTTAAGTTTTTAAAAGGAAAATTTGGAAAGCAAAAACATAGATTGTAATTAAGTAGTTCTAGTTGCTAAGTCATGTCCAAATTTTTTGCAACCTTATGAACTGTATGTAACCTGCCAGGTTCCTCTGTCCATGGAATTTCTCTGACAGGAATACTGGAGTGGCTTGCCATTTCCTTCTTGAGAGGATTTTCCTGACGTGGATTGAAACTGCAGCGCAGATTCTTCACTGCTGAACCACCAGGGAAGCTCCATTTTTTTTTTTCCTTTGAATAAAAAATGTATGTGAACAAAGTTTATCTTGGCAGGTCAAATTTCAGATATTTGTCTTTTACTCTTTCTGCCTCGTGTGTGTGTGTGTGTGTGTGTGTGTGTGTGTGTGTGTGTGTCTAAGATGAACTAAAGCAACCTAGATATGTTCACACTCTCAAGATTTTAAACTTGGTCATTACTCTTTCATTTAATACCCATGTAGCAACATCCTGACTTATCTCATGTTTCAAGGGTTCTGCTTACCCTGTATTTTGAGATGCTCTGAAGATGGCTGACATGTTGCATTTTGGTGGCCTTTTTTCATCTCTGCCCATCTCTGGCTCAGGGCCACTTCCAGCTTGTTCTGGATCACTTTTCCTATCATCTGGGCTTTCTTTTTTGGGTTTATGCCCATCTCCCCATATCAAGATTGGTACCACTTTACCCAGACTAAATAGAGAAGATGCTTCCTGACTTCATCACACCACAGATTAATTTTACTATATTATTAAACAAATTGTGAGTGACCTGAAATAGCAGAAAGAAACAATAATATTGAAAAGAAAATTTAAAGCTGTATGCAACTATTCCTAGGGTTATTAGATGCTTTCTTCCTCAGAGTTTGTTTTTTCAGTATTTACAGGATATAGCTTAACATTCCTTAATGGGTGTCATTGATCATGTACCATGATAGTGTACACAGGGGAAATACAGACCCCTAATATTCTCCTGGTCTGAGAAAAAGTGATTCAGTTTCTATTTCTGTAAAATGGGAATAATATGTGGAGTTAAATGGAATAATGAATATGAGGTTTTTCTTTTGTTTAATGGTATAAATCAGGTACCCAGCATGAAATAAACTCTGATTATTTGCCATTTGCTTTTCTTACCAGAATGATTATTGTTGTTCTCGTAATCAGGCTAGTCAAATATTATGGAATTTTTCAACATCTCTGTTTATTAAGTCTAATTAACTCCATTTGACAGATGGGACAAGAATGGCCAGGTGTCATCAGGATTGTATACAGTGATTCAAAACTTTAAAAGAAGTCTTTTTGACTCCAAAATCTTTGACTTTTCCTCTACGTGGTACTTTCAGCTTTACTGTTTTCTTAAATAGAACTATCATTTCTCAATTAATGAATCTTTCCATTTTGTTTTGAAGAAATGTTATTGGTCAATTAAATCATCTGTAAAGAAATAAAAACTCATCATAAATTACCCCTGACCAATAAAACTCTGTTAAAATTTCCTAAGGTATTTATTTTTTATCTTATTTTATAGTATTATATATTTATATTAATTTCTATACCTTGTTTATAATTAACTCTCCTTTGTTAAATCTCTAATCTGAGTTACATTGAACTATTTTATATACTAAAATCTTAAACAGTAGAGAAAGCTGGGTCTATATTTCTGAATAGTTACATAAATTTGAAGCTGCATATAAAATACTTTATGCTTCTTGCTAAAATCTATAAACCTAAATTTGGAAGGATACAGCCATTTTACTATGGAAGCTTATTCTGCTTCTTTAGCCTGCAATTTGAATACTTTATTTTAAAAGCTGTTAACAAAAATAACACATTAGTCCACTTGGTGGGGTAGGAGACACTGAAATCCAGTTAGAGATTTGCTGCTTTAGCTACAGTGTAATTATGTGGTGAAAGTCTTTTTGTCCTTTCATTTTATCCTAACTTGTGCCTTGCAAAATTAGCAATTCCACATAAGAAAGTTGTGGTAATTATTTTCTTAAAATTGTCAGAATGTGTGCTAATCTGGGGATAGTTATCTTTATTCCTTCTTTGGCTTATTACAGGTTTAAATTAAGCTGAGGTTTCTTTAGTGTTATTTTTCTAGAGCCACTGGGATTAGAGATGATGGATTTTGTGGTGCTCTGAGTATAGTTAAGCTCTTGTCAACATAAGTATAAAATTATTGCTGTGTGCAGTTGGTATGTTTTCGAAGGTAATTAAAGCTAAACATTGTGCAGAGAAAGATGATTAGAAATCTTCAATTCACAAAGAAATCCAGCTTTGCTTTGACACCTAAAACCTCACATTCTTTCTGTTTAAAAAAAAAACAAACAAACTTATACTACAGAACTTATAGAAAATTATTTGTGCTGATTGCAAAATCAACCCAAATACTGAATTATTTTCTGTAAAATGTATGATTCTTACTCCGGACAGTCTAAGCACTATCTGAATATTTTAGAACTTTATTTGTTCATTTCATATTCCTACTTTAGTTATAGAATAGTCTTATATACTTTTGATAGGGATATATTTTAAAAACAAACAGAGATGACAGACTTAATTACCTATTTGTTATTTTTTCTTTTTTTATAAAGCTATCCACTTAAAATTTACCTTTATTTTTAAATGCTGACATCACCATTTTATTAGGGATATGAATGTTGATGAAATGCAGGAAGGAGATCAACCCTGGGATTTCTTTGGAAGGAATGATGCTAAAGCTGAAACTCCAGTACTGTGGCCACCTCATGTGAAGAGTTGACTCATTGGAAAAGACTCTGATGCTGGGAGGGACTGGGGGCAGGAAGAGAAGGGGACGACAGAGGATGAGATGGCTGGATGGCATCACCGACTCGATGGACATGAGTTTGAGTGATCTCCGGGAGCTGGTGATGGACAGGGAGGCCTGGCGTGCTGCAATTCATGGGGTCGCAAAGAGTCGGACACAACTGAGTGACTGAACTGAACTGAACTGAAAATGCAGGAGAAAGTAGGTTAATGCCAAAAGCTAACATACTTGGTGTAAATGGTAATTTGGGTTGCTTCTGGATTCTCCTTTTCATCTTTCCACACAAAATATTCTGATTCTTTTGTGTGATATAGTTTCTTTATGTTTGTATTTTCTTAGTAATTTTGCTTTTAAAATCCTAAGAAGGTTAGAAATATGGTTGTCAAAGTTATAAATTTAAAAATATACATAATGTAAGTAACTCATCATCATTTAATACATTAGATAGTATGCTTTATATAAACTGGATTATTATTATCTAAAACTCTTCAAGTGATAATATTGATATCAGAAAAGATAATTAAAGTCAAATTTTAATAAAAGGTGATTTGTTATTGGAAAATTAGAAAACCCAACACTATAAACCCAGCACTGTTGGTTGAGTGCATTTGAGAGAAAAAAAAAACAAATATGTTGATGAAAGATAAATAGAAATAGAGGCAAGATAATAATAATGCCAGGGTGCTTATCATACAATATCTATTAAGCACTTTTCACATATCAACTGCTTATATCCTTTCAAAAACCTTATGAAGTATGTAGTTATTATTCTATTCATTTTATATATTAGAAAATTGAGGCTCAGAGATGTTTTTGAGCTTGCCCAAAGTTAGTTAACAGTTAGCTGTTGCTCAAGTCATTCAGTTGCTCAGTCATGTCCGACTCTTTGGGACCCCATGGACTGAAGCCTACCAGGCTCCTCGCTCCATGGGATTCTCCAGGCAAGAGTACTGGAGTGGGTTGCCATTTCCTTCTCCAATAACCTTGTTTGGGGTCAGGTGATCAATGAAAACTATTCACCAGAATGAATATTTAAACTGAGACCTAAAGGAAAAGAGGGAATCAGCCACATTCAGGATCTGGGGAATGAAAGAACACCCAAGAGAAATAACTTGTGCAAGAACACTGGAGCAGCCAAGAGCGTGGTGGTCTGAATAATGGAAGGAGGTTGCCTGTAGCTGGAAGGACATGAGCCTGGAAGAGAATGGTGTAAGAGGAGGTTAGAGATATATGCAAAGGCTAGATTATTTCGAACCTGTAGTCTAAATAATGGATGTTGAGAATGGATATTTTTTGAAGTACAATCAAAAGTCATGCAGCCTTGATGAAATGATTTGATTGACATTTAAAGAATACATTTGCTAAGGGTAAAGATGGGATGGCCACTTAGGAAAAGTGAAAGTGTTAGTCACTCAGTCATATCCCACTCTTTGCAAACTCATGGACTCTAGCCCCCCAGGCTCCTCTGTCCATGCAATTCTCAAGGCAAGAACACTGGAATGGGTAGCTAGTCCCTTCTTCAGGGGATCTTCCCGACCCAGGGATCAAACCCTGGTCTGCCACATTGCAGGCAAATTCTTTACAGTCTCAGCTACCAGGGAAACCCCAATTCCACATGTGAAACATGTTAGTGAGTGAGTGAATGAAGTCGCTCAGTCGTGTCGGACTCTTTGTGACCCCATGGACTGTAGCATACAAGGCTCCTCTGTCCATGAAATTTTCCAGGCAAGAGTACTGGAGTGTGTTGCCATTTCCTTCTCCAGGGGATCTTCCCGACCCAGGGATCGAACCTGGGTCTCCCATATTGCAGGCAGATGCTTTAACCTCTGAGCCACCAGGGAAGTCAGAAAGAGCAAATGAAAAAAAGAGGTAGTACTAGTGATAAAGGACAAATTCAGGAAATATTTTGTAGGTGAAATCTACATAAGTTGTAGATGAATTTGAAAGAGGATGAAAGTGAAGAAAAGGGAGAAATCAAGAATGACGATTATACAATTGATGAGCCTACATTGAAACGTCATTGTCATCCAAAATCCAGAGTTTACATTAGGGTTCATTCTATGTGCTGTATATATGATAAATAGAGTGAACTCTAATGTAAACCCTGGATTTGGGGTGACAGATATATTTCAATGTAGGTTAATCAATTGTTAGTGAAGTACCACTCTGGATAGCGTTGTTGATATTGGGTGAGCCTGTACCTGTGTGCTGGGTGACTCCACTTTCACTTTTCACTTTCGTGCATGGGAGAAGGAAATGGCAACCCACTCCAGTGTTCTCGCCTGAAGAATCCCAGGGACAGGGGAGGCTGGTGGGCTGCCGTCTATAGAGTCACAGAGTCGGACACGACTGAAGCGACTTAGCAGCAGCAGCAGCAGCAGTACCTGTGTGAGAGCCATAAGAACTCAGTATTTTTCACTCAGTTTTGCTGTGAATCTAAAAATCCTCTAAAGCTTAAAGCCTATTAAAATGTTTTAAAATAAGAAAGAATGAAAAAAGTTTGGCTTGAGTAACTCCGTTGAAAATGATGTCATTAGCTGAGATGAGGAAAGCTGGAGAGGGTAAGAGTCGTAAGAAGGAAAAGCAAAGAGCAATGCTCTGTTATTGTCAAGTTAGGTTGGAGCCATCCATTGGAGAACACATCAAACAAGCAATTGCATAGGGACACAAGGAGCTCAGAAGAAAAATCTGAACTGAGGATCTAAATTTGGGACTTGTTATCATAAAAGGGGGTTTTAAATGATAAGATGTGAGATCAGTGAGGCAGATAAATCTGATAAAGAAGAGAGGAAGGCCCAGACTGAGTCCTGAACAACTTCATGATTTTAGATAAATCATCCAAACAAAGATTTCATACAAATTAGATTAAGTCTTATATATTTTACAAGGAAAATGAGCAACAGAAAGATTGTGGTATCCTGAGGCATATTTAAAAATCTTAAACAAGAAAACATGATTACCAAGGACAATTGAATTAGGGTAAAATAATATTTCTATAATTTAATTAGCTTAAAAAAACCTAAGACACATATTGAAAAATTGGAATCAAACCATACTTAATCAAAAAAGTTTCAGTTTAATATTACAAATAACTCCTTGGTTTTTATAGCTTGCTGATTTTTTTCTATAGATGGTAAGCTGTTTAAAATTTCAATTGCTTTGGTATAATATGATCCTGCTTAATATAGATTTTAATGATAAAATTATTTTTAAGAATTACCCCCAAAACTGGAAAGCACACATGTATGTATCATCTGGTATCTATCAAGCATTAGGTTACAATTATTTCTCCAAATTCATTACTTTGTGTTTCTCTAGTTGATTACAAATGCTTCATTTATGTACATTTTCTATAATTTCATGTGACTGAGATTTCTGAGACATACTTTTGAAATAGTTTTTTAAGTCCTTATGCATTCATTTGAGTTTGAAATAAGGGAAAAAAGATTAAATGTGAGCTAAAGTCTCTAGTCGTTTTGAGAGCATCTTTCTTGAATATTCTAAGATTTGATCTGTTTCTTTGGGTACTTCCATTAAACAGTGAAATTATATAGCATTCTGAATATAGAATCAGGCAATAAATGAATATGAAAAATATTAATTTTTAAGTATGTTCTCATTAAAAAATAAATCATATTGATTCTAGTTGTTTAAAATTTATATTCTAAAAATCGGAGAAAATCTGAATTCTTCTTCAAAAGGCTGTTTAGAACTTATGTGTTTACTTGAAGTGATTGAGAAGGAATGTATTTTAGGATATCACTAGATCTGGCTCCAGAAAGAGTTATAATTAGCAGAAGGAAAAGTGAATCTATTGATTAAAAAGCAAACAAACATTATATTACAGAATTTCATGCTGTAAAAGTACTCAGCCCATTTTCAGCCTGCCTTTTCCTGTATTCTTTTGATTCCCTGCCACCTTTAGTTGGGAAGTTACAGGACATTGTCAGAGATTCAAGAAAAGCTGTTAAATGAAGAGAACGTAAGTGTCTTTGACAAGAAAACATCTTCAGTGTTCAAAGCTGAGAGTAATCTATAGCAATCTGATTCAGCTAAATATACAGAATACATTAACTTACTAAAAGCCCAAGGGGAAATAAGGGATGTTGAAAGGAGAGAAAGGGCCAATAAAAACTGTTTGCAACTGGTAAGTATTAGTGGGAGAGACAAAAGTTGTACACGACTTAATTCCTTACTTTATTTGAACTCTTTTAATTCCATATTAACTTTGCATTAAAGTAAGGGCTTACATAAGCAATATATAAAGGTTCTGTCATGAAGCAAAGAATAGAACTCTATTGTAATTCCAGGAATATTCTTGACTAACTCTATATATCCCATTATTCTACTATCCAAAAAGAAATAAAATAGAAATGTTTTCTTAAAGCTGTGCCCTCACATTGACAGAACTGATGGCATCAATTTACAAAGTTTTCAGTCCTTTTAAAAGCCTGTCGCTTTTAATCAGTGTCACACACATCTATCTTTCTTTACTCTTTGCCATGTTTTCAGGTAAAGGAAATTACTTGTATGTGTATTTATTTTAAATACAACTTGATTAAAAGAGAATTAAAAACCTCAGGCCAAATTTTGTTATAGTATTTTAAATAAATTGTAACATTTGCACTACAAATGCAGACTCTCCACCCGCACATGGAAAGCAGAAAATGTTCCCACACTCCCAGAAGGAAAAATCTCCACATAGGACATTTTTCCAATAAAATTTGTATAGAACAATCAAAAGAGTTAATTGGTAAAACCATAACTAATTCTTGAAACCAGAGACCACCCAGCCACAAAACTATTCATGGTTTTTTGTTTTGGTTTTTGCCAGTAATTTTAGCTTAATGAATACCAAAAAGTATCTGACAAAGGAAGACATGTCCCAAAGAGGTTTTGAAACACAATGGGTACCCAAGAAAAAGGAATTTTGATGTGTTTCAAATTATTGCAAGCTCAAAATTTAAGATGCAAATATTCTAAATAAAACATAGAAGTTGAGAATTATTGGAAATTTTCTCTCTGATAAAATAAGAGAAACAGTCAGAAGTTTGCAAAGTAAGAAAAACATGGTAATGAATCAGATTTCTGATTTACAAAAGTGCAAACACATCATTGGCTTCTGATGATTTGGTTATATCTTCTTTTGTAGTTTTATTTGGTGGATTTTATTTTTTCCCCTGTTTTTTAAAAACTCTTCTTAGTTAATGTTTAGGCATTCATTTGGTAACAAAATTTGGGTAAATAAAGCTAGTTCTTTTTCATAAAACAAGTCACTCAAGCTTATCTTAAAAAATAGAAAGTTTTTACTGTTTTAACTTGTAGCTGGAACCTGGATATTTCTTTTACGATAAATCCTTGACAAGGTAAATAAATACTCATGTAAATTACTAATGAATCATGAAAGAAGCATTATTTTATTTAAATGGCTTAGAGAGACACAATTTGAACTTAGCATTTATCTTTCCTGGTTTGCAAGTTTTAACAGGGAATACCCATCCTTTTGTTGATGGGTATTGCTTAACTCTGAACACAGGGTAGACAAATGGCCTTGAATGAGTAAGCAGAAGATTAATGAAAAACTAGAACTACAAGGAGCCTTCCCCCATCCTCTACAGAAGTGTGGGTTTTCATTTCCTTATCTCTAAAAGCATGTGATAGCGATCCAGTTGTGGGGGAAAAGACCATCCCTTTGATCTTCAGTTAAGTGAGAAGATATAGTTGTATCCTATTTGAATCAATAAAAGATTTCTTATTAGATTTCTGGTTGAATCAACCAGCTTGGGGGGTGGGGAAGGAATTACTGGAACAGTTAAGGGCTTACAGTGACTTTAAAGCCCACCACTACTCGAACATACTTTTTCAATAAAATAATCTTTGATTGTATTTTGGGTCTCAAAAAACTCAAGGTTTGGTGTCAGTCTTAACTTTTCTAGTCTATTTTATCCATAAAGAAAAGTAATCTTGCTTACTAGATAAACTTAATTAGAAAATATTACTTAAATCAATTCATGAAAAAATAAAATACAACATATCTAGAGCTCTCAAGACTGATGGTCCTAATAGTTCCTAGCTCCAGATCCTGCTCTGAGAATTTTACATAAGCTATATATCCTCTCCTTCTACCAAAAATTTGCTTACATTTTCAAGGTCTTTCTAAATTTCATAAAGTTAATAAGGAAATTTCCAAAACACCATTTATTCTAGAAATCATATTGGTATTTGAATAGGGCTTCCTGGTAGCTCAGATGGTAAAGAAACTGCCAGCAATGTAGGAGGCCTGGGTTCAGTCCCTGGGTTGGGAACATTCCCTGGAAAAGGGAATAGCTACCCAGTCCAGTACTCTTGCCTGGAGAATCCCCATGGACAGAGGAGCTTGGCAAGCTACAGTCACTGGGGCTACAAAGAGTCAGACATGACTGATATTTGAACACTTGTTATTTAAAAAGGAAAGAAATCAATCAAAAATTATTTTACAATAAACACTGTAATGACAGGTGACTGAAATGCAAAAGTGGAAAGTCAAGAGATACCTGGAGTAAGAGGCAAAGTTGGCCTTGGAGTACAGAATGAAGCAGGGCAAAGGTTAACAGTTTTACCAAGAGAACACACTAGTCATAGCAAACACCCTCTTCCAACAACACAAGAGAAAACTGTATACATGGACATCACCATATGGTCAACTGATTGAAATCAGATTGATTATATTCTTTATAGCCATAGATGGAGATTTATACAGTCAGCAAAAACAAGACTAGGAGCTGACTGTGGTGCAGATCATGAACTCCTTATTGCAAAATTCAGACTTAAATTGAGGAAAGCAGGGAAAACCACTAGACCATTCAGGTATGATCTAAATTAAAACCCTTACAATTATAGAGTGGAAGGGACAAATAGATTCAAGAGATAAGGTCTGATAGACAGAGTGCCTGAAAACTATGGATGGAGATTTCTAACACTGTACAGGAGGTGGTAATCAAAATCATCCCCAAGAACAAGAAATAAAAAAATTCAAAATGTTTGTCTGAGGAGGCCTTACAAATAGCTGAGAGAAGAAGAGAAGAAAAAGGCAAAGGAGAAAAGGAAAGATATACCCATCTGAAAGCAGTTCAGTTCAGTTCAGTTGCTCAGTCGTGTCCGACTCTTTGTGACCCCATGAATTGCAGTACACTAGGCCTCCCTGTCCATCACCATCTCCCGGAGTTCACTCAAACTCATGTCCGTCGAGTCGGTGATGCCATCCAGCCATCTCAATCTCTGTCATCCCCTTCTCCTCCTGCCCCCAATCCCTCCCAGCATCAGAGTCTTTTCCAATGAATCAACTCTTCACATGAGGTGACCAAAGTACTGGAGTTTCAGCTTAGCATCATTCCTTCCAAAGAACACCCAGGACTGATCTCCTTTAGAATGGACTGGTTGGCTCTCCTTGCAGTCCAAGGGACTCTCAAGAGTCTTCTCCAACATCACAGTTCAAAAGCATCAATTCTTCAGCGCTCAGCATTCTTTACAGTCCAACTCTCACATCCATGCATGACCACTGGAAACACCATAGCCTTGACTAGACGGACCTTTGTTGGCAAAGTAATGTCTCTGCTTTTGAATATGTAATCTAAGTTGGTCATAACTTTCCTTCCAAGGTTTAAATGTCTTTTAATTTCATGACTGCAATCACCATCTGCAGTTAAGAATAGCAAGGAGAGATAAAGCCTTCCTCAGTGATCAATGAAAAGAAACACAGGAAAACAATAGAATGGGAAAGACTGTAGATCCTTTCAAGAAAATTAGAGATACCAAGGGAACATCTCATGCAAATATGGGCACAATAAAGAACAGAAATGGTATGGACCTAACAAGAGCAGAAGATATTAAGAAGAGATGGCAAGAAAACAAAAAAGAACTATGCAAGAAAGATCTTAAAGATCCAGATAACTATGATGATGTAATCACTCACCTAGAGCTAGACATCCTGGAGTGAAAAGTCAAGTGGGCCATCATTATAAAGCTGATGGAGGTGATGGAATTCCAGCTGAACTGTTTCAAATCCTAAAAGATCATGCTGTGAAAGTGCTGCACTCAATATGCCAGCAAATTTGGAAAATTCAATAGTGGCCACAGGACTGCAAAGTGTCAGTTTTCATGCCAATCCGAAAGAAAGGCAAATGCCAAAGAAGGCTCAAACTACCATACAATTACACTCATCTCACATACTAGCAAAGTAATGTACAAAATTCTCCAAGCAAGGCTTCAACAGTACATGACTAAGAACTTCCGGATATTCAAGCTGGATTTAGAGAAGGCAGAGGAACCAGAGATAAAATTGCCAACATCCGTTGAATCCTTGAAAAAAGCCATCTTCCGTGAAGATATTTATTTAATCTCTACTAAATGAATGCTAAAATGTTAAGATTATAGTTCTTTTTATCCTTTGTAGCATTTAAATATTTCATGAAGAAGGTTACAGGAGAACCGTATCAATGGCTCTGAAAATCAAATAACCCCACAGAAGAGTATTAATCATATGAAGGGAACATACTGTGGAGCAGTTTATGGTCTATCTGCTTTTTCACTTGTGAATGTGGATCCACATTTTTTTGCTTGCCAAACAAGTATCTCCCACAGCACCCATTAAGGAAAAGGCAGGGCAGGATCCAGGAAATGACAGAAAGTTCAGTGTGACAGAATTATGGGGGAGAATTAATTATAAATGCACTATGGCTGAGAAGGTTCTTAGAAAAGATTTTGATAAGTCACACAGGTCATACAAAGGATATCAGACCTGAATCAGGAGATGGTAAAAATAAGGAGTTAAGAAACTAACCAAGAAAGCGTGGTATTATATGTGGTGTTTAAGAAGGTTCTGGACATCAAGTTAACTATTGAAATTATTTAGTAATCAGCATCAAATTTTGAAATAGCTATTAGTAGTGGGGGTGCTAGGAATGTGCAATGTACACACATATGTACACGATAAGCCAAGAACACGGCAATCCTAGTCCTTTAAAGTTATTTTTCAAATAAAATAATTTGAAGACAAATCCAAGTCATCATTTTCATGTGAATGAGTTATTTAACACTTTGTAATCATCTTTCTCATTTTTTTCTTGAACAAATTCACATGCTCCTTACACAATTTGGAATTGTAACTGATTTAATATTCTCCCTCTCTCCAGTATCTATCTCTCTCCATTTCTTTCTTTCCCTTTCCCCCTCTCCTTTTAAAAAATGGCATGCAAAAAAATGTCAGTGTATTAACTATATATATATGTCTTTTTGTCTGTTGCACACACATATGATTTTCAACCTTCAAGCATAAAATGTAATAACATGATATTTAAATAGTAACATGGTTTTAAGTTAAGGTATTCCAATGATGCTGAAGCTGAAGCTGCAATACTTCGGCCACCTGATGCAGAGAGCTGACTTATTGGAAAAGACCCTTATGCTGGGAAAGACTGAAGGCAGGAAGAGAAGTGAGCGACAGAAGATGAAATGATTAGATAGAATCACTGACTCAATGGACATAAATTTGGGCAAACTCTGGGAGATAGTGAAGGACAGGGAAGCCTGGTGAACTGCAGTCCATGGCATCGCGAAGAGTAGGACATCACTTAGCAACTGAACAACAGCCGCTTTCCTATGATGTATCTTTTGTAAAATCAAATAATTATAAACTAATGCATATTTTGAAATGTTTGTATTTCTTCCTAAAGAATTATAATGACTTGTAATTACTATTCCCATGCTAAATATATACAGCTTTGAATTGCTAATCTCTGATACCTTATTGACAAAGTCAATTATATTGTAAAATATACAACAATATATTCATTCATGTATTTATTCATTCATTTAGATTCACATAACAAATATTTTTAACCACTTACTCTGTAATCAGCACTGTACCACTCAATTAATCCTGATGCCTGCTTTCATGGAGCTTAAAATTTATCAGGAAAAACAGACAATGCAATGCAATGCATGAGGGATCAAATAATTAAAATATAGCTTGGATTTCTCCAGCATTCTTCTGCATGCAAACTTCCCCTTCTCTTGTCCACACACACAAAAAAGTAAGAAACACAATTCAACAGCCAGGAGACTAAAAGAATCACATAAATCTTTATTACAGCATTTCTTAAAAGAACAAATAAGTGGGGGTTATATAGGTATTATACAGATAGCATCCCAATAGTTTTGTCTAGGCATCTCTCTTTCCTTCAGATTTTTTCACACTTTTAGCAGTAATTAATATTCTCTCCTCCTTTTTTGATAACCCGTCTCCTACTCCCTTTGTGTTTAATCAGTCCCCTACTACAATCTTCTTCCAATTTCTGTACTTCCTTTACACTTTTCTCTTGTTTCCCAACAGATAACCCAACTTTCTTTTGGAAGAGTATTTCATCTTCCATTTTACCACCTATTCCTTGAGAATTAACCTGGTTAGTGAAATCTCTTACCACCTTAAGGTGGGCAAAATGTTAAGTGTCATAAGAATACATTGTGCAGTACCAAACACATACCTGAAACATGAAGGATAGAAAAAGAATAGGTAGGAATTATCAGGAACATCTTCTAATCAAATGAAGCATCTTGTAAGAATAACAGAGAAAGAGGCCATGACTCAGTGTGGACATAGAATGGTAAGATGCTCAATCATGAAGTTCCTACTGAACCATATTAAGAAATTTGACCTTATTATGTTTGCATTTTCATATTTATTTATGTTATTATTTAATCCTGGCCTATAGTCCCATCTAGATGGAAGTAGCTATGCAACAGAACCCTTGACTGGTTTTTTCCACTATTATGCCCCTAGTACCTAATGGCATCTGAAACCCAGAATTGCTCAATAAATATTGATTTGGTAAATGAAGAGTTAATAGTAGATTTAAGCTCTAAATATAGTTGTGAAAACAGTAAATTTATCCAGATGTGAGACATCCCAGGTAGATCTCAGAATGGGACAAGGGAGTCTAGTTCATTGTGAGGAAAGTAGATAAAATAATTAGGTATTTTATATTAGAATGGGATGAAGAATATGTGGAGGCTGAAAATAAAATAAACTGACATAGCAATTGAAGTCCTTAGTAAGTTTTAAGCAGAAGAGTATTGAGAAAAGAAGGGGAATAGAGCTAGAGAGTAAAGAGGCTTTGACGAGAGGATGGATATCCGGATGGATGGATGGATGGATGGATGTAAAAACAGTGATTCATACTGAAGCAGCTCTGGATGATATTGATAAAATCTAAGGCATAGATGTAGCCTTGGACGGCTAATGTGAACTGGATGTCTTTGGAGATCCTGAGGTCCATGAAGAGAGAACACAGTGACATCAGATTGATAGCAGAATCTGGGTGAAATAAATTGTGAGTTATACACCAAGGAGGTCCTTACAGGAAAATGAGGCAGCTAAAGGGAAACAGAGCAATATTATAGTGTGGAAGTACCAACAGCAACAAAAAAACTGGCCAACATCTACAGCTGACGTGTAAGGATTCTAGAGACAAACAGGGGAGGAGAAGACCGTAGAATTGATACCTTCAAGCAAGAGAATAGTTACATGTAAGTCAAGGAGAAGATGGAGAAGTTCAGAGAAGTAGCTGAGATGATGGGAGAGTTTGTTGAGCTTTGTCCCAAGAGATATAATTAAAAAGTTGGGGAAGAAGGAAAGAGAAGCAATCAGCAGAGGAAGAAGAGAGAATAAGAGCAAATGAGAAACCCGACGGTTTGGGCATTGACCAGAAATAACAGGGTTGAGAAACATGGAGTTAGCTGGCTACTCCGACTGAATAATGAGGATAGGAAGTGCAGCAGGTGCTTCCGTCTCGCAGAACACTGCTTACCCTGGCCATAATCACTTCCAAAAAATTCCTAGGATTATTACTGGTCCTTCTGGAAGGATTTGGGTGGATTGGGTGAACTCTACCAACTCCTAGCACAAAACTTCTCCAGTGTGGTCACAGGTCTGGCATATGTATGCTGAACCAGACTGACCCTCCAAGGCATGGTCTATTGCTGCCAAGGACAGAAGTCAAAACAGCCTGAAGAATCATGCTTTCTACTCACTATAAATACTTGCCAGTTCTCACCGGTGAGACCATGGTTCGACATGACACACTTCACAACATTTATAGACCTTCTGACTGATAGTTGACTAGTATTTGTTATAACTGCATCTTTCAGGCAGATCAGCCATCTGAATGAGCTTGACAAAGGCCATCTCTTCCAGTGGTTAGGCATTTGGGAATCCATGTTTTCAGAAGGAAGCATGTCAGGCCAGTGCTCCAAATGTTGAGGATAAACAAGTAGAATTTTCTGGAATCTGTGATTTGAGTCATTGACAGTTATCTTCATATACATTCTCTCTGACAGAGAAAGATTATGGAGGGTTTTCAACTTGCCAACAATTTCTGTACGTTAATGTACTTTGGATATTTTCCAAAATGCTTATCTGAAGAGAAAGGCTTATTATTGCCTGGATAATAGCGCTTTTTCCTAAGGCCTCACTTTTGTGGATCACACATTGCTATCCTTCTACTATGCTTGCTCACCACTGAATATTACCATGATGAATTAAATGGGTGTTTTTCTTTATTCTAAATCAGTGCCAGAGATCAAAAAGCTGCTAAAAATCCTTTTCACAAGACTGCCTCCCAGAAAAGGATGAATTAGTTATTCTCACCAACAGATACATTCTGTTGTACTTTATCACTTTCTACGATCCAACGACTTGAACCTGTGCCAAGCTAATTAGCTAGTTCAGTGATTGTTATATTAAGAGTCCAAATAAGCCCAAAGAGGTCACCCTCTTCATACTCAAGTACAGCTTTATCACTTTTCTCACCAATCAGAAAGTGGCATAAAGTTTCCCAACAACTAAACGCAATATATTATCTTCATATAGATACTTCACAGTTTTTTTAAAGGATTTGTATCATTTGTTTTATTCAGGAACATCATAAGTATTCCTACTCTGTAAAGAAATAGGCATTGGTTAGCTATTTCATTTTAAAATTGCTTTTATCAACTTCATAAATGTAAGTGAGCTTCTAATCTGTGTAAGGCACACAGCGCTTGGGGAAATTGCCCTTTAATGAAGCAGAATAATTTATAATTTCCTCCTTTCTTATTAGGAACATTGACAGGATTGGCCTTTTACAATTAGCATGATAATTCTTTGATTTTTATCTTTTCTTAATAATTATTTTTTAAAACATGGCCAAGCCAAATACATATCAAGACCCTTTGCCTTGAGTTTTTCTTCTGGCATAAGTTATAAACCACCAAACCTCTGCAGTGATGAATTGTTTATCTCTGTGGAGAACCCAGTGTTCTGATGTTAGTGGGGAAGTAGTGTCTTGAGGAAGTAATGATGCTCCGAGACTCAGAACCCTAGACCTGCTTTTTAATACTTGTCTGTCATCTCTGTCAGGTAAATAGATCAAAATTTTTTTGGTTGTCTGCTTATTTGTTGGCCATTTTCAAACTTACCTGTATTTGCCTTTTTTTTTTTTTTTTTCAGTAATTTCATGCTTTCTGCATGCTAACAACTCCTTCCTGCCTAGGTAGTCCACAGTCCAGAGTTTGAGAGCTATAATTATGTCATTCAGTGGTAGCTCAGCTAGTAAAGAATCCATCTGCAATGTAGGAGACCCAGGTTTGATTCCTGGGTTGGGAAAATGCCCTGAAGAAGGGAACAACTACTCACTACAGTATTCCGGCCTGGAGAATTCCATGGACTCTATAGTCCATGGGGTGGCAAAGAGTTGGACATGACTGAGCAACTTGCACACACGAAACAGATAAATGTCCCTTAGAATGACTTATTAAATTGCTTTCTAATGGTTTCTCACATCTTTAATTCTGATCCAATGTCTTGACTTAGAGCTATGACTCAGGTATTAATGGCTTTGGTAGAAAAATAGTAACTTGTCTCACTTTCCACAAATTGTAGTGGAGACCTTTTTTCCTAGACATTTATATTTTAGAGATTTTAAACTATTAATAGTAAGCAGTGAAGATCCAATATTTGTTTATTCCTGCTGTTCCCTTTGTTCATCCTGTTTACTCCAACACATTTTCTGTCACACTAAACACACTTTGAAATGGATCGCTATCTTTAATGAGTCTTTAGAAATCATTAACACCTACCCTTAACTGAGTCAGTGCACCTAACCACCTTCTAGAGTTTTTGATAAAAGGAAGCTTTATTTTCTGTTTGTCTTGGTTGAACTTGTTGCCCTTACCTGTACCACTACTATGATGTGAAGTGACAGAATAAAATGACTTCTTGTTTGTGTATCTCAAAGCTAAAATCAGAGCAATGCTAGGGATCTTCCAAATAAAGTCAACATTGCCTGTTGTAATTTACACCTATTGACATGGTAACAGCTAACTCAAGAGCATTGCCTGTCAACTTCCACTTTAGGCCACATTTTCAATTGTCACAGGGGAGAAAGCACAATTCTTAATTGCTTTTCTCCTGTTTTATTAATATGTTCTTCCACAGGGCTGCTACACATTTTATATCTAGATGTCTGAAGTAATTTTTTTCTATCTTCTTCTAAGCATTGTGTTCTGATTTTTCTTTACATTGATAAAGCAACTGTAGCTGGAAAAAGTAGATTGGTATTAAAGATAGTAAAAAGCAAACTACCAATTATATATAAAGTTTTGCTAATTTTAAGATAGTAGTACTAGACTGAGATATGGAATAAATTATCTGTTAATGATAAGCTTATTTCAAGAAAATAAGTACAATTATTTTATTAAGACTTCTCATGTAACCATTTTTATGCAGATGGTAAGGTATAGCTTACCATCGACTTGGACATGAATTTGAGCAAACTTTGGGCAACAGTGGAGAGCAGAGGAATCTTGTGTGCAGCAGTCCATGGGGTTGCAGAGTCAGACTTAGAAACTGCACAACAACATGGCTATGACTAGACTGTCATGTAATTTATAAAGGGCTATGTGTTTATCAGACAGAATAAATACACTGTAAATTCACCCTTGGAATTCCCTGGTAGCTCAAATGGTAAAGAGTCTGGCTGCAATGCAGGAGACCTGGGTTTGATCTCTGGGTTGGGAAGATCCCCTGGAGAAGGAAATGGCAACCCACTCCAGTATTCTTGCCTGGATAATCCCATGGATGGAGGAGCCTGGCAGGCTACAGTCCATAGGGTCGCAAAGAGTTGGACACGCCTGAGTGACTTCACTTTCACTTTCAAATTCACACTTATCCATATAAATGTCATAGACAGAATGCATTGTTAGCATTGCCCTTGCCAGACCTATCAAATACACTCAAATGCATGAGAGTGATAGAAGAATAGCAAAGTGTTTGGCATTTTGATCGAGTCAGTTCTATGAACGCTGAGAATGGAGCAGGAAGTCCTGAGGCACTATTGGGCTATGGGCTGAAAATGAAAATCAACACTGACCATTGACAGGGTGTGTTATTGACAAGTTCCCTGGCAAAGTGTTAATGAGTTACTGTGGCACTGTTCAGCTAAATAATAAAAAGCAGAATGAGAAGAGTGATACTTACGTGTTGCTAACTGGTTATCAGGAAGTTGGAGACACTTTTTTAGTGTGAAAGTCACTCAGTTGTGTCTGACTTTTTGCGACCCCATGGACTGTAGCCAGCCAGGCTCCTCTGTCCATGGAATTCTCTAGGCCAGAATACTGGAGTGAGTATTCTTTTCACTTCTCCAGGGGATCTTCCCAACCCAGGTGTTGAACCCAGGTCTCCAGCATTGCAGGCGGAATCTTTGCTGCCTGGGCCACCAGGGAAACTTGCTAATTTGTAAGGGAAGCCTACTAATCTGTAGCCAGGAACACACTGTAATTTGTAGTTTTTGCCTATTTCCAAGGCCAATTTCAAGCTTCCAAACTGATGGTGCAAGATGTAGAGCTGGGAAAGACGTACACATTCTCACCTTGTGAGCTGGTCCCAGTGGTGTCTATTCTTCCCCTAAATGAAGTAACCATTATGAACCCTGGTTGAGAGTACTGCATTGAAGTGCACTGATACCATTAAATCTGTCCTATAAGCCTTGACAGATTTTTGATGTTTCCAAGATCTATCTGGAGTACTTATGTGAAGACTGCTCTGAAACTATTTTTAACCCTGGTAGAAAACCATTCATTACCTCTCAGTATACTACAGACTTTATGCCTCTTTCTTGCTCCCCCTGAAATAAAAATGAAATCAAACCAACCAAATAACACTACTTTTTTTTTTGGTAATCAATGGATGCATTTTAAAAGAAATTGTTTATATTTTGTATTTAAAATTAAACACAGTTTATTCTATTTTTTCATAACTATTTTATGTTCAGTGTTTGCTCCATTCTAGAAAGTAATTGTCAACTTTCCCAAAAATGAACAGATTTTATCTCTTTAGTGAAAATTAAAGAAATAAGGTCCTCAGGACATCTTTTGAGTTCTCATGAAACACAGGAGACATCTACAGAAATTTAACCAGGAGTACAATTGTAATTTATATTTGCTACACATTTATTTCCTGGACTGTGGATTTGAGCCACACTGAAAAGAAATACAAAGACTTTAACAATTGGTATTATCAAATGTCAGGTTAATCTTAATTGTGTATATTGAGATCTTTTCAAACCTTTCATCAGTAGCAGCTTTGGTACTTCCTTTATCTAACTACTAATCAGATCTACTATTTATCCAGGTCTTGTTGAATAAACAAAATTTGCATGGCAAATCTGAGAAGAGTGCTTTAAACTTCAGTTATCTTTTGCTAAGGGGTGAGTTTATGGCAAGGGAAGTCTCATAAACTCCTATCAGACTTCTCCAGGCCTTTGCCATAATAAGACTTTTTCTCTTTATTTGGACTTTCTGATATCCAGATTCCTTTTAGTCCCTATCAAAGCAGATGTGTGTGTGTGTGTGTGTGTGTATCTGTACTAAAGATCTGATATTGATATTAAATCTCCCTCTAGCCTTTGCCTTTGTTTTAGATAAGTGCCCAGACCAAGGCAGTGTAATCTGAAAAATGTAGTTTTCTTTTTCTGCCCCATCTGTTCCATCTGCAAATGTTTAAATGTGCTTCCAGCTTCCTTTTAAAACACATAACCATTAACACAATGCACATTATTTTATAGCCCTGAACCACTGAAGCCTTTTCAAGGCAAGTCTTTGCAAGGTGGTGTTGATCACTTACTAAGGCCAGAGCTCATTTTCTGTATCTTTGTAGCAAACACCCACCTCTTCCCTCTGTTTCCACTTTGATTGTTTTATATCTAATTCTGTGCTTGAAGATGTGCTGAGCTCTGCCATGGATTTCTCCACATGAAAGCCTACTGGGCCGTGGAACAGCCAACACTGTGGATATTGCTCCCAAGTTAATGTTTCTTATTGAGGCACAGAGCTCAGTAAATGTCACTTTGGGTTTTCTGTTCCTTTTGGATGAATCATATTTTAGGAGAATAAGAAGAGAAAAAGCAAAAAGTATGTGCACCTTGAGCACTGTCAAAGCTAGGTCTATAAATGCTTTCAACAAAGAAGTTATTCTTGAGAGAAGGATGTAACAATGCCCACTCCGTTTTCCAACAGCACTATTCTATTCTTTTCCCCTAACTTTCCTTTCTCCCTATTCTTTTTGTCGTTTTACTTTTGAAAATGTGAAAGTGTTAGTTGCTCAGTCATGTCCGACTCTTTATGACCCCATAGAATGTAGCCCGCCAGGCTCCTCTGTCCATAGAGTCTTCCAGGAAAGAATACTAGAGTGGGTCACCATTTCCTACTCTAGGGGATCTTCCCAACTCAGGGATCAAACCCAGGTCTCCTGCATTGCAGGGAGATTCTTTACCATCTGAGCCACCAGAGAAGCACTAATATTACTTTGTCCATTACAAATTCTTTCCCTTTTCTTATCATCATTAATATTGTTTTCTAGGCTTTAATGTACACTTTTGACTTTATTTGAAGTTATTGTTGTTGTATAATCTAATTTTTGTATTATCCAAGTGAAGAAAACTGTCTTCCCTTAAGATTTGTTAACTCATCTCTTTCTCCTCTTCCTTTAACTTTACTCTTTAACCACAGACTTCCTTTCTTCTTCTAAACTTTATGCAATCACCAGCTGAAAAACTGTCCAGAGAGTTATAAATATAATCTGTTGGGAAATAAAAATTTTAACGGTATACTCATCTGCTTTTTCTCCTAACCTCAGGAAAACTCTCCGCAGGCAGCCTGGGCTCCAAGACTCCTGATGAGCTCGTTTTGACGATGTAAAGATACACAGTGTAGCATTCCCTAAGACACCCATGTCTTCCTAGCATCCACATGGGAAACTGGTTCCTTCAAGGGCATTCTTGACCATCTTCTTGAATGAAATGCTGCCTTTGGTGATGTGATGTGATGAAAGGCCACTCTTATCTCTGCCAAAACACTCTCACAATTTTAGACTGTGTCCTATCCATAATCTTTCCATAGTTATTCATTCACTCAATAAATAGCACTGTGCTGGACATTTACATTTGAAATAATATTGTGTCATTTATCTCAATTATTATGCATAGGAAAGTATTATATAGTATAAAAGGAGCCATGTTATAAATTGTAAAGGAAAACCCATAAGAAAGATACCTAGAAGCCAAGTGGCAAGGCATATTATCCAAAAGAATGAATGTTATACTTAGGTCTTCCATAACAGCAAAGACTAAAAAATGGCTGCTTTTTGCAAAAGAAATGCCATAGCAAGGGATAAACTATATTAATATGCTGATGCCTCCAAAGTTCCTTAGGTTTGAGATATTTGTTGAATCAATGAATGCAACCTATTAATTGTTCCATTTAGTTTATGAAAATAATCAAAAGTAATTTTGTCATCTGTCTTATCCTGAGAATGTAACAGCATTTAATTCTAGTATACATTGGTATATTATTGGCTTTTCAAAGTTGAGTATATGAAAGTTACAGTCAGATGTGTGTTTTGACTCCTGTAAAAGGAGTCAAAAGCAACCTAATTTGATTATTAGCATTGTGCTTTAGGTGATTGGACGCCATTTGATCAGGAAAGAGGAATTAAGTTGATTTGACAGCTCTCCAATTTTGCTTTTACAGTTATTGATTCATTGAATCCAGGATTTTCCATTCAAGGATTGCACTTGAAAAAGTCAGTGATGGGCGCATGTAGCCTAATCACATTTCACTGTCCATTTTCTGTGGGTAATGATAAATTTCACTACCCAGGTCAATTTTGGTCCAATTTCCTCTAATAGAATTCAACCTAAAGACCATCAGATTAAAAGCAGTTTCTTTCATAAGATGTATTAAAAGGGGAAAATGAACTAGAGGCATTTTGCCTTATAATTTTGGTTTAGATGATATTTGAGTTTTACTATCAAAATAATCAGGACTTAGGATAGTGTGTGGGAGTCTAGGGGGGAAAAGATTCTTTTCATGATTAATTAGAGAATTTGTTCAGAGAACCATGTGTATTTTGAAATTGAAAATATTTTAGATACCAATAAAGTTTTTCTCCATTTCTCAGACAAAAGATCAAATTCATATGGACCAGAGTATGAAAGGCAATTTTTTCTGGGACAATTTCAATATATCTTGGTGATTTATCATGCAGAGTACCTCAGCTTAATATTGTACTAGTAAATGAACATATATATACATATTTTTTTTTTCTGGAATGTATGACCACATATTGCAATATTTTATGTATTTAAATTGGAACTTAAGTTAGCTTTCCAATACTTGTATTTTTCATGTCTTTGTCCATCCAATTAACAAATTAGAAACATAATTGCCAAAATGCACAGTGAATTGCTTTAGAGGGTTAGTATTGTGTATGTACCCAGAAGCCAATTATGTTTGTAGGATTTGGAGACTGTGATGAACTGGACTCAGATTGATGTATGCAATTAAATTCTTTCTAACCTTTGTGTCAAGAGAATTGTTTAAGTATTGAAGAGTTAATGCTGGGAAATGAGTTTCATTTAAGGCACATAATTCCAGTGCCTTGGAAACACAGGGGGGTGGAAATCAATTAAGTATCAAAAACAAGAAAAAAACACTTATTCTGAAGTGTTGTTTATTTTGTCAATTTGTGAGAGAGAGAGAAGGAGAATTAGAAATTATCATCTATTCTGAACAGAGGTATGACATAGCATGCTGATAAATATTCAATTAAAGTTTTATCAAAAACCACAATGCATGTTAAATAAAATAAAAAATAATAATAATAAAGATGTGGGTCTATTCCAAGATTGGTTAGGTGAAAAAGAGTCAAGGGAAGGAATAAGGGAAGAAATAGGAGGAAAAAGTGAGAAATGAATGTGAGACTCAAAAACTATTAGAGTAGAGAAGATGAGATGGAGGATCAAATACTAGGAATTTAGATATTTGAATGCAAAGCTTAGATTATTCAGTTTATATCACCTCAGTATTTTTGCCATGAGAACCCCATGAATAGTATGAAAAGGCAAAAAGATAAGATACTTCCTAAAGAGGAACTCCCCAGGTCGGTAGGTGCCCAATATGCTATAGGAGATCATTAGAAAAATGACTTCAGAAAGAATGAAGAGATGGAGCCAAAGCAAAAACAACACCCAGTTGTGGATGTGACTGGTGATGGAAGCAAGGTCCAACATTGTAAAGAGCAATACTGCATAGGAACCTGGAATGTTAGATCCATGAATCAAGGCAAATTGGAACTGGGGAAAACCACTAGACCATTCAGGTATGACCTAAATCAAATCCCTAATGATTATACAGTGGAAGTGAGAATAGATTTAAGGGACTAGATCTGATAGACAGAATGCCTGATGAACTATGGACAGAGGTGCGAGACTTTATACAGGAAACTGGGAGCAAGACCATCCCCAAAAAAAGAAATGCAAAAAAGCAAAATGGCTGTCTGAGGAAGCATTAAAAATAGCTGTGAAAAGAAGAGAAGCAAAAAGCAAAGGAGAAAAGAAAAGATACACCCATTTGAATGCAGAGTTCCAAAGAATAGCAAGGAGAGATAAGAAAGCCTTCCTTAGTGATCAGTGCAAAGAAATAGAGGAAAACAATAGAATGGGAAAGACTAGAGATCTCTTCAAGAAAATTAGAGATACCAAGGGAGCATTTCATGCAAAGATGAGCTCTATAAAGGACAGAAGTTGTATCAACCTAACAGAAGCAGAAGATATTAAGAAGAGGTGGCAAGAACACAGAACAACTGTATAAGAAGGACCTTCATGACCCCGATAATCATGATGGTGTGATCACTCACCTAGAGCCAGGCATCTTTGAATGTGAAGTAAGTGGGCCTCAGGAAGTATCACTACAAACAAAGCTAGTGGAGGTGATGGAATTCCAGATGAGATATTTCAAATCCTAAAAGATGATGCTGTGAAAGTGCTGCACTCAATATGCTAGTAAATTTGGAAAACTCAGCAGTAGCCACAGGACTGGAAAAGGTCAGTTTTCATTCCAATCCCGAAGAAAGGCAATGCCAAAGAATGCTCAAACTAGTGCACAATTTCGCTCATCTCACATGCTAGTAAAGTAATATTCAAAATTGTCCAAGCCAGTCTTCATACATGAACTATGAAAATCCAGATATTCAAGCTGGATTTGGAAAAGGCAGAGGAACCAGAGATCAAACTGCCAACATCCTCTGGATCATTGAAAAAGCAAGAGAGTTCCAGAAAAACATCTATTTCTGCTTTATTGACTATGCCAAAGCCTTTGACTGTGTGGATCACAATAAACTGTGGAAAATTCTGAAAAAGATGGGAATACCAGACCACCTGACCTGCCTCTTGAGAAATCTGTATGCAGGTCAGGAAGCAACAGTTAGAACTGGACATGGAACAACAGACTGGTTCCAAATAGGAAAGGGAGTACGTCAAGACTATATATTGTCACACTGCTTATTTAGCTTATATGCAGAGTACATCATGAGAAATCCTGGGCTGGATGAAGCACAAGCTGGAATCAAGATTGCCAGGAGGAATATCAATAACCTCAGATATGCAGATGACACCACCCTTATGGCAGAAAGTGAAGAAGAACTAAAGAGGCTCTTGATGAAAGTGAAAGATGAGAGTGAAAAAGTTGGCTTAAAGCTCAACATTCAGAAAACAAAGATCATGGCATTCAGTGTATTACTTCATGGCAAATAGATGGGGAAACAGTGGAAACAGTGTCAGACTTTATTTTTGGGGGGCTCCAAAATCACTGCAGATTGTGACTGCAGCCATGAAATACAAAGAGGTTTACTCCTTGGAAGAAAAGTTATGACCAACCTAGAAAGCATATTAAAAAGCAGACATTACTGTGCCAACAAAGGTCCATCTAGTCAAAGCCATGGTTTTTCCAGTAGTCATGTATGGATGTGAGAGTTGGACTATAAAAAACGCTGAGCACTGAAGGACTGATGCTTTTGAACTGTGGTGTTGGAGAAGACTCTTGAGAGTCCCTTGGACTGCAAGGAGATCCAACCAGTCCATCCTAAAGGAAATCAGTCCTGAATATTCACTGGAAGGACTGAAGTTGTAGCTGAAACTCCAATATTTTGGCCACCTGATGCAAAGAGCTTACTCATTGGAAAAGATCCTGTTGTTGGGAAAGATTGAAGGCGGGAGGAGAAGGGGAAAACAGAAGATGAGATGGTTGGATGGCATCACTGACTCAATGGACCTGAGTTTGAGTTTCCCTGGTGGCTCAGAGGTTAAAGCATCTGCCTGCAATGTGGGAGACCTGGTTCAATCCCTGGGTTGGGAAGATCCCCTGGAGAAGGAAATGGCAACCCACTCCAGTATTCTTGCCTGGTGAATCCCATGGACAGAGGAGCCTGGTGGGCTACAGTCCACAGGGTCGCAAAGAGTCAGACATGACTGAGCGACTTTATTTCACTTCACTTCACTTCACTTCTGGGAGTTGGTGACTGAGTGACTGAACTGAACTGAATTAGTTTATTCAATACTTAGAGCTCCTCTCTTGCTCCTTTTAACTTCCCTGGTCGATCAGCTGGTAAAGAACCTTCCTGTCACCAGGAGAAGCAAGAGACAGGGGTCCAATCCCTGGTTTCATAAGATCCCCTGAAGAAGAAAATAGCAACTGACTCCAATATTCTTGCCTGGGAAATCCCTTTAACAGAGGAACCTGGCAGAGTTCAGTCTATGAGGTCTGCTCTCAAAAAGAGTCAGACATGACTGAGCGCATGAGCACACATACACATGCCTATAAAAGGGATAATTTCTTATGCAGTGAACAGAGCAAAGACAAGTTTAAGTTCACATGAAAATCAGATAAAGGAGCAACTCTACTCAGAGTTCCTCTTCAACACTTTCTACATCCCAAATAATTTATAAATAGCATTCTGCTAGTGTTTGTGTTGAAAATTCTTACAAGATATATTCTGAAAGATTTATTGAAGTTAATATAGGCAGCCCTTACTTTGCTAGATGGTATAGAACTGTAAAATTGATCAAGCAAACTGAAATTGGGCAGAAATCTTAATATGAAATGAAAAAAATTAAGATTGCTCCATGACCTTTAAATTTTGAAGTCAAAACATTAAAGATCCTCTTCAGTTCAGTCGTTCAGGTGTGTCTGACTCTTTGCGACCCCATGAACTGCAGCTCGCCAGACCTCCCTGTCCATCACCAACTCTCGGAGTTCACTGAAACTCACATCCATCAAGTCAGTGGTGCCATCCATCCATCTCATCCTCTGTCGTCCCCTTCTCCTCCTGCTCCCCAATCCCTCCCAGCATCAGAGTCTTTTCCAATGAGTCGACTCTTCGCATGAGGTGGCCAAAGTACTGGAGTTTCATTCCTTCCAAAGAACACACAGGACTGATCTCCTTTAGGATGGACTGGTTGGATCTCCTTGCAGTCCAAGGGACTCGTGTGAGTCTTCTCTAACACCACAGTTCAAAAGCATCAATTCTTCGGTGCTCAACCTTCTTCACAGTCCAACTCTCACATCCATACATGACTACTGGAAAAACCATAGCCTTGACTAGATAGACCTTTGTTGGCAAAGTAATGTCTCTCCTTTTTAATATGCTATCTAGGTTGGTCATAACTTTCCTTCCAAAGAGTAAGCGTCTTTTAATTTCATGGCTGCAGTCACCATCTGCAGTGATTTCAGAGCCCCCCAAAATAAAGTCTGCCATTGTTTCCACTGTTTCCCCGTCTATTTCCCAAGAAGTGATGGGACCAGATGCCATGATCTTCGTTTTCTGAATGTTGAGCTTTAAGCCAACTTTTTCGCTCTCCTCTTTCACTTTCATCAGGAGGCTTTTTAGTTCCTCTTCACTTTCTGCCATAAGGGTAGTGTCATCTGCATATCTGAGGTTATTGATATTTCTCCCGGCAATCTTGATTCCAGCTTGTGCTTCTTCCAGCCCAGTGTTTCTCATGATGTATTCTGCATATATGTTAAATAAGCAGGGTGACAATATACAGCCTTGACGTACTCCCTTTCCTATTTGGAACCAGTCTGTTGTTCCGTGTCCAGTTCTAACTGTTGCTTCCTGAGCTGCTTTTCTCAAGAGGCAGGTCAGGTGGTCTGGGATTCCCATCTCTTGAAGAATTTTCCACAGTTTATTGTGATCCACACAGTCAAAGGCTTTGGCATAGTCAATACAGCAGAAATAGATGATTTTTTCTGGAACTCTCTTGCTTTTTCAATGATCCAGTGGATGTTGGCAATTTGATCTCTGGTTCCTCTGCCTTTTCTAAAACCAGCTTGAACATCTGGAAGTTAACGGTTCACATATTGCTGAAGTCTAACAGAAGCAGAAGATATTAAGAAAAGGTGGCAAGAATACACAGAAGAACTGTACAAAAAAAGATCTTCAGGACCAAAATAATCACGATGGTGTGATCACTCACCTAGAGCCAAACATCCCAGAATGTGAAGTCAAGTAAGCCTTAGAAAGCATCACTATGAATAAAGCTAGTGGAGGTGATGGAATTCCAGTTGAGCTATTTCAAATCCTGAAAGATCTTCTTACCTGTTGGTAATTTCCCTTTTGGTCTGTTATAAACCAATAGGGAAATTTAAAATAAATAAATAAAACACATTTATTTAGCATACTGTAATTTAAGACATCAAAAATATTGAGAATTAAGGTGTTTTTATGAAAACATTAATATAGGTCTTGCCTTCCTGCTACATAAGCTATGCTATGGAATGGGCATTTTTTCTATGCCTTTTAAATGATCATACTCCTTTCTAAGTTTGGATCAACTTCTGACTATTTTTTGTGCTCTCATCGAAATGAAATATCTGTGAGAATTCCTTTAATGTGGAATATTTTGCCAACATCACTTCCTCTGAGACATCTTCAACATTTTCTTCATAACCATGTTTATTATTTATGTCAGCAAGTTTGCTTTTACTAGGTACCTTTGACTGTATATTGTGGAGGGTAACTGTGTTGACAAATCCCACAGATAGTTTTTCCTTCTAAAATTCCATTAATGCTTGATTTGAGTTTCACTTCCAGCATCATGACTTTCCAGTTCTTCACTATACATTGAATTTCTAATTTAATTTTACTGTGGTAAAAATACAACATGAAATTCACATTTTTAGTGTATATTATTGTACAATGTTGGAGAGCAGAGCTCTAGAATTTGTTCATCTTATGTTAACTGAAACTTCATACTCATTGAACAATTTCCCTTTTTTCCCTCTTCATATCACCTGGTAAACACCATTTTTTTTTTTTGGCTGCCTTTATGACTTTCACTATTTTAGATGCATCATTTAAGTGGAATCATGCAGTGTTTCTGCGATTGGCTTGTTACACTCAGTGTAATTTCCTCAAGATTCATCCATGTTATTGCATATTGCAGAATTTCCTTCATTTTTAAGGACTGGATAGTATTTCATGTTTTGTTTATATGCCACATTTTTTTGTCTATTCATCTGTCAAAGAACCTTTAGGTTGTTTATTATACCTTTTGGCTATTGTGAACAATTCACCTATGGACACAGAAGTCTTAACAGCTCTTTGAGAGCCTGATTTCAGTTCTTTCATATAAATACTTAGAGGTGAGACTGTTGGATCATATAGTAGTTTTAAATTTTTGAGGGATTTTTATAGTTTTTTCTATTGCACTGACACTATTTTGTGTTTCCACCAACAGTGAGCAAGGGTCCAATTTTTCCATATCCTTATCAACATTTGTTATCTTTTGTTTTCTTGATAAAAAACATACTGACAGGTATAAGGTGATTTTTGTTGACTAAATTTCTCTGTCAATTATCCTTTTTTTTTTTTTTGTAAAATGGCTCCTGGATTTATCCCAGGGAGACAAGTAGTCAACACAGCAAGCTAGCTATACATGAATATAATAACAAATGCACAATGACCAATTGTTGACAGACTTTGGAGGAAGTGGCATAAATTGTTGTATGTCACGATGCACATCTTTTGTTTATGGAGTGACTTGTGAGCAGAGTTAATAGTGAAACTTGCACTTCATGACATTGCAGTTAATATACCATGTAAACTGGAATTTGAACTGTTTTGTTGGGGGGACTGTATTTATTTAACTAAACTGAGATAAATCATTTCAGAAATATGTGCAATAAGGACTACCTGTACATAGAAAACCACTTGAAATGTTAGCTATAGAGTTCTAGTAAAACTCTTTATCTTTTTATTAATCAGAGGCCACAAAATATTGGATTTTCAAATGTTGACGACTTGAGCTACTATGAGAAAATTGACTAATGTATGGTAACTTTATTTGTCTTTTGTTGATGATGTCAATTGAAAAACTGTATAACAAGCTTCAGAAAACAGTAAATCTTCTGGTCAGATCATTAATGAGAGTCTTCTATCAATCATGAAATTTTATAGCTTGAAAGGACCTTTGAAATAATTTCATTTCATTTAACAGCTGAGTAAGCCTCTTTCTTGAAGGGTTCTGAGTATTGTCCATGGTTATAAGCTAGTTAGATGTACAACAGGAACACATTTGACCTCTCCAACCTATTTTTCACAAGCTTGAATGTCAATTATTAAAGAAAAATCTTCAAATATATTTTCAGGAATTAGAGAATGTAGTGTCAGAGAGTAAAGTGAATAATTGCATTGCATTATGTTTAAAATACTATTTATAACAGACTTCTATAGATATAGGTGCTTTTGTTTTACACTATGAGGTCTAAAAAACTCAAATAATTAATGCATCTCCATTTTAAAATTATACACACACACATAAACACAAAAGCTTCAGGCTAAGGTCCATGGGGTCACAAGAGGTCTTCTAGAATATATGTAGATAACTAACTATTCTGGATTCTCCCTTTTATTCTTGAGTGCTATGCTGTGCTGTGCTTAGTTGCTCAGTCATGTCCAACTGTTTGTGACCCCATAGACTGTAGCCTGCCAGGATCCCCTGTCCATGGGGATTCTCCAGGCAAGAATACTGGAGTGGGTTGTCAGGCATTACTCCAGGGTATCTTCCCAAACCAGAGATCAAACCCAGGACTCCCACATTGCAGGCGGATTCTTTACTGTCTGAGCCACCAGGGAAGATGCCAAAAAGGAAAGTCATATCTAGTCAGGCACTAGAAGAATCTTGTGCCCACAACTAGTTCCACACCATAATCCTATATTGGCATAAAACTTTACAATAAAGAGGCTTTTTCTTTGCATCACATAATGATAGTTCCCATCAAGGAATATTGTGTTGAGCACATGGAACTCTGCTCAGTGTTATGTGGCAGTCTGGATGGGAGGATGAGTTTGGGGGAGAATGGATCATGTGTATATATAGCTGAGTCATTTCATTGTTCACCTGAAACTACCACAACTTTGATAATCAGCTATACCCCAATACAAAATAAAACGTTTGAAAAATGTGAGTAGTTCCTTCCCAGGTTATTTAATTAATCCTCTAACCAAGGGGCCTGTGAACTTTTTCTGCATGAAGACAGACAGTAAATATTTGAGGTTTTGCATGAAATATGGTCTTTATGGCAACTGCTCAACTTTGCCTTTGTAGCAAAAAAAAAAAAAAAAAAACACACACACAGCCATAGATAGTATGGAAGTAAATAAATGTGGCTGTGTTCAAGTAAAACTTAACAGATAAGGCTGGATTTGGCACAGTAGGCATAGTTTGCTTACTCCTGATCTAACCCATTAGATGTAGGGGATATCACAGGTCATAGCTAAGAGAATCTGTGTAGGTTCTCTTTTAATTCTGTGATAAATTCTCCCTAATTGCACATATTTTAAAAGGAGATATCCTGAATGCCTGAATACTACAATAGCTAATAAATTAATGAACTACAAATAACTCATGAACTCCAACTAGTTTATACTTACATTTCTTGCCAAAAAAAAAAAAAGGTTCCAAAAGACAAAAAGAGTACACAAAGTGAGGTGTACTTAGAGGGATATACATCTTAAATTTACCTTATGCTGTAACATAGAACACACATTCAAGAAAGAAGGGGATGTGAGTAGTATCAAATAATAAAACAGTGCCAAAGAAGATGAAGAATTTTAAAAGGCCATTGGATTTGGCAATTAGGAGGCCATTGGTAAACTTTAAGAAAGCAGTTTAATAGAATTGTTGAGGCAGAAACTAAAATGCAAAATATTTAAACCTTATAATAATGAGATGTAGAAGATCTTCTCATAATAAACAGTTTAAAATGCACACAATCCCAATATTATCTTTATTTAAACACGTAACCAGAATAATTTTAAACCAGTTAAATAAACGTATTATCAAAGTAGGTTTGCTTGCAGCATGCTATTTTTTCTGTGTGCATACACATACTACTAATTAAATTCCCTATGCCACACTTGAATTTAAAGTTATGACCTGTGATCTCAAATTGACTTCCTGACAATAATGATTAGAGTGGTGGGTGAGCCGCACAAATTTACTGATAATCTCTGTAGTAAAGTCAATGACTCTTTTTCCCAAAGAGAGAATCAGTTATTTTAAAACAGCAGGCTCCCACTGACATACTTTCTTAATCCACTTTATTTTCTAGTCACGGATATATGGCAAATTTTTGTTTTCATGACACTTGGCATTTGATTTTGAGTATCATGAAAACCAGCTCAAGATAGATAAATAAATGATATTACCCTGGTTTCCATTTGATTTCTACTTTACATGAAAAAAAAATAGAATTTTTAACTTGAATATGGGACTATAAATAATTGTAAAGAAATGTGTGTCATTTTAATATTGTTTATAATTCTTTTGTTTCAGTGATTATTTCAGTCTTTTGTGTTATTCAAGCCAATTTGACTACTTTGTCTAGAAGGTAGTCTTCTTATTTCTGCCACCCAAAATTCAAAAGTAAAAATATCTGATTTTGACTTTTGAGGTGGGGTAGGAGTTATTATGTCTGCCTCTTCCTGCTCATCTTGATTGCTCTCCAACTCTCTAAATCTCCATTTGAGCTCAAAAACTAGAATGTCACATGTCTGATGGATTTCTGTTTTCTGAGTTTTATAAAGAAATTTAGTATAAATTCAATATGTTTCCATCGTAAATCTAATATAAACTTTGGTTTTCTATGGGAAAAGATATGATAGGCTATAAAGATATATGATGCCTCTTTTATTTTTATTTGGAGACATTGTAGAATAGTTCCAAGGAATTAAATTGGCCCTGAATATTTGTTATTTGTATCCTTATGTTGTGTCAATATCGTAGGAAACACAGAAGTAACTTGTGACTCAAAGATTGATAGAGGACAGCTTCTATTATCTTGTAATTCACATTTATGGGGCAACAAATAAACCAATGTGATAAATTTATTGTTAGAGGTATGAATACATAGCTATGGTAGAATAGAGGGAGCTTTAATTTGCTTAATTTAATAATTTTCTAATATCTAGGTTTATCTATATTAGCCTGAATACAAAATGATGTTTCTGTATCAAATAGACTATCTCTCTAAATCCCAGTCCCCCATCTGAGGCAGAGAGATGAGAGCCATTTGGTTATGCCTATGTGTACAAAGGGAAGGGGTTTATACCACAGGAGAAGAACTCCAAAATTATGAATCTTGAAGTTGAAATGGAAACTGCTACACAGCTCCCACCTTCCTCTCTTGAGAGAGGGCAAGAAACCAATCTCTCCAAAATTTTACAAGTTTTAAATGTAATATAAACTTGACTTTGAAATATAAGTATATATCTCCTCGGTTTCATTCCTCTTTGAAATGGAAACACATAGCCCTAGGGAGATAAATTTTTATGTATCTCTAAACATGTCTATCTATCCAATCATCCATTAACATTCAAAGGCATGTACTTTAACTGAGGTCCCAGTTTACCAGCTCAAAATACCCTAAGCGGAGAGAAACACACAAAAATATTTTCTGTAGAGTTTCACACAGTTGAGGAAATGTTCTGTTGTAGAGATATGGGTTCAATCCCTGGATCAGGAAGATGCCTGGAGGAGTGCATGACAACTCACTCCAGTATTCTTGCTCGGAGAATCCCATGGACAGAGGAACCCAGCGGGCTGCAGTCCATGGGTCGCAAAAAGTAGGTCACAACTGAAATGACTTAGCATGCAAGCATGCATCTCTTCTACAGAGACACAGAGTCCAGACTGTTGGATTTATGAGTTCACTACACAAAAGGGGAAAGGCTTTCCTGGCAGAGGGAAGAGAAGCACAGTTATTGGAAGATAAGACAAAGCATGATGAAATTCTTATCCAGTGTTTGATAGCTGTTATTTCTAACAAATGGAAGGTGAAGAGGAATTCAGTGTTTAAGGATATTGTGCCAAATTTACTCTATTTAGTTGAATTATTCATGTCAAAAATACCTTCATAAATTATCTGGATAATAAGCTTCAAGTAAGGAAAGTCAGGAAAATGTCATTTAGGAAGCATGTCATTCAATCAGCTGTTTGGTGAAAACATTGCAGAACAAAAAGCAACCATGGATCACAAGAATTTGCAGGCCTACTAATTCTAGTAAGAATTTGCATATCTGGTAATTTGAACTTCATTCTATAGGTACAGAGATTTCCCCTTAAAGTTTTCAAAAAGGAGATGCTGGGATTTTATTCGAGTTTTTGAAAGGGTACTGTGACATAATAGTTTTTAATGTATAAAGATAAGGAGATTTGAAACAAGGGGACAAATCTGGAATTTCAGAAGTCAACCAGAGGATTTAGAGGGTAGCTGAAGGAATAGCAATGGCACCCCACTCCAGTACTCTTGCCTGGAAAGTCCCATGGACAGAGGAGACTGGTAGGCTGCAGTCCATGGGGTTGCAGAGAGTCGGACACGACTGAGCGACTTCCCTTTCACTTTTCACTTTCATGCATTGGAGAAGGAAACGGCAACCCACTCGGGTGTTCTTGTCTAGAGAATCCCAGGGACATGGGAGCCTGGTGGGCTGCCGTCTATGGGGTCGCTCAGAGTCAGACATGACTGAAGCGACTTAGCAGCAGCAGCAGCAGAAGGAATGGAGAGAGACTAGCTAGATGGGATCACTGGACTTTTTGAATGATGGCCAGTGAGAACCAAGATGACTCCTGGATTTCTCATTGGGGTGGTTGGGTGGATGATGGTGCCATGAGTTCAAAAGGGAAATACATAATTTTGGTTTTGATTTTGAGAGGTGAGGATAATGGTTTATTTTTATATCCTAAATTTGAAATTTCTATGAAATATCTTTGTAGAAATGTTTACTAATACCTTGAAAGATAGGCATAAAAGAGTCATTTAGAATTAGATATGCATAGGGACTTCCTTGGTGGTCGAGTGGTTAAGATTCCACACTTTCAATGCAGGGGATGTGGTTCAATCCCTTGTTGAGGAACTAAGATCCAGCATTCCATGGGGTGTGGACAAATATATATATATATATATATATATGTGATATGTATGTGTGTGTGCATGTGTGTGAGAGAGAGAGAGAGAAAGAGAGTATATAAAAGGTTATGTTAAAATTAGATATACATTTTTCTAGAGAGAATCAAGAGAAATAGAAAATAAATATAAGAACACAAATGTATGTTACACAAACTTTAAGCACTTTTAGGTCATTTATTCTGTCATTTATCAATAATCTCTTGTTAGGCTTTATTAGGCTTTCAAAATTATAGAAATTAAAAGATATTTATGGTTTGAGTCTTTAAATGGTTGAATGGACCACAGGAAACTGAATATTTATCACAATATTATCACTACTCTCAAGGCTTCTTCAAGTTTGATGACTTTCTCTGTATTTCAGATTATCTGTTGCTTAAAAATACACACATTTAGGCAGATAAACATAGACAAGGTGATCAGGCTCACTAGCTGGAAATATAAAGTTTAAAACAACAAGGCATCTCACTAGCTGGAAATATAAAGTTTAAAACAATGAGGCATCATTTCTTGCACATCAAAATTCAGCATCTATTTCACAGCAGGTGGTGTGCAAGGAAGGTGAAAGTATAACAGATCAGGAAGCCGGGCAGGTCAAACATCCACTACAGGTGCTGGGCAAGAGTCAGATTTCATCCTGCACCATGCTTTTTCTCACCTATCTTGAAACCACTTTTCTCTCTCTGGAGGTTTTTTCTGCATTACTCTTGGACACTTTGGAAACTGCTAGTGATTATTACAGGCTTTCCTGGTGGCTTAGACGGTAGCGTCTAAGCGCAAAGCGTCTGCCCACAAGGCAGGAGATTTGGGTAAGATCCTTGGGTTGGAAATATCCCCTGGAGAAGGAAATGGCACCCCACTCCAGTACTCTTGCCTGGAAAATCCCATGGACGGAGGAGCCTGGAAGGCTACAGTCCATGGGGTTGCAGAAAGTTGGAGACGACTGAGCGACTTCACTTTCACCTTTCAGTGATTATTACTAGATTTTACTTAGATGTCACCTCTTCCAGATTTCATTTCTCCAAGCAATACATAGGTCTTTTTTCTTTTCCTGGGATAGTATCTTGTTCATATTTCCATCACTACATTAATTACGGTAAGTATTTCTTAATTTCTGTTTCCTGCAAGGAATGGACACTTCTAGAGAATGGGGATTTTGCTCTATTAACTTACACCACTTATCACACTGCTTAAAATAAAATAGACCTTAACTAATATTTGCTGATTGACTATAGGAATGGACAAAAAACACTTTTATTTTTGCCTCTTATAGCCCAATCAATCTAATAACTTTTTGATTGCTGCATGATAATGATTTATAGAAAAAATACTAAATGTGAGTCCAAATCAAGGTGTTTGTCCCCATAACATTAGGTACAAAATTTTAAATTCAATATGCGTTACAATGAAACATTTTACCATTTGATTGTTTTTGCTAGAACTTCTAGGATAAAAGTAAAATTAAGAGTATATTATCCTATTATTCTGAATCATGATTATCACTGAAGGAAAATTGTGAGGTTCAAGAGGAGACAGGAGAGAAGAAAATGTAAGGAAAAGTAGAAAAGTCAGGAGAGGGAAGTGATAGCCATCGTAAATAAAGGAGCCCAAATTCCTGTGTTTTGATCATGGCTTCACTTCCTTTCCAGCCTGAAGTTCTCAGAAGACCCTTACAAAAAGCAAATCAACAGGAACGAGATGAGTGGTTCACTGTGACTTCTAGCTGCTCTTCTCACCAGGGATTTTTTAGTTAAGGAAATTGATAGAGTCTTTATCTTCCATAGTGCTGTGGCCCAGAACCTGATTCTACATTTAAATAATGACATTCACTCTATTTTTAAAGGAGAGTAAACTTCATAGAAATAGCTGTCAAATAGTTTAGTCTTGACAGAACTCTTTTTCTTTCTTCCTTTCTTTCTTTACCTAATGTACCTTCCTTTCTTATATTTGAATGGAGTTATTTTAGTTAAGATTAGCAGTTTTTAAGGTAACTTTCACATTAAAATCTATCACAGTAAACTTATTTTTTAAAAAGTGATATTTGGAAACTTGTCCACAGGATGTTCCTAACACTGTTACTTATTCTCAGATTTAAAAGGAAGATAAGCTTCTTAAATGTTCTGGCAACCCTGGAATAATGAAACTTAATAAGCTATTCAAAAAATAAATGTGATAAGTAGTCTTTTAAAAACATAGAGTTTCCAAAATTAATTGCCTTGGAGCTATTTATTAGCATCACATCTGTAAACATCTTATGTAATGAGTGATCTGTCTAATAAGCCTTGGGAAAGTGTTCTTTTACAATGCACAGAGAAAAACTTTCCTGCAATTTTGACTTCCTAATGAAGAGGTTCAACTCTTTATGCCTTTTAAAACTTGATTATTTTAAAGTTGCTTCTGATAATCAGATAATGATTTAATTACACTTCATTGAATTAAATCAAATGCTTTTATTCTAGTTTTAATCAGTGATTCTCATACAATAATCCCTCTATGCACTTAAAAAGACTTTTTGTTGTTTTCCTAAGATTTCAGCTTGATTATTTAGTTATGTCTTCCTCTACTGGCAGAGCTTCCATGTCTATATTAATGAGATAGTTTCAACAAATTGTTTGCATGTGCTTTAACATTCAAATGAATGCTAAATGTGGTTTGGTCAAAATAAATAATTCATTAAACAAAACAAAACAAAAACATTTGCTTTTGACCAATTAGTTATCCGGGGATTAGTCCAGTGACTATTAAATGTCAATATTTCCTAAGAAAAGCTGGTAAGTTTTCATTGTGTTACCTGTTTGAACAAAGAAAATTACTGTTTTTCCTCTTCTTTCTTCTACTTCCAACCAATTGTTAGGCTTTAGATGCCATCTTTATTCAAAATTAAGCTCATGTTTTAAAATGCCCTCCAAAATTGGAGGTAAGTTGACTGAGTTCTCAGTCATAACTAAGGGGAATAGAGGAATTCCAATACAGTGCATAACTATGACAAAGATAACACAAATTAAAAGTTAAGAGACTAGGTTCATTTAATTGAATTAAATCAGGATATTTCCTAAGTTATAGGTTTGCTGCTGCTGCTGCTGCTGCTAAGTTGCTTCAGTCGTGGCCGACCCTGTGCGACCCCATAGATGGCAGCCCGCCAGGCTCCTCTCTGAGTAATAGGTTTAGAACAGTGAATTTTTAAAGTAAAAATCTAAGACTTCAGAAAAAAAAGGAAAATTATACTTTAAAACATTTTGGCCGATTCATGTTGATATATGGCAAAAAACCATCACAATATTGTAAAATAATTATCTTCCAATTAAGATTAATTAATTAATTGAAAAAAATTATGAGAAACTGTACAGATAGTATATTAGAAAAGGGGTAGTCTGCTTAAAGGAGTGGAGTCTTTCAGTATTGACTTCTGTTTTTGTTTCAGAATATAGAAAATTACCTCGTGTATAACTCAACAATATTCCCAAATTAGATAGGAAATTTTGCCCATGAGCTATTTATATCTTTTCTTTTTTAGTAACTAAATAAGCCTTGAATTTAATGAGTTTTCAAAAGTGTTGTTGCTGCTGCTGCTGCTCATTGTGAAAGAATGAGATATGGTCTTCGCTTCTGGAGATAATTTTTCAAATCATGTGGAAAACTAGACTTAGTCACAATTCAGACATGGAATGATGGATTCTATGTAAAGGTAACATTATGAAAATTGGTCTGAACCCATTAAGCAGCAAGCAACCTTTTGATATTTGAACTGAAGAGGAAGATTTAAACGAATTCCATTTGGTGAGAAGAGTTCTGACAGTGTGTGGCAGAGGAAGCCAATCAGAATATATACGTGTGGAATAGCAAGTATCCAGCTAATGCTCCTTTTCCACAAGTGAAGTCGCTCAGTCGTCTCTGACTCTTTGCGACCCCATGGACTGTAGCCTACCAGGCTCCTCTGTCCATGGGATTTTCCAGGCAATAGTACTGGAGTGGATTGCCATTTGCTTCTCCAGGGCATCTTCCCAACCCAGGGATCGAATCCAGGTCTCCCGCAATGTAGACAGATGCTTTACCGTCTAAGCCACCAGGGCAGAGAGTTTAATAGACTATAACAGGACAGTGCAGGACAGTCCCTTGCTGGAGACCCGCATCACTCAAAGTTTAAAGTCGTTTCTGATAGAGTCAGCGCAGTACAGTTTTCCAAAGTTAGCACTAGACTGAAGTGGGATGTAAATATACATTAAAATAGTACTCAATTCTATTGACATAACACTGACTTTGGGAACTTTTTAATACAGACATTTCATGCAACAAACCAGCATCTGATATGAAATATAGAGACTGATGGTTCTGCCAAAGAGTCTATTAACTGTATTCAAACTTTTAGCATGTTCTTTTCAGTGTCCAATGAGTGTTTATTGGGTGGGGGGAGAGAGAGAGAAATTAACTCTTCATCTTGTAGATCTTGCAATAGGTGACCCCAAATTTGTAAATATTATGTTTTTCTTTCTGATACCACTGTAGAAATACTTTAAGATTTTGATCTATTTATTTTAAATGATGGAATGCAACGTCATTTTGTACTTACACAATCGTTAGGCATAAAATAGATTTTCCAATGTATGCTTAGGCACAGAGAAAGAGAAGGTCCTTTTCCATCTACTAAATGATTAGAAACCCAGGTCCAGGTTAGTAAGTGTTCCCATAGGATCTTATTTGAATCCCTGCAAGCAACTGAGCAGAAATTCTAAGAAGAAAGCCACTAATCTTCCAGGCAGCATATGCTATGCTTTTGTTAAAAACACCACCAACAGCAACAACAAAAACCCTTTTAAGCTTATCGTTAAATACACAGGAAATAAAGATGGACTTACTAGAATCGTAGGAGATGAAAGATGGAAGTCTCAAAGGAAGTCTGTTTCTGGTACTTTCTCAGTAACATGGGAAGTTTAGTATTTGACAGATCTCACATTTCCTGTGGTTTCTATTTCATCACGTAGACCTATTGCATTTGAACCAGAATCTTGGCCATGGTCGGTAATGTGAAGATGTTAAATGTGTGTTGTATGGAAAGTACTCTATGCTGTGTGTGCATTGTAATAAGCTACTAAAGACAGAACCGTGAGAACCGAAGAAACCAAAATCTATAATTATTGGCATTTGTGAGAATTGTTCCAATAACATTTAGTCATTTTAGTCATTTTCTTTCTTTATGATGCTTAACGAAAAAAGAATATATGCAGAGGGCTCCAATCTACAGCTTCCTTTTATTCTCTCTTATTAGGGAATATAAACCAAATCTATGACTTATCTAATATATAAACTTTACTAGCATGTGAGATGAGTGCAATTGTGCAGTAGTTTGAGCATTCTTTGGCATTGCCTTTCTTGGGATTGGGAGGAAAACTGACCTTTTCCAGTCCTGTGGCCACTGCTGAGTTTTCAAAATTTGCTGGCTTATTGAGTGCAGCACTTTCACAGCATCATCTTTCAGGATTTGAAAGAGCTCAACTGGAATTCCATCACCTCCACTAGCTTTGTTCATAGTGATGTTTTCTAAGGCCCACTTGACTTCACATT
Source organism: Oryx dammah (assembly GCF_014754425.2). Lineage (NCBI taxonomy): Eukaryota > Metazoa > Chordata > Mammalia > Artiodactyla > Bovidae > Oryx > Oryx dammah. Next base: position 132,612,380 of record NW_024070186.1, on the reverse strand, counting down.
CCAGGATGTCTGGCTCTAGGTGAGTGATCAACCATCATGATTATCTTGGTCATGAAGATCTTTTCTGTGGATTCTTGCCACCTCTTCTTAATATCTTCTGCTTCTGTTAGGTCCATACCATTTCTGTCCTTTATTGAGCCCATCTTTGCATAAAATGTTCCCTTGGTGTCTCTAATTTTCTTGAAGAGATCTCTAGTCTTTCCCATTCTGTTGTTTTCCTCTATTTCTTTGCATTGATCGCTGAGGAAGACTTTCTTATCTCTTCTTGCTATTCTTTGGAACTCTGCATTCAGATGCTAATATCTTTCCTTTTCTCCATTGCTTTTCATTTCTCTTCTTTTCACAACTATTTGTAAGGCCTCCTCTTCAGACACCCATTTTGCTTTTTTGCATTTTTTTCCCATAGGGATGGTCTTGATCCCTGTCTCCTGTAAAATGTCATGAACCTCATTCCATAGTTCATCAGGCACTCTATCTATCAGATCTAGGCCCTTAAATCTATTTCTCACTTCCACTGTATAAGGGATTTGATTTAGGTCACACCTGAATGGTCTAGTGGTTTTCCCTACTTTCTTCAATTTAAGTCTGAATTTGGCAATAAGGAGTTCATGATCTGAGCCACAGTCAGCTCCTGGTCTTGTTTTTGTTGACTGTATAGAGCTTCTCCATCTTTGGCTACGAAGAATATAATCAATCTGGTTTTGGTGTTGACCATCTGGTGATGTCCATGTGTAGAGTCTTCTCTTGTGTTGTTGGAAGAGGGTGTTTGCTATGACCAGTGCATTTTCTTGGTAAAACTCTATTAGCCTTTGCCATGCTTCATTCCATATTCCCAGGCCAAATTTGCCTGTTATTCCAGGTGTTTCTTGACTTCCTATTTTGCATTCCACATACTAGTAAAGTAATGCTCAAAATTCTCCAAGCCAGGCTTCAGCAATACATGAACTGTGAACTTCCAGATGTTCAAGCTGGTTTTAGAAAAGGCAGAGGAACCAGAGATCAAATTGCCAACATCCGCTGGATCATGGAAAAAGCAAGAGAGTTCCAGAAAAACATCTATTTCTGCTTTATTGACTATGCCAAAGCCTTTGACTGTGTGGATCACAATAAACTGTGGAAAATTCTGAAAGAGATGGGAATACCAGACCATCTAACCTGCCTCTTGAGAAATCTGTATGCAGGTCAGGAAGCAACAGTTAGAACTGGACATGGAACAACAAACTGGTTCCAAATAGGAAAGGGAGTACGTCAAGGCTGTATATTGTCACCCTGCTTATTTAACTTCTATGCAGAGTACATCATGAGAAACGCTGGGCTGGCAGAAGCACAAGCTGGAATCAAGATTGCCAGGAGAAATATCAATAAACTCAGATATGCAGATGACACCACTCTCATGGCAGAAAGTGAAGAAGAACTAAAAAGCCTCTTAATGAAAGTGAGAGGAGAGTGGAAAAGTTGGCTTAAAGCTCAACATTCAGAAAACAAAGATCATAGCATCTGGTCCTGTCACTTCATGGGAAATAGATGGGGAAACAGTGGAAACAGTGTCAGACTTTATTTTTTGGGCTCCAAAATCACTGCAGATGGTGACTGCAGCCATGAAATTAAAAGACGCTTGCTCCTAGGAAGAAAAGTTATGACCAACCTAGACAGCATATCGAAAACCAGAGACATTACTTTGCCAACAAAGGTTCGTGTAGTCAAGGTTACGGTTTTTCCTGTGGTCATGTATGGATATGAGAGTTGGACTGTGAAGGAAGCTGAGCGCAGAAGAATTGATGCTTTTGAACTGTGGTATTGGAGAAGACTGTTGTTGAGGGTCCCTTGGACTGCAAGGAGATCCAATCAGTCCATTCTGAAGGAGATCAGCCCTGGGTGTTCTTTGGAAGGAATGATGCTAAAGCTGAAACTCCAGTACCTTGGCCATCTCATGTGAAGAGTTGACTCATTGGAAAAGACTCTGATGCTGGGAGAGATTGGGGGCAGGAAGAGAAGGGGATGACAGAGGATGAGATGGCTGGATGGCATCATGGACTCGATGGACACGAGTCTGAGTGAACTCCGGGAGCTGGTGATGGACAGGGAGGCCTGGCATGCTTCGATTCATGGGGTCGCAAGGAGTCAGACACGACTGAGTGACTGAAGTGAACTGAACTGCATATATAAACCTTTTTCAACATATAGCAGAGGAGACATAGATGTTCACAAAGAAATTTTGTCAAGTTCTGTCTTTAAAGGAAATTTAGGGTTGGCTTTGTCTGCGAAACAGTTGTATGTTGACTCTTGCTTAGAAGCTTTGTTTAAAATATTTTATCAGAATTATGTTGTTACAAAGTTATAAGTTTATAAACTTGTTCCTTTATAGTTTGTAAACAATACTTTAATGACAGAATTTGTCATACTCAAATTTTGCATCTGGGGGCTTTAGTTTATTCTGGTTTATCAAACCAGAATAAAATTAAAAATATTTAATTTTACATATGAAATATGGCCATAAAGAAATTCAGTTTATTTATTTTATTGACATTGGTATATTGTCAATGTAGATACATTAATGATACCTTCATTCAAGTGATCCTGTTTTTGATACTGTTGTGGTGTCTCTTTCTTTGAAATTGTATTTAAATCTAGTTTATTAACTACAAGAAAACTGGCATTATTACCTTAGTGAATACTTGAGCTTTTACTCCTCAAAAAGAAAAAATATATATATCTCAGGTTATTCATCCATCTGTTTATTATTTTTATTTTTAATAGTTTTTTACAGATAAATACAGTTCCAAACATCATTTGATTTATTTTTTAAAAAGGCTCTATTATAGAAGTTAGAGATATTCCACATGAGGTTATTCAAAAGTATCTTGCTCTAGATTTTGAAGAAAATGGTAGCTTAAATGAGTCCAGATAAAAGTTGCTTAAGTCAGAGAAGAAATACAACCTAAAGTGCTAAAGCAAGAAACAAAATTAACAAATGAATAAATCATCCCTTGTTTACACTTCAAACAACAAACAAACTGGTTGTTTACCTAGCAGGTTGAGTCTTGTCTACAAGCCACTAATGACCATTAAACATGACACAGTTGAGCAATGGTGTGGAATTTGTTTTTGTTCCTGACTTCCATGACTGAGTTCAGATGTTGCATGTGCTTAAATCTGCCTATAGGGAATCTTTGAATTGCTTAATGGAATATAAGCTTCACACTAACTGTCTCACATTAACTGACCATAACAAATTCTTGTGAGTAACTAGCATCCTCCAATTGTAAGTCATGTCTGCTGCTGCTGCTGCTGCTAAGTCGCTTCAGTCGTGTCCGACTCTGTGCGGCCCTATAGACGGCAGCCCACCAGGCTCTCCCATCCCTGGGATTCTCCAGGCAAAAATACTGGAGTGGGTTGCCATTTCCTTCTCCAATGCGTGAAAGTGAAGTTGCTGAGTCGTGTCCAACTCCTAGCAACCCCATGGACTGCAGCCTATCAGGCTCCTCCGTCCATGGGATTTTCCAGGCAAGAGTACTGGAGTGGGTTGCCATTGCCTTCTCCCACAATAAACCATAATTGTGTAAAATAACCTAATTTGTATACTTTTCCTAAGTAAAGTTTAAAGTAAATAAATGAAGTAAAGTCAAGTCTACTCTCATGAAAATGTACCATCACATTGTAGTTTATTTCAAGGATGTTATACATGGAAATTTTTTGTCATTTTTTGAGATTGCACCCAAGTACTGCACTTTGAACTCTTTTATTGGCTACATCATTTCTTCTAAGGGATTCTTGCCCACATAGTAGATACAATGGTCATCTGAATTAAACAGGCCCATTCCTTTCCATTTTAGTTCACTGATTCCTAAAACGTTGATATTCACTCTTGCCATCTCCCACTTGACCACTTCCAATTTACCTTGATTCATGGACCTAACATTCTAAGCTCCTATGCAATATTGTTCTTTATGGCATCAGATCTTGCTTTCACCACCAGAAACATCTACAACTGAGTGTTGTTCCTGCTTTGGCCCAGTCATTTCATTTTTTCTGTTAGTACTTGCCTTCTGTTCTTCTCTAGTAGCATATTGGACACCCTCCAACTGGGCAGGGGTTCATCTTCCAATGTCACATCTTTTTGCTTTTTCATACTGTTCATATTCATTGGGTTCTCACAGCAAGAATACTGGAATGGTTTGCTATTCCCTCCTTCAGTGGACCATGTTTTGTCAGAACCCTTCAGTATGACCTGTCCTTCTTCACTGGCATCTGGTCCAATCACTTCATGGAAAATAGAAGGAGAAAAAGTGCAAGCAGTGACAGATTTTATTTTCTTGGGCTCCAAAATCACTGCAGACAGTAACTGCAGCAATGGAACTCAGACACTTACTCCTTGAAAGTAAAGCTATGACAAACCTAGACAATATATTAAAAAGAAAACACACTCACTTTGCAACAAAGGTCCGTCTAGTCAAAGCCATGGTTTTTCCTGTAGTCATGTATGGATGTGAGAGTTGGGTCATAAGGAAGAATGAGTGCTAAAGAATCGATGCTCTTGAATTGTGGTGCTGGAGAAGACTCTTGAGAGTCCCTTGGACAGCAAGGAGGCCAAGTCAATCAATCCTAAAGCAAATCAACCCTGAATATTTTTTGGAAGGACTGATGCTGAAACTGAAGCTCCAAAACTTTGGGCACCTGATGTGAAGAGCTGATTCATTGGAAAAGACCCTGACACTGGGAAGAATTGAAGGCAAGGGTGAAGAGGGCAGCAGAGGATGAGATGGTTAGATAGCATCACTGATTCAGTGGACATGAATTTGACCAAACTCCAGGAGGTAATGAAGGACAGGGAAGCCTGGAAGGCTGCAGTCCATGGCAACAGAAAGGGTCAGAGATGACTTAGTAACTAAGCAACAGGAACATACATGAAATTACTGCTACCTTTGGCATCATGTCCATCCATTTTCTATTGCATTTTTGCTTAAAAGTTTAAAAGGTGGGTGTAAAGTCACTCAACTTTGTTGCTATGAAGGTGATGTCTGATATAAGCTTTATAGCCACAGAGAAGATTGAGGAACATGATACAGTGTATTTTTTTTTCATTTCTAACTTTATATAACTTGCACAAAGAACCTGTCCACCATTTCTTCATGAAAGGTAGCTTGACTAAAACACCCACAATTGATCTAAGTTGTAAGAGATAATGTAAAAATGCCTCATATATTTTATCATGAAGCATCAGTGAATTTTGTGCATTAGGTAGGTGATTAAACTAGATATATCAATTTTATTTTATAAAAGGAAATGTGATCAAAAGGTAAGAGCTTTGATATTCTTCCATAAACCATGAACTGACTCTAAAGCTTGCTTTCAAAAAAAATCTTTATAACTGGCAATCAGAGGAATCAAAACCTTCTTCTGATGTAAAGAACTTTACTGGGTGTGCAAGCCTTAGTGAGTGAAGTCGCTCAATCGTGTCTGACTTTGCGACCCCATGGACAGCAGCCCACCAGGCTCTGGGTTCATGGGATTCTCCAGGCAAGAATACTGGAGTGGGCTGTCATTTCCTTCTCCAGGGGATCTTCCCAACCCAGGGATCGAACCCGAGTCTCCTGCATTGCAGACAGATGGTTTACTGTCTGAGCCACTAGGGAACACCTTATTTGGCCACAGTTAACAGTCTTTGACAGTAACTCAGAGAATTACAAAACCACTTTTAATTCCCTAAATGATTTTAAAATGGAAATTTCTTAGATACTGTTAATAAAAAACATTTGATATTCCATATATATATATACTTCTGACCACCAATATTTAAATTTCAACTGATAAAAGCATAAAATCCACCAGTAACATGGTTGTAATGTTATCCTATTGATTTTACTACCATTACATAACCTGCCCAAACTGGTTGGTAGTTCACCATTCCCTAAAGAAATGTGTGAATGAATGGTGCTTGTAAATGTCTATAACAGACAGGATTATCTCTGTAACAATTTTATTTGGAAACATTCATTGACAACAGAGCTCTGCTAAAGAATTTTTATGACATCCATCTAATTTTCACAGAAGAACAGATATAAGCTTAAGCCTAAGAGTTACATAAGAACTTTTATCCCTACCATTATAGCTCAGATTATATAATACTAATACAGTTAATAGGCTAGAATTATTGCCATCCTGCTTCATAAATTTTATGCATACACCAGCTTGAACTTAAACCTCAGGATTCAGGATAGCAATAGCTTCATCAAATCCTGTTCCTTTTGCCAATGTTATTTTGATACTTTCCCCAAATAACTGTAATCACCCTTCCCTTTAGTTGAAAGACACAGCATTTTTCTGAATTTTCATCTTGGAACAATTTACTAAGGGAAAACTTACCATGAATGGGCTTAAAGATCTCAGACTTAAGCCTAAAAGTCATTAAATTAAGAAAGCCTCTCTGTGATTATAAATAGTCATAGGCATTAAAGATATAGGTCTGAAGAGCTCTCATCATTTCAGGAAGTATCACAGAAATATTTCCTTTGAGGCTTTAATTTGTGAGCAATGCTATTTCATGGGTAGAGATGTTGAGCCTCTGCATTTACTGTTAGATAAATGTAGATGGAAAGAATGTACTTGCAGTACAAAGGTCACATAAGAAGGACTTTATTCACCTGAAAATTCAAAATCACTGCCTAGAACATTTTAGTCACTTTTATTATAAAATATTTATTGGGAATTTTCCTGGACATGTGTCCCTTCAAGTTACACAAAACACAGTACTCAATACAGAAACAGTCAACAAAGCATGAACAAATTTTCAAGCCTTTGGGTCTTTTTGCTTCATTACATTATCAATTACTCCTTTAGCTTTTTAAAAATCATTTATGCATTCTCTACATGCATCATAGAGGATATTTTAGTGTGGTCCATACTTTTTAAATTTTAGGGAAGTAACATTTAAGGTAAATTTTTGTAAAGGTTGCTAAGGTTTTGTTTAGCATATATTCAGTTTACTTGCAATGGAAACTGCACTTTAAAACTTCATGGAAAATGTGAATTCATTGCTAACATAAATAAATATAATCTGACATAGAAGGAATGATTTATTAAAACATATTGACAGGTATTTTTATCAATGATTTAGACATTATAATGGCATTATACCACTTTATATGAGAATCTTAAAATATTAGTTACATAAAGTGTTTGATTGGAGAAGGAAATGGCAACCCACTCCAGTATTCTTGCCTGGAGAATCCCAGGGACAGAGAAGCCTGGTTGGCTGGCGTCTATGGGATCGCACAGAGTTGTACACAACTGAAGCGACTTAGCAGCAGCAGCAGCAAAGTGCTTGATATCTGTTTTAATTTTAATTAATTGTTAATTAAATTTAAATTTTAAATTAATTCAAATTTTAAATTACTTGATTGTAATTAAATTTTCCCATTTCAAAAAATATTTTTATTTTCTTTGGATTAATATCCGTATATTTTAAGGTAAAAATAATGTTAATGAATTCATCCTGACTTGCATCATTAACACATTTTCTTGCTAAAAATCTGCCAATAAAAATGTAAAAGTTCTGCTAGAAAGAATGATTTCTTGAAAACTTAATTATCACTTTAGCTGAGATCATATCAAATAGGTCTCCACATAAGAGAACAGGGCACCAACAAATAACTTTAGCGAAGTTAGTAGAGAAACATTTGCCTTCCTTTGTTCATGTAGAAAAGTCTGAGTAGCTTCTGCATCTGCCTGAAATTTCAGAGGCATCTATTTCCCTGAAGGAAACAAAATGATAAAAAGTAGAGCTGGAAGAAGTCTTACTTTTGCTACAGATCATTACAAATTGCTACAGTTCTTTCAGACCTCTCAAGTTTGTCATAGATAAGACCAAAGCAAAACAATACCCCTATGTTTAATATTTTATTCTATTTTCTTTTTGAAAAGAGGCTATAGATTTGGGTAACATAAAGATAAAATCCATTTTTAGGGTCAAAACTAGTCACTGAGGCTAAAGAATATGGTTAGAGTAATTCGCCCTTTTAATTAAGGGTGATTTAGGAGACTTGTGAATTGTAGCTCTTTCTTGTAAAGTCTGCCAACAAAGGTTAATGTTAAAAATATTGAAATTTATAATTTTCTTTGGAGGCATTTGTTCAGCAACAATATTTTCTTAGCACAATAATCAAATTCTAATATGGAAGTTAGTTACTAATTTTCTTTTCTCCATTTTGTCACAAAAATATTCCAAGTTGTGTATCAAAAAGTTTTTTTTTTTAAGTATATTTAATGACAAAGCCAAGGATTTTCAAAACTCTGGCATAAATCATAGAACATTTTGAATCCTTCAACATAAGTCAAGATGCTTATTTGTAATTAGCCAGGAGAGCTCACAGCTTCCATTTTGTGCAAATTATCACCTTTCAAAATAATAATCAACCTAGATTCTCAAGTTTACTTGCTATCCCAAATCAAAAATCTCTATATTTCAAAAGCAAAGTTAAAAATATCATTTTTTTTACAAAGTTTCCCAACTTCTACATAAAACATTTTCCTTTACTTTTGAAGTATTCATATTTAATACATCACCTGGGCTTCCGTAATAAGAGAAATAAACACATTTCAATTTGCCTTTCATCTATTGTTTCTCATTAATTATAAAGTAGCATATTTCTGATGAGTCTTTTGACTCTTCAGTTTTATTACCTTCATAATATAATGCAAAGAACTGTCATTATGATATATTTTTCTTCAGAAATTGTTTTCAATTTATTAAGTTCTTTATACCACATTTCTCTGTAACTGATTACTCCCTGCATTATTTACTCGTTTATTTCATCTTCTTTCGACCAACCCTTATTCTGTTGTGCTGCTTTTCGTCTTTCATCTTCAAAGTCCCATTTCTGTCTAAAGTTAGTTGCTGGTATGAACTTCAAATGCGGAGCTTAGGTTTTAAAAAAAATCCCAGCTGAAGTTTATCATTCCTGAAAATGTACAGCTGTTTCTACCACATTTATTCTTTTTATTGTCACCATCATAAGACTGAAGGCTAGAAGCAGACTGCTTTCATTTCAGTCGTGCTAACAATTATGGGAAATCATGCTTTGAACTTTGAGAAGAAGATCTGGGACACCCAGTGTGTTACAATTGGCTTTGGAGGTTTATTTTACAAGAAACTTGCAGTTGTGTTCCAGAATGTGTTTTATATTCATTAGCAAAGGGCAAAGAGAGGATATGAAGTCATTCTATTGACAGCCATTAAAAAATCAAGTTTAAGTGATCTGAAAAATAAAGACTTGGGGGGACTTGTGTGACTTTGGCCAGAGCAGGTCTCTGTATTAGGAACAATGCTGCTGGAAATGTTCTATAGAAACTGAAGGCAGAGAGAAGTGAGCTGACTTGAAGTAGTGCAAAAGAGGGAATGAGACAGGAAACATTGTTGGTGACCTCTTCATGCAATTAAACACAGGTAATCCTAGAGGGAGAACTGAGACAAAAAGCTTTTTTAGTTTTTAAACAGTTTTATTGAGGAACGGTTTATATAGCACAAAATCTACCATTTGAAAGTGTGAAACGCAATGGTTTTTAATCCATTAACAGAATTGTGTATCTATTTTCATAACCTAATTTTAAGACGCCTCTCAAATAGAAAGTTAATCATTTACTACAAATTCCTTCTTGCTACACACTCAACTTGGGAACTGGTCAATCTACTTTCTTTCTTTCTAGAGTTGTCTATTCTAGACATTTCAAATAAATGGAGTTACACAATCTTTTGTGAGCAGCTTCATTCACTTAGCATAATTTTTCAAAGTTTATCCATATTGTGGCATATATAAGTACTTTATTTCTTTTAAACTGCTGAATAGCATTCCATTCCATGAATTTTAGCTATCCATTCAATGGAATTTAATGGAAATTTGGATTACTTCTATGTTTTGTCTATTATCAAAAATGCTGCCATGAACATTAGATAAACTTTTTCAATTTAAATTAAATTTTTGCTTGTATATTATTTTTGTTGTTGCCTTATGACTGAAATATGAACATTATACTAGAGAAATACATGTTGATTATATCTCAATAAAATGGTAAAATAAATAAATAAGTATATTGCCTTTAAGTATGTACACTAAAATTAGAAATGATTAGTTTTAAAAGTGAGAAGATATATGTGAATGACAATGTATTATTTTTTATTACACAGTCTAGGTGTTTGAATTGAAAAACAAATTATGTTTTAATTATCAGAATTATTATTTTGAAGTATTTATTATAATAATGTACATTCATATAATAGCATTATTCTTTGAAATGAAATATGCCATTAAGATAAGTTTCTATAGACAGTTTTCTGGCCAAATTTTTATTTTTATAAATACTGTTTTTAAAGCATAATATTCATTGAATTTTGCTTATATGAAAAGAGAAAGTAGTAAATAAAATATGAGTAATATGCTATCTATGAGTGATAAATCCGTACACACAAGTGACAAGATTATTCCTTTAGTTTACTTCATCCTTGACTCTTTCTTAAAGACAGAAATGTTCTCAACAGGCCCTTGTGGGCAGACAACACATTTTTTACACTCACTCTTCTCAGGGATGGAGTTGGCATTCTCCTTGCCCTTTACTGTAAATCTCAACCTATTCAGCTTTTATAGGGTTCCCAGGTGGTGCAGCATTAAAGACTCTGCCTGCCAATGCAGGAAGTGCAAAAGACGCAGGTTCAATCCCTGGGTGGGGAAGATTCCCCTGGAGTAGGAAATGGCAGCCCACTCCAGTATTCTTGCCTGGAAAATCCCACAGACAGAGGATCCTGGAGGCTCTAGTTCATGGGGTCACAGTCAGACACGACGGAGAAACAGCACAGAACACCACATCCAATATTTTTCATCCCCATTATTATTTATTCTTGTATTTTATTGACTTCTTTATCACTCACCTGTATTGACCAGTTTGACACTCCTTGCTCATCGAAAATCTTGCTTCCATACTAGTTCAACAACATTTACATAACTTATAATTCTAACATCCTATGGCAATTTCTCAAAGTGTGATATGCCTGCTATCTGCATCCAAATTGTCTTCATCAAAGAGTCAAACTCGCAAATCCCACAGCAGACCTATTGAATCAGAATTCTCAAAAGTAGAATCAGGGAATCTGCATTTTTCAAAAACTCTCCACACAATGCTTAGACAGAATGAAGTTTGAGAACAACAGTCCTTACCCTCTCACTCCCTTGTACTATTCAACAATAACACTCAACATCCACACTGTCAAGTCACTCATTACCATGTAGACACTGCTACAAGTTATTCTACCTTTGAAATAATAAATCTCTTTGAACATAAACTTTTATTTTTTACTTCCTATGAATCACATTTTAATTTTCCTCCTTCAAGTATGGCAAGTACGAATTCAGCTGACTTTACTTGCTTCTTCATCCAGCCTAGATTCCATTACCCAACATTTTAACAAATTTAAACAGCACTCTTGACCCCGATTGTTTACTTATTATTTCAACTACATGTGCTCAACAAATTCAAACCTCTGATTAATCCAACTCTTGTCATCTTGAGTCCTACACCCAATCATCTGAAGATGACTGGGAAACGTTTCTCCAACACATCAGATTACCTCCATTGTCATATCTGTGACTATCTTACTATTCCAATCAAAACACTGCATAGGTATTTAAGATGACACAAACTGATGGGAAGATAAACCACGTTTTTGGATTAAAAGAATCAATATAGTCAAAATGACTATACAACCCAAGGCAATCTACAAATTCAGTGCAATCCCTGTCAAATTACCAACGGCATTTTTCACAGAACTAGGAGAAGGCAATGGCATCCCACTCCAGTACTCTTGCCTGGAAAATCCCATGGATGGAGGAGCCTGGAAGGCTGCAGTCCATGGGGTCGATGAGAGTTGGACACGACTGAGAGACTTCACTTTCACTTTTCACTTTCCTGCATTGGAGAAGGAGCTCCCCTTGGACGGGGGAGCCTGGTGGGCTGCTGTCTATGGGATCGCACAGAGTCGGACACGACTGAAGTGACTTAGCAGGCAGGAGGAAAAAAAACTCTTAAATTTGTATGGATATACAAAAGACCCCCAAATAGCCAAAGCAATCTTGAGAAAGAAAAACAGAGCTGGAAGAATCAGGCTTCCCGACTTCAGACTATACTATAAAGCTAGAGCAATCAAAACAGATTGGTGCTGGCTCATAAACCAGAAATATAGATGAATGGAACAAGACAGAAAGCCCAGAAATAAACCAATACACCTATGGTCAACTAATCTGTGACAAAGGAAGCAAGAATATACAATGGAGACAAGACAGTCTCCTCAATAAGTGGTGCTAGGAAAACTGGGAAGCTACTGAAAAGAATGAAATTAGAACAGTCTTTAACACCATACAGAAAAATAAACTAAGATTGGATTAAAGACATACATGTAAGACTGGATACTATCAAACTCCTAGAGAAAAACACAGGCAGAACACTCTTTGACATAAATTGTATAAATATCTTTTGGATCTGTCTCCTAGAGTAATAAATAAACATAAAAATAAACAAATGGGAATGAATTAGAACATTCTGCATACCAAAGGAAACCATAAACTAAACCAAAAGACAATGTACAGAATGGCAGAAAAATGCGACCAACAAAGGATTAACACCCCAAATGTACAAAGAGCTCATAAGACTCAGGGCTTCCTGGGTAGCTTGGTGGTAGAGAATTCGCCTGCCAGTACAGGAAATGCAGTTCAGTTCCTGAGTCGGGAAGATCCCCTTGAGGAAGAAAAGGCCACCCACTCCAGAATTCTTGCCTGGAAAATTCTATGGACTGAGGAGCCTGGCGGGCTACAGTCCATTGTGTCGCAAAGAGTCGGTCGGACATGAGTAAAGCACTGAGCACACATGCATACAGCTAAATATCAGAAAACAAAGAATCTGATCAAAAAATAGGCAGAAAGTCTAAATAGACATTTCTCCAAAGAAGACATACAGGTGGCCAAAAGGTACATGAGAAGTTGCTCAGCATCACTGATTATTGATAAGTCACTGCGGTCATGTCCAACTCTTTGTGACCCAAGGATTGTAGCCCACCAGGAGCCTCTGTCCATGGGATTATCCAGGGAAGAATGCAGGAGTGAGTTGCCGTTTTCTTCTCCAGGGGATCTTCCCAACCCAGGGATTCAACCTGGGACTCTTGCATTGCAGGCAGATTCCCACTAATTATTAGAGAGGTGCAAATCAAAACTACAATGAGGTGTCACTATCTTGTATGTTAGGATTAGTGGCTCAGTCATATCTGACACTTTGAAATACCACGGACTGTTGGCCACCAGGCTCCTCAATCTATGAAATTCTCCAGGCAAGAATCCTGGAATGGGCTTCCATTTCCATTTCCAGGGTATCTTCCCAACCCAGGGATTGAACCTGGCTCTCCTGCATTTCAGGTAGATTCTTTACCTTCTGAGATACCAAGTGGATGGCTATTCTGACATTATCAAAAAGTCTGCAACTAATAAATGCTAGAGAGGGTGTGGAGTAAGAGGAACCCTTCTACACTACTATTGAGAATGTAAATTGGTACAGCTATTATGGAAAAAAATATGGAGATTCCTTTAAAAATTAAAAAAAGAGTTACCATATGATCCTGCAATCCCACTCCTGGCCATATATGCAGAGAAAACCTTTGAAAAGATATATGCACCCCAATGTTCTTAGCAGCACTATTTACAAAAGCCAAGACATGGAAGCAACCTAAATATCCATTGCCAGATAAATGGATAAAGAAGATGTGGAGTGTGTGTGTATTTTCTTGGTATATGACTGCCTCTTCTCCCTCTCCAGCTTGCTCCCTGCAAATTGTCTTTTTATCATTCTTTAGATATGTGTTAAAAAAATAGATCTTCTGTAGAACCATCATGTTTTCTCTGCACCTTATATTTCTCTTTCCCCTGTCTTCACTTTTCTGAGTTTATAGTATTATCTTACAATTTTGTTAAAATTTATTAACTGGACTATAGGGCACTGGATGGTAAATTTATTCAACAAAAGACCAACAAAAGAGGAATTGAAATAGAGAAGGTCCTAAGGAAGTACTTGGCACACCTCAAAGGGCTATGTTCAGAGGTCAAGTCATGGTGCAGAGTGACAGGACCTGGTATACTTGCTTTTATTAGCACCTGCAAGTAGAGTGTTTGGGGTTCCTAGGGTAGGGTCAGATTGGTCAATCCAAAAAAAAGAACAAGATGTTGCCAAGTCCCTTGGGAGTCTTATCCAAGGGCTGTGTAAGGCATCCAGGTGATGGGAGGGAAGAGAGAATGTTGATCACAAGGGCTGCTGGGGAAGTCCTATCAGGTTCCTGCATTTGCCTGTTACTCTGTAACTCTGGCATTTCCCTTGTGGCTCAGTTGATAAAGAATCTGCCTGCAGTGCAGAAGACCCCAGTTCGATTCCTGGGTTGGGAAGATCTGCTGCCAAAGGGATAGGCTACCCACTCCAGTATTCTTGGGCTTCCCTTGTGACTCGGCCGGTAAAGAATCCGTCCGCAATGTGGGAGACCTGGATTCAATCCCTGGGTTGGGAAGATCCCCTGGAGAAGGGAAAGGCTACCCATTCAGTATTCTGGCCTGGAGAATTCCATGGACTGCGTAGTCCATGGGGTTGCAAAGAGTCAGACTTGACTGAGTGACTTTCACTTTCTGTAGCTTTTGTTTAAGAAGCACTCTTGCATGAGGAGTCTGGTGTCAGTTTAAGTTCTCTGCAGGACACTTGGCCACTGCCATGGACTAGTTACCTAAATGCTCTACACCTTATATTTTTGTCGATACTGCATTTTAGGTATTTATAAATCTCTGCTACCCCCAGTATGTGTGTAGGCTTCCTAAGAGTGGTTCCCGCCTCTGTTTCAAATGCAGGAGACTCATTCTCATTGGCTATCCATACATATCTGACAAATAAATAAAAGAGTGAATGAATGAATGAATTCCAGAACCAAAGAAAAATATTTTCCAGTTCATAGCCAAAAGATGTCACTCGCAGAAGCAGAAAAGAGGCTTATGTAATTTTTAGGCCCTTTGATTTTGAGGGTGGTAAAAGATGTTCAGATATGGGTTATTACAAAATGAATTATTTATGATTGGCATGAGTAAAATGGAACACATATTCCCAATGACTGAGTCATTTCATTCTTTAGTGTGTCTTTGGTTTATGTTAAATTTAAAAGCTGAAATGTCAGAACTGGATTTTTTAAATATTACATGTGCATGTACTCATAGTCTCAAAGAATATGAAATGGCTGTATTTTTATCATTGAAAAATCTATGCTATATATTTCTACATATATATGTACTATGTATTTCTACATTTCTGATGTTTTAGCTGCTAGACTCTGAGAAAAAAGTTATTGAAATCAGAAAATCTGGGTTCTGATCTGGTTAGTCCTGAAGCTACAACTTAATATTAAAATGACTTTAAGTAAGAAATTATAAGGAACACAAAAGGATGAGGAAAAAAAACAAGGAAAATGGAAATATTTAAAATGTATTGATTTCTGATCTGCTGCTATAAATTCCAATTATTCATCTTTATTTGGCTAATTTATTTTAATCAATGTGCTTTCATTAATTTTCATTCATTCAACAAATATTTATTGATCCCTAACATATATTGGACTCTTAAGGTGTGAAGAATTAAAAAATGAAGGACACAAGACCTATTGCTGGAGACCAATACTAAAACAAATCTGCCTAACTGGGGACATGTGCTGTTAATACCCAAGATATATTATACAACATAATCAGTTTTATGTATAAAAATACATAATATGAAAAACAGGATATATATAGCATATAGTTATCTTTCTTTTCCTCTACTAGCGAGTAATTGTGTTCTATTACTGCACCAAATTTAGTATTCCCAATGACTGTTACATTTCATGTTTTGGAAAGTAAGCAATACTTTGGTTTATGGTTAATTTTAAAACTGAGTATTAAGTGTATTAAATTTCCTGAACATTAATCATATCTTTTCCTAAAATTAATCCTTATAATACTGGATGTGATTGCAAACTCTATTTTGTAGAGCCTTGTTTATTTACTAGTTTCAGAATCATAAAGTTGAGGTTTTATTTTGCTGTATCTTTTTTATTTAGTGCTGTCAGTTCCATAAAGCACAGTTTTCACTGGAAACTATAATCCTAGAAATTCATATATTTCAATTATGTCTCCCTGCAGGCCAGTAATTATTGGAAAAACAGTTAACTGGTTTTATGGTCAACCTTTGTCTGGAAGTTCATCCCTATGACCCACAATTGTTTCTCACTATCTTTAAAACGTGAATGCAAAGTAGAATTGATAACTCAGCAGTAAAATATGCTTATACAAAATTTATTATTTACTTGTAAAAAGTGTGCCAGAAGGCATTTTAGCAAAAACATTTTCCCTTGCATTAAAAAATGGAAATCATTTTTGCTTGTAGGGTAGCATTGTTAAAAGTATCCCATTCACTACATGATAACATTTCCTTTTTTCGTTTCCTTTATTTTTTCCTTCTTTCTCTCTTCCTTTTTATCCTTGGTACTCAGAACATTTTCTTATCACTCTTAGTAAATGTTGACTTTGCTAGTGGTTCAGTGATGATTTCTGTCTTGCTCATCAGTTTTGACCCTGCTCTGCTAAAATCATTACATTCCCTCTCAGGGATTTGTTTATTACTTTGTTTTTTATCTGAGGTGTTTCCAGTTCCAAATAAACAGATTGAACTCTATAAATGGATTCTGACTATTAAATCTGAGTAGCTATCTTTTTCAACTGAAATAAGTAAAACACTTACCAAGTTTTCCTGATTGTTCTCAGATGAAGCCAAATTCTAGGGTGTAGTAATAAAAATTATCCTAGGAATTCACTATGAAATCAAAAGGGAGTACTTTCTTCCCTTTTTTGATAACTCATTGGTCTAATAGTTACAGTTTATTAAAACAAAATTGTCTTGTAAACATTCAGCGCTGAGGTATAATACATGTATTATGAGTATCATAAGATTATACTATGAAATAATGAAATATTGAAAAGAATAAGAATGTTTGGTGTATATTAAGATTTATTCTCAGTGTTTAAATGTTCTAAAGGTACTATTCTGAGAGCACAAGTATTTCTAAGACATTAGTATATTCTTAAGAGGTTTATAGCCTAGTATCTGATTATTTCCATAGTCTGGGTATATAAAACAAATTTTGAAAAGCATCAAAGTTAGTCCTTAGTAAAAACAAAAATTATTAAATATGAATAAATTGAGATATAAATTGAAATATTGTCATGTCAGTTTGAATATTCATGAATGTAATTTAATGAAAACACCTAGATTTCCTCTGCTATTAATATTTCAGTGAAAGTTAGGGGATACCTGAGGAATACAATGTGATGAGTTTCTTGGGCATGGCAAAGTGTGCAGGAGGAGGGAATGAAATGGAATGTGGGGTACTGAAGAGTAAGAAATAAGAGTGATGTTGAAACGGCAATGATCTGGGTAGGTAGACAGAAGTCAACACCTGCCCTGGGGGCGTGAGTCCTCAACAATGAGTAACAGGTATCCTGTTGGTATATATTTGGGATTCTGTGTCCAGTTTACTGGAAGATTTTCTCAATTCATGAACACCAAGGAAAGTCATTGAGTGCCAGGGAACTTCTTTCATTGTTGCATGATTCTAAAAATCCCTGAAAGACAAGTTTTCTCAGGGGAAAATATGCTTCTCTCCCCCAAAATCATAATTATCATTGTGACCTTACTCTGAGTTTCTACTTCAAACCCTCAGTTCTAGGCCACAACACAATTTTTTTTTGAAGTCCTTTCTCAGTGATAACTCAGAGTAATACAGTGTTAATTAATATCAGTGTTCATTGTTGCTTAGCATTGAATGATCAGTTTGGGGGAATTTTTCTGTTGAAAAGAATAGTAACTTCTTTGCTCTATATTTAGTTCTGCTTCTTCCAGGTTGCCAAGCCCAGGAGTATAGTAATAACCCTGAAATCTAGTGTCACCTCACTATTGACTAGGCAGAGAACATTAAACAAGACACCACTTTCTGATATTCATACAGTTCCCTCTAATACTTTATGTACAACTGTTAGGAGAGAAATGGGTGATGTCATACGAGTTCATGGGGATTTGGTATCAAGGAGAGCATATGGGTTTAGGTGGAGACTTCATGGATAATGTAACATATTGGTAATGTTTGAAGCTTGAGTATAATTTATTCATTTATTTGACAAATACATATTGATCATCTGCTATTAATTAATTACAACAGAAATGAGGAAATGCAACAAATTGCCCCTCAGAAAAGCACGATTCCTTATTTTCAGAGTCCTGTCTATCAGATAAGATTACATTACCTGGAAATCATAATACGTTATTTTAAATACTGTGATAAAAGTATATGTTCAGTGGAAACTGGGAGAAAGAAATGGTTTACTGTAATGGGGAGAATCTGAACAGCTTCAGTGAGAGATGTATAAAGATATTTTTGGAGAATGAGTAGTAATTTTACAACTAATGGAGGAGCAGTTTGGCAGAAAAAAGAGTATGTGCAAGTCTTAGAAAAGTGAAGATTGATACATAGTTTGATGTGGCCTAAGTTAGGGCTGAAAAGATAACTTAAAGCAGATTGCAAAGTCTCCTTATACTGTGATAAGGACTATGGATTTATTCTGAAGTCTCTGGGGGAATCATTGCAGATTTATAACTAGGGAAGAACGGAAATGAGTTTTATAAAAATAACAGTCGGTGATGGGAGCAGGAGATGGGAACTATAGCTGACAGACTAACTGGGAAATTGATCAATTCTTGACATACCTGCTTTCCAATAGATTTTTTACATTCTTCAGGGAAGGAACCCTCTTTTATTGAAGTTATTAGTCCCTAAATAATGCTTGCTATATGAAGGCCCTTATTTTTCACAGTTATGGAAGGAAGACAGGAAGGAAGGAAGGAAGAAAGAAAGTCTTTAGTAAGTGATGAAGTGGTGTGACAAGTGACGATGAGGACTGAAATGACATATTAGCTGTAAGATAGCCAGAAAAGACAGATTGGAAATGGTCTGGCAATTTAATTTAGCAAACAGATTTTATTTCTGTACATATGGCCAATGAATAGCTTCTGCTTTATTTCCTAATCGAACTGGCACATGATCTCTGAGATTTATGGCAAGTATGCACAAAGCTGATTTTGCAAAGCAGATCATATAAATTGTGTATTTTTTCCTCATGGCTTTGAAGACAGTTTTGATGCCAGGCACACTGATGACGTGGTAGATAATTGAGGAGAAGAAGTTTCCCAGAGAACTAGAGGCATATTTTGACTCTATTTTCTGTATTAAAATCTATAAGAAAATACCCAGAAGTTTTATTTCTACAAGGGAAAGACAGGTAGTCACTGGCTTAAGAGGTGATAATATATAAAATATCTATTTTAACCTGGAAAAAGTTCTGTGAAGACTGGTTAAATCCTGGCTTATGTGCCTACCCAGGGGGAAGAACAGTAGAGAAACTCAAATTTCCCTAGATCTCAAAAGTCTGTGAATATAAACAAATGAGGTTACATTAACTGTATAAATTCAAATGTGCTAGTCCATATAGCTGCTTTTCCTTGACATCTGTTCATGTTTTTCTATGAATTCTTAGAGAGAAATTGTACATGCTGTATGTTAAGTATTAAAAAGTAGATTTGCCAAAAGACATTTTTCCTAAAGCCACCTCAATAGAAAAACTAGTTCACTAATATTTCCAAATTTTCCAATTTATCATTAACAATCACTTTAAGTCAAATAAAGCGATTATGACAGGCATGTTAGAATCAATCTATGTAAGCTAACTCATTTTATCTTCACAAGGCTACTTCTATCACTGTTTTACAAATGAGCTTTGGTAACATGTCCAAGCCACTCAGCTATACTGTAACTGGTTTTAAAGTCTCTGAATATTTAATATTTATCAATATCAGTAAAAAAGGGTGGGGAAGGGCTTCCACGTGGCTCAGTAGTAAAGAATCTGCCTGCCAAGCAGGAGTCATGGTTTCAATACCTGGGTAGGGAAGATCCCCTGGAGAAGGAAATGGTACCCACTCTAGTTTGCCTGGAGAAACCCAAGGACATAGGCGTCTGTGGGCTACAGGGCATGGGGTAACGAAAGAATTGGACGTGATTGAATGACTAAATCACCACAAATGTAAAAAGCCAATATTTCATTCAGGAAGGGTTGCATTTAGACTCTGTTTGCTCATTTTTAGAATGTTTAGGATTATTTTGCAAATTTCTCAAGTAACCTGTTAACATTTGAAATTTTTTTCATCAGTAACAAAAGTTAAATATTTCTATTAAAAAAGGACAGCCATATAACTTATCTTCCAAGCTAGGGACTTTTTTTTTGTTGTTGTTGTTGTTTAAATAAAAACAACAAGCTAGGGACAGCATTAATACTCATTCAAAGAAAAGGAAAGTGAAAGTTGCTCCGTCATGTGGAATTCTCCAGGTCAGAATACTGGAGTGGGTAGCCTTTCCCTTCTCCAGGGGGGTCTTCCCAACCCAGGGATTGAACACAGGTCTCCTGCAATGTGGGCGGATTCTTTACCAGCTGAGCCACAAGGGAAGCCCAAGAATACTGGAGTGTGTAGCCTATCCCTTCTCCAGGGGAATCTTCCTGACTCAAAGCAAACCCCAGTTGACTGCATTGCAGGCACATTCCTTATCAACTGAGCTATCAGGAAAGCCCTTGTCCAAAGAAAACAGGTTTAAACTTGGACCCTAGGAAGCAAATTGGGCTGTTTGGTCCACATATTACAAAAACTGTTTAACCTACTACGTTGAAACTCTTCCATTTTACCATCAGAGCTTTTAAAGGTGTAAACCTGCAATTCATAAATTTCATGATGTTCCTTTAGAAAACTGATCATTTGATGAAACTATTTGCAGAAGATTCATTTTTCTGTTTTCATGGGGCTCAGATCTAGTTCAAAGAACCTAGTCAAGAACTTTTTCAGGGGTCCCCCTCAAAATGACACGCTGCCAGCTAACCAATTCCATGGGGAGTTGTGTCTTTCTCACCCCTCACCACTTCCAGATGGGGCTTCCCAGGTGGTTAGTGGCAAAGAATCTGCCTGCCAATGCAGAAGGTACAAGAGACTCAGGTTTGATTTCTGGTTTGAGAAGCTCCCCTGGAGGAGGAAATAGCAACCCACTCCAGTATTCTTGCCTAGAAAATCCAATGGACAGTGGAGTCTGACAGGCTACAGTCAGCAACTGAGCATGCACACACATGATTTAATCTAGTTTATTTTGAACATGCAGTTTGCATATTGAATCCATGAATTATTTTTGTAAAGTCTAAGATAAAATCATTATTGTTTACTACTGTTCTCAGTAAGAATTTAAAACACTGTTTAAAGAAAGTACCTTTCTATGCTGCCAACAGTAAATGGTAAACTAAAATATGTGAAGCAGAAAGGAATGGTAATATTTCATTGTTATAGCATACTCCATCCTGTTTTTATGTGCATTCCCAAGATGTGCATATACAAACTCTTTCTAAGAAGCAGGGGCTGAAAGGTTGTTGCGAATGACAGAGGATGAAGCCTAACATAGATTTAAAAATTCGATGTTAAGACTTAAATGTTTTTACATGCAATAATTATAACCATATATTGCATATTAGAAACTGATACAGTGGCTTATATTCTCTTTGAAATATAACTAATTCATTTCAAGATAAAATGTATCAGGTATTATTTATATCGGTATTATTTTCTAGTGAGAAGGAAGTTCACATTATTTTTATCATCTAGAACAGAGATATCAATGTTAACCTTTTCATTATTCACATTTTTTTTCCTGATAATTCCTGTTGTAGTTTCTATTGTAGACATTTCTCAATGTTCAAAAGACTTTTTCTCAAATCCATTTGCAAGTTATTTTCTGAGACATAAATCCATTACTCTATATGAAAAAATGAAGCAAACAATTCACATTTTAAGTGGTGCCTGAGATTTCTGACCTGTTCAAAAAGGTCTATTTAGCCTAAAATGTATAACCTGTGTTCGTGCTTAATTGCTCAGCCATGTCTGACTCTGCGACCCTTTGGACTGTAGCCTGCCAGGCTCCTCTGTCCATGGGATTACCCAGGGGAGAATAGTGGAGTAGGTTGTCATTTCTTCCTCCAGGGACTCTTCCTTACCCAGGGATTAAACCTGTGTCTCCTATGTCTCCTGCATTGCAGGTGGATTCTTTACCTGCTGAGCCATTGAGGAAGCCCATATAATCACCTAAATATTCATAAATATCAATAATAATTGACTTGAATCCAAGCTACCTTGAACTCTATTTTTCCTTAGCTATAAGGCTGCAAGTTTTCTCATCTTATCTCCCAGCAAGGTGGAAGGAAGTGTGGGAAGCAACAAGAACTTCACTTTGAACCATTTTGGAGAGGTTGTCCTGTGGAAGTTAAACAGTTCTGCAAGGGTGAAACCAATCTATTTTACCATTAATTCAAGATATAAATAAACTGCTAAATAAAGCAATAATCATGTGAGAGATGCTTACTGATGAAATGTAGAAATTACCTGCCTAATCTATGGGGTCACACAGAGTCGGACACGACTGAAGCGACTTAGCAGCAGCAGCAGCAGCAATCCAGGGCAAGTCAGTATTCTACCAACAATGAAAATAATAAAAAATAAGAAAGATAAGGACTCATTAGGCTTATGTTCTTTGTGAGAGACACAAATAAGTGTTTACAGCGTGGGATATTGTTGAAAGTCTGAGATGTCCAGAGCTTCTCAACCTCAACAGTACAGATCCTAGGGATCAGATTTTTTGTGGTGGGAGGCTGGAATGTTTAGCAGTGTTTCAGGAATGTTTAGCAGCATCCCTGATCTCTGTCCACTAGATGCCAATAGTAGCACACACCCTCCAGATTTGACAACCAAAAATGCCTCCAGACATTGCCAGCTGTCCCCTGAGGAAGGTAAGCAAAATTGTCCCCAATAAGAACCACCAGGCTAGATGAGGAGAGAAAATCGGTCTTTGTATATAGTTATATAGAAGTCACTGATGACCTTGATAAACACAATTTGAATAGGAGTGCTGAAAATAAATTTTAGAATGACGGGGATGAGTGAATGAGAAGGAATAAAAAATGGAGACAACTCTGGAGAGAAGTGTTATCTGTGAAGAAGAAGAAAAAAGTGATACAATAGCTAGTAGTAGGTGTCGCATCAAGCTAGGATCTTTTGGTTACTTCTGTTTATTTCTTGATTGTTTTCTCTTTTTAATAAATGAGAGGTGCTACTACATTTATTTCAGCCAAATACCACACATTTATAAGTATTTTGGTGAAATTCAGTAGGGTAGGAAAAGTTGGAACAGAAGAAGGTAACAATCCTTGAAGAGGAGAATTCAGCCTGAAAGTAGAATTGACTTGATAGAATGTTGATACTTTTATAACAGAGCATAGAGATTGAGTAGAAGTATAGCATTGGTGGAGGTTCCTGTGTGGCTCAGCAGTAAAGAAACAGCTTGCAATACAGGAGTCACAGGAGGTACGGGTTCAGCCACTGAGTGAAGAAGATCCCTGGAGAAGGGAATGGCAAGCCACTCAGTTTTCTTGCCTGGAGGATCCCATGGACAGAGGAGCCCAGTGGGCTATAGACCATAGGGTTGCAAAGAGTCAGACACAACTGAAGTGACTTAGCACACAGACATAGCATTGGTGATGCATTTTCTTATTGAAGTTGAAAGCAAAGTCATCCACTGAAAAGAAAAATAACAAAGATAAGTGTAGGTTGTGGAAGTAATAAAAGCAAAGTTCAACTTTATTTGCATCAATAATGGATAAGGTCTCTGTCACTTTCTGACATTGATCTTGAACTAGTATCTTAAATAAAACATACTCCTAATTCGAAGTTTGATTGCTAGAAAAATATACTTTCTGTAAAATTAATTATAATTCCCATTAAATGTTTTTCTAATAAAACAATATTTTTAGTTATGTTTTTGTAGCAAATAAAAAAATTAGTCTTCCACTTCAAAATTAAGGAAAAATACATTTTTGTAAATCTTTTTGCATTTACAATACTGCATTCCAAGTAGCAATAATATAAGGAAAATTATTGTTAAGGAACAACTTTATCATTAAATCAATATAGCCTCTGACTTGAAATCAATTGGCTTAGAGTTTTAAATGGCTTTATTGATTTGAATCATAAAAGATACAAAAGAGGATATATTTGTACAAGTTCAATAACACAAAAAGGAGAAAATTTCTCCATGAGAAAAACTCAAACTTAACATGTAGACGACTACAGGAATTTGAGAACAAAGTAAATTATTTCCTATTTATCACCAACTTAGAAGAAACCTGCTGTCTATTTGTGATTTTATCCTCTTTTCTGACCTAGATATTCTGCATAAGATATATACTAGTGGCTTCTTCTTTAGAAAGTAGTAACTCACCCCAGAGAAATGAACATAAATTGAGGAAATGTTGACTTTGACCTTCATTTTAAAAGCCTGACCGATGCTTTGATTTCATCTTTAGTTGGTTTATTTTCTGACCTGGAAGAGCGAAACATATTTACATTTTAAAAAAGTTCTGACTTTCATGACTAATGGATGTTAATTGCTATGACAGTGACCTTCTGTATCTTACCCATATTTCTGTGTTACTTTTAATAGGAAAATCTTTGAGAGCTAAATTACCAAGGTTTTTAGAAAACCTAAAACACACTGCTTTGTAAAAATACCAAATTATTGCTAACATAAAGCTTCATATAAATCACAGGAAATTCTAAGACCTTTTTATAAATTTCTTTGAAATACATTTTACTTTAATAAATTAGGCTTTTTAAAAAAGGTAATTAAGTAGCTACATGCACAAAAATGGTTATCCTGTTCGGGGTGTTTATAGAATCATTACTTTACCAATATTCTTGTTTATTTTGGCCACTCTAACGAAGTATTGAAAAACCAGTGGCTTCCTTCTGATAACATATTATAAATGCTCTGGTGTTTTATTATAATCCTTTCTAACTGGTTCCACTTAGCCCATTCCTCTCTGTAGGCCTTTCTTAATCTCATTACTTAGGAGGGGACTCAGTTTATAGGAAATACCTAAACTGCACTTTGATCTCTACCAGAAACACCTTGTTTATCTACTGCTTCCAAATGCCTTTAGCTCAACTTCAGGGAGAAATGTTCAATTATTAAAGTTATTTTTTAAATAAGATAAATAAGATTAATAATTAATGTAAAGCAGCTAGTGGGACTTCCAATATTTTTAATTTTGTAGATTTTAAATGTTGATCTGCCTCATCTTCAGTTCATTGAGGTAGCCAGATAAACGTCTTTGACAATAAGTAAAGATTTCCTTCCTAGTAAATTGCCTAATATTTTCTACAACAGAACTAATCAAGAATCACAATTTGTTGATTTATAAGAGCTTAAACTTTTCTCTAAAGTTTTTAAAAATTTAATTCATAGCATGGGTGGGGAAGATCCCCTGGAGAAGGAAATGGCAAGTATCAAGATTAAAATAAAAAACTTTATAGCGATTTTTAAAGGAAGCAGTTGGGAATTTAAGAATTCCATATTAGAATGACATTGTGTTTCTTGTTCTTTTCTTCTGAATGCCCAAATTTCATTCTTTAGGGCACTGAGAGGTAAATAGCATTCTTTTAATGTATCAGTATAGTAAGGCAAGGCCCATATAAGAGTCACAAATACAGTTATCTGTGAATGGTGGATGATGTATCAGAATTTGATGTCACCTTTCATAAGTAATGTAGTTTATTTTTGGTAAAATATTTATTTTTATCATTTTATTTTTGGATCAGGCACCAGATAGAGTTTAAGTGAATAACTAATTTCATTACATATGGAAATTTAATGCTTTCATGACAGTAGATGCTGGTCAATCTTTTTAGATTCCTGACAATGATCAAATTCTTCAGGCAAAAATATATCAACAGAGATGCTGTGTACAGAGATGTAGATGTTCTGTGTATTTAACCCAAGAAAGATACTCCATAGAACTCCATTATACTCTTAATTTTTGTACAGTTCTCTATACAAAATGAAGGGCTAATTGATAGTCAGATGTCAGTCAATTAAATTTTAAATTCTTAAAATTTAGGCAAGTGGATGTTTCATGGGTAAAAACTACCTTTGTTCTACCAGAATAAAATAGAGTCATAAAAAAATAACTACCTGAAAATACAGGGCAAGGAAATTTATGAACACACACACAATGAAAATGTAAAGGCTGAAAGGATGATGTAAAGAAATGTTCTCAGAGTTCCTATGAACTAATATAATATTTAGTGCATAGAAGAGACCATATTTCTCTTACCTCACTCCAACTAAAGATTACATGCCCTCCTCCAGGGGATCTTTCCCACCCAGGGATCGAACCTGCAACTCTTATGTCTCTTCTGCTTTGGCAGGTGGGTTCTTTACCACTAGCACCACCTAGAAAGCCCAAAAGATTAAAAAGATGAGTGAAAATGTTTGTGCTGGGGTTGTTGTTATTGTTCAGTTGCTCAGTTGTGTCTGACTCGTTGTGACCCTATGGACTGCAGAACCAGGCTTCCCTGTCCTTCATTATTTGATCAAACTCATGTCCATTGAGTCGGTGATGCCATCCAACTCGTCTCTGTCATCCCCTTTTCTTCCTGCCTTCAGTCTTTTCCAGCATCAGGGTCTTTTCCAATGGGTCAGATCTTTCCATCAGGTGGCCAGAGTACTGGAGGTTCAGCTTCAGCATCAGTCCTTCCATGAGTACTCATGGTAGATTTCCTTTAGGATTGACTGGTTTGCTCTCCTTGCAGTTCAAGAGTCTTCTCCAACACCACAGTTCAAATGCATCCGTTCTTCAGCACTCAGCCTTCTTTATGGTCCAACTCTCACATCCATGCATGACTACTGGAAAAACCATAGCCTTGACTATAAGGGCCTTTGTCAGCAAAGTGATGTCTCTGCATTTTTATATGCCATTTATGTTTGTGCTGGGATGACTACTTACAACTCTAAGACTGATTTTTGTGTAAGCCTTTGGAGACCAGTTTTCTCTGGTGGCTCAGATGGTAAAGCGTCTGCCTGCAATGCAGGAGACCCAGGTTTGATTCCTGGGTGGGGAAGATCCCCTGGAGAAGGAAACGGCAATCCACTCCAGCACTCTTGCCTGGAAAATCCCATGGACAGAGGAGCCTGATAGGCTGCAGTTCATGGGGTCACAAAGAGTCAGACACAACTGAGCAACTTCACTTTCACTAGATTTTTATAAGAACATTAGGGTTATTTGATTTTATTATTATTCCATGTTTAAGGCTGAATAAGAACTTAAATTCAGAAATTTTTATTTATTAAAAAAGAATTTGTTTTGGAACACACACACATATGCACACAGAAAATCAATATCTTCATTCATTGTATAACAAAAATATTTTAACTCCTTAAATAACCTTGTGATGATTTCCAAAAGATAGGGCTGTATACTGATTAAATATTAATAAAATAAGCCCTCTGACCAAAAATATTGTGCTGAGATATTAGCAAATTGCTATGCACATTTATTACATACCATTTTAGGTGCCAGGTAAGTATTTTCTGACAGACTCTCTTTGGCATCCCCAGATGGCTGCCAGGACCAACCGGAACAATATAATCTAGGTCATATATACAAACAATTTTCCCCTCAAACTTAAAACACAAGTCCTATATTTCTCTTGATTGGATAATCTTAAATTAAGTACCAGTCTTTCAGCCAATCACTTGAGCTATAACTAAGAATTTCACGGTACTCTGTGTGTGTGTGTGCTTAGTTGCTCAGTCCTGTTTGACTCTTTATGACCCATGGACTGCAGCCCACCAGACTCCTGTGACCATGGGATTTTTCAGGCAAGAATATTGGAGTAGAAAATCATTCCCTTCTCCAGAGGATGTTCCCAACCCAGGTATAGAACTCAAGTCTCCGTCATCACAGGCAGATTCTTATGAGCCACCAGGGTAGCCCACTAATTAGTTTAGACCCAAATCAGTAATGAAATAAAATTTTAAGGAAATAAAAATTTACTAGATGCTCATAAATGGAAGAATACATCAGATCAATTAAAAGTATTATGTGTATTTTGCTGGTGAACCACTACGAATAGTATTTGAAAATAAAAGTTTTCCTCTGACAAAAGAACTTTTGTTCAACTTTATGAGAATCGTGTGAACATAAAACAGTGTAATGAAACAAAAGAATTCAGTGGTGAACAGAGAAGAATTTGATTAGATTTTTAAAGAAATATTGTCATTTTGAGACTTTTATTCTCTTTCATGATCCATTTTTTCTCATATGCTATGTAAGTTTAGTACCTATATTGCTTGAACCATGGTAGAAATTTAATAAATTCTGAATTATTAAATATAAATTGATAGCAGAAAGTCTATATAGTAATAAGTTGAGTTTTAATATAACCTTTGAAAAATTAAATTAAAAATTCAAACTCAGATAAATATTTAAAAGAGAATAATTGGTTGTCCTACTTTTTTTTCCCTCAAAGAAGGATGATTTTTTTAGCTTGAATAAAATTTGTGCTGTGAAAAAAATGCATATGTTCATTTTGGCCTAATCAGAGAGTGCTACTTTTTTCCTTCCCTGAACGTATTCAGGTTTATACATGATTTATTGTGAATTTACTTTTAGTTTTCCCTGCAGAAGACAAGGGACTCAGAGTAGTGACCTTTTCTAATTTTATGAATGTTCTGTAAAACAGTCCCTTGCTTTTCAAATTACATTAAAAATCAAAAGTCCACGGTAACTTTGAAAAGACTCACTTTTCCTTAATTAAATCATTTCAAGATGTATCTCTTTGCTATTAATCTTATTTCTATTTTAACAAGAGGAGAAATAAGTATATACCATTCCATTCTCTCCCTCTCTCTCCCTCTTCTAAAGAATTCATAGATTCTTCTTTATGAATACATAGAAGTATCCCTCAATTGACATAGATAGATAAACATTATAAAAATTAGTCACTGAAAATCGAAGGTTATTATCTTTATGTTTTTCTCCCTAGGTTTCCTAGAACTAACTTTATCCCAAGTTCTTTGATATCAATAGTTAGCATACTCTTCAGTATTACACTTCTTCAGCTATTATATATGAGCTATAAAAGACACATTGTGAAATAGATAGAAGAAAAAGTTAATAATAAAAGACACATTGTAATAAGATTCAAAGCTAGCGTTTTATTCTAGGTCATTTTAGAATTGCATTGTTGCGGATTTTGCCATGTTTTTCCTTCCTAGAGGGAAAGAAAAAGAGCAATGTGTGTGGGGGTGTATTTTCTTAGATTTGGTTTTAAAAAATGCAATAAAAATCAAAGTGGTCCCATTTTCACTTAGAATCTTTCTTACCTCAATCCTGAAGTAACTTTCTTTTTGTGCTGGAGCCAGGAGGTTGTCCAGGGCAGTTCTTTCATAGATATGAGGACAACTATTATATTTTCTCTAGCCCTTCATTGATTGCATTTTCTGCAGAGTCCCTCATCATTTCAAAGGAATTCTCCTATAGCCTCACTGAAATCCGTGTCAGGTCCTGCGTAAAACATGTGCTTTTAAAAAAAAATCTAGGAATATATGTAAAAACAGACACTACCTGTTCCATTTATTTGAACAATGAAATAATTTACAAAACAGTGTAAGCGATAATTTCATTTGGTAGACATAAGTGACTCTGAAGAAGTTTATGGCAATTTACTTATTAAGTCATTTGTTCATGGAGCTTCCCAGGTGGCTCAGTGGTAAAGAATCCTTCTGCTAATGCGGAAGACACAAGAGACGTAGGTTTGATCCCTGGGTTAGGAAGATCCCCTGGAATAGGAAATGGCAACCCACTCCAGGATTCTTGCCTAGAAAACGCCATGGACAGAGGAGCCTGGGTGGGCGCTACGGTCCATGGGGCCACATAGAGTAGGATATGACAGTGCTCACACATGCTACTGTTCATAATAATGGCATTGTTTGAGTATGTGTAATTTTTAAAAGCCAACACCTCTGTCATTCATAGACTTTTTTGAAGTGTCTTTTTAATTGTAATATATTAAGACTCAGGTTTGACCTAAGAAAATGGAGGGAATTTGTGTTAATGTTATGACTTAGAGACATCTACTGTTATACTTTGTCATGAATAAGTGAATAAAACTACATTTGAATGGTGTTTGATTACATTCAAAAGTTAAATTATAGTTAATTTTAAATAAAGGAATCAGGGATTTTATTGCTTTGAATATATCTCTTTATAATTGATCTCTGCTATTATAATTTTAGTATCAAGGAGCTTTCTAAAACATGACTAAAACCTAACACATGTTTAAGTACAATAGAAAAAAATTTCAGTCCTTGTCAATATCCTGTGTAAAAAGCTTGTCAATATGCATGTTTATAATAGTTGAATTCACACAAGTAGAATGCTCAAACATCTTTGTATCTACTTTGAATAATTTAAACATGTATTTTCCCTCTGAAATTTATTTGTGGGTTTAATTTAACCCAGGTGTAAATTTACTTTAATATTTGGTTTTTGGAACTGAAAGTGAAAGTCTCTCAGTCGTGTCTGACTATACACTCCATGGAATTCTCCAGGCCTTTCCCTTCTCCAGGGCATCTTCCCAACCCCGGGATTGAACCCAGGTCTCCAGCATTGCAGACGGATTCTTTACCAGCTGAGATACCAGGAGGGAAGAACAAAGAGCATTTTTATGGATTTAGGGATTTGCTTTGAAAATTCCACCCCCTATGATAACAGGAGAGAACTAATGTCTGTTGTTGTTGTTCTGGTTCAGTCCCTAAGTTGTGTTTGACTCTTTGCAACCCCACAGAGAATAGCCTGTCAGGATCCATTGTCCATGGGATTTCCCTGGCAAGAATGCTGGCATGGGTTGCCATTCACTTCTCCAGGGGATCTTCCCAATCCAGGGATCAAACCCATGTCTTCTGAATTGTAGGCAGTCTTTTACGTCCTAAGCACATTCTTTACCTCTGAACTATCAGGGAAGCCCATCAATGCCTATAAGATGTCCTAAGTTCTGTCTAAACAAGTTGCTCTTGGGCCATAAAGTAGCATATCAATCTCCTATTTATCACATATTTAAAATTTCCTAAGCCTGATGATACCTTTCAATCTATATAAATTTAATGTAGCAGTGTATTTACCCTAAATATTTGTTAGTAAATTAACAGAAGGTCCCAAAATTAAAGGTCAGGATATTGGTTTGTTGTTTCCTCCCCATTTTAGTGGCTTGACTGATAAATAATGTGCATTAAAATATTATTTGTTTAAAAATAAAGAAGCTGAAAATGATAGAAGAAAATATAAATGCTAATTAATATTATATTATACTGATAAAAGTTATTTCTAAGTCTAAAATTAAACAATCACAAAGGAAATTATTACTATTCCTCCTGCATAAGAAAGCATCTGAAAAAATTTTAAAGACTATATATTTATTTGTAATACATATAACATGCTTGATATATAAAAAGTTTTAAAGATCAATTAAAATATGAATAAAATGTTTAAAGTAACACCAAAATGCTAACCATAAATATAATTGGTAATATGGAAATAATTTAATCTCACTAGAAATCAAAAATAATTAAATCAAAACAAGTACATACACTTTCAGCTATTTTTAAATTTATTATCATATCTATTTAAATTTGTTATCTTATTTTTAAATACTTCACTCAGTGTTAATAAAGTATGGGGAATCATATGGTAGGAATATAAATTATTACAATTTTAAAGGATAATTTTAAAATATACATAAATGTGTTTAAAATTTCTAATTCTAATTATAGTAATTTATTTAAGAAGCATAATTCCATAATGGCTCAGAGGGTAGAGAATCCTCCTGCAATGCAGGAGACCTGGGTTAGATCCCTAGGTCAGGAAGATCCCCTGGAGAAGGGAATGGCAACCCACTCCTGTATTCTTGCCTGTGAATGAACAGAGGAGCCTGGTGAGCTCAAGATCATGGGGTCACAAAGAGTCAGACACTACTCAGCAACTAACATTTTCACTTTTTTTCAATCACAGATAAACCTATATATATATCTCTTAAGAGGTTCATCACATTGTGATTTATAAGCTTGGGGGAAAAGATTTTAAAAATCTAAATTTCAATTGCATAATTCAGATTAGATACGTTTTAACATCATTCTCACAGTAAAATATTTATGTTCCTTTAAACTAGTATAAGTATTATTTTACAAATACTGTAGGATAGCACCTATATGTGGAATCTAAAAAAAAGCAAAGCAATGAATATTTTAAAAAGTAATTGTAATAAAATTATAGTTTAGAATATTTAATGATGTATACTGTACAGTATTATTAAATAAAAACCATATACAAAATATATAGTATGGTACAATTTTTCAAAATTTTGTGTATATACAGAGATATTCAACGACTGAAAAATTACAAGCTATATTAATATGTGTAAATTTTACATGTTCATTTGCATATTTTTATTTCTTAAATATTCTAAAATAATCATGTATTATTTGAAACAGCAATTTTAAAAAAATCAGTGATGCTATTCTGTGATATTGTGATACTTTAATGGTGGATGCAGGGTAGCATAAATTTGTCTAAACTCTTATTATGTACACCCCCAAGCATAAGCTATAGACTCTGGGTGATTATGATGCATTGTTAATGTGGGTTCATCAATTGTTAACATGTGTACCCCTCTGATGGGGGATGTTGATAAGGGAGGAGGCTATGCAAATAGCTTCCCTGATAGTTCTGCAGCTGCTGTTGCTGCTAAGTCGCTTCAGTCATGTCCAACTCTGTGTGACCCCATAGACAGCAGCCCACCAGGCTCCCCCGTCCCTGAGATTCTCCAGGCAAGAACACTGGAGTGGGTTGCCATTTCCTTCTCCAATGCGTGAAAGTGAAAAGTGAAAGTGAAGTCGCTCAGTTGTGTCCTACTCTTCGCGACCGCATGGACTGTGCAGCCTACCCGGCTCCTCCATCCATGGGATTTTCCACCTGGATTGGTAAAGAATCCACCTACAATGCAGACCTGGGTTTGATCCCTGGATTGGGAAGATCCCCTGGAGAAGGGAAAGGCTACCTACTCTAGTATTTCTGCCTAGAGAATTCCATGAACTGTATAATCCATGGGGTCGCAAAGAGTCGGATATGACTGAGCGACTTTCACTTTCCCTTTTTTCATGCATATAGCTGGGCTTCCCAAATAGGGCAGTGGTAAAGAATCTGCTTGCCAAGCAGGCAGGGGATGCATGTTCAGTCTCTCAGTCAGGGAAGATCCCCTGGAAAAAGAAATGGCAATCCACTCCAGTATTCTTGCCTGGGAAATTCCATGGACAGAGGAGCCTGGTGGCCTACCCTTCATGGGGTTGCAAAGAATCAGACATAATTTAGCAGCTGAGCACAAACACATGCATACAGCAGGGTACAGGAATATATGGATAATCTGTTCAATTTTGCTGAGTCTCTAAAACTCCTTTTTAAAGATAATCTACTTTAAGAGAAAGAAAAATAGAAATGTTTATTTTCTTTTCTAATTGGGTACATACAGCTACAATACAATCATACCTTAGAGTCAGTTCAACTTACAGCCTAAATAGATGAACCTTAATGTGATTATTCTTTTTTTTAATATAAGTATAGTTGATTTATAATATTGTGTGAGTTTCTGGTTTACAGCAAAGGGATTTAATTGTAGATAGATAGATATAGTTCCCTATTCTAGGAAGTAGAATCTTGTATTTCTCCATTCTATATGTGTTTACATCTGCTTGTCCCAAACTCCCAATCCAACTCTCCCTGGATGCCCTCCCCTAAAAAATAAATGTGATTACAGTATTCTTAAGGAAATTAATTTCAATTAAAAATATTGGAGTACTTTTCTTGCTATTCCTGTCCTCAGTTGCTCAGAGTTTATTGGGTGAGTTAATTGTACCATCACAAATTCTTACATGAGTAGAATTTATGAACAAAGGATGGAGAATATGGATATCCTTGGCAGAAGCACCAGTCTGAGCAAAGCCGTGCAGATTGAAATAAAATAAAAGGATACATACTGTTAGGTGTTCAAATTTTGATAGCCGGGCATAGGCCAAACCATATGCCTTGAAAAGCTGACTGAACTTTATTTCGTGGGTGATTGATGGTCATTGATAAGAGCTTGGTGGGGAAGGCTCAAGATGCCACAGGCCTGGGGATGGAGCCACAAGTCATCCGTGATATATGTTTTCCTCTGAATCACTCTTGAATGTCCTGTAATACCTAAGGGTGAAGAGGTGTGAGGTGTTAGGGATGAATGTACACTTAGGGCTCAGTCTTAAAGAATTAGAAATGTGTTACACAGAGTGTTCCTCAAAGAGATAAATTCACTGTATCTCGCTAGGTTTGAAATTAAAAGTTTCAGTTTCCATGTCACTGAAAATTTTGATGAATTAGAAGTTAAATATATTTCCCTACACAAGGATATATCAAAGAGTTTAATATGCTAATTTGCATTCTGAAACTTTAAGAGAACATGGTATGTAGAATATTTTTTAACCCTCTATGTCGTCGTGTTGTGTTGCTTGTGTGCTTAGCAGTGTCCAACTCTTTGCAACCCCAAGGACTACGGCCTGCCAGGCTGCTCTGTCCATGGGATTTCCCGGACAGAAAAAATAGACTTTCTCTTTTCTCTGTCTCTCGCACATTAAAACTACAGCATTTTGTATACAAAATTGTGTGCCTTTTTATAAATTTAAAAATACACTTTAAAGATTGGAGGCTTCCCAGGTGACACTAGTTATAAAGAACCTGTCTGCCAGTGCAGAAGAATCTGAAGTGGGTTGCCATTTCCTTCTCCAGGGGATCTTTCTGACACAGTGATCAAACCTGCTTCTCTTGCATCTCCTGCATTGGCAGGCAGATTCTTTTACCATTGTGCTACCCGAGAAGCCCTCTAACACTATTGAGCCTATTTATCTGGTGGAGTTTTTTTGGGTTTTTCTGGAACTTTAGAAATAATTGTTAGATATTCCTTCCATAGGGTTCAAAGCTTTGCATTTCCAACTGCAATCTACAAATTGCCTCTTTTTTATAGCATAGAAATAGGATACCATGGAACACACTTTGCAAAACACTTCGAATGCAGAAACAAGGAAAATTTGAAAATCCAGTGTTAGTCAACGAAGAATTTGTAATGGCATCAAATTAAACAAATACATAAAACATACTTATGTTTATGGTTTGGTTATTAATTCAAAAGAGTTAAGCAAATGTCTATAATTTTTTAAAAAGGCAGATGTGATAGGTATTTACACATAAATCATGTTGGATTTTTATTGGAATATAAGCCAGAGACTTTGGTGGAAGGAGAATTACTATTCTGGAATCGGATGCAACATATTTTGGAGGACAAATCAAGGGAAGAGAGGAAAAATATAAATTTCAGAATTATTTCAGTTTGTTATAATTCTTTTTTATGTTATTTTCCACATTACCTCCAAGAAAAAAATAGTAGTGAGAGCAGGAAGGAATATAGTTTAAAATATTTTGAATTAACTTTTATATATCGTTTCATTTATAGAGCCATAATTAGAGCTTATGTTGTATTCTATTTTTTAATATGACTTTATTATGCATTTAAAAATAGTGATCTAGTGAAGTGTGAATCTAGTCAAGTTATACTTTTAGTTCAAACTACAAATATATACCCACAATAATGCTTCTTTAGTTTTCCTTTTATTATCTGTGAGTTTGGGGGATTCAAGGGTGCTGCTGTGGGCAAAATCTGAGTGGTCATTTGGGATGACCCTGAGGGATGGGATGGGGAGGGATGTGTGAGGGGAGTTCAGGATGGGGGATACACGTACATCCATGGCTGATTCATGTCAATGTAGGGCAAAAACCACTACAATATTGTAATTATCCTCCAATTAAAATAAATAAATTAATAAAAAAAGAAAAAAAAAGATTGCTTCAAAGGGAAAAGGAAAAGCCTTTTATATTTAGATATTTTGTAATTTATATGTGATTATAGCAAACACTGCAGGTCATGTATTGAAAAAGTGTCAAAGAAGAGATCATGTGTTGTTGAAAAATAAAGAATTCTCCAGTATCTTTTATTCTCATTGCAGTTTCTTTTCTCATTAAAATTTTCCATGTCTCAATTATATGACAGTAACCAGCAGGGCCTGCTCTTAGCATTACAAGCAAACTAATTTTCTCTGTACTCAAATTATTTTTAGTGCTTGTTCTGAATATAACTGAAATGCATTTAGCTCCTTGAACAGTTTATAGTAAAACTACTGGCCTATTCTTTTCTGTACAATTGTTTTTTTGTTTCTTTGCCATTATATTTTGTTTTTAAGCTTCCTCTAAATGAGGGCCATAAAAATTAATGAAAATCATACCATTTCTTACAAATCTTTGTAATTTTTTAATTGGTATATGTATAAAATATGAAAGACTAATTAGGGAAGATGTCTTCAAAAGATAAACTATAGATTTTTAATAAAAATAGCAGGAAGGAGAACAAAAATATATTTCTACTAATAGTTCTGATTTCAAATAGAAGCTGGCTTTACTTAGGGTATATGTGAGTGCTGAGTTGCTAAGTCATGTCCAATTCTTTGTGATCCCACGGACTGTAGACCTCCGGGCTCCTCTGTCCATGGGATTTTTCCAGGCAAGAATACTGGAGTGGGTTGCTATTTCCTCCTCCAAGAAATCTTCCAAACCCAGATATTGAACCCGCACCTCCTGTGTCCCCTACATCTGAGGCAAACTCTTTACCACTGCTCCACCAAGGAAACCAGTCCACAATAATACACAAAGCAAATTTCGTCTTGTTGTTTTTGTTTTTTTGAAGTTTCCGTGTCATTGGAGAAAGTATAATATGATGGTTCCCTCAAATGGCTTTTGAACGTGTACTTGAAGACACCATGATCTCTGTGTATTAGTATTTGGTCAGAAACAGTATTATTTGTCAAAGGGTAATGCACCATATTCATTAAAACTGCTACACTGCAGGTAGGGGGGTGTAATTCTCACAGTTTCTAAGTCGCACTGTGGTTTCCCCAGTCTTGCTGCTCTTCTGTGTTTTATTTATGTCCTAGCTTTCTTGGAGAAGCTCCAAATAGTTGAATAAATCATTTGTCTTATGATGTCTAAGTATCATAACTAAGGAAATCTGATTACTAGTGATAATGCTGCTGCTTTTATTATTTCCAATTAAGAAACATACTGCTGATCAGATGCTATTAAGACTCTCCAAGTGCCCAAATCATATTTTTGGATAAGACCTCCTTTCTAATAACTCATTCATAGACATCTCAAGGTTATTGCTAATAGCATTGTCAAATTTGAGACTCAGCACTAATTAGGGAACTTGGTACTTTGTCATTACACATGTGCATTTGGGTATATCTTGGGACACTCTTGTGTGATTAGGTGAGAAGCAATGGGGAAGAATTACAAAGGAAGATTAGGGGTTTTAAAATCTAATGGAGAAAATTTGGAGCATGGATGTATACAGTCTAAATTCTACATGAGTAAGTACCTTTAGATGATAAACCACAAATGCTCTCAAGTATTCATATTACATAAAATTTATCTGTAGTCTCTCTGTACATTATAAACTTTTTATAGTCAAATTTTATGAGGAAATTAAACAAATTTTATGATTAGTTTTATGGTTCTTGGAAATTAACAATTGGTCTTTTCCTTTTATATTAAGATTATTGATTACATGAATCGTTCAATAAAATAAATTCTAAGAAATATAAAAATCTACTTATTTGGGTGTCAAGTATCTATTCATTTATTCACTGTGTACTTATTAAACAGTTTCCATGGGACCGACACTTTCTAGGTTCTAGAAGTGCTCATTCAAAAAAGACTCGTTCTTTACCTTCAAGTTTATCAGTTCTTGTTATTCTGGACTCAATAAGTGTGTAATAGCGGTGTCCAGCTAAGAGACAACCACCCTAGAATAAAAGTTAGTAACTATAGGTCCTTGGGGATTTATGTCATAAGCTTATTTTAAAACTTTATCCTGAGAAAAAGGCATGTCTGAAGATTTGTGCTAACAATATTCAGATTAATAGAAAGAGAGGTATTTGAAGCATCAGTAAATGGTATTAGAAAACTAGCTAGACTTCAAGATGTAGCCTTACCTCCACACAGGATCCTGCCCTGATTCTTCTCTCATCTCATCTTCTCTCGAGTCAAATATTACTCTTTCTCATGCCCCTACCTAACTTCTTTGTTATAAGCCAGTTTATGGATTACATCTCTTTTCAACTCTAAGTGACACTTTTAGAATAATGGCTTGTACATAACTGTCTTCAAAGAGTGATTGAGTAAATCAATGTTTTTGATTCCAGTTTGTCCATCTGGGTTACTATTTCTACTTTATCTCTACATTATCTGAGGGAAAGTCAGTTTTTCCTCTTTGAATTTGCTTGGATTAGATCTGAAGATCTCTAAATTTGCTAATATAGTGAAAGTTGCTCAGTTGTGTCCAACTCTTTGTGACCCCATGGATAGTACAGTCCATGGAATTCTCCAGGTCAGAATACTGGAGTGGGTAGCCTATCCCTTCTCCAGCGGATCTTTCCAACCCAGGAATCGAACTGGGGTCTCCTGCACTGCAGGCGGGTTCTTTACCAATTAAGCTATGAGGGAAGCCCTTGCTAATATAAAGACTTCCTAATTCAACCATTCTAATCCCCTTTTTGGACAAATGATCAGCACAAGGGGAGACTAAAGACATTTGGATCTGATCACATTGATTTCCAGAGACCTTTGATTATGGTTACTACACTACACCTTCAAGTTATTGCAATTATTTCTATTTTCATGGCACTTTGAATGTTGCCAGACATTTTAAGATCACCCTTTTTTTCTTTCCAACAGCCCAGTGAGGAAAATAGGTAAGAAAATGGAGTAAAGACAGACATGTTAAATTTAATTAAGTTCACAAAGAAGATATTAGATCTTACCATCCAAATCCTGTGTACATGGGCTCATAGTCTGTAAAAAGCAATATCATGAGATCCAAAGTTACAGAACTCTTGGCTTGTTCACCAGAAATAAAAGTAGGAACTCTGTAAGTGGAAGGGAAAGAAGATTATGTATGACTTTATATACTTAAACACATTAGTTCTCTTCCACTTTTGAGTTATGTGGAATTTGTGTGGTCATCAAAGAAAAGAAAGAGGGGGTTGGGTTGATATATCTGCTGCTTGCAGGTAGGGTTTAGTAAGGGTTTTGGCCTTACTTGAGGGACTTCCTAGGTGGCGCTAGTGGTGGAGAATCTGCCTGCCAGAGCAGGAGACCTAACAGACACAGGTTCAATCCTTGGATTGGGAAGATCCCCTGGAGGAAGGCATGGCAACCCCCTCCAGTATTCTTGCCTAGAGAATCCTATGGACAGAGGAGCCTGTCAGGGTGCGGTCCCTAGGGTGGCACAGAGTTGGACACAACTGAAGAGGCTTAGCATGTACCCATGCATGGCCTTATTTGCACTTTTGGGAAATGTCACAGTGTAATGAGAATCATCAATCTTGACCTTATAACTACAACACCTCTGGTAGATGAAGAGTTGATCACTTATAGAAAAGCAGTCTATGTTATTTAACACCATATAGGACATTTCTTTGTTTATAAAATAAATCATCCTCTTTTTTATTTTTCTGAAACAGTAAAAGGAGTGAGTCAATTGTTGGGAGAGGGAACAAGAAAGTAAACACAATAAATGACACATACTTACACAAATGAGTTTTTAATTCTCATCCAAAGAGAGATGATCAAGCTTTCTAAGCCATACAGAGATTTCCCTCAACAGGCCAGGATAGGAAGGGTTTAAAATAGATGTGATTAACCAATATCTCTAGGGAAGTTGTAAGTCCTTACACAGGAACAAAATTTTTTCTTAAAGATACAATTTGTTGTTGTTGTTTTTAAATGCTACTTTTAAGGGAGAATCAGAATTAAAAAGGCAGACTTAGAGAAGGATGATCTCTCCTACACTAATACTTGAATTCTCTTTGTCCATTTTTCCCCTTCCTCCATCTACTTTTCCTGACAAATTAGCCTAACTCCTCATTTCTCCAGTATTATCTTGTCACATTCACTAGAAACACTCATCTGACAATACTACGCTTGGCCACCCAATTAAGCCATTTCTGTCAAACTTAATTGTCTTCTATTTACTTTCCTGTTTGTCTCTTATAAGTTTTCTAGAGGGCATTGTGTCTTCAGCATTTGTTATTTTGCTTGACCTAGATTAATTGTTCAATAGAAAATTGTTAAAATAATAATGATATGATATTGTAGTATTTTTCTAAAGGCAGACTAGAAACAGAGCCTTAAAACTTAAT
This sequence comes from Oryx dammah, assembly GCF_014754425.2. NCBI lineage: Eukaryota > Metazoa > Chordata > Mammalia > Artiodactyla > Bovidae > Oryx > Oryx dammah. Next base: position 132,571,933 of record NW_024070186.1, on the reverse strand, counting down.
TTGTTACAAAAGCAAATTAATGAATATTTGAATTCACCATTGTCAAGAGGCATAAAATTAATATTAACAAAGAAAAGTACATAATTTTTTCAATGGGAAAAAAAGTAATATTCATCCTTGCAATACTCTTATCATTTAATGCCTCTGTTAGTCACTAAATCGTGTCAGACTCTTTTTGAGACCCCATGTAGACCCCACTGTAACCTGCCAGGCTCCTCGGCCCATGGGAGTTCCCAGGCAAGAATATTGGAGTGGGTTGCCATTTCCCACTCCATTAATTCCTCTACTTGAAAGTGATTATCAGGGATGTTTCCTGTTGAACAAAGATGTTGGAAAGAGACATTTAGGACTAGATAAACAAGACTTGCCCTGTGCTGAAACAAAGGAGTTTTCCTTGGGATTAAGGGAATTGACTATTAAGGTGAAAGCTTTGGTTCCGCTTTGGTTCCACTTAGCTTCATGGACAGAATGTGAAGCCTGCAAAAGATACACTCGGGTTTTTTCCTTAACCATCGAATCTCTCATTCACCTTTATAATTCTCTTTGAGGAAGTGCCCTGACAATCTCTAGCGATTTGAAAGACCAAGCAAAGTTCTTGATCCTCCAAAAATTTCCTAAGAAGCTGAAACTTTCCTACCTATTTCTTGAGGATTACACAAACTACCTCCTTTTCATCAGTTGCACTCTCCATTCAGAAAATGAAACCTCCCAGATGAAAGTTGATATACAGATATTTAACTGATACCTGTCTTAACACAATATACCATCACATCTGTTGGCAGTCTGCGTTATTGTCCATTGATGTCTAAATTCAAATTTTAATAAATGAAGATCATACATTAAGAAATTATCCTTGGAAAGGCTTTGAATATAAGAATACATGTTCTTTGTTTCTGTAAAGGACACTAATGAAAGGTAGTAGTGTGTGTGACTTTCAAGAGATATATATATATAATCTGTCCTCCTTAAAACACACACACACACACACACACACACATGACTTCTGTCCCTGCATTTTGTTGTATGTATTAAGAACAGACAGAAGGGGGAAAGAAAATATGAAAATGAAGGCATATATCTGAGTGATATGGCCACAAGCCAAGGAATGCCAGGAACCATAGAAAACTAATAAATATTCAAGATCATCCCCCACAAAAAAAGGACAAAACATATGTTTTGCTCTAAAATGGATGCCACAGTAGCTTGGTATCCCTTGATCTATCTTTTGTGTAAGGAAATTATCAACTAAAGAAATTATAACTTGAAACTATATCAATATTTATTCTTTCAGATCTCAATCATGTTAGAACTAGAAGAAATCTTTAAAAATGAGTCAAATTTTCCCATCCTGCAAATAAAGAAATTGAAGAACAAATAGGCCAAGTGATTTGCCAAAGTCAAAGCTAGTAAGTAGAAAAGTTAATACTAGAAGTCGTCTTCTAGATTTTTGGTCCTATGTTTTTTCTACTGATGCCCTTTTCCCCCTCCAGTCTATACTAAACATTACCCAGTCTCTAAAATCTAATCAAGTGTATAGCTCTTTATTCAGTGACCTAATTTGATTAAATATCAAAATTTTAAGAATAAAGAACTCAAAATTTTTTACAACAATTTTAATGCTTTGTGCCTTTTACCATTGTTTCTCCTTACTTATGAATTTCTACTATGATGTGGATTATTTTTGAAGTGTGCCTGTAAAATTTAAGAGTGCTAGACTTGTGCTGTGCTTAGTCTCTCAATCATGTCCAACTCTTTGTGACCCTATGGATTGTATCACGCCAGGCTCTTCTATCTGTGGTGATTCTCCAGGCAAGAATACTGGAGTTTGGGTTGCCATGCCCTCCTCTAGGAGATCTTCCCAACCCAGAGATCAAACTCAAGTCTCCCACATTGCAGGCGGATTCTTTAGTGACTGAGGCACCAGGGAAGCCCAGGCTAGACTTAAGAACACTTTAATACACATTTGAGGTTGGCAATTTAATATACAATAAAAATGATAGATGCAGTTGTGAGTTTGTCTATAAAAATATCTATATATGATACAGTATCTAGCACATAGTTGAAGCTCTGTAACACTCTGTTAAATGAATGTATTCATTAAGTGGGTGCAAAAACATAAAAAACAATCATGTATTCAAAACCAAACTATGAGCAGGAAGTGGAGTTTCTGAAATGCCTATCTCCTGGGACCAAGGATTTCTACAGGATATTTTTATATTTGGGTGTTTTGTGTATGAGACATAGCATGATGTACTGAAAAGTGATTACCTAGCTTGAGAGTTAGAAACTTGGATTTCAGTCTGTTTTTGTTATAACTACCTGGAGAGGTTGCCTCTCTTTCTTGGGCCATAATATAAATAAAGAATTTGGAATCAATGTGATTAATGTTGTGAAAAGAAATTCTTTTTTCAACAATGGTTGCATAATTCTCCTTACCTAGCCCCTTGTGTTAGTTTGCTATAGGTATGCAAAATGAAGTATCATATCTTAAGTTTCAGCTTTTCTACCTTCAAGCTGTGTGATCTTGAATATGTCAGTTCCTGTCTTCTGGCCTCTGAATTCTAATCCATAACATGGTCAAGTAGAACCAGATTACCTTTCAAATCCAATCCAACTCTGACATGTGGAAGAAAGAAAATAAATGAATATAGGTTCCAAGGAAGTGATAGATAAAGCAAAATGGTGCAAAGCCCATAGTAGAATAAAACAAAGCTAACTTGTGGTATTCAAACCAAGATATCAGTTCCTTTAATGACTTGAGCTGGGAAATATGATTCCAACAATAAATGATTATTGAAGCCGTAGGTTTTAAATGACTTTAAAAAAATTTTAAACACATGAGTATACTAAAATAGACTCTTTCCAAATCACTGAAAATATTATCTGCTCTTTCCCCTTGTAAAATATTTTTTTAGTCCTTGCAGGCAAGTTTAGCCTCTAAAATTTTTTTAATAGGCACACCATGGCTAAAAATAAATAGCTGGCTTTAAAAGAAATGTGGTTTTTAAAAGAAAGAACAACAAAATGCCAAGAACATTTCTATAGCCAACTTCGTGCTTTGCCTGCTTCAGGAAAAGACTAGTAAAAAACAGGTGTCAATAATCACCATGCAATCTGGGGTCTCCAGTCTGAGGTGGAAAGAACCTCAACCAGCTGCTTTCTCCTCTGATTAAAAATTCCTTCATATTAAACTCTTAACCTTTTGCTCTTATACTCTCATATGTATTGTACTTTTTTTTTCTTTATAGGCTAGGGGAAATGAACGGATTAGCAGCGTCTTACCTCTGAATCAGTGAGTTAATCAAAGAGTGTGTATATAAAATGAAATAATGAATTATTTAGCTGATAACAAACATGATATAAAATTCCATTTATTGGGTAGTCAACTCAATTTTATTAGTTTTAGAATTATATAAATCATTTTAACACAATGCAGAAATATTTAGCATTTGTAGATTTATTTTTCACGTGGTTTGCTTGTTGTTCTACAGCCATTTGTATTTTGTTTTTCTCTTTATGGAATGTTCTAAATATCTGATTGAAAAATGGTGCAGTTTGATTAAAAAGGCAAATGATATAGCTAGTGAATCAGAAAGATAAAATGCTGAAGGATTCCTGTATTTTTCCTTTCCCCTTTTCCCTAACCTGGGACAGTCTATGACCCTTTTTTTAAGAGTATCCTTTTCCAAGTTAACTCATTATAATGGATCACTCTTTGTTAAACACAAATAGCACTGGACAAAACTTCCTAATATTAATTTGACATGCTTCCTCCAGAAGGAAAAAAACAAAAAAACAAAACCCACTCTAAGATGTACGCATGCGTGTCTGTGTGCATGCTAAGTCGCTTTAGTCGTCTCCAGCTCTTTGCAACATCACGGTCTATAGCCTGCCAGGCTCCTCTGTCCATGGGATTCTCCAAGCAAGGATACTGGAGTGGGTGGTCATGCCCTCCTCTAGGGGACTGAACCTGCGTTTCTTATGCCTCCTGCATTGCAGGCAGGTTCTTTACCACTAGCACTACCTGCGAAGACCTCTAGGGTATATAAGTGAAAAGTGAAGTCGCTCAGTTGTGTCCGACTCTTTGCGACCCCACAGACTGTAGCCTATCAGGCTTTTCTATCCATGGGATTTTCCAGGCCAGAGTGCTGGAGTGGATTGCCATTTCCTTCTCCGGGGGATTTTCCCGACCCAGGAATCGGGCCCGGGTCTCCCACATTGAAGGCAGAGGCTTTACCATCTGAGCTACAGTTACTTCATTAAGCCTTAACAAAAGCATTCCTAAGGGAGTTCAGGTTAGCCTCAATTCTGTTTCTCTGCTTCACCAATTCAATTTTATCAGCATCTATCACTCCTCTGAGTACAGGATGACCATACATTCAGATTTTCCCAGGACAGTCCCTGTTTCAGCCTGCTGCTCTGCTGTCTGTCTGAAGATTATTCCCTTTCACTCTCAAAAGTGTTCTGGTTTGGAAAGTAAATTATGTGGTCTCTTTATCACCAGGCATATACTCTATGGGCCTTCTGCAAAGTTATCTCTAGCTAACTTTAAAATGGGGAAATTCTCTACCATTGTCTTCAAATTTGAATATTTATGAATATGCTGTCTTTTACCCTCTGAACTAGATCTTATGATATTATTGTGTAACCATTGTGTAATAAGGTATAATATTGTATTATCACTTCTCCTTATTGAAAGGGGTATTCTTAAGAGATTTACAGAAACGCAAAGCCTGGTGACTTTCTGAAAATGCAAGCACATTCCTGTTAAAGTTGGCCTTTTTATAATGCAATAAGCAGAGCAAGATAGAACATAGCTAGAATATAGTCTGATTGAGTTCTGATCTTGGGCAAATTTAACTTCTTTAAGCCTCCATTTTTCTTCTGTAATTTGAGGATGATGTTTCTTTGAATGATGATTGTAAGAGTTGAGGCATTATGCATTAAGTGTTCAGAACTATGCCCTGCTCATAACCAACACAGAAAGCATGGTGCATGCGTGTGTGTGTGTGATCTCAGTCGTGTGCAACTCTTTGTGACCTCATGGACTGTAGCCCTCCAAGCTTCTCTGTCCCTGGGATTTTTCAGGCAAGTATACTGGAGTAAGTTGCCATTTCTCCTCCAGAGGATCTTCCCAACTTAGGTATCGAACCCACATCTCCTTCGTCTCTTTCATTGACAGGCAAGTTCTTTATCCCTGAGCCACCTGGGAAGCCTGCAGAAAACATGATAGCAACTATAATTATCATTTTTTATTGGATAAGATCACTGCACATTTATGGGTATTAATGGAGTAAAAGAGTTTCTTTTTCATCTTCAAGAAAAAATACTCCAAACCTTGTAGTTTGGTAGAGTTCAATACAAGTTGAACTTTGTAATATGGTTGACTGTATTTGATTCCAGGGATTAGTATTCAGTTCAGATGTTTAAAAATATGGATTTTAAGCACTTAAGCAATTAGAACTAATGATGGAACAAAAAAAACCCTCAATTATCTTTTAAAATGATTATCCTTTACATAATTACTTTGCTTACGATGAATTTGAGCAAATTTAAAATGAACAATACACTGAAAGAATCAGCCTGTAAAATAATTAAAAATATATATCTTTGATTTGTCAAGTAACAAATTTTTGTCCTCAACGAGAGAAAAATAATCCCAGTATTTTAAGAAAGAATTGTTGATTTAACAAATATATAACTCAAGATACCTTTTATAAGTCAAATATTTATCTCATAAAATAAAGCAATCATATGTTCTTTAATTACTTCTGTTCTTTCTCTACAATAAGAATTCCAACTTTTATTTGTGCCTTTAACATAAGCAAGCTGTTTTGAGAGGCAACTTATGTTGAAAATATGTTCCAGATTTACACTGATGCTCAGTATGAACAGCAAAAAGCCATCTTTTGGTCAAATCATACATTACACAATGTGTCCCAAGTTTGAATTGAAAACGGGGGTCACCATGGAGGAACATTTTTCTATTTTTAATCAGAAAGTGTGACTTCAAATCCTTGCCTCCCCTGTAATTTTGAAAATTTGCTACTTCTCTGCATGTCAGCATCCTCAATATCCTGTTTTTTAATGCCTCTTACATTAAAGCAAACACTTCTTTCTGGAGGTTGTACTGGACTTAATCGCAATGTTCAGCATCAAGGAAAAAATGATGCAAAATGTGTTCCCAGAGTCACCCACAGAATCATGCTATTTTCATCTCTATTCCAATAATAACACAGTGTGGTGTGCTCCCAACCTCACTCCCTCGTGTATTTTTAAACTGCATTGTTCGTTATGCCTGCTTTAAGTTTAGATGTAATAAAGTAAGATAATTTGGTAAAGTAATTAAAATGAGTAAATTCACTATTCAAAGTGAGTTAACATTCACATAGCAGTTAACTATCCTAGTCTTCCTTAAACAAAGGCAGTAACAGGTAAAAATTATCCTCCTTCAAAGACAATCGAAAATGCTATCTCTAATGCATGAATATTCTTAACATCAATTATACACTAAAAGGTTTTGTCATACCTGTTGATTTTAAGTTATTACAAAGTTGACAAGTTGAAAGCATTTGTCTAATGATGCCAACTATTCATTCTGTCTGCTTTACAGAGATGTTGTGAGACTCAAAGTGAAATAATGTATGGAAAATTACTTTGTATGATAAAGTGATATATGTAAAGCTTATCCACTCAATTAATATTACTATTGAATGCCTACCATGTGCCAGCCACTGTCTTAGGCACTTAATAGAAGTCTGCAACAACTTCTAACTATCCAGTATTTAATTCAAATTCAACTCTAAAGATATGGATATAGGTAGCATTTATATCAGAGAAGGCGATGGCACCCCACTCCAGTACTCTTTTGCCTAGAAAATCCCCTGGATGGAGGAGCCTGGCAGGCTTCAGTCCATGGGGTCGCTAAGAGTCCAACACGACTGGGCGACTTCACTTTCACTTTTCACTTTTGTGCATTGGAGAAGGAAATGGCAACCCACTCCAGTGTTCTTGCCTGGAGAATCCCAGGGACTTGGGAGCCTGGTAGGCTGCCGTCTCTGAGGTCGCACAGATTGGACACAACTGAAGTGACTTAGCAGCAGCAGCAGCAGCAGCATTTATATACAAGAATTGCTACTCCTTCTTGACTACTTATTCAATCCCCTCCATTTGAAATATTTCTCAGCTTTATGCCTTGATGTGTTTTCCTCCTGCTCAAGGTTTGATTCATGCTCTTTGAAACAACTAATGAACACAAATGCAGGTACTTCCCTGCTGGTCCAGTGATTAAGACTTTGCCTTCCAATACAAAGGGTGTGAGTTTGATCCCTGGTCAGGGAACTAAGATCCCACATGCCTCACAGTCAATAAATCAAAACATGAAAAAAAAAGAGACAAGAAACAATATTGTTACAAATTCAACAAAGACTTTAAAAGTGGTCCACATCAATAAAATTTTTAAAAACAGATAAAATAAGTGCAAAGTCCTCTGCCACAATTTTCAGTTATCCTCAGCTTGTGGACAGGTTGCGGACAGGGCACTGCAAGATTTTAATGTCCATAGGAATCACCTAAGAATCTGATTAACTGGTGGATTCTGCTTCAGTGGGACGTGAGATTCTGTATTGCTAACAAGATCCCATCTGAAGCACATGCTTTGCTCTAAAGATCACACTTTGGAGGACAAACCTCCATCAACTGAAGATTGGTTCCCCTCTTGGCCCGTGAAATTATTTCCCTGCATCCCATTTATTTTCAACAGACATTCTTCTTATAAATAATTAAATCTGTGAGCTGTAAACAGCATCCTGCATATTTATCCCACTTTAACACTTGCCATGTGCAGAAAATGTTAACCACAAAGGATCTTTGTTTCATATTTGATCTGGGAAACTCACACTCACTTTAATTAGCTAGTTCACATGCAGTAAAATCTCAGGAGCCAGGTGACTTGAGTTCCATGTGTTTTGTCTCTGGAGAATTAAAATGTGCAACCCATTCTCCCTGTGGCTTGCTCTGTCTTGATTACTATATATAATGCAAATACTGGACAATCCCAACATAACCCAACACATGCCCTGGCAAAGTTAAAGTCAACACCTGATTTCCATCTAGTTCCATTTCTGTTGGCCTTTATCTTAAGCATACACGGCTTATTTCAATATGCTTCCTCTCTGCTCCAAACTATGTGTAACTTTATGCAATTTTGACCACTTTGAAATATTTTAATTGCACTGTTTCCATTGTTTGAAATTATTACCACAGAAATGTTACAATGATAATTTCTGCTTTTCAGTTGTTTTGGTTACATCATTAATGTTGAATGGTTAGTATATATTAATCATATAAATGTTTATATACAGACTCCTGATCCTGATAGAAAAGCCTTCAACATCTGGCTCTTAATTTTCCCAACTCATCTTCTTTAACCACATATATATCTTATATGATAGCCTTATAATTGTAACTAGACTTTTTAAATTTAACTTTTCTCTAATATATGTGCTGGAATACCATGTCTTCAGTCAGGGAGAGGACTGACCATCTTGTTGGTCAAGGACCCCTCCAGATACTCCTCCAACCTCAACTTCCTGCAGCCATTTCTTTAACCTCCTGTTTGGTAAAATCCTTCCATAGCCATCGCTGTACATAATTCTGTTTTAGCAACCTAGCAACATTTTCTTCAACTCTGTTATTACTATTTACCTTTCCCAATAGATCTGAGGGCAGTAATTATCGTTAATAGTTGTACTTCCAGTACCTAGGTTTGGGACTCTCACATAGCAGTACTCAGTTATATTTTGCTGATTTTTAAATGAATGATACGTAGCTAAATTTTAAATATTTAATATATGATACTTTTCTTATTTCCAAGTCCAGTGTAGTTCTAGCATGAACATTATATATCTGGCAGTCTCTGAAAGCATAGAGAAATGTTTAAAGTTTCTCAGAAGGAATGACAGGATGTAATAGGGTATGCCAGAGCCAGACTGAATGCAGATTACAGTGGTTTTTTTTTTTTTTTGAATGGTTCTTTCGTTTTTGAATGATTGTAACTTCTTTGACATTCTAGATTTGAATTTAAGAAATTCAGTTACCCTACACCTTCATGGTATAGGTCTCCAGTCAAAAGCCACCAGGTGAGCTTCAAGTTCTAGGCAAGAGCCAGCATTACCTGCCATCCAAGTTATGGGACACCTCAGAAGTCCAGTTTTTGTAAAATTCAGATGACTGTAGCCATCTACCACTGACATGAGATTACAACACCCCGAGAGATTCCAAGAGCAAATGACCCAGCCAAGTTCTTCTCCAGTTCCTGACCCACAAAATATGGAGCAAAACAAAATTGTTTTAAGTCACTCAATTTTCAATAATTTATTACACGACAACTGTAAACTGAACCAATGAGAGTCACAACCAGGGCCCTGGGCCCTTTTCTATCTGCATGCCTTCAGAAAAGTCACTCTTCCCTTTAGGTGTTAGTTAGTCTTGGTAGTTATCAACAGATAACATATTTTCAAAAAACTTTTTCTACATTACCATGTTTCTAAATTCACAGATAAAATGGCTATCATTATTATCTTGTCAACTGTGGCCAAGAGTATCAGGGATAGGGTTTTGCCATATAAGAATTTGAACAGAAATAAACCTTACTCCAGCTTCTGTTTAGCCAAAGGAAATTGCGACCTACATATTTGCATACACTCTATCTCTTTTTTTTTTTTTAATGAATGAGTCACTGTTTTTGTTTTTTTAAATAATGTTATTTTTTTCTTCATTTTATTTACTGGCTGCACCACACAGCATGTGGGATCTTAGTTCCATGACCAGGGACTTAACCATGTTCCCTGCATTCAAAGTATGGCGTTTTAACCACTGAGCCATCAGGGAAGTCCCATATACCCGTGCCTCTAGTTCATTCACCTATAAGTGAGAATTACTAGTTCAATAGATGATCTCCAAAATCTGATCTAGCTCTATGATTCCAAGATTCTATAATCTTCTAATAATAATATCTTTCCATGTTAATCTATGAATTTCAAGTAGGAAGTAGCATTGTGAGCATGGAGTATAGCTTTTTTTTTTTAAAAAAAAAAAAAAGGAGTATTGTAAAGATGAGGAAGAAAAATCACCGGAAGAAAATGAAAGCAATGACTTTCTTAAGGAATAAAAATACAAGCAATGATTTAAACCATCATTGCAGATAAGTGAGCAAGACAAAGGGGTGGCATTTTGCCCAGTTGTTATTTTTATAATGAGAAACATGACACACAGTCCTACTTTGGACAATGTGCTTGCCAAAACTCCTGAACAATCATGATTTTACCAGTATCCTCAATAGATAGCTTCCTTAAAAACAAAGTGGGAGTGGAGGTGCAGTAATTTCTAAATAGGCTAAGCTCTCATTGGGATAAATGGATAATGGAACAATAGCTAATGATTTACCATAAATCATTGTTCATATTTGCCATTGCTCTCTGGTGGGTAATTGAACACTGTGAGCACAGATATAGGACAACAGAACTGTAGACAATGTATCTTAGCTCTAATATCAACTTGCTGAATGACAATAACTTGAGAAATGGAAGAATGTCTACAAGGGGAACATACCATTCACATTGTTTATAAAATTTATAAAGAGACTGATGAATCAATACACAGAAAAGAGATGATTTAGCTGTATGATAGATATAGCACAATTAATCTTATTAACTAAAACTCAAAAGAAAAGTGACCTAAAGACACCTAAAATAGTTGGCATCTTTAGAAGTCTGCTTTCAGCTTATTTTATTTATATTAACTCTTATCAATCAACAAGTATGACAAAAACCTTTTAGTTAAATGATTGAAGTTCAGAATACTCATGCATTAAGAATGATGTTTTCAGTTATCTTCTATGAATGGATGACTTTTATACTTTATTGCCTTTGTTATTTAAAAGAAACCTGAAATATGTAAATCCTACATAATATTTGTTATAGTTTATAGATTAGTGGGATTAGCCACTGAAGATCCATAAAATAATTAGTAAGCAATTAGTTTATCTAATCATATATCTTCTTCCAAGAATGATTTAAATCAGTCATCATGAACATTGTAATTTATAACATATGGGTGAATAGATTAATAACATATTAAACATTATAAGTAAATAGAAATGGAAATAAAATTTTGTTTTAAAGACACAAAGAATAAACTTGTCTTATAATTTATTCTTCCATGTACTACTTTAGACTAGGTTAGTCCAGAAAAACCTCCAAAAAAAAATAGCATGCAAAGTTGACTTATTTTTCAGACTATATTGTTAGGTTTTGTTTGGCATTTCTGTTCTTTCTCTGTTGGTTCTTCTTTCTGAATTTAAATTTTTAAAATCTAGTATTGATGCAATGTATCATATTGGCATGTATGTATGATGAACATAAGAGAAGTACATCTCATAGGTATTTTAGCCTCCACTTCAATATATACATATGTCCACTCATATATACAGAATGTCATTGAAGTGTTCACATTATCAGATAATAGTAATCAAATATTAATCCTCAATTATTACTTTGTGCACATTAGTTATTGATGAATTGGGAATCTATTTTTAGATCTTTTTAGCTGAAGAAAGCCAAAAGGGACAGTATTTATGGTAGCAAATAAAGAAATATTTAAACTGGTATACTAATAGAATATTAAATTTGCTTTTATCCCATCAGAACTGATACAGTAGGTAATGATAACTTCTTATAGCAACCCAAAAAGTGTTCTATAAATATCAGTACATTTATCAGTCTATCCATATTCTACAGTAAGTTAGAAAGGAACACTTAGATGGAGTAAGCTTGAAAAATAAAAGTAAGGATATATTACAGATAAAGTAATGTGTATATTTCTTTTAAATTGCAGACCTCCAAAATGTGATATATTAATCTGCACTGTGAGTTTTTCAGACTGCCCCAAACTTATTTTGTTCAGTGAACTCTTTTTCTCTGACCTTTGTGAAGTCAGAGTTCTGCAAAGCACAATTTGGAATAATCTGCTTTATGAAGCATTTTCTAACTCTAACAATCTTGTTCTCTCATTCTGTCACTAACAAATGGGTCTCACTTTTTTTCAGAGTCTCAAGAGTTTCACTCTCTTGTTTTCCTTTCTTGATTTAAATCAAGTTGAATTGACTTTTAATCATTTCTTTGTTCTACAAGTATTTATTAGATAAAGTTACCTGAAACTTTAGTATGTTTCATTGGTAAATCACAGAGAAATATATTAGGAAACTATAGACTATGCAGTATATAGTAAAAAAATCACTTTATATTTGAGGTGAAAAGTTACCTAAATAAGTGACTCATTAAAATTTAATAAAATGAAATTTTAATTGAAATTAATAATCTTGTTAAAGTATAGGCTAGTTTGTTTATTTCACATGCCAGCAAGGTTATGCTCAAAATTCTTCAAGCTAGGCTTCAACAGTAGCTGAAGCAGTTCAACTGAGAACTTCCAGATGTATATGCTGGGTTTAGAAAAGGCAGAGGAACCAAAGATCAAATTAGTAACATTCATTGCATCATGGAGAGAGCAAGAGAATTCCAGAAAAACATCGACTTCTGCTTCATTGACGATACAGAAGACTTCGACCGTGGGAATCACAACAAACTGTGGAAAATTCTTAAAGAGGTGATAGTACTAAATCACCTTATCTGTCTCCTAAGAAACCTGTATGCAGGTCGAGAAGCAACAGTTAGAATTGGACATAGAACAACTGACAGGTTCAAAATTGGGAAAGGAATATGTCAAAGCTGTATATTGTTACCCTGCTTACTTAACTTCCATGCAGAATACATCATGCAAAATGCCAGGCTGGATGACTCACAAACTGGAATCAAGATTGCTGGGAGAAACATCAGCAAACACAGATACACATATGAAAACACCCTTATGGCAGAGAGTGAAAAGGACTAAAGAACCTCTTGATGAAGGTAAAAGAGGAGAGTGAAAAAGCTGGCTTAAAATTCAACATTTAAAAAGCTAAGACCATGACATCTGGTCCCATCACTTCATGACAAATAGAAGGGGAAAAAGTGGAAGTGGTGACAGATTTTATCTTTTTGGTTTCCACAATCACTGTGGAATGTAACTGCAACCATGAAATTCAAAGACATTTGCTCCTTGGAAGGAAAGCCATGACAAACATAGACAGTGTATTAAAAACCTGAGATATCCCTTGCCAACAAAGCCCGTATAGTCAAAATTATGGTTTTTCCAAATATACAGATGTGGGAGTGGGCCCATAAAGATGGTTGAGCACCAAATACCTGATGCTTTTGAATTGTGGTGCTGAGCTGTGGCTGTGCGGGCACAGGAGTGCCGAGAGGAGCTACTCCATATTCAAGGTCAGGAGGGGCGGCCGTAAGGAGATACCCCTAGTCCAAGGTAAGAAGTAGCGGCTGCACTTTGCTGGGCAGCCGTGAAGAGATACCCCACGTCCAAGGTAAGAGAAACCCAAGTAAGACAATAAGTGTTGCAAGAGGGCATCCGAGGGCAGACACACTGAAACCATACTCACAGAAAACTAGTCAATCTAATCACATGGACCACAGCCTTGTCTAACTCAATGAAACTAAGCCATGCCGTGTGGGGCCACCCAAGATGGGTGGGTCATGGTGAAGAGGTCTGACAGAACGTGGTCCACTGGAGAAGAGAATGGCAAACCACTTCAGTATTCTTTCCTTGAGAACCCCATAAACAGTATGAAAAGGCAAAATGATATGATACTGAAAGAGGAACTCCCAAGGTTGTAGGTGCCCAATATGCTACTGGAGATCAGTGGAGAACTAACTCCAGAAAGAAGGAAAGGATGGAGCCAAAGCAAAAACAATACCCAGCTGTGGATGTGACTGGTGATAGAAGCAAGATCCGATGCTGTAAAGAGCAATATTGCATAGGAACCTGGAATGTCAGGTCCATGAATCAAGGCAAATTGGAAGTGGTCAAACAAGAGATGGCAAGGGTGAACATCAACATTCTAGGAATCAGCAAACTAAAATGGACTGGAATGGGTGATTTTAACTCAGATGACCATTATATCTACTACTGTGGGCAGGAATCCCTTAGAAGAAATGGAGTAGCCATCATGATCAACAAAAGAGTCTGAAATGCAGTACTTGGATGCAATCTCAAAAACGACAGAATGATCTCTGTTCATTTCCAAGGCAAAACATTCAATATCACAGTAATCCAAGCCTATGTCCCAACCAGTAATGCTGAAGAAGCTGAAGTTGAACGGTTCTATGAAGACCTACAAGACCTTTTAGAACTAACACCCAAAAAAGATGTCCTTTTCATTATAGGGGACTGGAATGCAAAAGTAGGAAGTCAAGAAACACCTGGGGTAACAGGCAAATTTGGCCTTGGAATGCGGAATGAAGCAGGACAAAGGCTAATAGAGTTTTGCCAAGAGAACACACTGGTCATAGCAAACACCCTCTTCCAACAACACAAGAGAAGACTCTACACATGGACATCACCAGATGGTCAACACTGAGATAAGACTGATTATATTCTTCGCAGCCAAAGAGGAAGAAGCTCGATAGAGTCAGCAAAAACAAGAGCTGATTGTGGCTCAGATCATGAACTCCTTATTACCAAATTCAGACTTAAATTGAAGAAAGTAGGGAAAATCACTAGACCATTGAGGTATGACCTAAATCAAATCCCTTATGATTATACAGTAGAAATGAGAAATAGATTTAACTGACTAGATCTGATATATAGAGTGCCTAATGAACTACGGAATGAGGTTCGTGACATGGTACAGGAGACAGGGATCAAGACCATCCCCATGGAAAAGAAATGCAAAAAAGCAAAATGGCTGTCTGGGGAGGCCTTAAAAGAGCTGTGAAAAGAAGAGAAGTGAAAAGCAAAGGAGAAAAGGAAAGATATTAGCATCTGAATGCAGAGTTCCAAAGAATAGCCAAGAGAGATAAAAAGCCTTCCTCAGCGATCAAAGCAAAGAAATAGAAGAAAACAACAGAATGGGAAAGACTAGAGATCTTTTCAAGAAAATTAGAGATACCAAGGGAACATTTCATGCAAAGATGGGCTCAATAAAGGACAGAAATGGTATGGACCTAACAGGAGCAGAAGATATTAAGAAGAGGTGGCAAGAATACACAGAAGAACTGTACAAAAAAGATCTTCATGACCAAGATAATCACAATGGTGTGATCACTCACCTAGAGCCAGGCATCCTAGAATGTAAAGTCAAGTGGGCCTTAGAAAGCATCACTATGAACAAAGCTAGTGGAGGTGATGGAATTCCTGTTGAATTCTTTGAAATCCTAAAGATGATGCTGTGAAAGTGCTGCACTCAATATGCCAGCAAATTTGGAAAACTCAGCAATGGCCACAGGACTGGAAAAGGTCACTTTTCATTCTAATCCCAAAGAAAGGCAATGCCAAAGAATGCTCAAACTACCAAACAATTGTGCTCATCTCACACGCTCGTAAAGTAATGCTCAAAATTCTCCCAGCCAGGCTTCAGTAATACATGAACCCAAACTTGCAGATGTTCACGCTGGTTTTAGAAAAGGCAGAGGAACCAGAGATCATCAAATTGCCAACATCCGCTGGATAATGGAAAAAGCAAGAGAGTTCCAGAAAAACATCTATTTCTGCTTTATTTACTATGCCAAAGCCTTTGACTGTGTAGATCACAATAAACTGTGGAAAATTCTGAAAGAGATGGGAATACCAGACCACCTGACCTCTTGAGAAACCTATATGCAGGTCAGGAAGCAACAGTTAGAACTGGACATGAAACAACAAACTGGTTCCAAATGGGAAAAGGAGTACATCAAGGCTGTATATTGTCACCCTGCTTATTTAACTTACATGAAGAGTACATCATGAAAAATGCTGGGCTGGAAGAAGCACAAGCTGGAATCAAGATTGCCGGGAGAAATATCAATAACCTCAGATATGCAGATGACACCACTCTTATGGCAGAAAGTGAAGAGGAACTAAAAAGCCTCTTGATGAAAGTAAAAGAGGAGAGTGAAAAGGTTGGCTTAAAGCTCAACATTCAGAAAATGAAGATCATGGCATCTGGTCCCATCACTTCATGGGAAATAGATGGGAAACAGTGGAAACAGTGTCAGACTTCATTTTTGGGGCTCCAATATCACTGCAGATGGTGATTGCAGCCATGAAATTAAAAGACGCTTACTCCTTGGAAGGGAAGTTATAACCAACCTAGATAGCATATTAAAAAGCAGAGACATTACTTTGCCAAGAAAGGTCTGTCTAGTCAAGGCTATGGTTTTTCCAGTAGTCATGTATGGATGTGAGAGTTGGACTGTGAAGAAATCTGAGCACCAAAGAATTGATGCTTTTGAACTGTGGTGTTAGAGAAGACTCACGTGAGCCCCTTGGACTGCAAGGAGATCCAACCAGTCCACCCTAAAGGAGATCAGTCCTGGGTGTTCATTGGAAGGACTGATGCTAAAGCTGAAACTCCAATACTTTAGCCACCTCATGTGAAGAGTTGACTTATTGGAAAAGATTCTGATGCTGGGAGGGATTGGGGACAGGAGAAGGGGATGATAGAGGATGAGATGGCCGGATGGCATCACAGACTCGATGGACATGAGTTTGAGTGAACTCCGGGAGTTGGTGATGGACAGGGGGACCTGGCATGCTGCGATTCATGGGATCGCAAAGAGTCAGACACGACTGAGCAACTGAACTGAACAAGACCCTTGAGAGTCCCTTGGACTCCAAGGAGATCCAACCAGTCCATCCTAAAGGAAATCAGTCCTGAATATTCATTGGAAGGACTGATACTGAAGCAGCAACCCCAATACTTTGGCCACCTAATGTGAAGAGCCAACTCATTGGAAAAGACCCTGATGCTGGAAGAGACTGAAGATAAAAGAAGGGGGTGTGAAATATTGAGATGGTTAGATAGCATCACCTTCAATGGACATGAATTGGCACAAACTCTGGGAAATAGTGCCGGACAGAAGAGCCTGACATGCTACAGTCCTTGTAATTGCAAAGGGTTGGATGCTGCTTAGCAACTGAACAACAACAAATTAGTTTACACAATTGTGTCTCATAAATCTAAGTAATTGTTTAAATATAATAATTTGTCTTCCTTTTTTAAAAAGCATCTATGAAATGATTTTTATTTCAATATTTAGCAACACACAGAGACACACACACACCCATAGATAATCATTTGTTTTTGATGACTATACATATAGATCAGGTTAAGGAAGTTTCCTACATAGTAACTCTTCATGTATTTGAAGATTATACAATAATATAATTTGTTCATTTATATCAAATTCATCAGTTGTTCAAAATATTTTAGATTCAGTGGGAAAGTATCAGCAGAAACATATTTAATTGAAAAGCACATCATAGCATTCTTCCCCCTAACTGACTTTCCACCATTGCCATAGAGACTCAGCAAAACTCATAGCAACACTACAAATGAAAATTAAACTTACGTTGACTGGCCCAGTTGTTCACCTTGCTTGGTACATGTGCTAGTCAAAGTCTAGCTAGCTAGTTATATTCAGTGAAATGTAAGTGAAAAACCAATATATGTAGCATTTTTTCCCCATTTCATACACTTACAAATGACTTGGGAATTTGGTCACAACTCAGATCCAGATTCAGTAGATCTAGAGTGGGACCTGGGAGGCTAGATTTCTAACTAATGTCCAAATGATGCTGATGATGCCGATGACAATCTGGTTGGTCAGCTGTACAACTCAGGGCTCTATCAATGACCTACATTGACTTATTCTGTATTCTGTATGGTTTATCATTTATTATTTCTGTTTGTCTTGTTTCTTCTGTTTGTTTTAAATATTTATTTATTTGTCTGGCTACACTGGCTCTTAGTTGTGGCACGTAGTATCTTTTATCTTCATTGCAACATGCCAAATCTTTTTAAGTTGCAGCATCTAAACTCAGTTATGGCATGTGGGATCTAGATCCCTAGTGGCTAAGACTCTGTGTTCCCACTGCCGGGGTCCCGGGTTCAATCCCTGATCAGGGAACTAGTGTATGTTCTCATATATTGTATGTGAACATTTATTGTTTACCTGTAAATCATAATTCAGAACAAAGACTCAATAAAACTACAATGAGAGGCAAAAAGACAATGGCCATTTCTTATTAATTATCAATCATTTATTCTTATGCTTGAAATCTATTTTTAATGTTCACATTGTAATTTTCAAAATGTAGTCCTCACAATGCGCTCTTAATCCGTAATTCTTTTGTACATTCTTTTACTATGTAGTCCCGGCTCTGCTAAAGTTCATCCCTGATCCTTCATTGTACAGCTGGGTAGGTAAATTATTCTCCCACACAGGGAAATATTCTTTTATTTAAAGTAATCTGGCTTTAGAAAAGATCTGCTGATTACCTATCATGTTTGCATGGTTTAATTTAGTGCCTAGATACCTAACATTCTTCTCTCCAATCCTGCCATCTCTATTAAGTGACCACTTTCCATTTTTTAATAAATACTGGAAGCTTCCACTTACTGTCAGCTTTCTATTTTATTCACCACTAATTTTAATAAGATATTATTATCTAAGTGTAGCAGATTTTATAAATGATGATCATACTGTGTTACTTCATTACTTTTGACTGAATATTATTCCAGAAACTAACTAAAACAGTTATAATTCTAGAATAAAATATTAACTGATATTGCCAATTTAGTATTTTATTAAGTAGATGTAAAATTCAAATAGCTTGGGAGTATAAACTATGATTACATTATATATCTACTTGCCTAACTTTGTGCTCATATTTTCTATCTTGCTCCCTCTTTTTCTTTTCATCATTTCTCACTTGAAATATTCTATTTATTATACAGATGGAAAATACAACCTCTCATCATAATGTTGCCCTTTTTTTCCTAGATGATGATGATGATTAATCAATTACGAGTTTATGAAAAAGAAACACCTGGCACACTTCCATAAACAAATAGATTTCCTGTGGTTTCCAGAACACCTGAGGGTATTTCTAAGGGTCAGGAGCCTCTGTGAGTAACGCTCTCTTCACAGTTTGACTTCCCCACAAGCCTGATTCTCATAAATATGCACCCTTACACCCAACATACAAGTTTTTTTTTTTTTTTTAAGCAGGCACATGTTGCAAACACTACAGAGGAACAAACAAAGTAAAGGAGAGGGGAAGGATTAAAACACAAGGGTACACACTGCTGTATTTAAAATGAATAGCCAACAAGGTCCTACTGTATAGCACAGGGAACTCTGCTCAGTGTTATCTGGCAGCCTGGATGGGAGGGGAGTTTGGGGGTGAATAGACACAAGTATATGTATGGCAGAGTCCCTCCACTGTCCACTGAAACTATCACAACATTGTTAATCAGCTATACTCCAATATAAGATAAAAAAATTTTTTTTACAGTTTCAACAAACTTGTCTTTCTAAAACTATTTCTTTTTTTTTAAATAACCATAAGTATGAGCCAGAGAAAATAGAAATATATATGATACAAGTAAGAAACAGCTTAATGCCTCCACCTCAGCTGATTTTTATCTTCAAAATGTGGCAATCTGTGTTGGATCAGTTCAGTTCAGTTCAGTCGCTCAGTCGTGTCCGACTCTTTGCGACCCCATGAATTCCAGCAAGCCAGGCCTCCCTGTCCATCACCATCTCCCAGAGTTCACTCAGACTCACGTCCATCGAGTCCGTGATGCCATCCAGCCATCTCATCCTCGGTTGTCCCCTTCTCCTCCAGCCCCCAATCCCTCCCAGCATCAGAGTCTTTTCCAATGAGTCAACTCTTCGCATGAGGTGGCCAAAGTACTGGAGTTTCAGCTTTAGCATCATTCCTTCCAAAGAAATCCCAGGGCAGATCTCCTTCAGAATGGACTGGTTGGATCTCCTTGCAGTCCAAGGGACTCTCAGGAGTCTTCTCCAACACCACATTTCAAAAGCATAAATTCTTCAGTGCTCAGCCTTCTTCACAGTCCAACTCTCACATCCATACATGACTACTGGAAAAAGCATAGCCTTGACTAGATGGACCTTAGTCGGCAAAGTAATGTCTCTGCTTTTGAATATGCTATCTAGGTTGGTCATAACTTTTCTTCCAAGGAGTAAGCGTCTTTTAATTTCACGGCTGCAGTCACCATCTGCAGTGATTTTGGAGCCCAAAAAATAAAGTCTGACACCATTTCCACTGTTTCCTCATCTATTTCCCATGAAGTGATGGGACCAGAGGCCATGATCTTCATTTTCTGAATGTTGAGCTTTAGGCCAACTTTTTCACTCTCCACTTTCACTTTCATCAAGAGGCTCTTTAGTTCCTCTTCACTTTCTGCCATAAGGGTGGTGTCATCTGCATATCTGAGGTTATTGATATTTCTCCCGGCAATCTTGATTCCAGCTTATGTTTCTTCCAGCCCAGCGTTTCTCATGATGTACTCTGCATATAAGTTAAATAAGCAGGGTGACAATATACAGCTTTGACGTACTCCTTTTCCTATTTGGAACCAGTTTGTTGTTCCATGTTCAGTTCTAACTGCTGCTTCCTGACCTGCTTACAGCTTTCTCAAGAGGCAGGTCAGGTGTTCTGGTATTTGCATCTCTTTCAGAATTTTCCACAGTTTATTGTGATCCACACAGTCAAAGGCTTTGGCATAGTCAATAAAGCAGAAATAGATGTTTTTCTGGAACTCTCTTGCTTTTTCCATGATCCAGCAGATGTTGGCAATTTGATCTCTGGTTCCTCTGCCTTTTCTAAAACCAGCTTGAACATCTGGAAGTTCACGGTTCACGTACTGCTGTGTTGGATACAGGCCATCAATTAAATAAGTATACTGCAATATCTCCTTCACCTGATCTTTGAAAGCTTCTTTCTTGCCCTGAACTATACTTCTTTAGAAAATTCTACCAGTTAGTTTTACATCCAAGGGAGAAAATGTTAAATTTATGATACTGTGATGTTTTCTTCCTTTTAATGCCTTCTATATATTTTTAAATCTTTTGCCTTAAATGCAAAATTCTTAAAAGGTAAAGTCCAAGAGCATTGCTACCCAGTCCTCTAAGTCTGTGTATGTAGCAGAATAGCTACTAATCACATGTCCAAATTGAGATATGCTGTTTTTATAAAACACAACCAGTTTTAATGACTTAGAACACATGGAAGAATGAGAAATATGTCAGTAATTTTTCAGATTGATCACATGTTGAAATGATATTTTGGATATATTGGGTTAAGTAAGATATACTGTTAACATTAGTTTCACCTGTTTCTTTTTATTGTTTTTAGTTTGGTGCTAGAAACTTTAAAACTACATTTGTGTCTCACATGATATTTCTTTTGGAGACTACTGATATAAGGTTTTATTCTTTTTTTCTGCACTGCACAATATTCTTTTCTCATTTTGGTAATGTCATTTGCAATTAATCTGAATCCTAAAATATTCTTCAACATGGTAAAAAACTCACACTAAAGATCATTTCCTCCAAACTATATATTTAAGTCAAACTCAAAGTTAACATCTATTGTTTTGGTAGCATTTAACTATCACAAAATATTCAAATTTAGAAAAGTGAATTTTCATTCTAGGCCTAAACAGTAATCAACAACATTGTGTAAAATGACTATGCATTTTGAAAATAAGTTTACAATTGAGAGGGAAAAATATTATGGAAAAAAAATTAAATACTAAGTTTGCTATTTTTAAACAAGTCATTTTCTAATCTATTTTATAGCTAAGTATTTTATCATTACTTTTAAAATGCTTAGTATAACACTAGTTCTTACTCTTTTATTTGAAAACTATTTAAACCCTGATTTTTACATTACAGTAGAAATGTTGAAAATACAACATATTAATACATGCCCTAATCATAGCAGAGTGAAGAGCTATTCCAACATGATTTAGTAAACAACAGAAATCAGCGTAAGGCAAATCTGCTCTGGGCCCTCTCCAAAGGTATACAGTGAGACAGCAAAATTGCTTCATATAATGTGGGCTTTCTTTATAAAGTAGTCTTATTCCATAATTTTAAGATGTCTTTGTATTGAACCTAAAATGTTTCTTTTCCAATCCATAGAGTCTTGTCTAAGGAGGTACTTTGACAAGGGCAGGGCGCTTTCTCAAGATTTTTGTTTGTTTGTTTGTTTGTTTGTTTTTGTCACTAAACAATCTACCGCACATTTGCACTGATCTCACATGCTAGCGAAGTAATGCTCAAAATTCTCCACGCCAGGCTTCAGCAATACATGAATCATGTACTCCCAGATGTTCAAGCTGGATTTAGAAAAGGCAGAGGAACCAGAGATCAAATTGCCAACATCCGCTGGATCATCAAAAAAGCAAGAGAGTTCAGGAAAAACATCTACTTCTGCTTTATTGACTACACCAATGCCTTTGACTGTATGGATCAAAACAAGTTGTGGAAAATTTTTCAAGAGATGGGAAGACCAAACCACCTGACCTGCCTCCTGAGAAATCTGTATGCAGGTCAGAAAGCAGCAGTTAGAACTGGACACGGAACAACAAACTGGTTCCAAATAGGGAAAGGAGTACATTAAAGCTATATATTTTAACCCTGCTTATTTAACTTATATGTAGAGTACATCATGAGAAATGCTGGACTGGAAGAAGCACAAGCTGGAATCAAGATTTCTGGAAGAGATATCAATAACCTCAGATATGCAGATGACATCACACTTATGGCAGAAAACAAACAAAAGAGCCTCTTGATGAAAGTGAAAGAAGAGAGTGAAAAAGTTGAATTAAAATTCAACATTCAGAAAACTAAGATCATAGCATCTGATCCCATGAACTCATGGCAAATAGATTGGGAAACAGAGGAAACAATGAGACACTTTCTTTAGGGGGAGCTCCAAAATCACTGCAGAGAAGGAAATGGCAACCCACTCCAGTATTCTTGCCTGGAGAATTCCATGGACAGAGGAGCCTGATGGGCTACAGTCCATGGGGTCACAAAGAATCGGACACGACTGAGCGACCAACACAAAATCACTGCAGATGGTGACTGCAGCCATGAAATTAAAAGACCCTTGCTTCTTGGAAAAAAAAAATAGGACCAACCTAGATAGCTTATTAAAAGCAGACACTACTTTACCAACAAAGGTTGATCTAGTCAAACCATAGTTTTCCAGTAGTCATGTATGAAAGTGAGAGTTGGATTATAAAGGAAGCTGAGCACCGAAGAATTGATGCTTTTGAACTGTGTTGCTGGAGAAGACTCTTGAGAGTCCCTTGGACTGTAAGGAGATCCAACCAGTCCATCCAGAAGGAAATCAGTCCTGAATATTCCAAAATCACTGCAGATGGTGATTGCAGCCATGAAATTAAAAGACACTTACTCCTTGGAAGGAAAGTTATGACCAACCTAGGTAGCATATTAAAAAGCAGAGACATTACTTTGCCGACTAAGGTCTGGCTAGTCAAGGCTATGGTTTTTCCTGTGTTCATGTATGGATGTGAGAGTTGGACTGTGAAGAAGGCAGAGTGCCAAAGAATTGATGCTTTTGAACTGTGGTGTTGGAGAAGACTCTTGAGAGTCCCTTGGACTGCAAGGAGATCCAACCAGCCCATTCTGAAGATCAGCCCTGGGATTTCTTTGGAAGGACTGATGCTAAAGCTGAAACTCCAATACTTTGGCCACCTCATGTGAAGAGTTGACTCATTGGAAAAGACCCTGATGCTGGGAGGAATTGGGGGCAGAAAGAGAAGGGGACGACAGAGGATGAGATGGCTGGATGGCATTACCAACTCGATGTACATGAGTTTGGGTGAACTCCAGGAGTTAGTGATGGACAGGGAGGCCTGGTGTGCTGCGATTCAGAGGGCCTCATAGAATCGGACATGACTGAGCTACTGAACTGAACTGATTCATTGGAAGGGCTGATGCTGAAACTCCAATACTCTGGCTATCTGATACGAAGAATTGACTCATTTGCAAAGACCCTGACACTGGGAAAGATTGAAGGTGGTAGGAGAAGGGGATGACAGAGGATGAGATTGTTGGATGGCATCACAGACTCAGTGGACATGAGTTTGAATAAACTGGGAGTTGCTGATCGACAGGGAAGCCTCGCATGCTGCAGTCCATGGGGTCGCAAAGAGTCAGACATGACTGAGCGACTGAACTGAACTGAACTGGAACAATCATGAAGAGTAAGATAAACATAAATATATATATATATACACACACAGAGGTACACGCACACATTTAAAAATCTCTTAGGTAAGTTTTTCCAGGATTAGTATAGTACACCCACCACCAATACCAAACCCCATCATTTTTACGTTTTCTTGCAGGATTCACATTAAGGAAGTAGATCTGCATTTTTCTAACTTTCGTTAAGATTTGTCTTAGGTTCATTTTGTTATTAGTGAACTATTGATCTAGCAGAGAAGTGAAGTGAGCCCAGAGTGGTGCTTTTAAGGGGTGCTATATTCATCATATCATGGTGATTTGTCAGAGTGGACTACTACTGACTCATCTCAATGATCAGTACCAGTTCCAGAGGATTCAGTTGGTTTCCATTTTCATTAGTGAGACCGCCCTTAAGAGTCAGTGACAGGTACTTACATCGACGACTGATGAAGATCTCACATGCTGTGGGGTGCAGCCACAAAAAGAGGTAGAGTTGCTACACTATTCAGCAATTCTACACCTAGGTATCCCTGGAGGGAAATGAAAATTTGTATCTACACGAAATCGTGTACATAAATATTCATAACAGCTTTATTTATAATAGCTAAAAATGGAAACAATCCAAATATCCATGTACTAACAAATGAATAACTTAAATGAGTTATATTTTTTTTTTAAAAAGCAACTGACTCAAATAATCTAAATTAATACAGTAATGGGATGAAGCTAAAATTTCTCTGTGTATAGTCTGTTTCATAACAGTTCTAAAGTCTTTAGACTAGGCTGAAATTTGGAAGGATTGTGATGAAGAAAGCCTTCAGTTCTGATAAAAATCATAATAAATACTTTAATCATTGAAAATTAAGGCAAAAAATTTTCAGAGACAACATACATATAAGAAATCATACATATGCTTGATAACTGCATTGTTTTCATGTAATGAGAAATGAATCTGATGAATGAAATGTCACGGTCAAAGTCTTTTAAACAATAGTACAGTGCAACAAATTCATACATGATTATATCTGTCTTTAAAATTTATTTTACTGTAAAGCAAGCTTTTATTCTTTTCTTTTAAAATTATACCTCTGATTAGATTATTGAAATGTTACATTTATTTATTATTATTATTTTTTTAGAAATGGAATTGTGACTTCAGAAACTACTTTGTTCTTAGAAACTTCCAAGACCAGGTCAATCAGCCATATTAGACAGATAGACAGATGTATTTTATTCTTTCTTCACATGCATTAGCCTTTATCTGAACTTAATGATGAGATTTCCATATGTATATGCCTTAGATTTCTACTTTGGTCTTCACTGCTTTTTCATTAACATATGCCATTCTTGAGTCATTATTTGGATCTTATCATCTGTGAAGGGCTTAAAATTTGAGGTCTTTTTTAAGATTAATGTTTTTCTTTAATCCTGTAACAAATTAAACTTTCATCTTTGAAACAAGCATTGCTAAATACACATACCTATATATCCATATTGGTCTAGCATGATGTTCCTATATGTATTGTATATGAAGTCTTAGTAGGATACTTTTAGCTTACTGAGATTAGATTTTGACTGTCTGAGTAAACAAAGATATATTAAGAGAAATCATTAAAGAATAGGTGAAAAAAGCTTACCAAATAATCTTGGGCAGAATACAAAGATACTGGATTTATTTTGTCTTAAAACAAGTCAAAGATAGGGATCGTAATAACATTAGTAGTGAATTACCAATTGAGGCATTGAAGGTGTGAGGTTTTCTCCATTGGACATTTTAAATGAAAAGTGTAAACAAATATTGATTGCTTTTCTTGGCTCATACAAATGTGCTCATTTTTAGAAATATGTGACTGATGTAGCTATTCTTTCCATGGGACTTTGCAGCATTGAATAATTGAGAAAGCTGTAAATATTTTCAGAGGCTAAAAGAGAAACACAACTCAGATTTTTATATTTTCTTTGAAATGAATGAGCCTTCACCCAGTGGATATACAGTATAACTTATTTTGTAATTCTGAAATTTGTGACTCAATGTTGTATCTTCAAGGCATTTGTGAATAACCAATTAAAATATTAACCTAACACTAATGCTCTAATTCGCAAGATCTGATTCCTGGGTCCTGGCATAACAACTAAACGATTGTGTCTTCCACTTTTAACTATAAAAATGACTTTATAATTATAGATTATAAGAGGTGGGAGAAAGATTCCATCTGGTAACCTCCTTATTTGTTTGAAAGACAAATTGTTCTACACATAAGTAATTTTATATCCTGCTTTAATTCACAGTATATCTTAGTTTAAGTCTTTCTATTTTGGGGTAAATCACATTATTAAGAGAAGATCTGGTATAGATCATGATTTTTATTAATTCCTTTAATTTGTAATTGTAACCCCTTTGACAAGCAGGCCATAGAGTGCCATATACCTTCAGTGAATAGGAGTAAGGAAGAGGACATGGATGGTCAAGGTCAATAGTGAATAGAAAGTAGGCTTTATTTTTGGTTTTGATTGGAAAGAAATAGCCTCAAAAAACAGTATTTTCAGTGGCTGCTAAGCTTCATTTTTTTTTTTTTTTTGGCATTCAATGTGAAATTAAGGAAACTTGGAAATTAGAATATTCTTTTCTCTGAGAAGCAGTAATTGTAAAAATGAATATCTCTTTTCATATGAATCAAAAACTTTATGAAACAATTGAAAGAGATATTGACACAAAGCTGGCATGTAGATTCAAAATGCAAGATAGGATGTAATTCATCCAAAGGAATTTTGGGACAAATTGAATTCACTTTGGTCTTGCTTCATAATCAAGGTTAAATTTATGGGGAAATGGAATTGATATTAAATATCTAAAATATAAAAAGATCCAAAGTTTTTTAAAAACATCTTTCTCTAAAATGAAAAAATAATCTGAATCTTCTTATGGTTATTAAATTAAGAAACAAATTTTCACCTGTCCATAAGTAACTGTAATTTTCCGTTTGATATCTACTACCTAAACTTGCATATATGAAAACAGAATAGTTTTTATTGTCTTATCCAAGTTTATTAATGTTCTGCTTGTTGTGAAATTTACATATAATTATCTGTTCATAAAATCTTCAAGAAACATTTGTTTCTTCAAAATATTTCCCCCTAAATTTGCAGAATATGGCATATAAATTATAGGTAAGCTTGAGGCTTCAATTTTTGAAGTAGCTATTAGATATTAAACTTATAAGAAATTTAAGTAACTGACAAAACTTTGGTATACAGAAGAAAATGCAAAGTGAAATTTAAAATTAACTTTTTATATAAGTCAGTCTTTTGTTGTTAATTGTTAGTGACTTACTGTACTGAGTGGCAGATAAGTTGGTTTTAAAAGAGCTGCACAGAAAATACTAAATATGAAACTTATTCATATCCTAGATCTATTTTTTAGAATCAATTGAACTTAATTCCATCCATAAAATTAACATCTTTTCAGAAAGACGTATTGATGAAAATATTGATCTTTTGACAAAATCCATTTCATGGAGTTCATTGATGCTATTTAATTGTTCAGTCATATTAACTAGATCTTCAAATTATTTTATGTAGCTTAAGAATGTAAGCTAAATGAAATATAAGAATGAAATAGAATTGCTAGTTATCACTATAATGTATCAAACAGATAAATGTATTTATCTCCTAAACACCTAGAAAGCAAGGATATGGTATATATTATCTACGTTTGCATTTAAGATTGTCTTATAATGTAGCTCTTCTCTACTATCTCAACCCATATTATCTTTGCCTTTCGTGAACATTTACCCTCCATTGTTATATAATTCACGTAATTCAATTTATTATTTAGTGTAAGCTCTTTTTATATCCCTTTATCCAGAAGAATATCTCTCAGCCTTAACAAAACATACATTTCAAGAATCTGACTAAAGCTATAAGGATCATCGCCTCCAAAGAAAAGCATGGTGGACACTAACACAAATATTCACAATTTTGGATTTTCTACAGTTATAAACGATCTTGAAAAAATGTCTCTTGATTGAAGCCATAATATTCTATACTTAGTCCTGACTACTAATATAAAGCCTTACATAACAGTATTTTTTCAGATGATGCTTGATGGCTGATTGATTAATAAAAAGTAAGCCTCTGGCAGTAAAATATACATGTGAAGCAGTCCCTTTATCCATGTTTTTACTTAAAAACCTCTCACAAACCAACATTTACTTATAATAGATTATAATTGTGATTATCATGTATATATGTGTATTGTTTTTCATTATCAAGCCAAATATTATATTTTAATTGACAAGCGAAGCTAAAATTGGTTCTAATCATCAAAAATAAATAAAGAAACTAAGTAAATCTAGTGATACTCACTAGAAAGTGTCCAGAATACTTCATGCCCTTTGGGAGCAGATAAAAATATGCCATTTCCCATTTTCATGGTTCATTCTCCATGTGGTAAATGGTCTATTTGTCACAAAAAGAGTGATGTGATGCTTTACATATAGTGTGTATATAATAAGTATTATTTACTGATGAAGAAAGGGGCTATCAAAGTATACAATGAGTTATTAGTATGTGGGATCTGTGAAGGAGCAGGTACAGCAGAGGTATAAATCTCAAGCACAATAATATTAAATTCGTCTATATCGCTACTTCTAACATTTCCAGTGACCCTAGTGAAACTTTCATTTTCAATGGCAGATTATAATATTATCATAAAATTATAATGCATAAGGCAAACTCCTTAACTGCCTTTTACTAGCTACCTTTCCCTAAGGATTTAACTTCTCTGTTAATACATTACACAGTAACTCTTGTTCTGAATATCCTGTTAAAAGTGGGCAGCTTCCTCAGTGCTAGAAAACCACACTAGCATTCCTTTAGTTCTGCAATATAGTCCTTAATTTGAAATGAAGTTTGATTGTTTTAACTCCAAAACATAAAGGAGCCTGCACTACATCAAGACCTTTAATGGAAACTAATGGAATTTTTGGCATAAAATAGTAGAATTAATTAGATCTAGCAATGCACACTATTTAACTGCTAGCCTGCCATTTTACACTGATCTGAAGCCATACATACTTAACAAAAGATATTGGGTTGATTTCACAAAGGACTTGAATACTCTTTTCACATTCACTGTGTAAGTTATTATCCACTGTGAAAAGATTATTGACTTTTTTAAGGAGATATTATGGAGAGAAATGATTGCTACCAGGATGACTGGTAGAATTATGTATGAGACAAGTAAGAACTCTAATTTCTCATCTGCTGAATAAATGAGTTTAATTTTAAAATACTAGTTAGTGCAGAAGAGATTTCTGCTGAATTGAGCAGAATTATCAAAGCTGGGTTTAAACTGTAGTGGACACTGAAAGGGAAGTATAAAACAAAACCTTTGCCTGTTCAATGGTTTTATATCCCAGATTGTTAGTGATGTTTCTTGATTTTATTTCTTTTTGAAATTACATGCATATGTGTTATCCTAGATTTATACTAATAGAGTATGGAGAATGCCCATGCCCCTCATTCTGATACAAAGAGTCAATCCTACTTACTGATAATTGGTGGTAGTTTAGCTATCCAGAGAAAAATATCATGTAAATATAAGTAAAGATTCTAAAAGGTTCTTATGTGTTTGCCCCCTAGTGCTTCTTTCCCATTATTGTGATTTTCTGTAACAGTGTGCCTCAGTCATGCATGATCATTATAAATACTTGAAAAACTTGTTATAAAATACAGATGCTCATCATGATCAGTGACCAACCAATTAGTTCTTTGAAAGCCTGTTAGTGATTGTTTACCACATACCTGGGATTCGGTGTGCACACAGAGAGCCAACAGCAACTGGTATTGACACTGACATCTTCTCTCCAAGGAATATCCTATGGCACTTGCAAAAATGGATAATTGAAAGAGGGAATTGACTGACAGATGAAACCACAGCAGAAGAATGAAAGGTGATAACACTGGAAGTGAAACAAATTAAATGGAAATGAAGTTACAGAAGAACTATCTCACCCTGGGAATGGTTACACTGTCACCGTTCAAAAGATACAAGATATACAAGGGGAGGAACTTAGAAGGTGAACTTATCAACCTAAATTAGGAAAAAGGTTGTGATGAAAAGGACGAGGATGTCCCAGAGGGAGCGCTCTGACAAAAGACTTGACGTTAAAGCAATCCTCAGAGATATTTCACAACACTGAATTTGTGAAAGATAAAAGGTCGGAAGCCTATATTAGCTTAGTAAGGAAGAAGACAATTCACTAAGACACAGCAAAGATACTCCATATCACATGTTATATGATGAGAAAAGTTCAGTTCAGTTCAGTTCAGTCGCTCAGTCGTGTCCGACTCTTTGCGACCCCATGAATCACAGCACG
This sequence comes from Oryx dammah, assembly GCF_014754425.2. Taxonomy (NCBI): domain Eukaryota; kingdom Metazoa; phylum Chordata; class Mammalia; order Artiodactyla; family Bovidae; genus Oryx; species Oryx dammah. Next base: position 132,541,365 of record NW_024070186.1, on the reverse strand, counting down.
CCAGGCCTCTCTGTCCATCACCAACTCCCGGAGTTCACTCAGACTCACGTGCATCGAGTCAGTGATGCCATCCAGCCATCTCATCCTCGGTCGTCCCCTTCTCTTCCTGCCCCCAATCTCTCCCAGCATCAAAGTCTTTTCCAATGAATCAACTCTTCGCATGAGGTGGCCAAAGTACTGGAGCTTGAGCTTGAGACTTCCAAAGAAGTCTCAGGGGTGATCTCCTTCAGAATGGACTGGTTGGATCTCCTTGCAGTCCAAGGGACTCTCAAGAGTCTTCTCCAACACCACAGTTCAAAAGCATCAATTCTTCGGCACTCAGCCTTCTTCACAGTCCAACTCTCACATCCATACATGACCACAGGAAAAACCATAGCCTTGACTAGCCGGACCTTAGTCGGCAAAGTGATGTCTCTGCTTTTGAATATGCTATCTAGGTTGGTCATAACTTTTCTTCCAAGGAGTAAGCGTCTTTTAATTTCATGCCTGCAGTCACCATCTGCAGTGATTTTGGAGCCCCCCAAAATAAAGTCTGACACTGTTTCTACTGTTTCCCCATCTATTTCCCATGAAGTGATGGGACCAGATGCCATGATCTTCGTTTTCTGAATGTTGAGCTTTAAGCCAACTTTTTCACTGTCCTCTTTCACTTTCATCAAGACGCTTTTTAGCTCCTCTTCAAAAGGCAACTACTATTCAAACTGCTCCTGATATGTATTTTTTAACGAACAAATAATATACTTCCATTCTTGATGTTTCCAAAATTTCAAATCAGTTTTAAATAAAATTTACTTTTATTTTTATTTCCCTATATATTTGTAACTGAGAGTAAGAGAAGTTTTAACATTTGACTGAAATTCGGTAGCTACAGAAATATCATAATTTTTCTCATTAATATTACAATTGCTTTGCATGGTTTTAGCTTGCACAGTCCTGCACTAACATGCAAAGTGAAGATTGCCTATATCCGATTAACAATACTTTATTAACTAAATAGGTAAATGAATGGCAAAATATCTAGGAGAGGATATTACTGGTACCATCTTTAAGTATGTCTTAAATCATCCTGAAGTCAACCATCTACTCCAACTTCAGGCTAGCATTCTATAAATAATAAGCATAGCTCCCATTTACCTCTTCTGTCTTGTAATATTTCTCTCCTCTAGACATCATGTCCTCTTTTCATCTCCTCACAGTCCATACATCTTTTCCCTACGTGCTCCTGCCGATGCTTTTGTGTCTCTCTTTGTCCACCTGCTTACTCCTCTTCGCTTTCGAATAGTGGCTGAGGTCTCTTCACCAGTGAAACTTTCTGGATGTGTCTATGTCAACTCCTTCTCTTCTATGCCCTCACTTAGAATTTTTACTTATACTTTCGTCTACATTGTTATTGCAGTTACAATTTAACATTTAATAAAAATAATCGTTTCACAAATGCTTGTCTTAGACACTCTGCTTAGGTTTAATTGTGGCAAGTTTCATATCTAATGTGCAAAGTAGGTGCTCAGTAAATTGTGTTGATTTTAAAAAGTCAGTGTACATGGAGGCAATATTACCTTCTCTCCAAAATATTTTTTTAATTTATTTTCAATTGAAGCAATATTGCTTTACGATATTGTGTTGGTTTCTACCATACACTAACACACATCAATAATAAATATACATATGTCTCCTTCCCTCTTGAACCTCCCTCCCACCTCATACCCCATCCCACCCCTCTTATCTTGGCTAACTAGTAATTCTAAGAGTCAAGTACTTTTAGCTGTGAAAGGAACCTTATGAGTTACATTGCCCAAATGTTCATGTCATTTAGGAATTGCTTATACCCAACGAATGGTTATTAGGTCAGTGTTAATGAGTGCTTGACTATGCATGATTTTTCTTCTTAGCTCTTATAGTAGCTGGTTTTGGTAATTAAATATAGGGATATTTGAGGGTGTAAAAATGAAAATATTAGCAAGTAAGGGAAGAGAGGGGACTGAAAAATACAAAGCACATACACGCAAGATTACACATAGAAAATGCAATAGATTAGCATTTGTCATTTTTCCTAATTCTCAAGAACTGCATCTGAAACTTCACAAAATATTTTTTTAACATTTATCCTGTTGCATAGGTAATTTCCCCAATTTACTTTTTTAGCAAATAGCATGTAGAGAGATCCCCTGGAGGAGGGCATGGCAGAGTCCCATGGACAGAGGAGCCTGGTGGTGTACAGTCCATAGGGTCACAAAGAGTCAGATATGCCTGAAGTGACTTAGCACCCAGGAAAGCACAGCATAAGGCTATTAATTCCTTCATGAAAGATTTGGACCCAGTCTGATTGGCCCCATAATCCATGCCCTTTCTATCATTCCAAGCTGAGTCCTGAAGGAAAGGTGCCACAGTGTTAGTCTGTGACACCATAGAGATTTCTTCCCTGGCACATATTCTTTTCTTTATCCTCTTTATTTTTGGTTAATTTTACTTTCAATTCCTCTTAAAGCTCCTGTCTTTTATTACTATTTTAATCTCAACAGGAAATTAAAACCCAGCTTCAAATTTGGCATGGCACTGTATACTAAGTGGCCTGTATTTTCACTGTTTACATGCTGGGAAATGTCTGGTTCTGAAAACCTATCAGCTAGAGGCTTCACTAAACTAAGACTGTCTCGTTAAACTGTTAAGAAAACTCTGTTCAAGTTCATCAGTGAGCATGTTCTCCTAAAGCACAGTATTATGCTAATAACTCATTGAATAGTACACATACCAAGGGTAAATATATTTTATTTATCTATTAAATCATACATGTCTGGTGTTCCTGACATGGCAATGAACAGTTTGATGGTGACTGTTTTTAAAAAGAAATATGAATACAATTAAATTAGCATAAATCAATGCTCAATTCATATTGCATATTGTTCTAGTAGTTGAAATAACCTGGTGGGATTCCCTGGTCTCAGAGGTTAAAGCATCTGCCTGCAAATGCAGGAGAGCTGGGTTCGATCCCTGGGTTGGGAAGATCCCCTGGAGAAGGAAATGGCAACCCACTCCACTATTCTTGCCTGGAAAATCCCATGGACAGAGGAGCCTGGTGGGCTATACTCCATGGGGTAGCAAAGAGTCGAAACTCAGAGCCAACTATTTGAGAGAAGAAGAAAAATTGTATTTTGGCAGTCTATCTGCACAAAACGTTCTATCTTCTCTCAAAAACACCATGCCCTCTCACTACCAAAAATGTCCTCTGGTGACAAGAAAACCAACCCTACTTGCCTGCTGATTAAGAACGTCCCTCTCACAAAGACTTACACACACACATACACACACACACACACTCACAAATTTCTGCACTTCAGATTCTGTTGTGGTATCAACAAAATCTGTAACTGTTCCTTAATTCCTCTTTCTATAACTTCTGTCATAAGATTGTTGCAAGGATTAATGGACATGATATAAATAAAGAGCTTTGCCCAGAGTCTATGACTAAAGAAGTGCTCAGGGAATATAAATATTTGATATTTACTGAGATGTTGCTATCTCTCTTCTCCTATGTATGTCTTCTCATTTACAGGACACTATTATCTCATTGTTTCTAGATGTTTCCTGATAGCCTGAACAATTGGCTTTAATGGAAACAGATGGCCAAAATGGCTGCTACAAAGTGGATACTTCAAGATGATTAGACCTGGGCATTTGATGAGTGTCAGAACTTAATGTTAATTGGGCAGAATCTTTTGATGATGTGTAATTACGCATTTTAAGTGACCACAAATAGTCTAGTGCTACACATTGATGAAAGCTATATGTGGAAGCATTATGCCTAATCTTATAAGGTTGTTGGTCTTCATGTCTAAATAAATATAGATTTCTTACAAGAAGCTTCATAAATAATTTTTGCTCTAAGATTTTACTTTCATGAGAGTCAGGTTTAGAAAAGTATGGAGAATGAGGAAGCCACCAAGTTGAATTACAATCAGTGAGTCTTGATCAAGTTTCTGCTCTAACATTTACCTTTTTAACCTTGCATATATATATTTATAATGTATATATATGTAATTAAATCTATATCAGAGCTGGAAAACCCATATGTTTTATCTTAATTATGTTCTTTTACAACTTAACTCTGTCCATTTATTTTTCATAGTTTTCCAAGAAACAAAGCTTTCAAGAGTTTAGTCTCCCATCTAATGTACATTTTTCCACTTTGTCTCTAATTAATGTATACATAAGGACTCAGATCTATTGTACCCTAGTTGAATAGGAAAATACTAAATTGTCCTAAAGTTTTAATGATGCCTTAGACCAAGAGTAGACAAACTTTTTCTTAAAGGGCCAGATTGTAATTACTTAGGTTTTGTGGGCCATGTGGTCTCTGTCACAATTACTAGACTCTACCGTTGTAGCGTGACAGCAGTCACAGACAACATATAAATAAATGGATGTAACAGTTTCCTAGGAAACTTTTACTTATGGATGCTGAAATTTGAATTTTTTGTAATTTTCACACATCACAAAACAGCATTCTGGTTTGAATTTTTGCAGCCATTTTAAATTTAAAATAAGCTTTTTAGCTTGCAGACAACCCAAAAACAGACAGCTGTTTGGGTTTGGCCTATGGGCTATAGTGGGCCAAAAGCTACTGTAGCAACATTGGTTATTTTTTCCAGAGTGTAAGGTTTGTTTCATCAGCCACCAAAACCTCATTCAGAAAGAGATACTACACAACCTCAAATGAAAAAGTGAATGTGATTTCCTGCAGTCTGATTGCAACTTTATCTTTTTATATCCACAAATATTTTAAATATATTTCATTCAATATAGAGTTGGCCCTTGAACAACAAGGGTTTGAACTGTGTGCGGCTACTCATACATGGATATTTTTCAATAGTAAATTCTATAATTCTACCTGATCTGCTGTTGGTTGGATCCTCAGATGCAGAATTACAGATATGGAGGAGCTGTATATATGGAGCACTGACAGTAACTTATACTCTGATTTTTGTTGGTACCTCCAATACCCACATTGTGCAAATACAACTGTATGTTCAAAAATGTAAATGGGGTAACACATTTTCACTTTCAGAAATGATAAATCTAGTGGCTCACATACCAGCCAACAGGGATTAAGCCAGAGATTTAGTTAATGTATGAAACAAATATATTTTAAAAGTCCAAAAATGTCCCCGAATCCCAAAGTATTTAGGTCTACAGCACGTGTCAGATAACGAGAACAACTGGTATATATTTGGTTGTTTATGTTGTCAGCAAAGTATTTTCACAAACCATATGCCATTTGCTTGCTACAGCAAGCCATCTTGATATTGGTATTGCATATATATAGCAGAAACGAAAGTAAGCACCCAGATAGTAAGTCTCAGTTGCAATAAAAATAAACCTAATGTTGACAACAACTTTGAACAAATTTGACAAAGTGATTATCAGGCTTCTGTTTTAAACTGGTCCAAATAGAGGCCAGAATTAAAGGAAGAGGATTTTCTTTCATCTCACCAACCTTCCCTCCTTATTTACAGAAGATTCCCATTCTATTGGAATAAGGGAAAGAATAAAAAAAGGGAAGTGTTGGTGAAAAATAAAAAAGGAACTCATATCTACTGAGTGCCTAGAGGATGCCAAGCAAGTAATAATGCTAACAATAAAAATAGATTTAGGATGGAATACTTGAGAGTAAAGGAAAGGATGTTTTCAGCCCTCTGACTCCATTTGACACAACATATACTCATAAATACCGCTCCTCCTGATTCCACCTGAAATGGCATAAAGTGTGAGCTGAACGTGCCCTCCTTTACCCTTACTATAACAAGTGTATTATTTAAAGTTATTTTTATCTCTCTCAACAAATCTATTATAACTGTTCACCAGTGGGGCTTCCCAGATGGCGCTAGTGGTAAAGAACCGACCTGCCAATGCAGGAGACATAAGAGATTCAGGTTCAGTCCCTGAGTTGGGAAGATCCCCTGGAGGAGGACACAGCAACCCACTCCAGTATTCTTGACTGGAGAATCCCATGGACAGAGAAGCCTGATGGGCTGCAGTCCATAGGTTCCCAAAGAGTTGGCTATGACTGAGCAGCAAAGCACAGCACAGCAGCAGCACACATCCACCAATGGGGGAAATTGAGACTCAGAGAAGTTAATTTGTCCAGTATCGTATATTTAATAGCATCCGAGACAAGACTTGGACTAGAACAGAGCCCACTGTCTTCTAATACCAATGTAGTATTACTTTGATAACAAAAAATTAGAATATGAAATTGCAGCAACTTGACTTGCCAGTTATTTCTTTATATTAAATCCACTTCAGGTATAATTTTATAATACCAATAGAAATCATATAGCATATCTCTAAAGTGAAATATGTTTTAGAATTCTTTATCTAAGCTTCTTAAGGAGAAAAACATCTATTATTAGGGACACAAAAGCATCCATTAATATCTCCATAGCAGGAGCTTTGATACAGCACAGTTCAGTGAGTCTTTTTCCTCTAGCAAGCTAGGGGACCTAAGAGAAAGTTTAACCACGATAATCAAAAGAAACTGAGTTGAACACTGATCCTTTTATAGCACATGATTAGTACAGGTGGACCTTTCTCCATGTTCAATGACTGTTGGTAATCCTTAAATAATCAGGCAGCTGCTAGATAGCAAGAAAATGTCAAGTCGAACACCTGGGTGTTAAACATTTATACATGCTTGTAGGCCACTTTTGATCTATCTGCCCAACATGCCAAATGTCAGTGGCTTCACATAGGTTAGGAGGAAAGCTCCTCATTAGAGCATGGCTAGAGTTCGCTTGGCATCAAAAGGCACAAAGAGTCATGGACCCTTAAATGCAAGACATTCATTTCTCTGTGCACTCAGCTTGCCGGTAGTTTTGAATAGCCCAGGTCCTCTATTGTCTATATGTCTATAAATTACTCTTTTCTCTTTCGAAAGAACATGGAAATGGCTGCTTCTTCTTTTTTTTTCTTTTTTTTTGCAAGCAGGACAATATAAATTACCATTTAATGACTAGGATGCCATTATATGAAGGAGCAGACTGCGCTGGCAACTCCAAATTACACGTGGAGTCCTTCAAGGAGTTAATGGGTGGTGGCTACATGCTGTCTACAGGGGTAATCAACACAAGATAAGGCAGCATCCCTGGTTCACAGGATGTTGTGCAGACAGTGGCATGCTGTCTGATTTCGTTCCCTAACCTTCTGCTCAGCTCTGTTCCCCTTGCTATTGTACTGCACATGTAGTAATTAGTTTGCAAAGGACTTGGGGAAAAAACAGACTTACAAGTGAACTCATTCTCTTTTTTACAAAGAAGCTGCCTGAGTTCATAAGCTTTGGCGAGTGCCTTACTAAAATCAATGTGGAGTGTATAAGTGAAAAAGGACAAAGAGCATAACACAGAATGAAACTTGATTTTTCCATCCAATTTAGAGGACAGCAAATGTGATTTAAGAAATAGAATGTCAAGAAAAAGGAATGCCATCTATTAAGTCAAGGGTGGGCCCACACACAAAAAATAGCAAGTCCGTGGAGAATCTTTTGATTCCACCGAAGCGCCCATGTAACACAACTCTCCTAGCTATATAAATTGAAAAGGTAATTCAGAACGCAGCCTAAATAGTAAATAACTCATCTAGCTACACATAAACTATTGATATTTCTGTATTTTCTATGACTATAAAAAAGTTAAAACTAAGATGAAATCTTTATTTTATTAACTGGTTATAACTTATGATTTAAAAAAATATATTGATGTACGAATTCCACTAGAATTAGGAATTGACCTCAAACTGCAGAATCAAAATAGCCACCCATTCTGAAGATTAATATAGCTTGGTGCATAAAGATGATGATGGCTCCTTAAGAGATAGTTTCCCCTGAATCTCATCAGTATCCTGAAGCTGTTCTTGGTAACTAAGATTTCCAATAAGATGGGAAATGGCCAATATTGAACTTTGAGACTAGCACAGGAATTTGCTACAAAGCCAAAAAAAATTGATGAGGGGGTTGCAATGTACATTTCAAGGTCCTAATAATGTGCAGTGCTGTCCCAAACACTACTGCTATGACATTGACTTTCTGGTGGTGTGGTTTAGTCGCTAAGTCGTGTCTAACTCTTGCAACCCCATGGACTATAGCCTGCCAGGTTCCTCTGTCCATGGGAATCTCCAGGCAAGAATACTGGAGTAGGTTGCCATTTCCTTCTCCAGGGGATCTTCCCCACCCAGGAATTGAATGTGGGTTTCCTGGCATTGCAGGCAGATTCTTTACCAACTGAGCTATGAGGGAATAGCAGTGCTAATTTAATAACATTTATTTCTAATGTTTGAGTGAAATGTTTCCAAAAGCAGTAAAAACATCAACTGTCAACAAATCCCTCCTCATTTTCCTGTTCCTACTCTGAATCTGTTGGTCCTCAATACACTTGGGTTACAAATCTTGATGGCATCATTTCTGAATAGAACATAGTTAAGAAAGCTGGATCTTGATAAACTGACTTGTATGTGTTGTATATTTAGAAAGAGCTCCTTATTCAATCTTTTTTCTGGTCAATCTGGTTATCTCTATATGTAAAGTAAAATTTCATCATTGACGAGAACTTTCTAAGTAGAAGTCATGGTGATATTTGAATATATGTAGATGTAGTCACTGGAGAAGGCAATGGCACCCCACTCCAGTACTCTTGCCTGGAAAATCTCATGGATAGAGGAGCCTGGTGGGCTGCAGTCCATGGGGTCACTGAGGGTCGGACACAACTGAGCTACTTCACTTTCAATTTTCACTTTCATTCATTGGAGAAGGAAATGCCAACCCACTCCAGTGTTCTTGCCTGGAGAATCCCAGGGACAGGGGAGCCTGGTGGGCTGCCATCTATGGGGTCACACAGAGACAGACACGACTAAAGTGACTTAGCAGCAGCAGTAGCAGATGTAGTCACAGACTGATTAGCTAACTAGCAGAAATGAAAGGTGATTTTCATTTACTGTTCTAAAACAAATCTGTACTTAGATGGTGAGTTATGGTTTACTATGAACTTTCTATTCTGTGATATACACACCAGAAAAATATTAGAGATAAATATTTAAAATGTAGTAACATATTTTTACATACTTGTTGAGGGTGATGAATATGGGAGTGGCTTAGCTGGATGATTCTGGCTAAAAGATATTGTAATCAAGCTGTAGGTCATGGCCATGCCCTGAAAATATTATTATATTTTAGTATTATTTTGTTAAAAGTGAGAAGATAAAATAAGGAATAAATTGACTGAATGGTAGTATTTACATAAGAATAGATAAATAAATACACTCATTTAAAATATATGTCAAATTTAAGTCAAATCAAATTTGCAAATGTCCTGTTTTTACCTTTCTTTAAAATATCCTTTGTTTATAAGGCTATAAGTGCAATTAAGCCTTTCAAGCTAAAACTATTATATATATTATATGCTAAGCTAAAAACATAATGTGTATAATATAATATTATATATATTATTCCCAAATTAAATATATCACTATTTAAAAATAATAACAATGTAAATAGATATGACTTTATTTGGGGGGGGGGCCTCCAAAATCACTGCAGATGGTGACTGCAGCCATGATAAAAAAGACGCTTACTCCTTGGAAGAAAGGTTATGACCAATCTCGACAGCATATTAAAAAGCAGAGACATTACTTTGCCAACAAAGGCCTGTCTAGTTAAGGCTATGGTTTTTCCAGTGGTCATGTATGAATGTGAGAGTTGGACTATAAAGAAAGCTGAGCACCAAAGAATTGATGCTTTTGAACTGTGGTGTTAGAGAAGACTTTTGAGAGTCCCTTGGACTGCAAGGAGATCCAACCAGTCCATCCTAAAGGAGATCAGTCCTGTGTGTTCACTGGAAGGACTAATGTTGAAGCTGAAATTCCAATACTTTGGCCACCTGATGAGAAGAACTGACTCAATTGAAAAGACTCTGATGCTGGGAGGGATTGGGGGCAGGAAGAGAAGGGGGTGACAGATAATGAGATGGTTGGATGGCATCACCGATACAGTAGACATGGGTTTGGGTGAACTCCGGGAGTTGGTGATGGACAGGGAGGTCTGGCATGCTGCAGTTCAAGGGGTCACAAAAAGTCGGACACTACTGAGCAACTGAACTGAAATAGATATGTAGATAATAAAATCAAAACCAATATGTTCATTACTGAATTCAAGCTATTTCTTTATGGTAGCTTTAAATAATAGATTAAAGTATATAACATACAAAATGAAAAGTACACAATCTCATGGAAAATAGTACCAGGTTCTTTCTAGTTCTAACAGTTATTACTTGAGTAACTTTGGACAAGTCATATTTATTTAGTTCCTTTTTTAGTTAAATGAGAATAATAGCAATATCACCTACCTAAAAGAGTTGTTATAGTATTACTTTAGATAAACCACGTAAATGTACAAAAAAGGCTCATCAAATGATAGGTCCTCTTACTAGCATCATAATCTCTCATTACCATTATTATTATTTGAGGAGTAAAGGGCAACAGCCCACCTTTCCATAGTGTGATTAAAAAAAAACTTTCCAGAAATGTAATGTGAAGAGTAGTTTAAATGATGAGAGATGTGGTTTACACCAAAGAACTAGTACATGTAACTGTTTATGTTTAAAATATAATTAAAGTGTTGAAACCAGGGATTGTATTGTTCTCCTTAAAGAAAAAAAAAACTACCTGGTAAAAATAAGTTTTTCAAACAAAATATTCAAACAAAAATTATAAAAGATGAGTAACTGAATTAGAGATAGTTTCTAAAATAAGACTCTATAATTAGTATAGAGATGAAGTATTACCTGTATCCCTGAAGCACTAATCATCAGCCCTTCCGGTCATTGCAAACTCCTAAAAGTTCACACTATCATGACATCTAATCCATGGATTAGTTCTATGTTCTTTTGTATTTCTTATTTGAAAAATCATGCTGTATATAGTTTTCAATATTTAGCTTCTTTTGCTCAGTTTATAGTATGTGTGAGATTCATTCATGTTGTTGCATATTGTAGTTCATTTATTCTCATTGCTATATGAATTTCCATTGTATCAATGTATTATAGTTTTATTGAAATATCAGTTCAGTTCAGTTCAGTTGCTCAGTCGTGTCCAACTTGATTTACAATATTGTGTCAGTTTTGGTGTACACCTTAGTGATTCAGTATTTTTGCAGATTATGTTGTATTATAGGCTATTACAAGGGTGCAATTCCCTGTGCTATATAGTATGTCTGTTGCTTATCTATTTTATATATAATTGTTTGTATCTGTTAATTCCATACCACACACTTGTCTCTCCTCCCTCCCCTCTTTCCTTTGGTAAAAAATTTGCTTTCTCTATCAATGAAGCTGTTTCTATTTTGTGTATACCTTCATTTGTATTACTTTTATTTTTATTTTTTTAATTTTTTTTAGATTCCACATATAAGTGATATATAATCTTTGTCTTTCTCTGCTTATTTCACTAAGCATAATATCTTCTAGATCAACCCATGTTGTTACAAATGGCATTATTTCATTCTATTTTATGGCTGAATAGTATTCCATTGGGTATATGTCTAGTCAAGGCTATGGTTTTTCCTGTGGTCATGTATGGATGTGAGGGTTGGACTGTGAAGAAGGCTGAGTGCTGAAGAATTGATGCTTTTGAACTGTGGTGTTGGAGAAGACTCTTGAGAGTCCTTGGACTGCAAGGAGATCCAACCAAGTCCATTCTGAAGGAGATCAGCCCTGGGATTTCTTTGGAAGGAATGATGCTAAAGCTGAAGCTCCAGTTCTTTGGCCACCTCATGTGAAGAGTTGATTCATTGGAAAAGACCCTGATGCTGGGAGGGATTGGGGGCAGGAGGAGAAGGGGATGACAGAGGATGAGATGGCTGGATGGCATCACTGACTCGATGGACGTGAGTCTGAGTGAACTCCGGGAGATGGTGATGGACAGGGAGGCCTGGCGTGCTGTGATTTATGGGGTCGCAAAGAGTCGGACACGACTGAGCGACTGAACTGAACTGAACTGAACTGATATGTGTGTATACATGTATATCTCATCTACTTTATCTGTTCCTCTGTTGATGGACACTTGGGTTGCTTCCATGTCTTTGCTATTATATATAATGCTGGTATTAAAGTGCATGTATCTTTTCAAATTAATATTTTGTTTTTGTTTCTTCCATATATATATATGCACAGGAGCAGTAGTTCTGGGTCATATAATAATTCTGTTTTTAGTTTTTTTAAGGAATCTCCGTACTGTTTTTCAAAACAGCTACACCAATTTACATTCCCATCAACAGTGCACCAGAGTTCCTTTTTTCCCATATCCTGCTCAACATTTGTTATTTGTAGATTTTTGATGATATCAATTATGACAGGTGTGGAATGAAGCCTCATTGTGGTTAATTTGCATTTCTCTAATAGTGATGCTGAGCATCATCTTGAGTGCCTGTTAGGCATCTGTATGTCTTCTTTGGAAAAAAATACCTATTGAAGTCTTCTTCCCACTTTTTGATTAAATTTTTCTATACCGAGTTATGTGAGCTGTTTATATGTTTGGCATACATGTGTGTGTGCTCGGTCATATCTGACTCTCTGTGACTCCATGGGCTGTAGCCCTCAAGACTCCTCAGTCATGGAATTTTCCAGGCAAGAATACTGGAATGAGTTGCAATTTCCTGCTCCAGGGGATCTTCCCAACCGAGGGAATGAACATGCATCTTCTGTGTCTCCTGAATTAACAGGCAAATTCTTTATCACTATTCCACCGGGGAAGTCCAGATTTGCAAATATTTCCCCCTATTCCACAAGTTGTATTTTCATTTCATCAATGGTTTCCTTTGCTGTACAAAAGCTTTTAAGTTTAATTAGGTTCCATTTGTTTGTTTTTACTTTTATTTATTTTGCCTTAAGAGACTGATCCATGAAAATATTGCTACAATTTAGGTCAAAGGGTGTTCTGCCTATATTATCTTCCACAAGTTTTATATTTTCAGCTCTTACCTTTAGGTATTTATCCCATTTTGCATTTGTATTTGTAAATGATGTGAGGAACTTTTCCATCTTATTGTTTTACAAGTGGCTGTTCAGTTTTCCAAGAACCAATATTGAAAAGGTTGTCTTTTTTCCACTGTATGAATATACTATATTTTACTTATCTAGTTTTTTTCTGTTGGTGGATATCTGTATTGCTTCTTGTTTTTCACTATTGTAAATTATGCTACTGTCAGATATTTATTAATTAAAATTGTACATAACATTTTTAAATAGCCCTTTAGCAGTAAAATTTTATCCTTTGCCAATCTGTCTTCCCTTACAACTGAGGCAAATAGAAAAATATTAAACAACTGTAGAATTTTGTAGGAACATATTTTATTTATAGAAATTCTAGTAACTTTCACCTTATAATTTAACAGTAATAGATTTTATTCTAAACAAACTAGTCAGAGTAGACTTTAAAGTCATAGTTTTCAACTTAAAATTTATGTTAAATTTAAAACATTTGCAGTTTGGTAATAATCGCTCTTCAGTTAGTTTTGTAAATGACACCAATAAAGGCTATTGAACTTTCCTAAGATTTCTAAATATAAGGTTGTTGCTGCTGCTAAGTTGCTTCAGTCGTGTCCGACTCTATGCAACCCCATAGACGGCAGCCTACCAGGCTCTGCCGCCCCTGGGATTCTCCAGGCAAGAGTACTAGAGTGGGGTTGCCATTTCCTTCTCCAATGCATGAAAGTGAAAAGTGAAAGTGAAGTCGCTCAGTTGTGTCCGACTCAGTCTCCTCTGTCCATGGAATTTTCCAGGCAAGAGTACTGGAGTGGGTTTGCCATTGCCTTCTCCTAAATATAAGGTAAATTCCTATAAATATACTGTATCATAAGATTATATATTCAGTACTTTGAAATTTAGGATAAAACTATAGATGGGTTATTATCATTAAAATGGTTTTCTATATCTGAATGATCTATATTATTCATTTCTATCTATCATGTTCTGATTGTGTTTTAAGCCATTTTTTGACCCTACAGCAAATGAGTTTCATTAAAATTTATTACAGCTTTATTAAATATGAGTAGCAATATAAAATATATCTAGACTAAATCACTCATGGCAGTCCAATGCCAATCTACTTAAAGTAAAACTAATGTCCTTATGCTAACTTACCAGACCTTCTAGTGAATTTATTTTCTCTAGGATTTCTATTCTGGCTAACTAATCAGCTCTGGTAAAGTTAATCATTTTTCCAAGACATAATTTCCTTATTTGTAAAAAAAAAAAAAAAATTTAAAAAGCAACTAGCTCTAAGGATTATTTGCAAGCATTTTTCCAATAGTCTAACACAAATATATGATAGGAAAAATTATTCTGAGTATATACTACTTTGTTTTGCAAATCTCTGTGTTAAAATCTACCATTCTTAAAATACCTGACCTTACAGAATATTGGGGCTCATAACAGTGTGGTTAAAACTACAACAGATGCTACCTTCAGAACTGTTCTTTTGACTTTAATAATATTTTTTCTTGGGGATGACGAGTGCTGATGATAAAGCAAATGCCCTTAATAGTGATTTGGACACTATTTATCTTAGCTTAGTAGATATTTAGGCATGTGCCACATGCATGAAAGACAAGGACAAATTATATCTGAGGCCAGTTGAGAAGCAGAACATAGATGTCTACAATTTATGGAAATGTATCTGGGCAATGCTTTTCTGTGCTGTTTACAGAGAATAAACTTCAAGACCATGGAAAAATACTCAAATGTAGAGGTCTGTTTTAAATCTAATTTCACAAATAAGGTCATAGAGTATTCTACTAAAGATAATTTTATAATATCTTGAAAGTGAAAGAAAGTGAAAGTGTTTGTCACTCAATGGTGTCCGACCCTTTGCAACCCCTCAGACTGTAGCCCATCCATGGAATTTTCCAGGCAAGAATACCGGAGTGGATTGCCATTTCCTCCTCCAGAGGATCTTTCCAACCAGGGATCAAACTTGGGTCTTCTTTATTGCAGCCAGATTCTTTACCAACTGAGCCATCAGGGATGGGAAAATATCTTGAAAGATAAAACTAAACAATAATAAATATTAGTAATATTTGTATAAATTTTCACCTACTTGATTAAGGAGAGGCTGTAGTAACAGTTTAGTTCTGTTTATTTTGGAAGAATTCTCAATGGGGAATAGGAGCTATTAGGAGCTAATAGGAGCTATTAATAGGAAAGCTAATAGCCTATTAGGCTATTAGGCTAATAGCTAATAGGAGGCTATTAGCTTTCCTCTGATTAAGTTGAACACATTTTCTGGAGCAAGGAGATTCCGCCAGATAGGAAAATATCTCTTCTTTTTCTTTCTACCTAACCAAGACAGAGAAGGAGAAGAGGAAGGGTGGTTGGAGGCAGAGAAGAGAGGAGGGAGGAGAAATCACACACAAAACAAACAAAAAGCCTTACCCTTTCATATGTTTCATAAATTATTGTAGTTTTGCTTTGTATTCTAGGTTTGCTTAATTATTAAATGTTGTGTGTGTGTTCCCAAATATTAAATACATATTTGTCCAGTACCATATTTATACATCTTTATAGGTTTTTCTTTAATCTGACCACCTAAAACAGATTTATAAGTGCTTTTAAGAACTTTCATAAGTTAATGACTAGAAGGACTATGTTAAGTATAAAAAATAGTCATTTCAGCTAAGTCATATACAATAATCATCCTTAATATTGACAAAGGACAAATTTAAGGGAGCTAGATAGGAAGCTCTAGAAAAATTATATATTAACTTGAACTGTGGATTTTACATTAAATTTATATGGGTGGTCAAGCAGAGTGATAAACTAACATCTGGGGGGCACATTCTAGAAATAAGGAAACGTCCTCATCACTTTATTCATTCAGGAAATATTTACTAAGGTCCTATCTTGTATGGATGCAGAGGTAAACAAGAGTGGTGGTGACATATTCTTGGGAAGACATTAAAAATAAACAAATGAGAGAGTGATGAGTGCTCAGAGCTGTATGGCTAAAGTCAAGGGACCACACAGGAGGTGGGCTTGTGTGTACTAGGGTGGGTGCTCAGGAGAAGCATTTCAAAAGGGACAATCTGAGTTTAGACCTGAATCTCAGGAGAGATTCACCCATGTGAAGATCAGTATTTACAAGAAGCATTCTTGTCAGTGGGAACTATAAGCACAAAGGGCTTCAGCTAGAACTGAATGGGGTATGTATATGGTACCAAAAGAAGGCCAGTCTTGACAGCAGGCTGTGTCTAACAATGAAGTGAAGTGAAGTGAAGTCACTCAGTCGTGTCCGACTCTTTGCAACCCCATGGACTGCAGCCCGCTAGGCTCCTCTGTCCATGGGATTCTCCAGGCAAAAATAGTGGAGTGGGTTGACATGTCCTTCTCCAGGGCATCTTACTGACAGGGATCGAACCCAGATCTCCCACACTGTTTAACAATTTGAGATACTCAAACTGAGAAATGATGTCATCAATAACTTGACAGGATTTTATATTAACAGTAGTAGAAGCAAATATCTGTTGAGGACTTTGTGCCTTGAGATCAAATTTTTGTATAAACTACTTTGAAAAACAACTACACTATGATGTTAAAGTTCAGGTTTTGAGGGCAGACAGCCCTTGGATTTGAGTACTGGTTCTGCCAATTATTCGCTTTGCTTTGTAATGATGATTAGATTTCTTAATCTGTCTTCATGTTATCTATCCTTTCTTTCAGTTCAGTTCAGTTCAGTTGCTCAGTCATGTCCGACTCTTTGTGACCCCATGAATCCCAGCACGCCAGGCCTCCCTGTTCATCACCGTCTCCCGGAGTTCACTCAGACTCACGTCCATCGAGTCCGTGATGCCATCCAGCCATCTCATCCTCTGTCATCCCCTTCTCCTCCTGCCCCCAATCCTTCCCAGCATCAGAGTCTTTTCCAATGAGTCTACTCTTCACATGAGATGGCCAAAGTACTGGAGTTTCAGCTTTAGCATCATTCCTTCCAAAGAAATCCCAGGGCTGATCTCCTTCAGAATGGACTGGTTGGATCTCCTTGCAGTCCAAGGGACTCTCAAGAGTCTTCTCCAACACCACAGTTCAAAAGCATCAATTCTTCGGTGCTCAGCCTTCTTCACAGTCCAACTCTCACATCCATACATGACCACTGGAAAAACCATAGCCTTGACTAGACGGACCTTAGTCGGCAAAGTAATGTCTCTGCTTTTGAATATGCTATCTAGGTTGGTCATAACTTTTCTTCCAAGGAATAAGCATCTTTTAATTTCATGGCTGCAGTCACCAGGATGGGGATAATAATACTGCCTATCTCCTATGGTTGTTATGAGAATTAAAGAAACATAAAAATAGCTAGATTTTCTGAATACTTGCTATGAGCTCACACTTTAATAATTCATTTAACTCTGCCAAGAATAAACTCATTAGTCTATGGTTAGAGCATATGCTCTTTTTAATAAACAGACTATAAAGCCTATATGAATTCTTTATATGTGCTCACTAGCAAAGTACTACAGGGGAAGAACATTAAAATATTATAAGACCTGATTCCCTCCAATGAGGATCAATGATAATAAATACTGCATTCTGGTTATAGTCTTTGGGAAGATAATCCCAAAATATTGTGAACATTTTGAGAACTGGAACTGTAGTCTGTTCATGTTCAAAACTTCATATTATAGTATGCAACACACAGTAGGCTCATAATAAATGATCGTTGAATGAGAAAAGAAACTTTAGAATTTAGAGGCTTTAGCTTAACTGCCTTCTTTCTTCTTTTCTTATCTCCGTCAACATAAACGTCTTTCCTTTGCACTTTCATTTTTGTTGTTTCTGCTCCACTTCACCTTTGATTATTTTTTCCAACTACATGATTCACTGAACACTTCTACAGCTGGGAATATCTACCTTTCTTTTTAAAGCCTCTGGTTTTACTTCTTCCCTTGAGTGCCTTCTTTATATTATTTTAAGTATATCCTGCCACCAGGACATCTTGAAAGGAGAGCTAAGCATCTATTTTTGTTCTTTCTGATATATATACACACACGTTTCATAGCTTTTGAGATAGTAGTTTTAGTTATTATTATAACATGATCAAAATGATATAAACCTCTTTTATTTCTAACTCATGAAATTTCTTAATTCTACTGGCCAACTCTCGTGTGTGTATGTGTGTGTGTGTGTAAGTGTATTCCAAGCTGTTGACAGTTATATCTAAATAAGCATCCTTCAGGTCTTCTGGACTGAATCTAAATATTTGGCCTGTCAGGTCATTTTCTGTTCTCTGCAATCCTGTCTTTGTTTCCTAAGACATAGTGGAAAATTTGCCCTAACAGACACATCTTTAGGTATGCTGGAATGTGTAAGCCGGTTAAATGGTTTTTCTCTTTCATACATCTTTAGAGATGAGGGGATGTTTTACTTCCAAAAGTCCAATATTTTCTCAATTCATTTCTTGGTCAAACATCTTCAGACTTGGGTCTTGCATATCTACAAATATAGCCACTGTTGTTCTAAATTGAAATCTCTCTCTGTATATCTTTTCCATTTACAGGCCAAAGAAAGAAGCCTAGTCCCTCCCTTGATGTGAAATCAATTTCCTTCTGTATATTGAGGCTTGTTTCTTTTGTACTAAGATTACATCTAGGCTTCTTCCTCTAACTGTCTGTGTCCTTAATGCATTACATGCTTCTGCTTGAAGGTCTGGTTTCTCTGTATCTGGGTGATTTTAATTAGTCTTTGAAGTTTCTTTTGAAATCCTTCTTCTCGTTTCCTTTTGCTTATTTACTGTCTATAATTTCCCTTATCTCAATTCTCTGTTAAATTCTTCTATATTATTATTTCTTCTGGAATTTTAATTCCAATTATCAGGGTATTGGTCTGCTTGTTTTCTGTGTGCCCACACATGTGGGTACTTGTGTATGTGTGCATGTGTGTACAGGTGCACACAAACACACACAAACATATTTTCCCCTATTAAAATTCTCCTCTACCTTCCTCTTGAACACCAGGTGAAACAGAAATGAGTCCCTATTCTTGCACTAGGATTCAAGATATCTAGGTGAGTAAAAAAATATTCTCTAAACAGTGAGGTAAATTCTGTGACACGGAGATCCATAAGAGAAATATATTTTAGCTAACTCTTTCAAGTTTTTGAAAATAAGATTTCGTGGATTTTGCTTTAAAACAGAATAGGACTTAGTCAGAAAACGTGGATAAAAATGAAATATTTTAGAAACTGTGAATTAAAATGCAGCTACATCTTCCAAAAGAATGCACCTCAACCTCTCAGTGATGCCAGCTAAAATGGTTGGCATATTCATCCTTTAAAAGTACACAATAGGAAAATGTAAATGAATAAAATCATATGCTAGATTTTCTGACAGCATTTAGTCGTTAGAAGGGCTTTATAGCATAGGGAGCTATACTCAGTACTCTAATATCCTATACAGGAAAAGAATCTGAAAAAGAATAGATAGTATGCATATATATAACTAAATAACTTTGCTGTGATTTAGTGTATTATGCTGAAACTAATACAACATTGTAAATTAAATATACTCCAATATGAAATTTTTAAAATTTAAATGCACATCTTAAAAGAAGAGTTTCAGACTACCACAAAGTTATGGTTAAGATATCCTATTTGGTACCTGAAAGATAAACTTCTGGTACTAAATAATAGATTTTTGTTTTATGTGTGTGTATGTGTATGTGTATATATATATATATATATATCCCTGATAGCTCTCTGGGTAAAGAATCTGCCTGCAATGCAGGAGGCTCAGGAGATGTGAAGTTTGATTCCTGAGTTGGGAAGATCCCCTGGAGGAGTAAATGGCCACCCACTCCAGCATTTATTGCTGGAAAATCCCATGGGCAGAGGAGCCTGGTGGACTATAGTCCAAAGGGTCACAAAGAGTCAGACATAACTAGTGACTGAGCAGCAGCAGCATGTGTGTATACACACATATGTAAAATTTATGTACGTCAATTTTATATATTATATTTGCCATACCTCCTATGTTTATTATATATTTTGTATAGCTATATATTAGCATAACATTTACATAATATACATATATGTGGCTGGATGGCATCACTGACCTGACGGACGTGAGTTTGAGCAACCTCTGGGAGTTGGTGATGGACAGGGAAGCCTGGCGTGCTGCAGACCATGGGGTTGCAAAGAATCAGACACAACCAAGTGACTGAACTGAACTACCTATTTCAAGTAATAAAGTCGTGATTTGTGCAGATGATGAGAAAGCATATTATTAGCTCTCTTGTCTCAGTATCACACTTTGGATTCAAATTGTGAGCTCTGCAATTGCACTTACAATTGAACAGTTACTGACATGATTTGTGGATGAACTTTTATGATGAATTTATGAGAAATTTGAATCAATATAATGAAGCTACATCTCTCTACATTAAAGTTGTGGGAGAAGGCTTTTAAACTTCTGGTACAAAGAAATTGCACTAATTTAATGATTGAATTTTAAAATATTACTCATGTATATGGTATTCATTGTATATATGTTGTATTTATATTGTCATTCATATTTATTATAGAATAATATATCTGAGTTCTTTGCAAGAGATTATTTAGTAAACTATTTTTTCCCCTTGGGATGCCAAGAATGGAATCTTTTATATCAAACTGAACTTGCAAATTTTTGCTTGTAATAGAAGATGTAGTTGAGGTTCTTGCAACAAATTAGTCTCAGCTTTGGTATTTTTATTTCCTACTCTGTTCATCCTTGAAAATAACCTATATAAGCATCCTTTTTAAAGTGTTTATTTTCCATTTAATGAAAATTTTCAGCTCTCCTCATTTATTGACAGACTATGATATAGAAGACACCCTACAGATATGTTCACTGATAAGAAAGCCTACTAATGGATTTTATTTGCCACCTACTTTGAAATGTATTAACTAATTAGAAATTGAAAATTCCTTCATCATCTTTTGGCTCTAACCATTTATTTAGCTCCTGGTAATAATTTTTATAGAGAAGTTAGAGTGAGTTCTATGTGTATTTATCCTCTTTAAATAACATCACAATGAAAATGTTAATGACAAACAGGTAGTGTATTTTCAGTCTTGCGAAGATGTATGCATTATTTTTTTTTAATCTGACATGTTTCAAAGTGACATAATGAAAGAGCACTAATTATATGTATTCCAAAGAGGTGTTGGTTGTTTTAAAACAAGTGCATATATGAAAAATATCTAAATATCTGAGCAGATAAGTTATGATGAGTTTCTGATCACTAAAAACACACTTTCACAAAATTATTCTCTTGCAAAATTTTGCCACAATTAATGCCGAAAGAATTTAATTATTATTTTGCAGACTATTTAATTACCTGACCAAAATAAGAACTAGGTGGTTAAGCCACCAAAGTCCATAGAAAATAAATAAAATGCAAAGAATTACATTAAAAATTATAATCTAAACCATTAGAAATATAATTTATTTGAGTAAAACTTTGAAGGATATGCCATGCTGGATATATAACACTATCTACAGTTATAATACAAAAAACAATATCCAATTTTTTTCTTTTTATTCAGTCCAAGGGTTTTTGTTGCATTACTTGGTCAACACTAGCCTCAATCTGAGAATGCACTACAATGAGCTCTGGTTCTTGGTCTTCACTCCAGATGAGATCATGATATGCATGTTCATAATTTAAATAACTGTAAATTAGCATGAGATTAATTATATCTTTATATATTCAATACTAAAGAAGTGATACTGAGGGTAAGTATTATGAATTTATTCAGCAAATGCTTTTTGAGCTCCTCCTCTGTCCCAGGCACTATTCTAAGTGGTAAGGATACCCTAGTGAATCAAACCTAAACATCCCTCTCTTTATGATCCTTACGAGGAGAAGAAAAACAATGAAAAGGGTAAACATGTAAAATACACATTTGTTTGATGGTGGCAAGTGTTCCTGATTTCACGGTAGAAAAAAAAGACTAAGCTTTAAACTAACACAAAAAATTAATCAGAATTTTAAAGAATGAAGAGAATAATTCTAATACGAATGATTAAGAATGTCTAAGGGGGGCAGTGGAGAGTGACTTGCGTGTGGGTATTAGACTAGTACATACAGAGGACAGTAAATAGGTGGCAGAGATGGGAGACATTTGTGTTGGAAAGGAATGAGTAATGAGGCTGGCTATAGACGTTAGAGCCAAAGGGGTCATGTATGGTCATTGCATTGTGAGTGATCAGGGAATGAACAAAATAGTGAAGAGTGTGTTGGGAAGACATTAATATGAAAGGGCTGGTACAGGGAGGCAGCTGTGTTTTGGAGAAAGAGCACTGATCTCACTCACATTACCCAAGTGGAATTCTGGTTTTCCCAATTATCACCTTGTAACTGTAGACACACTAACCTCTTGAAAGAATTATTTGTTTACAGAGAGTAAAACATTTGTTCTAATGCGTTAATGAATGAATGGAATGCATTGTCCATTTGCCATGTGCTTATTAAATGACCACATATTTAATAGCTTAAAGCAGTATCTGTTTATTATCTTGAACCTCATTTGTGACCATGTTTTTTGGACTCTACTTTTGATTGTTATTCTTGCTTGTTTCTTAAAATTTGGAGAGAAAAAAAATATTTTTACATCACCTTATATCCTTTTTGGAACAGAGTAAGGATGAAAGGAAGAAAGTGAAGAAAATAGAAGAAAACAATTCAATTAAATAAAGAAGAGGAAAGGAAGGGGAGGATAGAAAATAGACATCAGCAGTAGCTGGGCTGATTCTTGATATTACGTCAGTAGGGAAGTAATATCTAGATCATGGAGAATACAATGAAAATAGGGAGATATGTATTTGAAGAATATTATTGTGCAAGAATCAAAATAAAATGCAAATTGCCAATGTACTTTGACCGGCAGGATTTAGAGTTTGAAATATCAGGACATTTTTTAAATGACTCCAAAAGCCTGGGTAAATGGAAGAATGAGGATATTGTTCAGTTGTTAAGTCACGTCCAACTCTTTGTGACTCATGGACTGTAGCCCACCAGGCTGCTCTGTCCATGGAATTCTACAGGCACGAATACTGTAGTGGGTTGCTATTTCCTTTTGCAGAGGATCTTCCTGATGCAGGGATTGAACCTGGGTCTCCTGCATTGCAGGCAGATTCTTTACAGTCTAAATTAAAGATTTATCAAAACAAAAAGGACGGGGGATAGATGGCTAGCTTTAATCATCATGTGAAATTACACTGGAGAGTAAAGGAATATACAAAATTCTATCAAAAGATCATTCCTTTAAAGTTAAGAGAAAGACCAGGAAAGATTGAGGGCAGGAGGAGAAGCGGGCAACAAAGGATTCAGTGCTTGGATGGCATCATCAAGGCAATGGATCTGAGTTTGAGCAAACTCCAGGGGCTAGTGATGAACAGGGAAGGCTGGTGTCCGGCAGTCCATGGGGTCATAAAGAGTCGAACACCACTGAGCGACAGAACAACAACAAGAGATGAGGGAGGTATTCAGTGACCCTAAGGAAGGTCACACAAACAGTCAGGGCACATTCAAGACTCCAGTCCAATATTTTAAATTATATATTTTCTATAATGAACTTTTATCAGACCACAGTTACTATCCAATATTGCATTTGGGATGAAAGAAGGATATCTAATAAATGTAACAAATAATGAAAATATAGAGATAACAGAAGACATTCGGGAAGGAAGCTGCACTAGAGGAAAAAATGTGGGTGTTGTTAAGTGGCGATAAATCGTGTATCAAATGAGATCTCTCCAAGAGAAAACAATAAGGAGCTTAAGATGAACCAGAGGAAATATTCATATTCAGAGGTAGAAGGAGGAAGAATAACAATCATAACCACAATTTAAAAAGGTTAAAGACTATTAGGGACTTCCCTGTAGCTCAGTGGGTAAAGAATCTGCCTCCAACGCAGGAGACCCGGCCTGCAAGGCAGGAGAACAGGGTTTGGTCCCTGGGTCAGGAAGATTCTCTGGAGAAGGAAATGGCAGCCTACTCCAGTATTCTTGCTTGGAGAATCCCATGGATAGAAGAGCCTGGCAGTCTACTGTCTGTGGGGTCACAAAGAGTCAGACATGACTGAGGCAGTAACATTACGACTACAACCAAAGACTATTGTGTATTCCCTGAACATTTAACATGGAGTTTTTAAGTGCACTGCTGAGTGGAATTTTACCCCAGAATGGTGAAAACTTTGCCTCAGGACAAAGATAACCTAATTTAGCTGTTTTAGAATTTTATTTCATAAGTTTATTAAGAGACTAGCATTCTGAAGTTAAAGGAAATACTAAGAAATAAAGCATTACTGTTTGAAGAAGACAGAGCAATTCTTTCTAAGACTAAACTATTTAATGACAGTTTGTGAGATGAAGATAATTTGGTTGTTTATTAATAAGATGCAAGTTACTTCCCTAATGAACCATTTTAATCAGTGATCTATCAGTTAATCAGTGTTAATCAGCGCTTCATTACTAAATAAGGACTTCGTGATGAGGTGGACAAACCCATAGCGTTGCATGACTAATAAGTAGACATCTTTTTTTTTTCAAAATATTTTTCATTAACCTGAATTCTATAATATTCAAAGTTTGGGGGAAAGACCACCCTTAGGTTAACATAGTCCAGTGGTTTCAAGAGAGGAGCCCAGCATTTGTGATCAGATGTTTCTGAGATGTACCGAGTCATTGGTAAGCGTACAGCTTCTACAAGTATAAGAGCTTGGGGAAAAGAGTGGTATTGTTTATTTTAGGTAAAAAGAATAGTCACAGAGAAATTTTTCTTTTGTGTTTGTTCTTGCTCCATTTTCTTACCAATGAAGTAATACTGCTTTGTGTAAGATTTTAAAACTGATGAGATTCTGGAATGCTGAGATAAAATCAAAGAGCTCTAGGAAAGTAATCTTTCAGCCATTTTCTTTGTTTGTCAGAACATGTCTGGAAAATTGAATTTGGATTTGAGCATCCTAATATAAATAGTGCTTAGTTTACATCTCATCTAGATTCCTTGTGACTTGCCCTCATCGCAAGTTTTGGTGAATTGTTACCCTAGAGACACTTTTAGCTCCAAGATCCAGACTTTTCATATCAAATACCAATGTTTGTCGCATCAAGAAAAGATCGAGAGGAAGATTGTACTGCAATATCAAAACTTTGTCACTATAGCTGTTCTCCAGCTTGTTTGCCTGGCTTTTTGTACAGTTTCTTGTGCTTCATTCCTTTTTGGTTGGGGGATCAAGATATTATTCAAAGGGTTTTTTTTTTTTTTTTCTAAGCTGGCCAATTTATCTTATTTTAAATATTTTGCAACATTTCTGTTGTAGATTTTAACCTCTACATTTTTTTAATTGAGGTAAAATTGACATATAACATTATATTGGTTAACAGGTATACACATAATAATTTGATGCTTGTGTATATTGTGAAATAATCATCACAAAAAGTCTAGTTAACCTTTATCACCACACAAAGAAAATTTTTGTTTTCTTGTGATGAGAACATTTAAGATCTACTCTCTCAGCAACTTTCAAATGTGCAATGCAGTATTTATAGGTGTAGTCACTGGAAGTTTGTACCTTTCAACCTCTTTGCTCATCTTCCCCACTCCCCGTCATACTAGGCTTCTGGCAACCACCAATCTGTTCTCTGTATCTATAATGAGCTTGAGTTGCTGTTGTTATTTTTGTTGTTGTGTATCTTTTTTTTTCCTGAGATATAACATATAAAGGAGAGAACATGGTTTTTGTCCTTCTCAGCTTATTTCACTTAGCATGATGTCCTCTCTACATCTCTGTTGTCACAAATGGCAAGATTTCTATCCTTTTTATGTCTAAATAACATTCCGTTACAGGAGTGTACATATACACACGCGCGCGCGCGCACACACGCCCACATCTTCTTTACATTCATTCATCCGTGTACACGTAAGTTGTTTCCATATCACAGCTGTTGTAAATAATGCTGCAGTGAACATAGCAGCACTGTTAACAATACATCCTTTTGAACCAGTGTCTTTGTTTATTTCAGATAAATACCCAGGAATGAAATAATTGATTAATTATATTATAGCTCTGCTTTTAATTTAGAGGGAACCTCCATACTGTTTTCTGCAGTGGCTACAAGTTTCCATTCACACTAACAGTGCATGAGGGTTCATTTTTTTTTCACATTTTCACCATTTGTTATATCTTATCTCTTGATAATAGCCATTCTAACAGGAAAGAAGTGATGTCTCTTTGAAGCTTTGATTTGCATTTCTCTGATGATTAGTGATGTTGAGCATCTCGTCATGTACCTGTTGGCCATCTGTATTTCTTCTTTGGAAAAATTTAGACATTCTATCCATATGTTAATCTGATTTTTTGATTTTTGCTATTGAGCTTTATGAATTTTTCATATATTTGGGATAACTCCCTATCATATAAATGATTTGCATTATTTTCTCCCATTCAGTAGATTGCCTTTTCATTTTGCTATTAGTTTTATTTGCTGTACAGAGTTCTTTAGCTTCAAATAGGTGCACTTATTTGTTTTTTGCTTTTTTTGCCTTTGTTTTTGGTGTCAGATCCAAAAAATCATTACCAAGGCTGATGTCAAGAAGCTTCTAAGGGTCTGTCTTCTTCTAAGGGTCTTATGGTGTCAAGTTTATAACATTCTTATTATACTGAAACAAATAGCGATGTTACTAAGTAAAATTTTTAAATTATGTGAATTACAATGTTAAAAGATCTCAGAGAAATTACTTTTGCAGCATGTCATTTCATGCCCAAATATCTTGAGTGTTTGAGTATTTCAACTCTATGTTATCAAGATTTCCAGATCTGAAGAAGATGGATCTTGTGGGGGATTGGAATGAAGGATTACCCTGAATTCCAAAAAGAAAATCTTGAAATTAAAAAAAAAAAAATAAAGTTTAGCAGAGAATTAATTACCTATGATTTTTTTCTACCTTTACATATGAGAGAATCAATTATTTATTATTGAGTTTTTTATTGTGTTTCCCTGGTGGCTCAGATGGTAAAGCATCTGCCTGCAATGCAGGAGACTCGGGTTCAATCCCTGAACTGGCATTGTTTATTTTTAAGCTGTTTATCTTCTCTCTCTTCAAAAATATTCAACTGCTCATAGACACTATCAGTTCTCAAATGAAGATATTTGTAATTAAAATAAGACAGTAGAGCTTTCTAAAATATATTCATAAAATATCAATAAGGATTGATATTTAATACATACTTTTTAAACATAAGCAATGCATCTGTAAAACATGTAAAACAAAATTAGTAAAAGAGGAAAGCTTTTCACAAATATTGCTAGTGAAATTGCCATTAAATCATAACAATGATAAGAAATCCAATTAAATATAATTTTTCCCACAATAAAAGTATCCTATCATATTAGCATTTCTTTTTGCAAATACTATTATATATACTGCACAAATTAAAAAAAAAAAAACAACACTTGTTTAGGAGACTTCTCAAAGAGAAGAATGAATAAATAAATATATCTCATTGTTTGTACTGGCACTTCTACTGGACAAACTTTAAAACTTGGAAAAATATTAAACCAATTTCTATCAGGAAATTTAAATTAGCATAGCACACAGGCTCTTTTAAGCATAGTTACAGCTCATTGAGAAAATTGTGCCTGAAGCTCTTCTCCCCAAGTACATATACATATGCAAGACCAAAACTATTTTGTTTTAAGATATTTCCGATGTTTAAATAACATTACTTTTTGAAACATTAACCTTGATTGATCTTTAGCCAAAAAAAAAAAACCACACTAAAATTAAAGTACCACGAAAATTTATTAATCTGTAGGATAATATAGGCCTTAGAATATTTTTTCTGTTTGTATTGGTTCCATTAAATGTAATCATCAGATAATTTTTATGCAATTGTTTTGTCCATCATTTTTTTGTTGAAATGTTTTAAAAACTTTATTTAAAAATAAATTTTTTATGAACAATAACTTCCTCCATTGTTAAAAGGCTTTTTCCTTTAAGAAAACTTAAAATGACTGGAGAGGGACAAATAATACTTTAACTTAAAATTAGTTTGTAGTTATTTACTGTTCTTGTACATAACTATTTCCAACTTGTGAAGTTAATGTTATTTTAAAAAGAATGTAAATATTTAAACAATTCCTTACTCAGTGCTAAAATAGCCTAGTATCTATCTTCATTTTGGCTGGTAACTCTCAAGCAAAAGTCAACTTTATACATATAAATGTATTTCTCAGGGTCTCAATTTTTGGTATTATCTGTATAAGAGATAATAAAAGATGAAAATTGAGGAATATATTGTGTTCTTGATGAAAAGTCTGCTTCTACTCACTAAGAACAGTGAAGTATAACATGCATATTTCAAAGATAAATAAGAACTAGAAAGTTATATTAATATTCCCAATGAATCATTTTTAAATGATCACATAATGGCAACATGGGCAAAATATAAGAAAGTCATTCCCAAAAGAATCACAAATGCTTGGTAAATAAAATAATGTCCATACTCATTAGTAATAAGAAAAATAAACATAAAAATATATCCAAGCTAAATTGTCAAATTAAAAACAAACTCTTGTTCTAGTTAGCATATGAGAAAACAAGCATTTTCAAGCATACTGATAAAAATATAAATTCATTTAAGTACAGTTTCTCTCTGCTCCAACTCTGAGCAAGGCACACATCAATACAAAGGCAATAAGACTATAGAAATGGACTAGGTTATGAATTCTGTTTGTATTCAGAGATGATGCAAAGAAAATGTAATAGACCTGAGTAGAAGAGAAGGCCTGAAAGAAACTAGGAGTTTGAAGGATGTAGCAGTTGTCAAAGCTATGGTTTTCCAGTAGTCATGTATGGATGTGAGAGTTGGACCATAAAGAAGGCTGAGGGCCAAAGAATTGATGCTTTTGAACTGTGGTGTTGGAGAAGACTCTTGAGAGTCCCTTGGACTGCAAGGAGATCAAACCAGTCAATCCTAAAGGAAATCAGTCCTGAATATTCATCATAAGGACTTATACTGAAGTTGAAGCTCCAATACTTTGGTCACCTCATATGAACAGCTGACTCATTTGAAAAGACCCTGATGCTGGAAAAGATTGAAGGCAGGAGAAAAGAGGGATGACAGAAGATGAGATGATTGGATGGCATCACCAGCTCAATGGACATGAGTTTGAGCAAGCTCTAGGAGATAGTGAAGGACAGGGAAGCCTGGTGTGCTGCAGTCCATGGGGTTGCAAAGAGTCGGACATGACTAAGTGACTAAACAAAAACAACAACAAGAACCCTTCCCACCTCTCCACTTTTTTGTCTGTACCACCCAAAAGAATAAAAACCTTGGTAGCTGTTATCATGAAGGGTAAATATAATGCATGTCAGTCTATCCATTGTATTGGAAACATCCATTTTCATGATGATTCATGATGAAATTCTTTAATAATAGAAAGCAGCTAAGCTTGGTTTGGGCAAAATAAATACTTTCTTTTAATGAATTCATTGGAGAAATAGGATATACAAAAAAGATAACAATTCTTTCCATCAACCAATTAAATATTTATTGTGCAAAACATACACTTAGGATGTCTACATATTTTAGAATGAATTTCCGACTAAGAGACATGTTTGAAAGTCATGTAATTCAAAAAATAAGGAAGCACTTTAGATATTTCACTTGGTAACTGTCCTCACAATTTCAAAATGTGCCTAAAGAAATAATTGAAGTGAAGTGTTCGTCGTTCAGTTGTGTCGGAATCTTTGGGGACCATGGGCTGTAACTCACCAGGCTCCTCTAT
The DNA here is from genome assembly GCF_014754425.2 of Oryx dammah. NCBI lineage: Eukaryota > Metazoa > Chordata > Mammalia > Artiodactyla > Bovidae > Oryx > Oryx dammah. The sequence continues at coordinate 132,511,505 of NW_024070186.1, read as the reverse complement.
CCATGGGCTTCTCCAGGTAAGAGTATTGGAGTGGGTAGCCATTCCCTTCTCCAGGGGATCTTCCTGATCCAGGGATTAAATCTGGGTCTCCTGCATTTCAGGCAGATTCTTTACTGTCAAAGCCAAGAGGGAAGCCCTAAAGGGATAACAGATGAAAAAAAAAAAAAAAAGAAAGTAAAATGAAAGAAAATTCTGGAAAATATATGAATTTTATAATAAAAGAGTTTGCTATTTTCTGAACAAGACCACCAAGCAACAGTGAAAGATGAAATGTTTCATTTGCTGAGAATCGGCTAGTGTTGAGGATTCAGAGAAGAAAACACATAGGCCTATGCTTGAGGAGTTTATAGTCATGCTTTCTCTTCGCTTTTGATTTTCTTTTTTTTTTTTTTTTTTATTTTTTTTAAATTTTAATTGGAGGCTGATAACTTTACAATATTGTGCTGGCTTTTGCCATTCAAACATGAATTGAAATAAGGAACAGAAAAACAGCCTCCTTACTGGATTCTTCTCATTTGATAGGGAAGCCAGGTTACTGATCCTATTGTCTACATGAATATTTATGTTGAAGATTTTTTTGTCTAAAATATTTAGTATCTAACTTCTTATAAAGGATCCAGCAGGATGTTTTTAAACATAAAATATGTTAACAGTCAACAAAGAATAAGATAACAATATCTCCTCTTCTCTAGAAGATACTGTGTAAAGTCATAAACATTCATCTCTGTGGAATTTATAAAGTTATGGTAAATACTCATTAAGCTCATCAAGAACTATTTTAAACTTAAATTTGCACAAATATTTAAATGTTTGTGACCTCTCTCCAGTCAAAAGCAATAAATGATGTCTAGAAAAATTTTAAATGTCAATAAAATCAATAATGGCAAACATATTAAAAATATTAAAAGCGAATCGATACCATCCCAAATAATAAACATTGTGTTTTGCACCATTTTGTGTACATTTTGAAAACTGTAGTCACACAGAACTTTTTTCTTCTTTTACTTCTTTTTCTTCTCTTGTTCTTTTTCTATTTTAAACAGAGTTGTTCTGTAAGGGATAAGATGGCCTGTCTTCTTGGAAGTTAAATTATATGTCAAACATTTCAGAGTTTAGAAAGCAGCTAATAAGGGTGTAATATTGAAATGTCAAACATGTACCTACCATTTTCTTCCTCTTCCTGACTCTGAAACTCTCTGGTAACAACTATAATGATCTGTTTAGACTTGGGCCCATTGTTCCCTTTCGTCACTCATATTTAGTAATTACTTTCTCCCCAAGGCTGCACTTTTCTTGAGGAAAGTAAAATTCCAAAGTGGTGTTCAGTTTTGAATTAAATTCTGCTTGTATGACAGCAAAGAAATGTTAGGGGAGTGAATTCAATGGCTTGTACTTTCCCATTAATTTCCATCTCTACAAAGACTCTTACAAAATACTTAAGCATGCTTTTTTGTTGGGGAGGACTTTTCCTTAGAAAGCTATCTGACTAATTGTCTCTGGATAACATCAGAGAGGATTTTAAACTGCCTAATGTGTGTTATCCTCTTGGTTACTCAAATAGGTTTGAGAAGAGAGAAGGAAAAGATTTGTGCAAGTGCTGAATAATTGAAAACAAGGTCCCTAATGCAGTGACAGGACACTGGTGTGTGAAGACCAAATAGAGACTGAGAATTTTGTTATCAGTGAAACTCTAAAGAAGAATGTAATATGATGCAATATGTTTATTAGAACACATTCTTTCCAATTCTAGCTAATGTTGAAAGTGAGCTTACATGACAGATTTTAATGTCTTGCAGTGTTCAGCTGAATGAGCACAGAATCCTCATCAGGAAATGCTCCATGAATAAGTCTGATCATAGAGTGATCTAAAGTATGTGATTATAACAATGACCATAATTGCTTTGCTATTGTTTTTAAGTGCAAGGTCAGGTTAACATGTGAGATAGCCGTGACATTAGCAACGCTTTTGACATGATGTTATCATGCTCAAGTGCATGTGGTTTGTTCTAATGCCAACCATTAGCCTATTAAAAATAACACGGAGCTATTGGCAATACTTGGAGTCTTCAAGCACATAAACAAGGAATGAATCAAAGACTCAAATGGCTGCTACATGATCCATTAATTAAGCTGGTAAAAACTATGTTTCATTGTAGAGCGTGTACTATATAACATTAAGGATGCTTGTGTTTCTCAAGGTATCACTCTTGATGCAAAAATAAACTGGGAGCTGTGACTCCAAACCAGAGAAAGAAATTATTTAAGAAGTGATAGAGAAAAATGGTCCAGTATTGACTCATCAACCTCAAACTCTCTGTCTTGTATTTTCTCCTTAAAAGCCAAGGATAATATTGATACATAACTTATTTCACTGAATTAGACCTTTATTCATTATTTGAATATACGTTTAAGTACCCGTTATAGACAAGGCGAGCTTCTCTGGTGGCTCAGGAGGTAAAGAATCCACGTGCAATGCAGGAGACCCAGGTTCGAGCTACCTGATCAGAAAGATCTCCTGGAAAAGGGAATAGCTATCAACTGCAGTATTCTTGCCTGGAGGATTCCATGGACGGAGGAGCCTGGCAAAGTACAGTCCACAGAGTCGTAAAGACTCAGAAATGACTGAGTAACTAACACTACTATAGGCAAGGCACTAGAGAGTTAGATCAAAATTAGCTAAACACAGTCACACAGATACATAAGTCACAGTGAATTCACAAAGGAGAAGTGGAGAGTAGTGCGAGTGTATAATACGGTACTTAACCTAGTCAGAGGGTCAGGGAGGGCATCTTTGTCCAAATGATATTTAACTTGAGATCTGAAACACAAGTAAGAGTTAGCAGAGAAAAGAAGGAAGCAGGGATTAGGTACAATAGGTTATGAAGAATTCTGCTATTCCTTTGAATGCATTCTTCTAGACAAATATTGTCTCCCTGATCCTTTGCTGTACTGAATCTTCCTTAACACTACTAGGCTTTCTCTGAAAGTTGTACTTATTGATTTCAGTGATGTCCTGCAAGGTGTCACACCCTATGGAAGTCTATTTCTTCATCCCCAGCCACTGAAACATCACTAAAAATGTGCAGCCCCGGGGAAGGGAATGGAAAGCATTATCAAGATCTCTTAAAAACTAACCATAGAGAAACAAGGCAGGCTTTGGTTGAGAGCCTTTTTTGCTGGGACTTAAGGGAGTTTGTTTAAACCTCCAGTCTAGTAGATCAAGGTCTGTAGTAGAGAAAATGTTAATATATCTTATCTGATCATTTTTATGAATAAGATCTCATATATTAAAAAATGATCCAAATTGTTTTGCTTTTGCAGTTTAAAGTATATTCAGAGCAATAACCAACACTCTGCTGATATTATTGTCCTTCACTTTCAACTACGACCTGTGTAATGTGAGCCTACATCAGGAGAATGAGGATAAAACTTGGCTTTCATTCAGTAGAAGTTTTTAAGCGAGTCAGTCTCTATCCTGTCTGTCTGATGTCTATTTTTCTCTATGTTCTAATCAAAGACATAACTCACTTTCACTCAAACAAAATTCTCTACCAGCTAAATCAAGACTGACAGCCTGACTTGAGTTCAGTCCTGGTTCAATATAACTCTGCTAACTTGTCAGTTATTGGAGAAGCCCTGTTGATAGTTTTGTTTCTTGTACACATTATTTTGATTCTCAGTGATTTTAAGCATCAGAATTTCAAGTACAATTATATTCTGTCTAGCATTTTCAATCACTCACTCCTTCTTTCATTTTCACATAAATTAGCATGTATATTTCTTATTGTAAGACAGGAATTTACTTATAAAACCTTTTCTGGCATAATACTAGTTTCAGTATGAAAAGTGTCCTTATGTACACAAAAATCCATTACAGATTCAGTATTGAAAACCTACTCATTTCCTCTTTCAATTGGAATTAAATAATTAAGATATGATACATAATCTTGTATTCTATGATCATATGAAATTTAAGGCCATCATGGTAGGGCCATAATAAAGAGGAAGGATAATATTGTTACATATTGAGTTTTCTTTTAAAAATCTAAAAACAGAAAGCTTTAGTTATGGTCAAATGGATAACACAAAATGATAATAATGCTTGGTCCAAGCTAGTTTATATCAGAAAATTCCAATGGGAAGTAGATAAAATTCCCTCCACTAATGTATGTTAATATACTTCCTGGGTGGTGCTAGTGGTAAAGAACCCACCTGAGTTCGATCCCGGAGTCTGGAAGATCCCCTGGAGGAGGGCATGGCAACCCACTCCAGTATTCTTGCCTGGAGAAATCCCATGGACAGAGGAGCCTGGTGGGCTACAGTCCATGGGGTCACAAAGAATTGGATACAACTGAGCACAAGCATGCATGCAATGTACTTTAAAAGTAGGGTTTCCTGAGGGGAGGGGGGCTGAGGAATGGGAGTCTGAAAATGCAGCTATTGTTACAAAATGTGGTATACTATGGATTATTGTGTATCTGTTCCATTACAAGTCATTACCACCAGTTAGCTCCATTGGAAATAATATCATAAAATTTCCTACCAACTAACAATGTTTTTTATTTAAAAATTATAATTAAAATTATAACAGAATATATTGATATGGAAAGCATAAATGATGTTTGACTTACATAAATGAACAACTGGAAGTTGATAAAAAATTTTTTTCTTAACGTCACAGAAATCACGAAATCATTCAATTAGTTATTTGAAAGTTTTTGTTCTAATTTTTTAAATTCAGGAAATATTCCTCAGTGTATTGTCAAACAACCTAAATAACAAACACTACTATATAGTTAAGTGATTTAGTATTATTTTGTTTTGCTCTTACATGTGGGGCAGAACATAGAGCTAGAATAGAAGTGACTGTTTCTTTTTAATGATTTCATTAAATAAAGGTCTTTTATCATTTCATCAGGTTTATGAATTTTATATTTCCTTTACATGGCTCAACAATGCAAATATTGGGTTTGTAGATAAGAATTCAATTAGCATTTCAAAGAGGTCAAATTAATTCCCTCTCAGAGACACTAGCTGTTATTTCAGTCTACAAAGTAAAACTCAGTTCTATAGTACAAAACAGTTTTTAAATCTTACCAGTATCCTTGCTCATTGAAAAGCAGTACTGATTCTTTGAAGTATAGTTTTTGAACTAAAATCTTTAAATTATTTTTAAAATATTTTTATCTTTCTTAAAATGTTGTTATGAGGGATCTTTGAGATACTATATTTGAAGTATTTTGGATTATACCTGATGTATAATAAATGCTCTATAAATATAAGAATAGATCATAAAATACCCAAATTCAAATGAATCGTTATTGTCTAGTAGTGGTGCTCAAACTTTTCGGCACCAGGGATCAGTTTCAGGGAAGAAATGGGGTAAGGGGGATGGTTTCAGGATGATTCCAGCACATTATATTTACTGTACACTCTACTTCTATTATTGTTACATCAGCTCCAATTCAGATCATCAGGCATTAGAGCCTGGCGGTTTGGAACACTTGGTCTATAGTATTACTGCTTATATGATTCCAAAATTATTGCAGGAAATCAGTGGCATAGCAAGGAGTAAGGACAACAGACGTGTTCTGTCCCAGGTGCCTTCAATATTGGGTACTCTACAGATGAGATGTTGTGGTTTAGTCACTCAGTCATGTCAAACTCTTTGCTACCTGATGGACCACAGACCACCAGGATCCTCTGTCCATGCGGTTCTCTAGTCAAGAATATTGGACTAGGTTGCTATTTCCTTCTCCAGGGGATCTTCCTAACCAATGGATCAAAACTGTGTCTCCTGCATTGGCAGGCGGATTCTTTACCCCTGAGCCACCTGGGAAGCCTAAAGATGGGATAAGATATAGATTTAAAGCTGTAATAAAACTGACTAAAAGTTGGTCAGCCTTTTAACTGTAACTCTGCGGAGGCAATTCTAAACAATGTCAGTGAAAAAATATTCCCCTCTGCCAGGGTCAACAGCTCCCACAGCCCTATTCTGTTTGGTATGCAGCTGCAGAAACTGATAATGAAAGGGCAAACATTTTTTACTTCTTAAGGGATAAAACTCTAGTTGAAAGTTGTAAACTTTCCTTCTCTTAATGTGACATTGAAAGAACTTCTGAGTTCCATTTTTTAGTTCATGTGTTATTGATGTGTGGAATGCAAAATAAGAATTAGTAACAAGAACAATAGCTAACATTTATTGAGCGCTTACTATTTCTGGAGAAGGAAATGGCAACCCACTCCAGTACTCTTGCCTGGAAAATCCCATGGACAGAGAAGCCTGGTAAGCTACAGTCGACAGTGTTGAAGAGTCAGACATGACTGAGCCACTTGACTTCACTTCACTTACTATTTCTAGGCTGTATTCCATGCACTTTATATGTCTAAACTTTCTTCATCTTCACACCTATTATCCCCAATTTACAGAAAATAAATCCTTTTATGAATAATCCTTTTCATTGATGAAGCATAATAAACAGTGTAAGAATAGAATAATGTGTTATACAAAGATAAAAAGTGTGGTAGAATATGGATTAAAGAAAAAGGAAATGAGTGTGGATTGGAAAGTCGAAAGAAGAAACCTCTTCAAATATTCATGGGCCCCTAAAGATTAAGGATACAATGTAGATTTCCTATCTTCTTAACTTCAATTCTTCCTTACTCCTTTTCATTTCTGTATTTCTTTGTCTTTTCTTTATTTCTCATCCACCTTCAGGGCAGCAGTTTTATTCCTTATTAGACTAAATAAAGGCAGAAAAAGAAGTATTTCTTTTTTTAGCTCTGCACTGATCCTACTAAGTTATAAGTGTTCAGTGACTCAGTTGTGTCTCTTTATGACCCTATGGACTGTACCCTGCCAGACTCCTCTGTCCATGGAATTTTTTAGGTAAGAATGCTGGAGTTTTTCTTCCTCCAGAGGATCTTCCTGATCCAGGGATCAAAACTGTGTCTCCTACATCTCCTTCCTTGTAGCAGATTCTTTACCTGTTGAGTGATTGGAGAACAGTGGTTAAATAAGAACTTACAACCTGCAAGAACCTGGACAAGTTACCTGCTTTTTCTGTGCCTATCTTAAATGTCTTTATCTATACACCAGGAAGAAAAATAAACATATGTATGCATTTAGCCACGCAATTTTTGAATATATTGAGGCTTAAATTGTCCCTTTTTTGATAAGTAGAAGCCTTTTCAAATTGGTTTCTTTTGACAAATCACTAGTAATATTTGATGGCATTCTTGCTTTCTGGATGTCAGCAAGTTCCAGGCTCATCTTTTATATTTCTTGAACTACACAATGAATCCATTAATCACAGAATGCTGTTTCCTTTTATTGATAGTTCAGAATAAAAGTTAAAACAGTGAGCTATTTATTATTTCGTTTGCTTAGAGCATTGGTTTAGAACTGAAAGTTGCAAAGATGCTCAATTTCAAAGAATTTATATTCTGATGAGATTAAAATTAAATATAAAAAAGATTCTATGATAGAAATAAATGCATATCTTAAGCTCTTAAGCATTCTAGACAGCAAGGATTTCATTTCAGAACTGATACTTAGTCTTGTGACTTTCTCTGGAAATAATTGTGTTCATAGCTACAAAAGTAGAGTTTACTTCAAATTAATCTGGTCAAAAAAGTGGTGTTAGACGAGATTCTTTTTAAAGAGTGGGACATATTAGAAATTGAAGTAATAGAAAGAATGAAAATATTCCAGGCTTATAGAATGACAGAAGATCAAGATGATGTTTTAGAGATTGGAAAGAATTTTTTTGGATTGAAAAGACATTTGACTATGGAAATAAGTGAATGATAGTTGAATATTTATGAACAATTAAAATTAGATAATATCTATGTTGGATAGAGATGTAAGACACAGAAACAATGGTGAATTTCCTGATGTGCAGTTCTGTTAGGGTAAAACTAAGCTGCCATGACAAAGAGACCCTAAATTACAATGGCTTAAAACTGTTATAACAAAGAGACCCTAAATTACAGAGGCTTAAACTATTTTGGAGAAGGCAATGGCACCCCACTCCAGTACTCTTGCCTGGAAAATCCCATGAACAGAGGAGCCTAGAAGGCTGCAGTCCATGAGATCTCTCAGGGTCGGACATGACTGAGCGACTTCACTTTCACTTTTCACTTTCATGCATTGGAGAAGGAAATGGCAACCCACTCCAGTGTTCTTGTCTGGAGAATCCCAGGGACAGGGGAGCCTGGTGGGCTGCCGTCTATGGGGTCACAGAGTTGGACACGACTGAAGCAACTTAGCAGCAGCAGCAGCAAACCATTTCATCTTGTGAAACAGATTTGAGATGAGTGGTCCAGTTTTGTGGGGCATCTCTGCTTTTCACAGTCAACCAGGAACCAGATTCCTTCTAAACTGTTGTTCTACCATCCTTTGGAATTCCCTCATGGCCCAGTGGGTAAAGAATCTGCCTGCAGTGCAGAAGACACAGGAGACATGGATTCAATCCCTGGGTCAGGAAGATCCCCTGGAGGAGGAAATGGCAATCCATCCCAAAATTCTTGCCTGGGAAATCCTATGGACAGAGAAGCCTGTACAGCTACAGTCCAAAGGGTCACAATGAGTCAGACACGACTGACTAAGCACAAGCACACCATTCTTTAGAGCAATGTTGTCATCTGCACGGTCAAAGCTGTCACTTTACATCTAGGTTTCAACCAGAAAGGAAGAAAAGAATGTAGCAGAGACATTCATGACCTCTCGAGTCCCCAAGAAGAATGTGGCATGGGTTATTTCCACTCATACTCTATCGGTGAGAACTTGATGAGATGGCCAAACACAACTGCAAGGCAGCAGCTAAATGACAATAGACTGGGAAGTCGTGCTGTCTCTATAATTCTGTAAACATCAAAGAGGTGGATGGCAGATTTTAGCAAAAAGCTAACGCTTTCTGCCATACTCATCTTTTCTTTTCGACACCTCCATAATTTGTGTTTTCATAATTTTTCAAACTAATGAAGTAATAAACTTTCAGTTGCTTCATGTGTTTCTTTAATTAATATGTCTCTTCATCTTCTTTCCTAAATACTTTAACTGTGTCACTTGGGGTCCAATCAGGAGACAGAATATACACCAATACTTTGAACATGGAAATTTTAATATTACTATTAACTACTATCAGGATATTAACCACTAAAAGCTAAAGATAACTTCAATGAATAAAGAATTAGCAAATATAGAGTCAGCTACTATCCCTAGGGTGGGCAGAAATGGCATTGAAATATGTATACTATCATGTAAGAAATGAATTGCCAGTCTATGCTTGATGCAGGATACAGGATGCTTGGGGCTGGTGCACGGGGATGATCCAGAGAGATGATATGGGGTGGGAAGTGGGAGGGGGATTCATGTTTGGGAACTCATGTACACCCGTGGTGGATTCATGTCAATGTATGGCAAAACCAATACAGTATTGTAAAATAAAGTAAAAATAAAAATTAAAAAAAAAAAAAGAAAGAAACAAGGAAGAGTCTTCACTACCTACCCTGTCCTCCAAACCTGAGATTTAGACATTGCTGGAGGGGGTGTGACAATAACCCCTAGATGTTAGAGTTTGTTGAGGTGATGCAGACCAGAGATAGCTAGCATGAAGCCCAGCTCCTACTAAGACTGTCTCAGGAAATACCAAATCAAGAACCTGCAAAACTCACTAGGCAGCTTCCCTTGGGAATGCTGGTGAGGCTTGCTGGAACATGAGTACCCTGTTAGATGTACTCCACTGCTGAAGTGGTTGTGCACTAGGAGAAATAATAATAAATTGCACCTGAAGCAAAAGACCTTCCCCTCCCCTCCTGCCTCCCTCTATATAAAGGTCCTCTCAACACCTTCTGCCACAAAGGCTGACCATTCTCCCAGCTGGCAAAGGAACTGTGTTTACAGGATCCAGCTCCACTCTTATGAAACTGTGGAAGTGTTATTCGCTCAGTGGTTTCTGACTCTTTGCTACGCCATGGACTGTAGCCTGCCAGGCTCCTCTATCCATGGGGTTTTCCAGGCAAGAATACTGGAATGGGAAGTCATTCCTTTCTCCAGGGGATCTTTCCAACCCAGGGATTGAACCTGTGTCTCCTGTATTGCAGGCAGATTCTTTACCATCTGAGCCACCAGGGCAGCCCCCACAATTATGAAACAGGGCAAAGAAAGGAGAATTTGAAGCTGGAAAACAACAAACTGATGACTGGCCAAGGGGCCATGAAAATTGTTGTATTATTTCCTTACTGTTTTATCCCAGTAAGGTTCCCATTTAAGGACTGAATGAGATGGAAAATGTCATAGTCCATCAATGGCATACCAGGGTTCCCTTTTCTCCACATCATCTCCAACATTTGGTATTTCTTGACTTTTCTATTCATAGCCATTCTAACATGTGTGAGGCAATTTCTCACTGTGGTTGTGATTTTCATTTCCTAATAATCAGTGATGTTGAGCATCTTTTCATGTAACTATTGGCCACCTGGATGTCTTCTTTGGAAAAGTGTCTGAATACTTTGCCCATTTGTTGAATCAGGTTGCTTGTTTTTGCTATTGTTGAGTTATAGGAGTTCTTCATGCATTTTGGATATTAACCAAACTGGATATATGATTTTCAAATATTTTCTACCATTCAGTAAGTTGCCTTTTTATTTTGAGAACAGTTTCCTTTGCTGTTCAGAGGCAATATAAACAACAAAAACTCTCAAAAAAACAAAGGTTGCTTTTAATTCATGGATAATATTCCATCTTCAAACTTCCCCTCCTATTTTTCCCTGAGTTGTAATGACCTGTAACAAATTCCTCACCACCATGTACAGGAACCATGAAGGAAAATTTCCTCAATTGGCTGAACAATGATGGAAGTCCAACTTCGTATAGTCTTAGCTAAAAAAAAAACATAGGGTTCATGTTTTCCTATTTTCACACAAGGCAGTGTCTGTTTCATAGGATTGCTCGTGACCATCTCCTCAATGACCCTGTCATTATCAGTGTGAGTAGTGAGAAAACGAAAACCAAAGCTGCAGATGTGTTTCTAGAGCCATCTGGCTCCTTTGGTAGGTAATTTACTACCTAAAAATAATCACATGCATATGGCCTTGCTCCTCCCTTACCCTCAAATATTCCTAAAACTGTTAACATTCGTTTCGTTAGGTTTACAAAAAAAAAAAAAGACTTTCTCCCATTTATACTGTTCTTTTGTTAATATTCATATGTGGTATCTGAGGAAAAGAAGCAGTTCTCACACATCCTGGGAAGCAGGAAAAAAATCTGTTGATGAGATTGTTTTAAAATCAAAAGTGTTCTCTTAGGCACATTCAATCAGCGAGTTTGTGTTTTTTCTTTTAAGTAGCTTAATAGTGTCATATTTTGAAGTAGCAATTTAGACTTTGATTCCCAACTAATTTCTTTCTATGCAGTATACTGAAAGGTACATTTCCAATAGGCTATGATCATCTTCAAAAATTTCAGGCTGTGTGTAGCCCAGCCAGCCCTGGAAATTTGAGTTATCTGAGCATGATACTAACATCTACCACAAAGATAGAATAGTGTAAGGCATACCCTAGGCCCTTAAACATCATCCTTTTGTTATTTGGTTGAATAACAATGAAGAGAGTTTAAGATGTGGGTGAAATGCTATCCACTGCTTCCGTGATAGGATTTCAGTAGCCAGACTAGATTTCCACCTGGTAATCAGAGAATGGGGTAATTTATTATCATGTCATAACATTTTGATACTATGCAATGTTGATGGGGAATGTGGAGGTAATTCCCATGCATATCAGCTGAGTGGTCTTCAGCTTGTGAGGTGTGACCCATAATAATGTGGGCGTGCTTCGTAAGACTAGACGTGGAGGACCACCCGGGAGCAAGGTCCTGCTCTTGTAGAGTTTCATTCTTGAATCTCTTAAGATTGAAGATATGACACTTTAAGCACCTAGCATATTGCCTGTATTCCAGAATATAAACTAGTTCTCTGTTAGTAAAATTGGTTTAAAAAGGAAACTATTGATTTTATGCTAGCCTCCGTAATTTTACCTGACTGAATTATACCCTGAATTATAAAGATGATGCTCTTTAGCGTCTTTAGCTTGTCAAAGTGTTTTCAAATAGCACAGAAGTAAGAGCAAAGTGGAGAAACAGCTGTCCCTTGTTATTTTGTTTCCTGAATACAAATAGTCTTAAATTGCTGTAAATGGAGAGGCTGGAATGAATTCAAACACTGCTTGTTTAAATACACTCAGCCTGATGTTTGTGCGTTGGAACCTTTGGAGAGGGCAGCGCTAGAAAACACTCCACATTAACTTGTCACATGTGACAATATACGGTTATGGCTTCTCTTTTGTTTGTTAGGTAGAGTTGCTTTGGTATCATTCCGAAAGTTTTGTGACAGTAAATCACAAGAGATTTGAGCTAAGATATCTGAACAGCAACGTTAACTCCTGGGACATTTGGTGTGATTTTAATTTTAACTCTTCCTAGGAAAAGCAAGAGCCTTTTTGGACTTAACTGAGTTCAGGTGAGTATTTGGGGTTTTTACAATATGTCAGGAGTGAATGGATACATCGAGTCTTTGTTTTTTCCCTCTGGCTTCTGATGGCTTGCCATTTGAGAAGTTAGTCTATATGTAAAAGGCCAAAAGAAAGTGATTTGTTTGTTTTCTCTCCATAACCCTTTCCTTTAAGGAAAGCCCTACTCCCAAGATGTTCTTAAACAGAGCTCAGTCCAACAGCTTTATTGACTATGTGGGATCTGAAAGCTTGTTTAATGAATTCTTTCTTCTATATTTGAGGAAACAGCAGCATTAAACATTTAAGGAACTTAACAAGGTCACGGTTACTGGCACAGTCATAAATAACTTCCTGGTGTTCAGACTCACAGTCCAGTAGCTTTATCACAAATACATTTTCACAATTCAGTTTGAGGATTCTTCCTGGCTAGGGGGCATATTCTGAAGATAATCCTCTAGATTCATTATTGCAACTATTGTATAATATTGCAGATTATTTTCCTATTTGTCTCACCCAAAAACTCATTGCTTACCTCGTGATGTGGGAGCTTTAGGGGAAAAGTTGCTATGGTTAGCATTTTGTAATTAAGGCTGCCATGATTTGAGGACCTCACAGGTTAGTGAAAAATAATAAAGTGACAGTACCAACCAAGAAGAAAAGAAGTAAAAGACTGAGGATCATTAAGAAATTAGGCTTGTTTATTGGAGAAAATAATAGCAACTGGTGAGTAAAAGGTCTTAACATCAAGAGTTATAAATAAAAGATAAGAACCAATAGTTCTTTATGCCTACTACAGATCTAGAAATAAAATTATATCCGTAGACATGGTCAAGGACTACAGTTAAAGAAATAACCTGCAGGCAATATTGAGAGACCTGAGTTCATGTCTTGGTCTTCCTTTGTGTCTTTTGATAAACTGGTGAACCTCTGTGAGTCTCAGTTTTTACTTCACTGTGTAATTGTGAGGATGAAATAAAATAATGTGAAAGTCCCTATCTAGAATAAGGCTTGCCCTGGTAGATGGTCAATAAAAGATTTCTGTTTTTATTTTATTTATGTATTATTTATATTATATAATATGAAATATATAAATATTAAATTAATGTACCATTTAACTAATCAAATAATATTTAATTTGTATTATTCTCCCACCTAGACACTGTCTATATAAAATTATATATATAATTATATGTATAAATAATTCTTTTTTATTTGCACTTAACCCAAAGTTAATATTCATATGGGAAGAGAATAAACTTTTAAGAAAACTTATTAATGAGTGAAAGTGAGTAGAGTATAAGGTGTGTATTAGTGAAAAAGTACACAGCATTTGACCATGTAGATCACAACAAACTGTGGAAAATTCTTAAAGAGATGGGAAAGCAGACCACCTTACCTGCTTCCTGAAAAACCTGTATGTAGGTCAAGAAGCAACAGTTAGAAATGGACATGGAACCATAGACTGGTTCAAAATTGGGAAAGGAGTATGTCAAGGCTGTATATTGTCACCCTGCTTATTTAACTTATATGCAGAGTACCTCATCTGAAATGCTGGGCTGGATGAAGCACAAGCTGGAATCAAGATTGCCAGGAGAAATATCAATAACCTCAGATATGGCAGAAAGCAAAAAGGAACTAATAAGCCTCTTGATGAAAGTGGAAGCAGAGAGTGAAAAAGCTGGCTTAAAGCTCAACATTCAGAAAACGAAGATCATGGCATCTGGTCCCATCACTTCATAGGAAATAGATGGGGAAACAGTGGAAACAGTGAGAGACTTGATTTTCTTGGGCTCTAAAATCACTGCAGATGGTGACTTCAGTCATGAAATGAAAAGAGGCTTGCTCCTTGGAAGAAAAGCTATGAGCAGCCTAGGCAGTATATTAAAAAGCAGAGACATTACTTTGCCAACAAAGGTCTGACTACTCAAAGCTACGGTTTTTCCAGTAGTCATGTATGAATCTGAGATTTGGACCATAAAGAAAGCTGAGTGCCGAAGAACTGATGCTTTTGAACTTTGGTGTTGGGAAGAGTAGAGAGTCCCGTGGACTGCGAGATCAATCCTAAAGGAAATCAGTCCTGAATATTCATTGGAAGGACTGTTACTGAAGCTGAAGCTCCAATAATTTGGCCACCTGATGTGAAGAACTGACTCATTGGAAAAGATACTGATGCTGTGAAAGATTGAAGGCAGGAGGAAAAGGGGATGACAGAGAATGAAATGGTTGGATGGCATCACCAACTCGATGGACATGAGTTTGAGCAAGCTCTTGGAGTTGGTGATAGACAGGGAAGCCTGGTGTGCTGCAGTCCATGGGGTCACAAGGAGTCAGACGCAACTGAGTGACTGAACTGAACTGAACTGAATGAGCAAAAATGAGTAGAGCATAAGATGTGTATTAGTGAAAAACATGAATTGTTTGAATATTCATAATTTATGTTTGAATGTTCATAAATTAGATTCTTAGAAGCACTCTCTCATTATTAGGTAATAATTTTCTAGGCTGTTTTAAATATCATAAAATTTTCACTTTCACAATAAAAATCCACATTATAGGGATATCTGTTTCCCTATAACTGACATTGATCACCATGATATTCTTATCATCTCTTATTTTTTGTATAACTCATGATCCTTTTGTAGTCTGACAGCTTTCCCAATAAAACTCACATTGCCATCCCTGTCAAAAGTAACAGGATGCTTTTACCCCTTCTCACAGAGGAAAAAAACCATCTTTCCTCTTCACAATCCAATATCCTATAGCCACTTTCTTTTGTTTTTTCTCTTGTCTATATTCAGTCTTATTTTTGTTTTCCTAAAATCATTTCATACTTCAGCAGCCTTGCTTTCTGTTTCCTCTTAGACTGAAAAATAACCTGATTCCTCTCCATTCATTCCAGTCAAGACCCTCTCTTACTTCTACCATCTCTAAATTACCCACCCTTTTGTTTTCTTTCTCTGTCCTACAAAACTCATATAGCCTATGTTCATGGTTTCTTCTTCTTCACCTTTAATAGGCAACGAGTTCCCATTTTCTCTCAGAACAGTGCTCAAAATTTTCCTCTCAAAAATGCTACTGATTGTTAAACTCAGTCATGTCCTTTCAGACTTTATCTTGATTGCTCTTCCTGCAGCGTTTAATGGCATCTCTCTCTTCTGTCTTCAAAGTTCTCCTTCACATGATTCTCCCTATAATTTTTCCCTCAGTTGGTAAAGAATCTACCTTCAACGCAGGAGATCTGGGTTCAATTCCTGGGTCAGGAAGATCCCCTGGAGAAGGAAATATGGCAGCCCACTCCAGTATTCTTGCCTGGAGAATCCCATGGACAAAGGACCCTGGCAGGCTACAGTCCTCAGGGTTGCAAGAATCGGACATGACTTAGTGACTAAACCACCATACTTCTTCCTCATTCTCCTCTTATCTTGGTTATCTCCTCTTATCTTGGTTATCTCCTCCTATCTTGGTTCTTTCTTAGATTCGTTATGCTTCAGTTCACCAGCCCTTAGATACTATGTTTTCTCAGGAAACATCCTCAGTCATTTTTGTTTTCTGTTATAATGAAATTACAAATATCATTTCTCCATTCCTGACCCCTCTTTACTGATGTCTCGGCCTAGAATTTTCAGTGATTTCCAAGACACAGTTTCCAGCTTTCTAAACACAATCTGTTTTCTTACAAGTGGTGTTTCTTCAGTACAGCCTTCCCTGGGCATCCGTGGACTATTTGTTCTGAGACTTCCATGGATACCATAATCCACAGATGCTCAACTCTCTTTTGTAAAATAAAACAGTTGCATATAATCTACACATATCCTCCTGTATACTTTAAGTCATTTCTAGGTTACTTGTGTGGCTCTCCACATGGCTCAGGGGTAAAGAATCTGCCTGCCAATGCAGGAGATGAGGGTTCGATCCCTGGGTCAAGAAGATCCCCTGGAGAAGGAGATGGCAACCCATACCAGTGTTCTTGCCTGGAGAATTACATGGACAGAGGAACCTGGCAGACTACAGTCCATGGGTTTGCAAAGAGTTGGGCATGACTTAGCAACTGAGCATGCACAGATTACTTGTAATGCCTAATACAGTGTAAATGCTATGGAGGTCAATATTAATACAATACAAATGCTAGGCAAATAGTTGCTGATGCATGGCAACTTTAAGTTTTCCCTTTTGAAGCTTTTTGGAATTTTAAAAATATTGTCAATCAGCAGTTGGTTGAATCGAAGGATGCAGAACCAAGGGATAAACAGAGGGCCTGCTATATTCACTTTCTGATTACTCAAAGAAATATCTGCATATCTGTGAACCTTGGTCACTAATATTCATTTTTCCCAGATGAGGGAAAACTGATTAGCTTTTATCAGTTCTATCAGTCTTACCTCAGAAATATCTATCACAAATGTTCCCTGGACTCATTTTTTGCTGCTATTCTTCAAATTACTTTGTGGAAGATTCTCCCTTTTCTAGTTATTTGTTTCTTTTCTAATCTAACTTTCACAACTCCAATAGGATATCCTCTCCAGGAAAAAAATCTAATATTGTCCCCTAATCAATAAACATTTGTTTGCTATATACTGCTTATATGAGAAAATGAAATATTTTTAGCATTTCCCTCAATCTGAACTTTGCCATATTCCAGCTCTTTCAGGCAAATCAAGACTTTTCTCTCCTTCATGACTTTGCTCATATTGTTTCCTTTTTACATCTATTTATTCTACTCATATTTCAAAACCACAAGCCAAAATCATATTCTCATATACCCTAATTAGAATTGTTTACATTATCTTATAGTCATTCTTCTCTTAACACTCACCACAATGCACTTGGATATTTGCCAATAGATACTGACCCCAGTTACTACATGGTATGACAAAACAACCCCTAGAGATATGGTATATATCTAGAATAGTTCTCTCCTGGGTCAGAAATATACTGGAAAGTTAGTAAGAATTGTTGGAGAGGGAGTTGTTTTACTTCATTTTTAAATCATGAGCTTTCTCTCCATGTATTTTTGGATATAATAAAATAAATATGTTCAAATAGAAATATGAAGTTTTATAATATGATATGTCCAATTATCTATTTAAAGATCTTTGAAATCACTTGCTGGTTTTAATAAATCTACAAGACAGCCTTAGCACATAAACAGTATTGATTATTGTGAAAAATCTGCTAGAATATCTAAAGGTATAAATTTATATAGGGTTATATTTTTAGGCAGAGTATTACATGAAGTGTTGCTTTAAAGTGAAAAATATGAAGCCTAGTTTTTAAGTTCCTTTAAAATTACCTATAATACTAAATGGGTTTCTCAAGTGGCTCAGTGAGTAAAGAATCCATCTGCAATGCAGGAGACACATGGGACACAGGTTCAATCCCTGGGTAGGAGGCATGGCAACCCACTCCAGTATAATATTAAATGCATCCACCTGTCCCCAAGATTCAACCTATTATAGTAAAACACTGTAACCACTTGTGATTATTCACAGTTTGTGTTACCTATTTTCAATCATTTGTTTCACTCAGTAGCACATATTTCTATATGAGATAAAATATATTAATGTCTTCTCCCCCAACACATGAGAAAAAAAACAGACACCGGCCTGCACCCATTTTATCCTCCTCTACCTGCCTGGCCCATCATGGCAGGAAAAGTTGTCCCTCCTCCTGTCAGAAGCAAACCCCAGGTAAAAGACTTAGATGTAAAGGAAACCAGAATATTGTCTTGAACTATAGACACTTTGTGGCTTCCAAGATAGCTCAGATGGTAAAGAATCTGCCTGCAATGCAGGAAACCTGGCTTTGATATCTGGGTCGGGAAGATCCCCTGGAGAAAGAGATGGAAACTGACTCCAGTATTCCTACCTGGAGAATTTCATGGACAGAGAAGACGTAGGCTACAGTCCATGGGGTCGCAAAGAGTCAGACACGATTGAGTGACTAACACAACGTCTTCTCATATTATTCTCTTAAACCATCACAAACAAGAACAGTTATTAGGGTGTTGTGAATTATATTTAGTAGAAATTCTAACATAAATTGACTTAAACTTTTTAGAAGACTTTTTGGATCATATACCTAAAAAGGAAAGTATTTGTGTTGGCAAAATTACTAATATTTGTGCTAAATGGGTCAACTTGGAACCAGTTTTGTGGCCAGGGGAATACCAGTTCTGACTGTTTTAAGCCAGGATTACTAGAATTTACCAGAATAGAAAAGAATACTTACTTGTTTAAACCAATCAAAGCAATTAATGAAATACAGAGAGAAGGGAGAAATCAATCTGTTCCAAAGTACAAGATTGCACAAGTGGTAGAAGGGTGAAATTGATAAAATGAATGTTGAGTAGACAAGTACAATGACCACAAATAAGATTAATTAATAACTTTGACTTCATTTAATGTCTTCACTTAGCAATGTTCTACATAAGACTGTAGAGAAATTTAACACAAATCAATGAATTAATTAAAGTACTTCCATGTTATAGCCAAAGAAAGTGAAGACTTATTGAACTAATTTTCAATTTAACGTGTCTCTAAATAAGCATAGAATTTGAGGACTATTGGATATTATGCCAGACTATTTCCTGCTCTGTTAAAATCAATATGAAGCTATAGCACACTTATTAATGACATGGATTACAGAATTTGTATAAGCCTTGGTCTTTGCCCTCAAGAAATTAACAACTTTGGTTGTGAAGACAACACCTAAACACATAAAATAATTGAGGGATGACACCATTTAATGCATCACAGAATGCAATAAAGAATAGAATCATAAGATAAATGCTCCCCCGATAAAGCAAAGTATTTTTGTTGGCCAGAAGTAATGGAGTAGACTTATAGAAGTAGTTGGAATTGAGATGACTCTGGAAGGATAGTATTATTTGGATAAGTAGAAAAAGGTACAAAAACCCATTCAAAGTAAAGAAAACAGGTAAGTGCAAAAGGTTTTGAAAAGCATTCATTTGGAAGATGTGAGTGTGTAGGAGTTTGGGGAGCTTGAATCAGGTAGGTGGCAAAGAACAAGATTGCACTGAAAAACAGGTCTTTAAGATTAACATTAGACAGCATTTTGTAGTTTAAGGTGCAAATAGATTATACCTAAAATTCTAGCATAAGGACAGGTTTCAGAAAAATTGGTAAGTCTGTAGCTAAGGGCCAACATGGTCAAGGCAGTAGTCTTAAAAATATATCTCTTAGACATACAAATTCACACAGTGAAAGCAAAGAGGTTAAGGTTCAGTTTGGGGGGAGAAAGTGTATGCATTGTAAATCCAGTGTGACAGGAAAGGGTAAATGCAAGTGTCTAAGCAAAAATCAGTTTCAGGTCAAGAAGCACAGAAATGAGATTAGGACCTTTCAGCTCTTACAAGGTATGGGCCTTGAACAAATAAATTTACTTCATTTAATTTCCTTAATTTATTAAAGGAAGGGGGTGGATTTCAAACCCTTATTGGATCTGAATAAGCAGTCTGCAGATAGCAAATATGTCAACAAAATAATTTCCTTTATCCTCTCTTTTGCTCTGAAATGGGCGACAAAGGTTGTGAGGATCACACATGTATCCAAAAAAAAGAAAATATTAGTATGTACTAATAAATGATTACCAATAGATGTCAGATATTTCAGCAAAAGTGCAACATTTTGAGAGAAATTAAAAATTTTCAGAGTGTTTTATCTAAGAATTATGAAAAATGAACTATATAAAAAGCATGTGTTATATGGAAACATGAGCATGTAAGAGAAGCTTATAATTTTAATTAAACTTTGATTGCTGTTGTATGGTTATATTTAATAGAGGTGTCAGCTATATGTGACATGGTAGTGGGGAATACCAAAAGTGAGTTCACAAAGAAATTTATCTGTACCCCATGACTGCACATAAACACTTGCCCCCAAATACTCATTTACTCTCTCTCTTCTCACCTCTTATCCAGTTCTTCCCATCCCCTCATCATCCCCCTCCTCCCTCCCTCCCTTCCTCTTCTCTCTCTTGCACAATTACAAATGCACACACAGACACATCCACTCTCAAGGAAACCTAAGTTTCAATTCTACTTCTTTCATTTAGTCGAATATAATTGAAAGTACCTACTTTGTTCTTGGCTGGCTAGATTTAGGTCCGCAAGGATAATGGCATTGTGTCATTGTTCCTACTGTCTCCTTGATAGTAGAGATACCCAAATACCCACTGTTTTTTTTTGTGTGTGTGTGTGTGTTTGTGTGTGTGGTAATAGAATTCATCTAGACTCTGAATTTAATCTACGTTGTTTATACTATGACCTTCCTTAATGAGAATGTATGTATGAATATGGGTTTCTCTGGTGGCTCAGATGGTAAAGAATCCGCCTGCAATGCTGGCGACCTGGGTTCAATCCCTGGGTTAGGAAGATCCCCTGGAGGAGGGCATGGCAAGCCACTCCCGTATTCTTGCCTGAAGAATCCCTATGGACAGAGGAACCTGGCAAGCTATAGTCCATGGGGTTGCAAAGACCTGGACATGACTGATGGACTAAGTTCAGCTCACATATAAATATATATATATATATATATGTATATATATGCATACACATATAATCTCTTCATTGACCAAAGTAACCCATTCTTCTTCAAATTCTTCAGGCAATCCAAACTGTTAAATCCATATAAACATTTCTTTAGATTTATTTGTGGCTGTTTAAATAATTCTTATAAAACAACATTTGAAAATGACTTTCAACATCTATTAGAAAAGTTCAATTGTCTATGCTTTCACAATTGTACAAAAGCAAAAGAAATAGCTTATAAACAATAAGAAGCAGTTTTACAATGATTGCCAATATACAATGCAAACTTCTTAGCATAAATGAATACTCAATAAGCATATGAGTTGAACCCAAAAAATAAGGTACAAGTTACATTTCCTTGATGGTAAAGAGTTCTTTTTTTACTAAATGTTTAAAACTAAATTACAATGAAAACTGAAAACTTCTATGATGAGAAACCTAAAGATAATTTTGAAAAATTGTTTTTTATTAATATGGCAGTATTGCCAATGCTTAAATAGAACTTTTTTCATACTATATTCTTTATGATGCATAAGTGAATCTTTTTTTAAAATAAGGATAAACTTCTATTAATGTGTACAAACACAAAATATATGTACATATTTATACAAATATATAATATATTAATTATAAGCACTCTTGCCTGGAAAATCCCATGAACAGAAGAGCCTGGTGGGCTGTGGTCCATGGGGTCGCTAAGAGTCGGACACGACTGAGCGACTTCACTTTCACTTCTCACTTTCATGCATTGGAGAAGGAAATGCCAACCCACTCCAGTGTTCCTGCCTGGAGAATCCCAGGGATGGGAGAGCCTGGTGGGCTGCCGTCTATGGGGTCACACAGAGTTGGACATGACTGAAGTGACTTAGCAGCAGCAGCGGTAGCAACAGATATACACACAAAATCACACACAGAAGTACATATTCTTTTTTTTTTGCAAAAATGATCACATATATATATTTAATTTGATATGCACCACAATGACTCAGTTATATTTCTCCCAGAATAATATATTTTGCATTCAACATATTAATTTGTTTTCATTTGTTCTGAACTATATTCAGTGTGGGATTTTCCTATTATCAACATTTACTCAAATACGTTGATAAAAATTTCCAACATAACTCTCTTTGCCTTTCTACTTTGGGCCATGATTGATTTAGCATCCTCTGTGTTTAATATTATTAATATTATTATTCCTGTTGGCTCATTTGATAGAAAATCACAGACAACATATCTTCTTACTCTAAATAATTCAATATTTATTCCTGAGAATAAGTACAATCACTTCTTCATAGTTCAGAATGTTTAAATTTAATGCCACAGTATCTACAGTCCATATCCAGGTCTCGCTAATAATATATATCATGGCCTTTTTTGCTTGCCTCCTGTTGTTTTCTTAATTTGGAGCATATTCCCAAAATATATATGTAGTGATCTTAAAGAGTCAATACTCTTTCACCTAATGAAGCGTCTAAGTAATCTAAACAATATTCAAGAAATACCTTAGCTGAAATCCACTTTTCGAGACTGGCATTAAGATGCCACATATTTTGTAGGGTAGGAAAATATCTAGCATTTAAGTAGTTAGAATACATTCTGAAAAGCAAGAGTTCTAGCAGGAGTCTTTTAGAGTATCTGATAATGAACCTGCCTTGATGTTTTACAAGCAGTCAGTCCTTTTAACTCTTTTCAAAATCAAATTGTATAGGTGAACACATAAACTAAGTTATTCTATAATCATTAAAAGTAGCTTTAAATTACCATGTATGTATTTTAAAGCTTCCTCTGCTGACCTGTATCCAGAAACTGCAACAATGCCATTTTGGTACTGTTCAGTGTTAGGGTTCTGGAGGAAGAATTTTTTTTAGCTCTTAGTTTACACATACATTAAAGAACATAGGAAAGTAGTCACTCAAAGTGTGACTTTCTAAAATCTGTATGCGTATTAGTCACTCATTCATATCCGAGTGTTTGCGACCCCATGGACTGTAGCCTGCCAGGCTCCTTTGCCTACAGAATTTTCCAGGCAAGAATACTGGAATGGGTTGCTATTTCCTTCTCCAGGGGATATTCCCAACCCAGGGATTGAACCTGGGTCTCACATCGCAAGCAGATTCTTTACCATCTAAGCCACCAGAGAAAAATAGACAAAGGAAAAATATATCACAATAGGAATTCTCTAAAAGCAAAGTGGAATTAAATATTGAGAACTAAATGCTAATTCAATAAAAATGATCTCAGGAAACAATATGCTAAACACTATAGGAAGTCAGTGAGGTATGTTTTGGATCCATCCATGATGGTGAAATAAGGCATACAGAAAAATATAACTATTTGCGTACTAATAACAGTACTCACAAATCTTATTGAATGTTAGCACTAAACAATAAAATTGTTCTGAAATCTGATCAGAGATCTCATCATGGGTTTAGTGTTGAAAAACGACCCTATAAGGAACTTGCAGAATTGATTTGGAGTTTGAAAGTATATGATATTAAAATAAAAGGGAAAAAAAGGATGCTCGGAAGGGACGTAAACTGGATATTCCTTTCAGGGAGGTGAAGCTAGAGTAAACACACACACACACTCACACACAGCACATATAAATAATTTAGTCCATTTCAAGTAAAGCATTTTGTTCAGCTAAAATTAGCAATGTTGAAGAGTACAATTGAGATGATTCTCAGTAATTGATATTTCAATGTTTCAACCCATCATACTCAGGAAAAAATTTAAAGTAGGAGAGTAGGAGAGTGTTATCATGCACAGTTTCTGAGTTACAAACATCCAGAGTTCTTTGATTAAAGTCTTGTTAAAAATAAGCAAAAGAAAATATTGTAATTATAGTCAGAACTCAAATATTCCAAGGAATTTAGGAAACAAAGTGGCAGAATTTGGGTTGCCCCAGAAAAAGGAGGGCTAAGAATTGTAGGAGATAGCTTGTAATAAATATGTTTATTGGGACCCTCCTTTGTTTGGGGCTTTTCTAGTTAAGAAAAGAGACTCACAACTATTTCTTCTAATTTTATATGTGTATGTAATTGGTCACTCAGTCATGTTGGAATCTTTGCGACCCCATGAACTGTAGCCTGCCAGGCTCCTCTGTCCATTGAATTTTCCAGGCAAGAATCCCAGAGCAGGTTGCCATTCCCTACTCCAGGGGATCTTCTTGACCCAGGGATTGAACCAACATCACTTGTGTCTCCTGCATTGGCAGGCGGCTTCTTTACCACCATGCCACCTGGGAAGCTCTCTAACTTTACAACTCTCCCTCAAGATTCTAAGTCTCTGAAGGGATCATCTGTTGGAAAAAATAAAGATCACCAATCCACTCCATGAATATCTGAGTAGTGACTAGTAGTCTCTTGCAGTAGGAAAAAGAGTCTGCATTTCCACAGTACCAAGTCTTTAGACAGTAAGGCAGAGTGACTTCTCAAGACAGAAACAGGAGTGCAGTTCGGAACAAAGGTGAGGGGATGTGTACCAGGTGTCCAGAAAAAAAGAAAAGAAAATATCCACAGCCTAAGGAAAACCATGTTTTAGGGAACTAAAGTCTTGTAGCACTGTGCAAGCACCATTGGATCAGGAAGCATCAGACGGAAACAACTACAGATATTGTCCCATGTATGTGGTAATAATGCCCTGGACCCAACGACACATGGGGTTCCAGGTGACTGACAGAGCCCCCAAGTTCCATACACAAATTTCTAGCATACCCCTTTGTACCTCAACAGAATTCCTCTGCATTTTTTCAGCGCCCATAATTTTTGATCTTTGTACTTTATACAAGCTAAAACCTCAAGCATAAAAGAGGAAGCAAGAATATATGGAATGCATATTTTTAGAGACAACTCTGCACTAAACTGGCGTGGAATTTGTTTGGGTGAGGGCTGGTAATCTTGAGAGAGAGGAAGAGAACTTTAACAATTCCGATTTCTGACATCCATCTTCTCTTTTTACTGTACATGTAATAAATCCGATTTCATCAGCTGGAAAAGTGCTAATAAAAGATAAATGGTGGCTTTGTAAAAGGCCCGACTATTAAGAACAGAGAAAGGGCCACTGGTGGTTTTTTTTTTTTTAATGACACTTTATTCAGCACATATGAAAGAAGGGAGGATTTATTAGACATTTCTAAAATACTCAAGAAGGATGGATATCTTTCATGCATAAATCTAAAAATATTTTCTTAAGGAGAATTAAAAGTACAGTTTAGTAGAAATGAGTGTCTGGCAGCTAGCTGAAGCAGAAATTGGCTATCTGCTGCAGCTGATGCCTATCAGACTGCAAGGAGCAGTGTTGTACCAGCTGAAGTCTGTCAACAGGGAGACCAGCATAAGGGCAATATGATAGTCAAAACAGGATGAAACCACAGTCTAAACAAGATGACATGTGCATTTGTGCAATTAGCAGCATCAGCAAAAGAAAAGTTGTGTTTGGAGTGTTCTGCCAGGAACCAAAAAAAAAAAAAAAGGCAGAATGCTTATTTTGCCACAATAGTGTTATGTTATATCTGGCTAAATAAAATTAATGGCTTGATGGAAAACACTGCATAGACAGGAGTAAAGCATACAAAAGAAGCTGATAACAGAGTCATAAGAAGGAAAACCTTACCATGCTATTGCTACTGTAAGCAAAGCCCACCTTGGAAATACTATTCACTCAATTACTGATTTGTAATGATGAGTATTACCTATAGTGATGGCTATGGACAGAAACTCTGGGTGTGTGTGTGTCTGTGTTTGTGTTAGTCGTTCAGTCACATCCAACTCTGCGACCACATGGCCTGTAGCCTGTAAGGCTCCTCAGTCCATGAATTACTCCAGGAAAGAATATTGCAGTGGGTTGCCATTCCCTTCTCCAGGGGATTTTCCTGACCCAGGGATCGAACCCAAGTCTCCTGGACTGTGGGCAGATTCTTCACTGTCTGAGCCACCTGAGAAGCCTGAGAACATATCAGTTCAGTTCAGTTCAGTTGCTCAGTTGTGTCTGACTCTTTGCAACCCCATGGACTTCAGCACGCCAGACTTCCCTGTCCAACACGAACTCTCGGAGCTTACTCAAACTTATGTCCATCGAGTCAGTGATACCATCCAACCATCTCATCTTATATCATCCCCTTCTCCTCCTGCCCTCAAACTTTGCCAGCATCAGGCTCTTTTCCAATGAGTCAGTTCTTCGCATCAGGTGGCCAAAGTAATGGAGTTTCAGTTTCAGCATCAGTTCTTCCAGTGAATATTCAAGACTGATTTCCTTAATGATGGACTGGTTGGATCTCCTTGCAGTCCAAGGGACTCTCTCTTCTCCAACACCACAGTTCAAAAGCATAAATTCTTCAGCGCTCAGCTTTCTTTATAGTTCAACTCTCACATCCATACATGACTACTGGAAAAATCATAGCCTTCACTAGACAGACTTTTATTGGCAAAGTAATGTCTCTGCTTTTTAATATGCTGTCTAGGTTGGTCATTGCTTTTCTTCCAAGAAGCAAGAATCTTTTAATTTCATGGCTGCAGTCACCATCTGCAGTGATTTTAGAGCCCAAGAAAATCAAGTCTGTCACTGTTTCCATTGTTTCCCCATCTATTTGCCATGAAGTGATGGGACTGGATGCCATGAGCTTAATATTCTGAATGCTGAATTTTAAGCCAACTTTTTCATTCTCCTCTTTCACATTCATCAACAGGCTCTTTAGTTTCTCTTCACTTTCTGCCATAAGGGTACTGTCATCTGCATATCTGAAGTTATTGATATTTCTCCCCATAATCTTGACTCCAGCTTGTGCTTCATCCAGCCTGGGATTTTCCATGATGTACTCTGCATATAAGTTAAATAAGCAGAGTGACAATATACAGCCTTGATGTACTCCTTTCCTGATTTGGAACCAGTCTGTTGTTCCATGTCCAATTCTAACTGTTGCTTCTTGACCTGCATACAGATTTCTCAGGAGGCAGGTCAGGTGGTCTGGTATTCTCATCTCTTGAAGAATTTTGCACAGTTTCTTGTGATCCACAGCCAAAGGCTTTGGTGTAGTTAATAAAAAAGAAGTAGATATTTTTCTGGAACTCTTGCATTTTTGATGATCTGACAGGTGTGGGCATTTAAATCTATGGCTCCTCTGCCTTTCCTTTTTTTTTTTTAAATTAAATAATTTATTTTAATCTGAGGCTAAATACAATATTGTGGTGGTTTTCGCCATACATTGGCATGAGTAAGCCATGGGTGTACATGTGTTCCCCATCCTGAACCTCCCTCCCACCTCCCTCTGCATCCCATCCCTCAGGGTTGTCCCAGTGCACTAGCTTAGACTGGTGATCTATTTCACATATGGTAATATCCTCTGCCTTTTCTAAATCCAGCTTGAACATCTGGAGGTTCGTGGTTCATGTACTGTTGAAGCCTGGCTTGAAGAATTTTGAGCATTTCTTTGCTAGCTTGTGAGATGAGTGCAATTGTACAATTAACCCCACCATAGAGCTGCCAGAACTTACACAGGACTAGGGAAACAGACTCTTGGAGGGCACAAAAAGGACTTTGTGTGAACCAGGACCCAGGAGAAAGAAGCAGTGACCCATTAAAGACTGACTCAGACTTTCCTGTGAGTGTCCAGGAGTCTCCAGCAGAGGCATGGGTCGACGGTGGCCAGCTGCAGGGTCAGGGGCACTGAGTGAGGTAGTGTCTCCATGGGACCTTTAAAGGAGGTCACCATTATCTTCATTACCTCCACCATAGTTTGGCTCCAGGTCAGACAACAGGGAGGGAACACAGCCCTGCCCATCATCATAAAATCAGATTAAAGATTTACTGAGCATGGCCCTGCCCATTATAATAAGACCCAGTTTCCCCCTCAGTCAGTGTCTCCCATCAGGAAGCTTCCATAAACCTCTTATCCTTATCCATCAGAGGGCAGACAGAGTGAAAACCATCATCACAGAGAACTAACCAAACTGATCACATGGACTGTAGCCTTGTCTAACTCAATGAAACTATGAGCCATGCCATGTAGGGCCACCCAAGATGGACAGGTCATGGTGGAGAGTCCTAAAAAAACGTGGTCCTCTGGAGAAGGTAATAGCTAACCACTTTAGTATTCTTGCCTTGAGAACCCCATTAACAGTGAAAAACCAGAAAGATAGGACATTGAAAGATGAACTCCCCAGGTCAGTAGGTGCCCAATATGCTACAGGAGATCAGTGGAGAAATAATTCCAGAGAGAATAAAGAGATGGAACCAAAGCAAAAATAACACCCAGTAGATGTGACCGGTGATGGAAGTAAAGTCCGATGCTGTAAAGAGCAATATTGCATGGGAACCTGGGCTGTTAGGTCCATGAATCAAGGCAAATTGGAAGTGGTCAAACAGGAGATGACAAGAGTGAACATCTACATTTTAGGAATCAGTGAACTAAAATGGACTGAAATGGGTGAATTTAACTCAGATGACCATTATGTGTACTTCTTGGGCAAGAATTCCTTAGAAGAAATGGAGTAGCCATCATCATCAACAAGAGTGAAATGCAGTACTTGGATGCAATCTCACAAACAGAATAATTTCTGTTCATTTACAAGGAAAACCATTCAAAATCACGGCAATCCAAGTCTATGCCCCGACCAGCAATGCCCAAGAAGTTGAAGTTGAATGATTCTATGAAGACCTATAAGACCTTCTAGAACTAACACCCAAAAAAGATGTCCTTTTCATTATAGGTGACTGGAATGCAAAAGTAGGAAGTCAAGAGATACCTAAATTAACAGGCAAATTTGGCCATGGAGTACAAAATAAAGCAGGTCAAAGGCTAATAGAATAGTTTACATTCCATGTTTTTTGCCAAAAGAATACACTGGTCATAGCAAACACCCTCTTCCAACAACAGAAGGGACGACTCTACACATGGACATCACCGGATGGTCAATACTGAAATCAGATTGATTATATTCTTTACAGACAAAGATGGAGAAGCTCTATATAGTTAGCAAAAACAAGATTGGGAGCTGACTGTAGCTCAGATCATGAACTCCTTATTGCCAAATGCAGACTTAAACTGAAGAAAGTAGGGAAACCACTAGACTATTCAGGTATGACCTAAGTCAAATCCCTTATGATTATATAGTGGAATTGACAAATAGATTCAAGGCATTAGATCTGATAGACAGAATGCCTGATGAACTATGGACTGAGGTTCATGACATTGTACAGGAGCCAGAGATCAAGACCATCCCCAAGAAAAAGAAATGCGAAAAAACCAAATGGTTTTCTGAGGAGGCCTTACAAATAGCTGAGAAAAGACGAGAAGCTAAAGGCAAAGGAGAAAAGAAAAGATACACCCATTTGAATGCAGAGTTTCAAAGAATAGCAAGGAGAAATTAGAAAGCCTTCCTCAGTGATGAATGCAAAGAAATAGAGGAAAATAACAGAATGGGAAAGACTAGAGATCTCTTCAAGAAAATTATACCAAGGGAACATATCGTGCAAAGATGAGCACAATAAAGGATAGAAACAGAATGGACCTAACGGAAGCAGAAGACATGAAGAAGAGGTGTCAAGAATACACAGAACAACTATGCAAAAAAGATCTTCATGATCCAGATAACCACAGCAGTGTGATCACTGACCTAGAGCCAAACATCTTGGAATGCAAAGTCAAGTGTGCCTTAGGAAGCATCACTATGAACAAAACTAGTGGAGGTGATGGAATTCCAGTTGAGCTCTTTCAAATCCTAAAAGATGATGCTGTGAAAGTGCTGCACTCAATATGCCAGCAAATTTGGAAAACTCAGCAGTGGTCATAGGACTGGAAAACTTCAGTTCTCATTCCAATCCCAAAGAAAGGTAATGCCAAAGAATGTTCAAGAGAATGTATATCTGTTGCTAACTCTGTGCCAAGCCTTATGTTGGTTTTTCAATAGTCATTTTTGGTGCAATTTTTAAAGTGTATGTGGTCTACATTATTAATCGCATCTAACAGATGACAACATTCAAGGGACACAGGTTTGCACATCACTGCAGTGGAAAGACCAGGAATTGTAAACTTAGAAACTCTAAGCTGAAATACCTGTTCTGCAATTAACAAACTCTAGGAACTTTAAGCCGGAGAAGGCAATGGCACCCCACTCCAGTACTCTTGCCTGGAAAATCCCATGGATGGAGGAGTCTGGTGGGCTGCAGTCCATGGGGTCACTAAGAGTCGGACATGACTGAGCAACTTCACTTTCACTTTTCACTTTCATGCATTGGGGAAGGAAATGGCAACTCACTCCAGTGTTCTTTCCTGGAGAATCCCAGGGATGGGGAGGCCTGGCAGGCTGCCCTTTATGGGGTCACACAGAGTCAGACACAACTCAAGCGACTTAGCAGCAGAAGCAGAAGCAGGAACTTTGAGCAAACTACTTAATTTTTCTGGACTTGATTATTCTTAAATAATATATAAATTCAGATATATACCAGGGTTGAATGATATTATTGTTTTTCATACAATACTTGGCATGCATAAATGTATTCCATAAATGGTGGAATCTATATTATTATTGTTATTAGGGATAGTATGGTGAAAGGTGTTTTATAAGTATTTTCTCATTTATACAATGTTGGCAAAAACTCACATCATTAAAGGTACTAATATTTTATGCTAGTATTTGTAGATTGGCAACCAACCATGGGCAGACACAGTGCTAAAGATCTTCTGTGCATTAGCTCACTGCTTTGTCTCAGCTCTATTTGTTGCTGTTGCTTAGTCTGTAAGTTGTGTCCAACTCTTTGTGACCCCATGGACTGTAGCCTGCCAGGATCCTCTGTCCAATGGATCTCCTAGGCAAGAACGTTGGACTGGGTTGCCATTTCCTCATCAAGGGAATCTTCCTGACCCAGGGATCGAACCCACATCTCCTGCTTGGCAGGTGGATTCTTTACCACTGAGCTATCTGGGAAGTACCCCCGCCACCTGCACACCAGCCCTATATGTATGAGTTATTAGCTCCATTTAATCACTCAAGGGGTAGAGGTTCACAGAGGTTTTGATAACACAGGTCCTAATCCTACTCTGGGCTTCCCTGATAGCTCAGATAGTAAAAAATCTACCTGCAATGCAGGAGACCCCAGTTCAGTCCCAGGGTCTGGAAGATCCCCTGGAGAAGGGAATGGCAACCCACTCTAGTATTCTTATCTAGAGAATTCCATGGACAGACTGTGGTGTCACAAAGAGTCAGACATGACTGAGTGACTAACATTAAGACTAATCCTACTTCAGAGCTTCTCTTTCTCCAACCCAATTCTCATTCAACTAATTCATCCTTTCCATGAATTTAAAGATAACAAACAAATAGTATTTATTGTTCTCTATGAACCTCACAAGCAGAAAGTGAGTCAATCTTTATGGCATTTCCATTTATGCCATATAGAAATATCTTATAATTAGTTGCATTTGTTTTTATATGCAATCAGACACAGCCTTAACTCACAATTTTGTCTTTAATGATGATTCATTAACTATGAATATACAGTATTTATTAATATCATGTACTGTTCAAAATCTACTTCTAAGTTAAGATTTGAGAGGTACCATATGATTCAAAATAGAGTATCAACGCATCTATAGTGCATTACACTCCTGATATAGTAAATATTTTATGAGTATTAAAAAGAAATTTAAAGCATTACTGCCTCTTGATAGGAATACAGGAGCACTGACCTCTGTGGATGGTGCCATTTTCCTTAGTTCAGATTCCTTAGCTACTTCTTGAGGCTAAAATCATAATTCCCACCATATTATATTTGTATTCTTATTGAGCTATTCATATTTGCAGGGTTTTACAAAAAAGTTAGAACTTTGTCATAGTTCAAAGATTTGGTGAAGTATTTCTTCTCTATGTGTTTCAGGACATAGCTGCTATTTTAGAGCAGAATGGACAACATCTGGCAGTTTATTCAAAATGCAGAATCTGGGGCACCATTCCAGACCTGCTGAATTAAAAATCTACATTTTTAAAAGGTCCCCAAGTGCATTCTGTGTTGTTGTTTCAGTCGCTAAGTCATGTATGACTCTGTGACTGCATGAACTGCAGCTCACGAGGCTTCCCTCTCCTTCACTATCTCCCAGAGTTTTCTCAGATTCATGTCTATAAAGTCTATATGTTACGGCTTTTAGATGCATTGTTCTAGAAAGCACAAGCAATAAAAAGTTGTGGTTTTGCTGGACATGTCTTTCATACACGGCGACAATAGAAGAGTTAGGTTATGTCGATCTTATATCAAGAGGAGTAGAATTGCAAGAGGAGAAAAGAAGAAAGAGCTGGCATTCTTTCAAGTGAAAAAGATAAGGTGGAATTGTTGAATTGCATCATCATTAAATATGCAGGTTCTAAATGTTAACAAGCTTAGGTTATTTTAGAGATTTAGGGATGTTAATCTTTTTATAATCATTCAAGTTCTTTGTTGCTAAGGGACTTTGGCATCAGATTTTGTATTTCTCCAACACTTACATGTTTAAATAAACAGCATGTTTATTTAGGGTTAAAATGCTTCATGCAGCATTGTTTACAATTGAGCTGATATCAGTTTGTTTTGATGTAACTGTTAAAAATGATAGTATAATCTACTGGGAATATGATATGGTTTTCCAATCTTCCTGAACAGATTTCACATTACCAGACAATCTTAATGTAAAATTTCCTGAATCAGTGAGAGTTTCATGCCAAAAAATTATAATATATAGTAAGATCTATGTATGTAGTAAACCACATATGCAAATTAAACTACTTAATTAGGAGAAATGGTTTCTCACATCAAGGTTAGTGGTTTCAGATCAAGGAACACTTGATCTGAAGTGAAAATCATTTTTGTAAGAAAAACGCTTCAATCGTTTTTTTTAACATTATAACATACTTAAGCCCCTACTTTTTCCTTAGCGGTTTCCCTCTGCTCCTCATTTTTACCTGGACCCCACCACAACTTAGTCTAATGAGTGTTATGGAAATAGATATTTGGGACTTCATTGGTATATACCTTACAAGTTGTCATCTGTGTGTATAGGATTCTAGATTCCTGTCTCAGCTCTCAAACCAGAAGTTTACCTCCCTTGCTATGATCTCCTTCTGCCTAAGACTAAAGGAGAAATTTAAAAAATAAAAATAAAAAAACTAAATTTTTAAGCACTAGCAAAATAAAGATTTATTTACTGCACTAGCAAATCAACAGAGTAGTGAAGTCAGGCTAGTAAAACAGTGAATTGGGGATAGAAAACAAAAAAGAAGGAAAGAAAAGACTTACTATTAAACCAGGAAGGCCCTCTGAAAGATCTTTTAAACAGTATACAAACTGTTTTTGGCCTGGACTTTATCTAGTCTTGTGGTGGTTTACTTGCTAAGTTGTATCCAACTCTTAGAATACCATGGACTGTAGCCAGGCTCCTCTGTTTAATAGGATTTTCCAGGCAAGAATACTGGAGTGAGTTGCCTTTTCCTTCTCTAGAGGATCTTCCCATCCCAGGATTAAACCTGTGTCTCCTGCATTGGCAGGCGGATTCTTTACCAACTGAGCCACCAGGGAAGTCATATCTAGTCTTAGATAGATGAAAATGTACTCGTATCATTTTTTTTTTCTTTTGAAACATATAAAATTGAATATTTCATAGCTTGCCAGAATCTAATAACCCTGGCTTTATAAAAGTTAAATCGTCAGTACTATAGTTAGCAGAATACAACTTCTGGATTAACTAGCACTTTAGAAATGCTTAGTTCCCACTTGTGTTCTGGAAAGACTGGAATTATTATATTTTGGCTAAAAAACTAAAAATTCAACTGCAATTCTGTATCTTCTAATAGAAAATATTATCTAAGTCCTTTAAATGTTTAAGCCCTTCAAAAATCTTATAAAGTGTGGATAAAATATCTATAAGTTGAGAGAAATTATTTTCAACAAACACTAGAATAGTGATTTAAAATTCACTATGCTTTTTTACACAAATTAACCCATTTATCATATGAGATTCAGAGATACAGCATGGTTCAACCCAAGATCTCAGCGTTACTAGGTTTGCATCTTGGATTCAAAACAAGTTTTCTGCCCCAAATCTCTTGTCCACAGTGCCGTAATGTTATTACTTCATTCAAGTAACCAAGTCTCCGTTTCCTTTAAACCTTACAGTACATTGTGTACCCATATTTGACTTTTTAATCCCTTTCTCTGGGGTGCTTCAGACTTTAAGTGTTTTTATGCATAGACAACTTGTCCTCACTCTCCTACTTTTTAAATTTTTTTCAGTCAACACAATAACCTTTATTTATTCTTCTTGAATTTCATCATAATTAATTCTGAAAACTTGTGGAATTTCCTAAAGTTAGTTTATATTCTCATTCTTTCCCTCTGAAGTGCTTAAGATGTCACTCTCTGCAACTTACCTGCAAAATCAATGATTATGTTCATGAGTCAATCATCAAAGTCACTGATTAAGATGCTCAAGGATAGGCCTGGGACCAAACACTGTGGAACATTACTTATGCCACGTGAGCTTGGCAATGACCCATCAAATACAATTCATTGACTATAATCCTGTAGCTCTGTGCTGTAACTTAATGGTGGTTGAAACAAGACAGTATATCTCAATTTATTGATGACTTTTGGCATGTGCTACAGAACCAAAACCTTTATGAAATAAAACTATATTGGATCTACTGCTTTCCCTCAATTAGTCATGTCTGTCATTCTATCAGAGATGCAACTGATCATAAAGGATATGTTTATCTTACTGAGAATCAACAAAGTAATTATTCTTCCACACTGGTAAGTAACAGAATAGTTACTCTTTGCACATATATTAGTCACTGAAAGAAATATTTTACATAGATCTTTATAGCTTATTGAAATAAATATCATATTCTGCCAGATTTCACTAAGTAAATTTATATTAATTAAATTATGTTCATAATGTAGACATTGCAAACATCTTAACATGTTTGTGTGTGTGTGTGTTAGTTATTCAATCATGGCCTACTCTTTGTGACCCAATGGACTATAGCCTACCAAGCTCCTCTATCATGGAATTCTCCAGACAAGAATACTGGAGTGGATAGCTGGTCCCTTCTCCAAGGGATCTTCCTGACCGAGGGATTGAACCCAGATCTTCTGCACTGCATGCAGATTCTTTTCCATCTGAGGCACCAGGGAAGCCCCTTCATATGTTTAGAAATCTAAAAAACTGAAAGATGACTGAACATTCTGTATTTCTACTTTTGTATGTCTAAATGATAGTTTAAAGTGTCAATACTTCAATTTACTATTAAAGTGGCTGCTGCTACTGCTGCTAAGTTGCTTCAGTCGTGTCCGACTCTGTGCGACCCCATAGACAGCAGCCTATCAGGCCACCCCATCCCTGGGATTCTCCAGGCAAGAACACTGGAGTGGGTTGCCATTTCCTTCTCCAATGCATGAAAGTGAAAAGATAAAGTGAAGTTGCTCAGCCATGTCCGACTCTTTACGACCCCATGGACTGCAGCCTACCAGGCTCCTCCAGCCATGTGATTTTCCAGGCAAGAGTACTGGAGTGGGGTGCCATCGCCTTCTCCAACTATTAACACTGGTACCTTGTTATTCTCAATACTCATTACAGTTGTCTGTGTTGGAAGTGGTTTTGGAAAAACTGTTCTCTATGTTTGTACCTATTTACTGGCTCTTATGAGATTACTTAAGCTAAAATAGCCTACATGCTTAGAGTCACTAAACTATTCATAGTTCCTTATTCTTTTTTAAATCATTTTAATTCAAAAGTCCAAAAATAGTTTTCCACATGTTCACTTGTCAATATACCCACTGACAAAGAATCAATCTATACGATACTCTCAGTGATCACTGCAGTCTACCTTTTGGCCAAGACCACTCTGCTTCTATAATTCAGTTCACATGCCAGCTGACCTTGTGATTCACATCTTTCCTAGGACTTGATTAAATAATTGAACTACACTCAACTTACTCACTCTCAGTGGCCCCTCAAGCCAAAAATGTCAATAATAATTCTCCTTTACAAAAACAAATTCATGGTTAATGTACATCTATTGGTTGATCTGCTTTGTTAAATATGCCAAACATGCATTTAACTGGACCTTCTTGCTTGACTTGCTACTGTCCAAGAGTTTAGTTTTTTCTCACGTATCAATCTTCGGATTAGAAGAGGAGGTAACATGAAATATACTGTTCCTCTCACATTTTTAGTTGTTTCTCACTTCTAATAACATATAAATATTGGCAATAACTTACTAGAAATGGATCTTCCCTGTAGCTCAGACGGTAAAGAATCTGCCTGCAATGAAGAAGACTCAGGTTCAATCCCTGGGTCAGAAAGATCCTCTGGAGAAGGGAATGGCAATCCACTCCAGTATTCTTGCCTGGAAAATCCCATGGACAGAGGAGCCTGGCGGGCCACAGTACATAGGGTCGCAAAGAGCTGGACACGACTGAGTGACTAACACTACTAGAAATAATTACATAAGGGATAATGATATCTGATAGCACTTGAAAATAAATCATTATTTTTCAAATAAGTTGAAACATTATTTAGCATAGTTTGAAGGACATGGGGCAGTGTTAATCCCAGGGTGTCCAGGTCAACTATCAGAACAGCAGTTAATCAGGCCAATATTAAATCTAGAATTCATCTTGTCTCTAGAAAGAGTCCTCATTTTTGTTCATTATCGAACATGTGTTACCAGGATTATCAAAATGAGTGCAATATACTAGAAACTAATGGAAGATTCAAAGAGATTACAGAGCTTATTGAGTGACAACTGGGGAGGAGACCACATACTTGTGGCTACATTTTCTCTGTGAAAAGTAACTCTGAAAAAACTTTTCTTATGAGAAATCTACTTAAGTAAGTACAGATAAGGAAACCAGGTATTTAGATAATTTGATAAATCCTCAGCTAAGACATCACCAGATGGTCAATACTGAAATCATATTGATTATATTCTTTGCAACCAAAGATGGAGAACCTCTCTATAGTCAGCAAAAACAGACTGGGAGCTGACTGCAGATCGAATCATGAAATCCTTATTGCCAAATTCAGAAAAATTGAAGAAGGTAGGGAAACCACTAGACCATTCAGGTATGACCTAAATCAAATCCCTTATGATTATATAATGGAAGTGACAGACAGATTCAAGGGATTAGATCTGATAGACAGAATGCCTGAAGAACTATGGATGGAGGTTCATAATATTGTATTGGAGGCGGTGATTAAGATCATCCCCAAGAAAAAGGGATTCAAAAAGGTAAAATGGTTTTCTAAGGAAGCCTTACAAATAGCTGAAGGAAGAAAAGAGGCTAAAGGCAAAGAGAAAAGAAAAAGATATCCCCACCTGACTGTAGAGTTCCCGAGAATACCAAGGAGAGAAAAGAAAGCTTCCTGAGAAGTCAGATTTGATATCTATCTCTGCAGTTAAAGGCAATGACAAAGAATGCTCAAACTACCTCATAATTGCACTCACTGACATGCTAGCAAAGTAATGCTCAAAATCCTCCAAGCTAGGCTTCCACGCTACATGAACCAAGAACTTCCAGATGTTCAAACTGGATTTAGAAAAGGCAGAGGAACCAGAGACCAAATTGCCAGCATCTGTTGGATCACAGAAAAAGCAAGAGAATTCCATAAAAGTATCTACTTCTGCTTCATTGACTATGCAAAAGTCTTTGACTGTATGGATAACTACAAACTGTGGAAAATTCTTAAAGAGATGGGAATACCAGACCACATTATCTGCCTCCTGAGAAACCTGTATTCAGGTCAAATAGCAACAGTTAGAGCATACATGGAAGAATGGACTGGTTCCAATGAGGAAAGCAATATGTCAAGGCTGTATAGTGTCACTGTGCTGATTTAACTTATATGAAAAAGTACATCATGTGAAATGGCAAGCTGGATGAAGCACAAGCTGGAATCAAGATTGCTAGAAGAAATATCAATAACCTCAGATATGCAGATGACACCATCTTTACGGCAGAAAGCCAAGAGGAACTAATGAACCTCCTGATGAAAATGAAAGAGTGAAAAACCTGGCTTAAAACTCAGCATTCAAAAAATGAAGATCATGGCATCTGATCCCGTCACTCTATGGTAAATAGACAGGGAACAATGGAAACAGTGACAAAAACTTGATTTTCTTGGTCTCCATAATCACTGCAGATTGTGACTGTGGCCATGAAATTAAAAGATGCTTGCTCCTTGGAAAAAAAGCTATGACAAACCTAGACAACAAATTAAAAAGCAGAGACGTTACTTTGCCACCTGATGCGAAGAGCCAACTCATTGGAAAAGACCCTGATGCTGGAAAAGATTGAAGGCAGGAGGAGAAAGGAGTGACAGAGGACAAGGTGATTGGATGGCATCCCTGACTCAATGGACATGTGTGAGCAAGCTCTGGGAGATGGTGAAGAACAGGGAAGCCTGGCATGCTGCAGCCTATAGGGCTGCAAAGATCAGACACTAGCGAGTAACTGAAGAACAAAAGAGATCCATGGACACTCCATGGTTTTGTATGACTGGGTATTCTGTCTGGCAACTTCAACTCTCTCAACATTGCTCAAATTGAATATAATAATTTTCAGGTTATCATTCTTATATCTACTGTTCTAAAGATTCTTTCTGCTTGCAACAAAACCGTCACTGATACATAGTAGGATGGTATGAAAGAAGGAAATTTTTTTCTTTCCTAGGAATAATTATAATGTATTCTGAGATTATATCTTTTTAATTTTCAAACTTTTTTCAATATTAATGTTCATTCAGCTATGAGAAGAGATGGCAATGTATTTTTTTTAATTTCATTAACAAAATAAAACTTGGAAACCTTGTGATGATCTCAGAATTAAAAGTAAAAATTTAACTCCAATAAAAAATTTAAGTAAGAAAACTACAGTCTTTACCATTAGTTTCTCATGCTGTAGAGCCAGTCATTGTATAATGTAACACCTCAACTCTAGACTCATGATTTTTTTGTTCCAGAAACAATTTGGCCACCTAATTATGATGTGTCACACAGGCAAGGCACTTCTACAAATAAATCTTAAGTTGAATGAAATTAGTTAGTTCTGAGACTCCTCACAGGCCTTTATATGCAGTGGCATATGGTAAATGATGCTGCTAAATGTTTAATAACAGGATGGGGGACAGAACAACTTGATTTGTAACATGTACAATTTCTATGGTGTAAATACTTCTGCTAGATGGATTTCAAGCTCCCAAGGTAAAGTCTCCTCACTGAACTCAGAATTGAGAAGACATGGTGCACATCTGTGCACATGCTCAGCTCAGCAAGCTGAGTTGGTACAGACTTAACCAACCACTGCTGCTGCCACTATCCCTGCCTCTAGATACCTCACTATAGTGGTTTTATGAGAAGCATTTCAACATTCTCCATTTGGTAATGTGCACTGAAACTGGACTTAAACCAATGAAAAGAATCCAGTGTAAACAAATTGAAGTAAAACTATGCACAGATATTTTAATTGTTCCACTAAACAACATTCTTACTTATAAGTTTCAATCCATCTGCTTCTGAAATGACTCTACACCTAGGGTGAAAGAATTCTCACAAAGATATCTACCATCTTAATACTTTCTGGTTATTAAAACTGTTCTATAATATAGACATCAGATATGCTCTGCAGATGTTAATTTCTCAGTAGGAAAATAACTTAGAAATCTGTTCTAAAGTGAAGGAAATAGCTTATCTTAGGCATCACATCTAAAATACCTAGAGGGTGCTGTGCTATGCTTAGTCACTCAGTTGTGTCTCACTCTGCACCCCCTTGGACTGCTGCCCACCAGGCTTCTCTGTCCACGGGGATTCTCCAGGTAAGAATACTGGAGTGGGTTGCCATACTCTCCACCAGGGAATCTTCCCAACCTGGGGATCAAACCCAGGTCTCCTGCATGGCAGACAGATTCTTTACCACCTGAGCCACCAAGGAACCTGTACTCAGTGCTTATTGTGGGAGGTTATAGTAAGTGTCTTGGAATCTCTTATTTGGAAAAATCAAATTTAGAAGAGAAGTAATATATGTTCCTTTCCAAATCTATATATTCTCCTAAACTCTGGTTTTCTATCATGGCTACATCTGTACTGCATGCTTCAGAATACCACTAGTTTTGCAGCTAACTTTAAGTACAGAGATGCATAAGAAGAACCAGAGTCCTTAGGCTTTTATCCCCTTTTCAAAACCAAATTAATTCCAAAATGAAAGATCCCTTATATTAGAAATTATAATAATGCATTGTTAGAAATTAAAATTTTGAATACCATAGTTACTATATCATTTTTCCAAAAACCTACAGAAAAATCCTACTTGTGCTTTGTTGTAGTATGATTTTTATGGTGATAAGTAGTATATATAGCTCAGAATTAAGGTGAGGAATAATGAGGTATTATACAAAAATTATCTAGAAATAGATATTAGGTACAATTAGTATTTACTGTTAAGATTAGTAGGAGTATTAAAATATTATGTTGTTATTTTGTATATTAGGTTGACAAGATTAAGTTATGGCAATAATTTGGAAACCATTTATTTACCACTAGTCACTGTGCTAGTTCCTAGGATACAAATATTAGTATCTCTGTCTTTAAAAGCTCTTAGTCCATGTGTACATGTGCACACCCATGTCTGATTCAGGTCAATGTATGGCAGAAACTACTACAATAT
The DNA here is from genome assembly GCF_014754425.2 of Oryx dammah. Classification (NCBI taxonomy): domain Eukaryota; kingdom Metazoa; phylum Chordata; class Mammalia; order Artiodactyla; family Bovidae; genus Oryx; species Oryx dammah. The sequence continues at coordinate 132,470,758 of NW_024070186.1, read as the reverse complement.
TGTAAAGTAATTAGCCTCCAATTAAAATTAATTAATTAAAAACACTCAGTCTATTAGGACTTGATGACTAAAAACAGCTATATCGAACCTTATCTCTTCAAGCTGCATAACATCTTTCCTATTATACATATTCAATAAAACAAATATTAACCTAACAACTACTATAGCTAAGTCCTATGCTAAGTCAAAACGGACAGAAGCTGGAAAAGCCTCAAAAATCCCCAAATCTCTCCCACCTTGCTTCACCACTGTGATTGACTGAATTCCACATGCCCAGGAACCAGTGGGAACTCCAGTTCTCTCACTTGACACCATCCCATCCTCCCCAACTGGGATTACTCTGAAATATGCATGGCTAAATCATGTTCCAATTGTCTTCGTTAGACAGCTCTGAGGCTCACAGGACTGGCTTGATAATGCTCTTTCTTGCTACCTAGCCTTCCCTACGTTGCTCCTCTGCTTGTGTTCTCCCCACCTCCCAAACTAACTACCTGTATGTGAGAGCTGGATCATGAAGAAGACTGAGTGCCAAAAAAATGATGCTTTCAAATTGTGGTGCTAGAGAAGACTCCTTTTGAGAGTCCCTTAGACAGCAAGGAGACCAAACTAGTCAATCCTAAAGGAAATCAACCCTGAATATTCATTGGAAGAACTGATGCTGAAGCTTTAGTACTTAACCTGATGCAAAGAACTGACTCTTTGGAAAAGACCCTGATGCTGGGAAAGATTGAGGGCAGAAGGAGAAGAGGACAACAGAGGATGAGATGGTAGGATGGCATGACTGACTCAATGGACATGAATTTGAGCAAACTCCGGGAGATAGTGAAGGACAGGAGAGTCTGGCATTCTACAGTCCATGGGGTCACAGAGTCTGACACGACTTAGTGACTGAACAATCCTGGATTTACGTCTGCTTCCAGGCCACCCCAAAACAAAGCACTAAAATAGGTTACAATTTTATAGATGATGGAAAAGCAAAATGTTTAATGACTCAGAAAATTTCAGAATATTATGGCCAAAATTCTACCCTGAGAAACAGACACGTGGGCTCTAGTCCTTGCCTCTTTACAGACTAGTTGTAAAAGGATATTTGTTTCCCTGGACTCAGCTGTCTCTTGTTTGTCAAGTAAAAGTTTGTATGATTAAATGACCAAGAGTCTTTCCCTAGACTAACTTTTTGATTCTATGATTCAGTTCAGTCCAGTCGCTCAGTCCTGTCTGACTCTTTGCGACCCCATGAATTGCAGCACGCCAGGCCTCCCTGTCCATCACCAACTCCCAGAGTTCACTCAGACTCATGTCCATTGCATCAGTGATGCCATCCAGCCATCTCATCCTCGGTTGTCCCCTTCTCCTCCTGCCCCCAATCCCTCCCAGCATCAGAGTCTTCTCCAATGAGTCAACTCTTCCCATGAGCTGGCCAAAGTACTGGAGTTTCAGCTTTAGCATCAGTCCTTCCAAAGAAATCCCAGGACTGATCTCCCTTAGAATGGACTGGTTGGATCTCCTTGCAATCCAAGGGACTCTCAAGAGTCTTCTCCAACACCACAGTTCAAAAGCATCAATTCTTCGGCGCTCAGCCTTCTTCACAGTCCAACTCTCACATCCATACATGACCACTAGAAAAACCATAGCCTTGACTAGACAGACCTTAGTTGGCAAAGTAATGTCTCTGCTTTTGAATATGCTATCTAGGTTGGTCATAACTTTTCTTCCAAGGAGTAAGCATCTTTTAATTTCATGGCTGTGGCATCCCTAAAATGTTTGCCTTCATAGATGTCTTTTTAATACTTTCCAAACCAAAAATTTAAGTGCAATGAATATATCTTGAGAACTTTTATGTATGCATTCATTCATTCAACAAAATTTATTAAATATCAGCTCTAAATATATCACTGCAGGTCTACATTGTCAGGCAGCCAGTAGCCACATGTGACTTAATTTAAATTTGATTTACTGAATTAAATAAAAGTAAAATTTCAATTATTCTGTCCCTCTAACCACATTTCAAGTCCTCAATAGGCATATGTGTCTAGTGACTACTATTTCAGACCATATAATTATGGGATATGCCTGTCACTACAGAAATTATATTAGATAGAGCTGCTTTGAATGACAAAAAATTATACCAGACAACTAGTTTTCAAGAACTAATACCTAAAAATTCAGTAAAATGTTAATAAGTTATTAGCTATATTTGATATTACATGAGTATTTTAAACTGCACACTTTAAAGTCATTTATGTGTATATATTCAGAGAAGACTTCATGGTAGACAGAGAATCTGAAGGTTAATCAGAAAAATAGATTATTATAGGCATTATACACAGTTGAATAGAAACAGGTCAGAGAAAATTTCTGGTGATATTGATTAGACTTACACTGACAAAAAGAAAAAAAAAAGCTACATAGAGAAAAATCACAGAATAGTCAAATAACACTTCATTAATATATCCTGGCAACCATCTTACTTAAAGCTCTTTTAAATACAGTGGGTTTAAGAATATATAGATGAAAATTACAGAAACAATTGAAAGTTTTTCATCTCATATATTTTAATTTTATTACTTGAAATATTTGGAAACTAGTTAGACTGGTAAAGAGTTACAAACAAAAAACAAACTAACCTTTGTATTAAGTTTCTTCAGCAATGGCACCCCACTCCAGTACTCTTGCCTGGAAAATCCCATGGATGTAGGAGCCTGGAAGGCTGCAGTCCATGGGGTTGCTGAGGGTCGGACACGACTGAGTGACTTCACTTTCACTTTTCACTTTCTTGCATTGGAGAAGGAAATGGCAACCCACTCCAGTGTTCTTGCCTGGAGAATCCCAGGGGCGGTGGAGCCTGGTGGGCTGCCCTCTATGGGGTCACACAGAGTCGGACACGACTGAAGCAACTTAGCAGCAGCAGCAGCAGCAGCTTTATTTTGTTTTCCACTCATCTTTTGTTAGTTGCTTCTACAAAAATGCCTAACAGTAACTGATAAATATCTGTTGGATGAGTCTATACATAATCATCAGCCTTCTTTTCTTGTGGGGTTTCCCTCGTGGCTCAGCTGGTAAAGAATCCACCTGCAATGTGGGAGACCTGGGTTCGATCCCTGGATTGGGAAGATTCCCTGGAGTAAGGTAAAGGCTACACACTCCAGTGTTCTGGCCTGGAGAATTCCATGGACTGTATGTATAGGACTGAGTGACTTTCACTTTTTCTTCCTGTGACCTTTCTTTTGAAAAAAAAATATAAGGTTATTTAAAACATCTCTTTAATGTTCAATGTACAATGCTTGTACTCAGTCACTTCAGTTATGTCTGACTCTTTGAGACGTAATGGACTGTAGCTCACCAGGCTCCTCTGTCCATGGGATCTTTCAGGTAAGAATACGGTAGTGGGTTGCCATGCCCTCTTCCAGGGGATCTCCCCAACTCAAGGATCAAACCCGCATCTCCTGTTCTCCCGTATTGCAGGCAGATTCTTTTGGGGCTTCCCTGATAGCTCAGCTGCTAAAATATCCTTCTGCAACGGACACCCGAGTTCCATTTCTGGGTTGGGAAGACCTGCTGGAGAAGGGAAAGGCTACCCACTCCAGTGTTCTGGTCTGGAGAATTCCATGGATTGTATAGTCCATGGGCTCCCAAAGAGTCGGGCATGATTGAGCAAATTTCACTTTGAATTTCTTTACTGCTGAACCATCAGAGAAGCCCTCAGTGTAATTTAGTAGTGTTTAAATGTGTAAATTTCCTTGGTTTTGATTCAAATTCACCACGCAGTTTCATGATTTTGATCATGATAAGTAAACACCTCTTCACCTCAAATTCCTCATCTGTAAATGAGTTAATAATACTGCTCACATCATAAGGTGGTTGTAAGGAGGAAATAAACCAGAGAGTCTGAAAACACTTAGAACAGTGCTTGGCACATATGTGTTTTTTAATATGGTTTGTGTTGTTTTTATTGTTTTCAAATACTCAGGGCATCTGGGATACATTAACTATAAAACCTGTGTTAAGATTTACAGCTATATAATCAGAAGAACCAGTGAAATTGTTATTGATGAGAGAGCAAATTCCTTGTCCCCTAATGGGACACATAGTAGGAAGCTCTACATTTCATCTGTCAGCTGCCCTATGTCCCTTAAAAACTGGAAAAAAATGTATTTTGTTGAAGGCTTTGTTATCCAAAATAGATATTATAAAATAGTCTTTCCTATCATACCCTATGAATATGAATTTCTTGCTTCATGTTTCTTCACTTGCTAATTAAGGAGAAAGCATATTTTGACCAGATATTAAAGTGCTGAATCTAAGACCCTGAGCCATTTAAACCTAAATTCTGACCCCTTAATAGCAAAGGCTCTGCTGCTACCTTTGTCTAAGGATCTCTGCAAGTTCTAGATATGTGGCAATTATGTTGATTAGCTTAAAGAAGTGTTACTGAGATCATGATGTCATCTCAAGGGTAATGGATGCTTGAGGGTTGTTGAATATTTAATTTGTCAGAAGAGGTCAAAGGAAAGAGATGTTATGCTACTTTTCAAATATTTTAAGAGAGAGAAAATGAGAAGCACAAACAAACCCAACAAACCCATGAAAATATCTGATGTAAATCTCCAAATACAAAATCTCAATTTGAATGAACAATGATATTATGTTTTAAAAGAATACATCTATGGAGTGATTAAATCTCTTTCATTATTTTTTAGCAACTTCAGAATTTATGTTAATAAATCTTCCATGTGTTCTGCTTTTGTGTGCTTAACAGTTAGCCTTGTATTCACTATTGTTTTAAAATAGGATGGTGATTATTGTAAATATAATACTAAAAGAAAATCTATAATACATGTAATAGAAACACTATCATAGTTGTTGATACATAAACAACTAAGAGTAATTATTAAGGAATTTTGTGTTTTCAAAGAGGTGGTTTCTTAGTGACTGCTCTTTTAGGTAATACTGCTTATTTTTGAAGTGATAGATATTGAGATTTTTATCTTAAATAACAGCAGGCCTCATCACATCCTTGGAACTAGTATCAAGTAAATTTTTTAATGGCAAAAAACCCCACATTGTTACTATTTCAATCTTGAAATATAATAAAACTTTCTTAGTATTTAGTTTATTTTTTCCCTTTGGCTAGTATTTTTAAAACACTTCCAATATGATGGAAATGCTGCCAGGATACAAAATGACTAAAAAAGGAATTGGTGAGCTGGCCACTTGTAACTCTAAATGTATTGCTTTTCAAGAGTTACTCGGGCTTAGATTGTAATCAAAATTTTTAATCTAACACATTGCATTTGATTTAAAGTCTTGTTCAAAGTGATTACTAGAATCTTCCTCTGTACCTGATTGAAGGATGAATGATACATAACTTCCACATTTATCTCATATTAAAATAAATAGTTGTTACTTACAAAACAGACACACAGGCTTAGAAAAGAACTTAAGACCCTCATTGCCGGGGGCGGGGGGAGGATGAGAGAAAGGGATTGCTGTTGTTGTTCAGCCCCTTAGTCGTATCCGACTCTTTGCTACCCCATGGACTGCAGCACGCCAGGCCTCCCTGTCCATCACCATCACTCCTGAAGTTTACTCAAACTCATGTCCGTTGAGTCAATGATGCCATCCAACCATCTCATCCTCTGTTGCCCCCTTCTCCTCTTGCCCTCAGTCTTTTCCAGCGTCAGGGTCTTTTCCAGTGAGTTTCCTGTTCGCATCAGATGGCCAAGGTACTGGAGCTTCAGCTTCAGCATCAATCCTTCCAATGAATGTTCAAAGTTGATTTCCTTTAGGATTGACAGATTTGAGCTTGCTGTCCAAGAGACACTCAACACCTCAATCCAAAAGCAACAGTTCTTTGGCTCTCAGCCTTCTTTATGATCCAAATCTCACATCTGTCCATCACTGCTGTATTTAAAATGGATAACCAACATGAATCTACTCTATAGCACACGGAACTCTGTTCAACGTTATATGTGGGCCTGGATGGGAGGGGAGTTTCGGGGAGAATTGACACATGTATGTGTATGGTTGAATTGCTCTACTGTGCACCTGAAACTGTTACAACACTGTTAATTGGCTATACCACAATACAAGATGAAAAGTTTTTTAAATAAAGAAAAAAAATAAGGAATTGTTATCCCAAGATTCATGGAACTTTAAGCATCCATGGATAATGGCTTTGGACTACAAATAATAAATCTGGATTTATTGCATATTTGTGGGTGTGTGGATGTGTGCAATTTTGGGAGGAGAGGGCCCATAGCATTAACCAAGTTAAAAAAAAGTATAGCATTACTGTAAATTTTTAACATATAAAAGTAACTGATTGGAGAAAAACTCAAATAATAAAAGCCTACTATAAGAATAGTCCCTAACTATACCTAGTACACAGCACTTGAACATTTAGGATATTATTATTTATTCTATGTATACATTGACTCCTACTTCATAACATGGCATAGTTGGCAATGAATTTTTTGCAATTAAATTTTATTTTTAAATATATTTACTCAGTACATGATAATGTACAGAGAATGAGAATGAGGTGTCATCTATAGAGGGAGAATCACCCTAGTCATCTATAGAGGGAGAATCACTATTTACAGATCCTTGTGTATCCTTCTGGATGGATGAATAGATAAATGAACAAACAGAAAAATAAATTCTCTTTTCTCTGTCTCTCTCACATTAAAGCTATAGCATATTCTATACAAAATTTTGTGCCTTGTTTTTTTTTAATTTAAAAATATTCTTTAAATTTAGTCCACATCAGTAACTATATAACTACCTCATTCTTTTCACATCTACAAGTAATCCATTGTACGGATGAACCAGGATTTATTTAGCCTGTCCTCTGTTAACAGACATTTAGATTGCTGTCAATCATTTGCTACTATAACTCTGATGCAATAAATTCTTTTGAAAGTGGTAAACTTTTATAGGTTCAATGCCTAGAAGTGGAATTACTGGCTTAACAGGTGTATAGGTTTAATTTTCATATATTAGGTGAATTATCCTCCATAAAAATGTTAGCAAATTTTCTGCCATAGACAACACTAATTTACACTTCCACCAACAATTAATGAGTGAGATAAATGCAAACTTTTGAGAACTCAGCACCATTCAGTTTGATTTTGTCAACCAAGTCCAGTAACTTGACTATACAGTCTTCTTGTTTAACTTATTGATATAATTCAGGAACAGCAGCTGGGGGCTTCTTATTTCAGATCTCTACAATTCTCTTCAAATGCCTCTTCTTATAGAAAAACACAGTGATTGCTTTGCCAAATAATTCAGTTGAAATCTTATGATTTTTGTGTAAAATACAACCCAAATTCTTGGCCTCATAGTTCCATTACTATTTTATTCAATTAATTAACATAGAAATGTCCATTAGTATTACCTCTGTGTTTATTTAAACTATAAGAAAGATCCACATACTTTTTTAAAAGATTGTGTCAAACATACCTAAAGGGTAAACTAAAAAATACCTGAAACAAACAAGAACAGAATTGTGTATGAGAATAATAAAATATTCAAAGGGCAGTTATTATTGCTTCTGTGTGTCCTTTTCTTGCCTATAAATGAAAATACTGAACTGCTTCAAGAAATCTTCTGTTTTTGGAGCATTTCAACCCTGGTAGTAAACAGGAAGCACTAAAAATGCTCATGAAAACTGTGTTTCACAAATTAACGAGAATTCACACATGGTTAAATAAGTAACCTAACATGCCTAAGCAAATATTTTATGCTGTTTCTCATTACTCAACTTTCCAAACAAATCCATAGAAGTAGTTTGTTATCGTCCATTTAAATTATACCCTCAAATTTAATCAAATCTTTTCTTTAGGGCAAAATAGTCCAATATGTGTGGATGTTGATGTGAATGGTGCTGAAGGAATGGGGCAGACGGTTAAAGTACGACTCAGACTGTTAATGAGTGTCTTTACACATAGCTATTCCATGACAAGTTGATAGATGTTTGGTTCCACTGTCCTCCATAAACCATGGGAGATGGTGCAGACTGTAGATTCTGAGTTCAAATCTTAGACCTTTGCAATCTGCATGTACCAAACAAATGCCTTCACAATATAAAAGAAATAGGTCTCTTTTGATAAGATTGCATAATTCCAAGATCAGCATCCATCTGTGTATATATTTTTTTCTTTTAGCTTATGTTAATGGCTTTATTTGGCAACTTAATGTTTTCCTTTTCCTCCTAACAGCAGGTGAAAGAACTCATAAATCTGCCATGAACAGTTGCCAATGAATATTCATATCTGGAATGTCTGATTGCAGCAGTTTGACATTTTTATTCAATTTCCATCAAGAAAAAGAAACGCTTTGTTTCTTAAATCTAAATACACTCTAATTGGCTTCAGCACATTATACCACTGGTTAAATTATTATAATTGTCCATATCAAACAATTAGTTTATAAAATAAGAATATTTGTTATGATCTAGAAAAGCAATGTAACTAAGAAAAATCTCACAAACTCACTGAAAACAATATATGTTTTTGCTTTATTAGATAATTTACTTTAAAATGTTATCCACAGCGAGTAGCTTCATTTTCTGTCCTAATATATCATCCACGGTGTGTGCGTGCTAAGTCGCTTTAGTCATGTCCATTTCTTTGTGACACTATAGACTGTAACCCGCCAGGCTCCTCTATCCATTGGATTCTCCAGGCAAGGATACTAGAGTGACTCCCTATACCCTGCTCCAGGGCATCTTCCCAATGCAGGGATCAAACCCACGTCTCCTATGACTCCTGCATTGCTGTGGATTCTTTACTGCTGAGCTACCAGGGAAGACCATTGTCTACGTTATATGCTGATACTCCTTGCTGAATGAGTTGATAGTCTCTGGTGAAATGAATCCCATGAACAGACAACATGAGCTTAATGGAATATGTAGTCTACGGATCATTATTATATGAACAAGAAGACTTGGTTCAACCAGAGGTGACTCAGGATTGGTACAATTTTGGTGGATATTTGTCATTATCTACAAAGGTGGCCTTAGTGGTAAAGAATATACCTGCCAACGCAGGAGATATAAGAGATGTGGGTTCAATCCCTGGGTCAGGGAAGATCCCCTGGAGGAGGGCATGGCAACCCACTCTGGTATTCTTGCCTGGAGAATCCCATGGACAGAGGAGCCTGGCAGGCTACAGTCCATGGGGTTGTGCAGAGTTGGGCATGACTGAAGTGACTTAGCATCCACACAACCCAAAAATCAAGACATTATAGCAGCAAAATTAATTTTTTGATTAACTAAAATCTGTCTTTAGATTGTTCTGCCTTTAGGTTGACCCTTTACTACATTACAATCCTTCTTAAGAAATATAGGAATAATTTGGAAAGCTTACCAAGCTATAGATTTCTGGGCCATAGTCCAGATTATTCTTAATTGGTATATCTGTGTTATGCCCCAATGATTTTTATTTCTAACAAGTTCCTAAGTAGTGATGAGGCTATTCTGTCACACTATATGTAAATATTTTATAGTGTTGACTATCTTTGGTCTTCTATAAAATATACACAGATCTTCCAGAAAAACAAACATAGAGCAGCAAATCATTCAGAAGCCTGTAATGGCAGGCAAAGAGCAGAAATTATGTGCAGGGAGGAGGGTTTGGAACAGCATATACATTGAGTAGTCCAACACAGCAAGTGTTCTTTCTAATGCCTGTTCTGTATCGTATACTTGCCTATGGTGTATTTATACGTAAGGAGTTAGGAACTAAGTAAGAATTTAGTTTTTTAATCCTCTTATGAAGTAGAGTCTACATTTCCCACTTTTTATTGAAAAATGAACTATAATGTGACAGTATAATAATGTACCCCTAATCTTAATTATTTGTAAATAAAATGCTGGAGAAAACTATCTAAAAGATTAGAAAGCCATGGGAATTAGAGGACATTTCCTCAATTTGTTATTGAACTCAAAGGGTTTGTTTTTATTTGCAGTTTATGAAATGCCGATCTCTGATTTTATCAAGTAGGCACATATTTTCTTCAAATACTTTTTATTTTAAACATCATCATCAAAAACAATTTTATTGGACTATAGGGTTTCAGCACTGATGGTAAAGGAAGTGTGTGGTGGTGGTAGCTGTTTTTAAGCAGTAACTGTTTTCTCAAGACTTTATGAGACCTAAACTCCCTATTTTGTTTTTTCTACTTCACTCTCATTCTCTTCCAAACGTTTTCAACTTTGCTGCCAGGCATCTTTCTAAAACACAAATATGATCTTGCAACTCATCATCTTAATTAAAATCTTTCAACAGCTTCACATTGCTTTCAGCATAAAATGAGCATTTCTTAGGTTTGCATACGAGGCCCTTTATAATCTGACCCTAGCCTACCTGTTGACCCTAGCCTACCTGTTTAGTTCTATAGCTAAATATTTTAATCCTGTCATTAAAAACAACTTAGGAGTCTTTAAATATGCTATGTGTTCTTAAGCCACTTAACCCATGCCTAAAATATCTTTATTCCGTATCTTTTACACCTTATTCTTTGTCTTTTAAGACTCACCTCACTTTTCCACTTCTTTTGAAATGTTCCTTTGTGGTCCGTTTTAGGAGCGTTTTCTCAAAATTCCCATACTTTTGGCATACCACTTAGATACTTCTAATATAGACTAGGGACACTATGCATTTGCCTAACTGTAAGTCTTAAACTCTTGGAAAATACTAACTGTTCCATCTATATTTATATCATGGAACCAACATATAACAGCAACTCATAAAGTCTGATGCTGAAGCTCTAATACTTTGGCCACCTGATGTAAAGCACCACCTCATTGGAAAAGACCCTGATGCGGGGAAAGATTGAAGGCAAAATGAGCAGAAGACAGCAGAGGATGAGAGAATTTGATAGCATCATGAACTCAAAATACATGAATTTGAGCAGATTCTGGGTGGATTACATGGTAAAAGCATCTACCTACAATGTGGGAGACCTGGGTTCAGATCTCTGGGTTGGGAAGATCCTCTGGAGAAGGAAATGGCAACCCACTCCAGTACTCTTGCTGGAAAATCCCATGGATGATGGAGCTTGGTAGGCTATAGTCCATGGGGTAGCAAAGAGTTGGACACAACTGAGTGACTTCACTGTCACTGGGAGATAGAGAAGTACAGAGGAGCCTGGCATGCTGCAGCCCATGAGATCACAAAGAGCCAGACATGACTTTGTGACTGAACAACAGCAACAGTAAATAGCTTTATTTATTTATTTTTTTTTTTACTAATCATATCATGAGTAATGAGAAGTCAGATTTTATATCTAAAGCAAAATCGTAGAGGACATACTAAGCCAGACAGAGAAGTTTTAATTTTAACATAATTAGTAGAGAACTAGGATCACATTTTGAATTGGAAAGTGACACAATGCAAACAGTGATTTAGGAAAACTAAGAGAATGTATTTATGCTGTTACAACAGTTGAGATGTGGGATGAGGATAGATACATTTTTGTGATATTAATGCTGGTGAAGCAGTAAGAGATTTGTTTTATGCAGAGCTTGATAAACCCAGGATTTCTGTCCTCGATGATAAAAAGTATGACAGAAATACTTTGGAAATAGAGTGCTAAGAAGGAGAGCTATTATCTCATGGAGGATGCTGGAGTTTGGAGAAATCATGTTTACGTAGAGGTCAATGCTGCTGCTGCTGCTGCTACTAAGTCGCTTCAGTCGTGTCCGACTCTGTGCGACCCCATAGACGGCAGCCCACCAGGCTCCCCCATCCCTGGGATTCTCAAGGCAAGAATACTGGAGTGGGTTGCCATTTCCTTCTCCAATGGGAAGTCATAAAAAGCTGGAAGCAATTAAAAGTAAGATTCCATGGTGCAAATGAGATCCTAAGGCCCAAATTCTGAAAATGGGCATCAGGTGGGGGGTCGACACTATGAACCTTGAACATCCTCTTTGTCAGAGAGAGAGCAAAAAGAGAAGCCCAAAAGCCAGGAATTCTGACAGAATAGAAAAGAGATGCTGACCAAAGAATGTGTGATTTTCAAGAGAGGAAATTTCAATATCATCAGCACAGGTATTCCAACCCAAACAGAGTAGCTACAACTGCACCTTCTGATGATTCCTACCTCCCTTGAGCTCTGCTCCCTCCCTCCTAATCAGTTGCTTCTTCCCTTGATGCCTCTTCGCTTATCTCTCTCCACCCTTCGAACTGCCTTCCCGCCTTGCCTATTTCTTTTCATCTCTCCAGAGAGCCCCACGATGGGGGTCCGTGAGGATGTGGTGAGACCACATGCAAAAGCAGAAAGATTTCCCATAACTGAAAAGAAATTTCCCCAGCCACAACCTCCGGCAATATCTTTTTCCCACCCCTCTGGTGGTGGCCACACATCTCTCAATTCTGCTGGCTAGCATATGGCAGTTAACCATTCTCTGTCCAGCAAAGTCATGATCCCCTAGACCACTTCCTTTGTTCAAAATGCTGCTTTGCTGTTTAAAATTAAGTGTGACTCATTGGAACCCCCCAAAAAAAACAGATGTGACTTTTTGCAGTAAGTCCACCTCTAACCGCCACAGAGATACTTGGGCAAGGATGCTGTTCAGCATCTCTTGTTGCTGTTATTATCTTCGATTACAGCTGCTATTTCATGATTCTCAAAGGAATTGCTTTGTGTACTGATTTGTATTATAAAGTGATTTCAGATAAATCTAGGTTGATCCTTGAGCAAGTTTTGGCTCTAAGGGTAATTATCTTTATTTTACAAACGAAGAGATCAAGATTCAGAGAGGCTGCATGATTTGCTCAAAGACAGTGCATAGATGTAGCAGACCTGACCAGGGCTGGACTATTCCCATTACAACAAATGCTGACTTTCAGTTTATTCATATTTCTCTTGATAATGATAAATTCATGAAATATATTTTTTCCTCAAAGCCTTTTATTTAAGTTTTTCATAAAAAAGTATACTGCTTCAGTAGGACCATTTTTCAAACAAGAAAATTGAGATATCTTAATTTTAAAGAAGATGAGTTTGGCCAATGATTTTGTGGCAGAGCTAATATTAGCACCCTAGCTTTTAAATAATTATCCTCATGCTATCTTATGATGGACACTGTCCTCTGGGTCCTTTTGGGTTTTGTTTCTTTTCTTTCTGCTTCTGTTAGGTTCATACCATTTCTGTCCTTTATCAAGCCCATCTTTGCATGAAATGTTCCCTTGGTATCTCTAATTTTCTTGAAGAGATCTCTAGTCTTCCCCATTCTGTTCTTTTCCTCTATTTCTTTGCATTGATCGCTGAAGAAGGCTTTCTTATCTCTTCTTGCTATTCTTTGGAACTCTGCATTCAGATGCTTATATCTTTCCTTTTCTCCTTTGCTTTTCATTTCTGTTCTTTTCACAGCTATTTGTGAGGCCTCCCCAGACAGCCATTTTGCTTTTTTGCATTTCTTTTCCATGGGGATGGTCTTGATCCCTGTCTCCTGTACAATGTCACGAACCTCATTCCATAGTTCATCAGGCACTCTATCTAACAGATCTAGGCCCTTAAATCTATTTCTCACTTCCACTGTATAATTCCTTGCTCTTAGAAGATACATATAGCATTACTTTCAAGTTTCCTAAATTTTATACTACAGGTTTTCTGAATTTTATACTGCTGCTGCTGCTGCTGCTAAGTCGCTTCAGTCATGTCTGACTCTGTGCAACCCCATAGATGGCAGCCCACCAGGCTCTGCCGTCCTTGGGATTCTCCAGGCAATTTTTATGCTACCTTCTACTAAACCATGAGGACATTGACATCCATGTACTCCAAGCTAATCCATGACCTACTGATGGCATTCCATATTTTCTTGCAACTCACCCATTAGCTTTTCATTTTCCTTCTGCATTTTTTAACAGTCCACCTATGGAGCTCTTCACTACACAGGATAAATCACAGTTGTCTCTTCTGTCTAAGGGCCAAAAAAAGGAAAAAATCCCTTTGTCATTAGTTTCTTCTCAGACTCTCACATTTAATACACAGACGAATAATATGCCCTTTCTCTCCATTTTCTCATCTGCCCTTCACTTCTTAAAAACTGCAGTTATTGTGTGTGTGTGTGTGTGTGTGTGTGTGTGTGTATGTGTTGAGAGAAGGTATAGACTCTCTTTTCAGCCTACAGCATCCATATCAAACTATGACTCACCATTTTACTAAGGGAGTCTCCACTAAGTCACTGGTGACGTCCAATATTTCTAATCAATTGACTCTACTGGGCCCTCTTCCCTGACATCTCTTAACATTCAGTTCAGTTCAGTCGCTCAGTCATGTCCGACTCTTTGTGACCCCATGAATCACAGCACGCCAGGCCTCCCTGTCCATCACCAACTCCCGGAGTTCACTCAAACTCAGGTCCATCGAGTCAGTGATGCCATCCAACCATCTCATCCTCTGTCGTCCCCTTCTCTTCCTGCCCCCAATCCCTCCCAGCATCAGAGTCTTTTCCAATGAATCAACTCTTTGCATGAGGTGGCCAAAGTATTGGAGTTTCAGCTTTAGCATCAGTCCTTCCAAATAGCCAATAATGCCATCATTTTGAAACCCTCAGCCTTTCTCTGCCATGATGCCATCCTGAGTTTTTAATAACCCTTTGCATTTCTCCATCTATTTTGAGGAAGTAGGATTGAATAATAAAGAATAAAGGCACTGGAGCCAGATCACAGGACAAAACCACCAAGAGTGTAATAGTATGTGAACTTATTTAACTTCTTTATGCCAGTTTCCTTCATTTTTTAATTATTTATATTGAGGTACAATTGACATATATCATTATATTATGTTTAGGCTTACAACGTAATGATTCAGTATACTGTGAAATGATCACTGCAATAGGTGTAGTTAACATCCACCATTCAGTTCAGTTTAGTCTCTCAGTCGTGTCCGACTCTTTGAGACCCCATGAATTGCAGCACGCCAGGCCTCCCTGTCCATCACCATCTCCCAGAGTTCACTCAGACTCACGTCCATCGAGTCCGTGATGCCATCCAGCCATCTCATCCTCTGTCGTCCCCTTCTCCTCCTGCCCCCAATCTCTCCCAGCATCAGAGTCTTTTCCAATGAGTCAACTCTTCTCATGAGGTAGCCAAAGTACTGGAGCTTCCACCATACCTAGTTACAAATCAACTTTTTCTCTTGGCATGAGGACTTTTGATTTACTCACCTTTTTGAATTTATTTTTATTTGGAGTATAATTCATTTACAATGCTGTGTTAGTTTCTGCTCTATGACAGTGTGACTCAGTTGTAAGTATACATATATCCCTTCCCTCTTGAGCCTCCCTGACTCCCTCCCAACACACTAGATCATCACAGAGCACAGAGCTGGCCTCCCTGTGCTTTATAGCAGCCTCTCACTAGCTATCTGTGCTACGCATGGCAGTTTATATGTATGTCAATGTATTCTCTCAGTTTGTCCTCTCCTTCCTCATTGTGTCCGCAAGGGCCAATTTCCTTTAAAATAGGTATAGTAATAGTACCTATCTTGTGAGTTCCACAGTACCTTAGAGGATTGCTTTGAGAATTAAAATTGTTAATACAGGAAAAATATGATGACGATGGCTGACACATAATAGTTGCTTAGTGAATTATTGTGTTACTGCTAACTGCTACCACCCACCACCACCATTACACTCCTATCACTCCTCTTCCTCCGTCTCTTTTCTTTCACTAACAGTCTAGGTATTGATGCTCCATATAGTGCTTTTCTCAGATCTCTTATCCTCCCCTGAGTGCTCTGGAAGGCCCATCAGATCTGTCAAGTATTCACTTCATCACATATATTTTTATGCCTCTCAAATCATGCTAACATGAATTCCAGGACAATATACTTAAACACCTCAGTTCAGTTCAGTTCAGTTCAGTCACTCAGTCTTGTCCAACTCTTTGTGACCCTGTGGACTGCAGGACGCCAGGTTTCCCTGTCCTTCACCAACTCCTGCAACTTGCTCAAACTCATGTTCATCAAGTTGGTGACGCCATGCAACCATCTCCTTTTTGGTCATCCCTTTCTCTTCCAGGGTTTTCCAATGAGTCAGCTCTTTGCAGCAGGTGGCCAAAGTACTGGAGTTTCAACTTCAGCATCAGTCCTTCCAGTGAATATTCAGGGCTGATTTCCTTTAGGATGGACTGGTTTGATCTCATTTCAGTCCAAGGGGCTCTCAAGAGTCTTATCCAACACCACAGTTCAAGAGCATCAGTACTTTGATGCTCAGCTTTTTTTATGGTCCATACATACATGACTACTGGAAAAACCATAGCTTAGACTAGACCAACTTCTATCGGCAAAGTAATGTCTCTGCTTTTTAGTATGCTGTCTAGCTTGGTCGTGACTTTTCTTCCAAGGAGCGTGTCTTTTAATTTCATAGCTGCAGTCACTGCCTACAGGGATTTTGGAGCCCAAGAAAATAAAGTCTGTCACTGTTTCCATTGTTTCCCCATCAATTTTCATGAAGTGATGGGACCAGATGCCATGATGTTAGTTTTCTGAATGTTCAGCTTTAAGTCAGCCTTTTCACTTTCCTCTTTCAGTCTCAAGAGGCTCTTTAGTGCTTCTTTGCTTCCTGCCATAGGGTGATGTCATCTGCATATCTGACATTACTGATATTTCTCCTGGCAATCTTGTGCTTCATCCTGGCAATCTCCTGGCAATTCCAGCTTGTGCTTCATCCAGCTCAGCATTTTGTATAATGTACTCTGCATAAACGTAAATAAGCAGGGTGACAATATGCAGCCTTTAGGTACTCCTTTCCTAATTTGGAACCAGTCCATTGTTCCATATCCAGTTCTAACAGTTTCTCCTTGACTTGCATACAGGTTTCTCAGGAGGCAGGTAAGGGAGTCCAGTATTCCCATCTTTTTATGATGTTTCCACAGTTTGTTGTTAAATCCACGGAGTCAAAGGCTTTGGCATAGTCAATAAAGAAGAAATAGCATTTTTTCTGGAATTCTCTTGCTTTTTCTATAATGCAACAGCTGTTGGCAATTTGATCTCTGGTTCCTCTGCCTTTTCTAAATCCAGCTTGAACATTTGGAATATCTCAGTTCACATACTGTTAAAACCTAACTTGGAGAATTTTGAGCATTACTTTGCTAGCATGTGAGATGTGTGCAATTGTGTGGTAGTTTGAACCTTCTTTATCATTGCCCTTCTTTGGGATTGGAATGAAAACTGACCTTTTTCAGTCCTGTGGCCACTGCTGAGTTTTCCAAATTTACTGGCATATTGAGTGCCAGCAAATTTGGCACTTACCTAATTTAACTACCTTACCTCAGTTAACTACCTACTGGAAAACTTTTTTTGATGTCCCTCTGGTATTTTAAAATCAAAAATTTTAAATATATCAGTATCTTCTCTCAATACATGATTTTTCATTGACTTATTAAATTAGTAAACTTCCAAACCAGAAATTTCAACTTACTTTTTCCCTTCCTTCCACCTCTGATTCCCGTGTCATTAGAACAAGCCTTTATTACATGTAACAGAGACTTCAAGTAGGAATGGCTTAAATATGATCATTTATTTTGTTTTATTTACATCCCCAGACAGTCAGGCTCTTGTGATTCACTGCTCTTCATATATAGAATTCTAGCAATCATGCCTGTAGTTCTAGCTGCAGTTAAAAGGAAGATTTTTTTTTTTAAAGAAGCATACCCTTTAACTTATAGGTAGGAATTGTTCCTTAAAGCTACTATACAATATAGCATCCCATAACCCAGGACTTAGTCACATAGTTACTCTCTTTGTAACTATGAGACTAGGAAATGATGTCTAGGACTAGGAAAGGGACACAAAGAGACTAGGAAATGATGTCTTTATTCTGAATGGCCTTGTTATCATCTAAATTTCAATACAGAAATAGATGTTAATACTTTCATTTTTTAATTTTAAGCTTTATAAGGAGGTATAGTTGAGAGATAAAATGATAAGAAATTTAAAGTGCATACATATCATAATAATATTTATAGACCATGAAAGGATTCCTCTTAAATGAGATGATCGACTAAATGGTTGATTAACAAATGAATCGCCTCACGTTTTTTGGTGATTTGATGAGTGCTCTCTAGTATCTATTATTTTATAAATTAGAATCCAACAGTTTCCTGTCATTTGCTTTTTTGCTATCATCATTGCCACTGCCCTAGTTTAATGTCATTAATACAAAAAAAGCTAATGCTATGAATATTAGTCTTCACATTGATGATCAAATCAGTTTTCTAGAACATAAATCTAGAACATAAATTTAACTCTTCACCTCAAAATTTTTCCTTGACTGCCCCAAACTATAACATCTGCATTTTTTTGTTGTTGTTAAAATGGGCAAACATTGCTCTTTGTAAAGCAAATCAACTGAATTATATAACGTTAGTTCCCAAAAGTCTTTTACCTTGTCCTCCAGTCACATCAAATTATTTTCAGTCTCTTAAATTTGCTGTTAATTTACTTGTCTTTGTGGATTTGTATATGATGTTCTTTTCCATGAAATATTTTCTCTTTTTTTGATCTTTTGAATATCTATATGTCCTTCAAGGCCCAACTCAGATATAGTTTTCTTATTAATGTTTTAAATCAGAATGAGTTTTCTACTTGAAACTCCTATAGATCTTTATTTTGAATAGTTCTACACATTCTAGTGTAGAACTTATTCTTTGTCTTATAAGTATAATTTTATATATCTGTTTTCCCACTTCAGCTGTAAATGCCATGGGACATAAGTTTATCTGCTATCCTAGTACAATATTTCAGGTACTCAATAAAGGTTTCATGAGTTGCTAAATATATGAAATTAAACATGTTAGCATATACAATAATTATACAAGAATGTATGTCAGGACTGTAGGCACTGAGAGAGGGCATCAGAGGGCAGACAGACTGAAACAACAATCACAGAAAACAAGTCAATCTGATCACGTGGACCACAGCTTTGTCTAACTCAGTGAAACTAAGCCATACCGTGTGGGGCCACCCAACATGGACAGATCATGGTGGAGAGGTCTGACAGAATGTGGTCCACTGGAGAAAGGAATGGCAAATCACTTTAGTATTCTTGCCTTGAGAACCCCATTCAGCATGAAAAGGCAAAAAGATAGGACAGTGAAAGATGAACTCCCCAGGTTGGTTGGTGCCCAATATGCTACTGGAGATCACTGGAGAAATAACTCCAGAGAGAAGGAAGAGATGGAGCCAAAGCAAAAACAACACCCAGTTTTGGATGTGACTGGTGACAGAAGCAAGGTCCAATGCTGTAAAGAGCAATATTGCATAGGAACCTGGAATGTTAGGTCCATGAATCAAGGCAACTTGGAAGTGATCAAACAGGAGATGGCAAGAGTGAACGTCGACATTTTAGGAATCAGCAAACTAAAATGGACTGCAATTTAACTCATATGACCATTATATCTATTACTGTGGGCAGGAATCCCTTAGAAGAAATGGAGTACCATCATAGTCAACAAAAGAGTCCGAAATGCAGTACTTGGATGCAGTCTCAAAAAAGACAGACTGATCTCTGTTCTTTCCAAGGCAAACCATTCAATATCACAGTAATCCAAATCTATGCCCCAATCAGTAATGCCCAAGAAGTTGAAGTTGAACAATTCTATGAAGACCTACAAGAACTTCTAGAACTAGAAAGACATCTTTTTCATTATTGGGGACTGGAATGCAAAAGTAGGAAGTCAAGAAACACCTGGAGTAACAGGCAAATTTGGCCTTGGAATACAGAATGAAGCAGGGCAAAGGCTAATAGAATTTTGCCAAGAGAACACACTGGTCCTGGCAAATACCCTCTTCCAACAACACAAGAGAAGACTCTACACATGGAAATCACCAGATGGCCAACACAAAAATCAGATTGATTATATTCATTTCAGCCAAAGATGGGGAAGCTCTATACAGTCAACAAAAACAAGACATGGAGCTGACTGTGGCTCAGATCATGAGCTCCTTATTGGCAAATTCAGACATAAATTGTAGAAAGTGGGGAAAACCACTAGACCATTCAAGTATGATCTAAATCAAATCCCTTACGATTATACACTGGAAGAGAGAAATAGATTTAAGAGACTAGATCTGATAGACTGAGTGCCTGATGAACTATGGACAGATGTTTGTGACATTGTACAGGAGACAGGGATCAAGACCTTCTGCAAGAAAAACAAATGCAAAGAGGCAAAATGGTTGTCTGAGGAGGACTTACAAATAGCTGTGAAAAGAAGAGAAGCGAAAAGCAAAGGAAAAAAGGAAAGATATAAGCATCTGTATGCAGAGTTCCAAAGAATAGCAAGTAGAGATAAGAAAGCCTTCCTAGCAATCAATGAAGAGAAAAAGAGGAAAACAATAGAATGGGAAATGCTAGAGATCTCTTCAAGAAAATTAAAGATACCAAGGGAACATTTCATGCAGAGATGAGTTCAAAAAAGGACAGAAATGGTATGGGCCTAACAGAAGCAGAAAATATTAAGAAGAGGTGAAAGAACACACAGAAGAACTGTACAAAAATATCTTCATGACCCAGATAACCATGATGGTGTGATCACTCACCTAGAGCCAGACATCCTGGAATGTGAAGTCAAGTGGGCCTTAGGAAGCATTGCTCTGAACAAAGCTAGTGAAGGTGATGGAATTCCAGTTGAGCTATTTCAAATCCTGAAAGATGATGCTGTGAAAATGCTGCACTCATTATGCCAGCAAACTGGGAAAACTCAGCAGTGGCCACAGGACTGGAAAATGTCAGTTTTCATTCCAATCCCAAAGAAAGGCAATGCCAAAGAATGGTCAAACTACCGCACAATTGCACTCATCTCACATGCTAGTAAAATGCTGCTTAAAATACTCCAAGCCAGGCTTCAGCAATACATGAACTGTGAACTTCCAGATGTTCAAGCTGGATTTAGAAAAGGCAGAGGAACCAGAGATCAAATTGCCAACATCCACTGGATCATCGAAAAAGCAAGAGTTCCAGAAAAACATCTATTTCTGCTTTATTGACTATGCCAAAGCCTTTGATCATGTGGATAACAATAAACTGTGGAAAATTCTGAAAGAGATGGGCATACCAGACCACCTGACCTGCCTCTTGAGAAACCTGTATGCAGGTCAAGAAGCAACACTTAGAACTGGGCATGGAACAACAGACTGGTTCCAAATAGGAAAAGGAGTATGTCAAGGCTGTATATTGTCACCCAGCTTATTTAACTTATATGCAGAGTACATTATGAGAAATGCTGGGCTGGAAGAAGCACAAGCTGGAATCAAGATTGCGGGGAGAAATATCAATAACCTCAGATATGCAGATGACACCACCCTTATGGCAGAAAGTGAAGTCTCTTGATGAAAGTGAAAGATGAGAGTGAAAAAGTTGGCTTAAAGCTCAACATTCAGAAAACTAAGATCACGGCATCTGGTCCCATCACTTCTTGGCAGATAGATGGGGAAACAGTGGCTTACTTTACTTTTTGGGGCTCCAAAATCACTGCAGATGGTGATTGCAGCCATGAAATTAAAGATGCTCCTTGGAAGGAAAATTAGACCAACCTAGACAGCATATTAAAAAGCAGAGACATAACTATGTCAACAAAGGTCTGTCTAGTCAAGGCTATGGTTTTTCCAGTGGTCATGTATGCATGTGAGAGTTGGACTATAAAGAAAGCTAAATGCCGAAGAATTGATGCTTTTGAACTGTGGTGCTGGAGAAGACTCTTGAGAGTCCCTTGGACTGCAAGGAGATTCAATCAGTTAAAGGAGATCAGTCCTGAGTGTTCATTGGACGGACTGATGTTGAAGCTGAAACTCCAGTACTTTGGCTTCCTGATATGAAGAACTGACTCATTTGCAAAGACCTTGATGCTGGGAAAGACTGAAGGTGGGAGAAGGGGATGACAGAGGATGAGATGATTGGATGGCATCACCAACTCGATGGACATGGGTCTGGGTGGACTCTGGGGGTTGAGGATGGACAAGGAGGCCTGTCATGCTGTGGTTCATGGGGTCTCAGGGAGGTGAACACGACTGAGTGACCAAACTGAACTGATCTCAGGCCTGTAATGACAACCATCTCTACTAATCAACATTTCAAGCAATACAAACACTAAACATTATATGTTATTTATATAAATCTGTATTTGAAGAATATGAATTAAATTACGTTTAAATAATTGTCTTTTGTTGATGTTTATCAAGATTTTTGTTCTTTGAATAAAAATAATGCTATGAGACTTAGGGAATTACGCTCTCATGCAATGTAAATTTTGTAGTACAGAAGAGTGCTGTATTTCCAGGTAAGCAAGCATTTCCCAGGAGACAGTATGTTCTCTGGTTCAGTAATTCACTATATGTCATTTTACTGAGTTGTACAAAGTCTTCTTCCAGAGTGTCTCTCTTACTTAATAGTATCTGGGCCATAGATTTTAAAAATTATAAATATTTAAGATATTCTGGGAACTCTATTATTCACCATATGTTTTATTTGATATTTGTATATCTGTGATTTTTTTTCAGTTTATAAATGATTGTTGTGTTTTAATATTGGGAATATATTCCTTGGTTTATATTTTCAGTAAAGTGTTCCTCTCTATATGAAAGAAAGTAGATTGAATAATTTTCCCTTCAATCATTTTGTTCTGGAATATCAGTTAAGGTACCAAATTTCCTTCACCTTATCCTGATGAATAGGAAAATTATTCTGCAGACATCACAGAACTAATCACAAGAATCCCTTAGTCTCTGCATTTCATGTCTCATGATCAGTTTTTTTCCATCCATTACATCTCTACAGTAGAACTGTCAGAAACCCAAGTTGACATCATAGCATTTCTTACTCCCAGTGTGTGCCTTTATTTGGGCGTTCATCAAAACCTTTGTCACTGTACATCCATAAGTACATGCAGGTCTTTAGGTCTGAGGATCAATTTGCCATAAATAAAAAGGAGCAGCTTATCTGTACCTTGATAGCAATTTGTGCTTGGGTTTGAAGTCTGCAGCCAAAAAGTAATGTTTGTTTGTTGCCTAATAATTAGTTAAATAGGTTATCAGCTGATATATATTTGGGAATGTAAGCAATCTTTATAATAAAATAAATATATTATTAGATTAATATAAACATGAATATTCATTTATAATAATATAAACAATCTTTATAATGAAGAACTACTTTCCATCTGAGTTGTTAAAATGACCTAAGAGTAGATGTGTACTAAAATAACTAAAAATGGCAAGTGACCACAACATAGATCTAGTCTTTGCAGTTTTTGAAGGTCAGAACAAAACTTTAATAATGTACAATATAAGTTGTCTAATGAATTTAGCATAGATAAATTGAAAGCACTGTTAGAATGGCAGAGAGTCAGAATTTAAATTATTGAGCAATGGAGCTGTCATTAAAAATATCAAGTATGAAGTTTATTTTCCCTAGGGATATCTTACAGCATATTCTAGTTCCACCTTGTTCTTTTTCTTTTCTTTCTTAATATATCAAAAAAGTATAAGCAAGCATATCACCTACATTGTTGTTTATAATTTTGTTTTCTTTTGCATTATGTTTTGAGTCAAAACTTTTGTATAATACCATAAAAATAAATTACTAGAAAAATAAAAAGACAAAGTTGTACATATTAAAACCACCAATTCTTAAAATGATGATTAGACTCATTGCCTTCTCCAATAGCACCACACATCTGTCAAATTTCTATTAAAGCTTATTCTCAAGTTCTGTACTTAATATGCTGTCAACTGGTAACACGCATTTTGTGGATCAGCACTGGTCCAAGGACCACATTTAAGAAGAACTGCTTTAAACAATCACGATGTGCCAAATTGACTTTGGGCCAGTCTTCCATGTTCTACTGTAGTCTAGGTTATTTAAAAGTGTAGATCATTTCTCCAAGATTATAGAGAGATTTGTTACACTAACTTCACTATTATTCCAGATTACCATATTAAGGTCACTGATATTTTTGTCACGAATATTAATCAACCTGGCCCATAGTAGATACAGAAAAAAATTTTTTTTGATTACAGGTATTGAATGCATTTTAAAAGCTATAAAGAATATCCTGCTATACACACAAAGATGATCTTAAATGGGACTGATCTAATTTATTCCTCTTCAAATGCTATATTACATGAGTTAAGAGGCCTTTTATTCCTGCAGGTAGAATTTTAGGATCAATTATAGCTACCTTGTATTTTAGTAGGTACTTCAGTGTGATTATATTAATTTAAACATAAAAATCAGGCTACTTATGCAAGAGTTGAAGTATGAAAGAGCTTCTCAATGGGCTCCTTATTTTAAGTCTTACCCATCAAATTACAGTGTAATTGCTTTTATTTGATCTTTTCCTATCTAAAAACTGCCTTGGGGGTGCATGTTTCACTCCATTTACTTTGATCAAAGAAAGAGAAGTCCATGAGTTTTTCAAAGAACTTCCAGATTTGAAGTGGCAAAAAATATTCTATTTTTACTACCCCATATGGACAAGTAATTTCTACAGCTTTTTTTAAAAAAAGGAAGAAAAAAAGAAAAGGATGTACATAGTGTTTAACTTTGTGATAAAGTTATTTAATTTCATATTTTGAAGATAAAGCACCACATTTGGGAGAACGTTGCTTATATGTGCCATGATTCTGTTATTATCAATTACATAAAGCTTCTTCCTTAACACTTGCTCTGTTTAAATATTATTTTGTACCTAATTTTTTATTCCAAGATGATGACAGTCATGACGGTGATGATTGCCAAACTTGAATGATATGCCAAAAGGTTGACTTTATTAGTTTACATTAAAAGAAAACTAATCCATTTGGGGACAAAAATGATCGGTTTAATGCTATCCAAGACTCCGAGTTTACAGAAATACTTGTGGTTTTTCCTTGTTAATCATTCAAGTTTCTCTTCTATATCTCTTCTTTCCATTTAATTCTAAAATAGTATTTTAAGTTTTTAAATCTTAAAACACAGCACGTGCTATGAATTTTTCTACTATAAATCTGATATTTTATTTAATTTTAGTATTTCATTTTATTTTTGGCAAGTAAGAAACAAATGAAAAATGAAGATGATTGTTTATACATAATCAGGTTAAATAACAGAAAAGGAAGATAATTTTCACAATCCACACTAGCTGTAAGTAGATGCACCTGCACATCTCCACTGCTACTTCCTAGTGAGCTCGGATTTTCTCAAGGGCCTGATCTTCCTCATTTAATGAACTGTATGTTAATTGTTCAGCCATTTCTAGTGACTTACCAAGGTTAAGTCACTAAGTGACTTGGGATACATAATGTACTGTCTCACAGTCAAATAGGAGCTACATTCTAACTTCAAAGCACGACCACCACTAATTTTTTTAAACAAGGAAAAGAGGGGGGCCCTGGTTTTGTCCAACAGACATTCATTAAGTGTTTATTTGTTGGAGAGTATTAACCTAGCCTAGATTACTGTTATTTTGTAAGACAGGAGGAAATGGTATAAAATGGACTATCGGCTTGACCTCTGTTCTCCAAGGAAGTCTTGTTCAGTGAAAAACTAGTTATTTGGGCTGTCATAAGGCATCCATTTCTTATTTTAGTGAAGAATATAGGTTAATCAGACATTTATACGTAATACAGTCACTTTTCTCACTCTCATGAAACTGGTGCCTACATGCAGAGATCGTCTTTTGAAGACAAGAGCATTTTATGGGAAGTTTATGTACATTGTAGGATGTTGTGCATTCATTTTGTTTATTTTGCTTTCCTTGTGTTTGTTTTAGCTTGGATTTAACAAAAATTTATCCCATAGAAATTGACTTTTAAAGACCATTATTATTGAAGCTCAATTTTGAGGTCATTTATATTCAGTACTGTGGTGTTCAATAATACAGGAAGACAACCAAGAGAGACTTGAGTATCCATTTTCTTTCTTTTAAATAGAAAATATTAGCATCAGTTTCCAATGGAATGCATTAGCAGTTTCATTCTTCCATTTAAACTGCTTCTAAGTAGAAAGGAATTCTATAAATAAGTGCTTACTCAGGAAAAAGCACATGCTCATTCTATCCTGGAAAATGCTTACATTTTATTGGGAAATTTTAACTGATCGTTTGAGAAAAGGAAAAGTAAAAGTCCTGCCAAGAACCCAGCACATTGTTTTTTTTCATAGAGTTTTAGATATCACAACAAGGCTGTCAGTAATATTTGAAGCAATGATCAAAATATCACTATGACCAAACTAGACAGCATTTTAAAAAGCAGAGACATTACTTTGCCAACAAAGTTCCATCTAGTCAAAGCTATAGTTTTTCCAGTAGTCATTTATGGATGTGAGAGTTGGACTATAAAGAGAGCTTTCTATCTTTAAGGTAGGACAAATTACTCTGGTAAGTTTCTGATAACATTATATGAAAATATATATATCAGACAGTTATCAGATGACATTCAAATTTGCTTCTATTGTTTAAATCATTACATAAATTGAATATAAAAATCTCAGCTAAAAATTTTAATAAGAAATCTCTAGCACCAGATTCTGCTTTACAACAATAAATGGTGCAATATAGGAATAAAAGGAAAGTATCCAAAAAGCCTTTAAATATCATATCATGATTATGAAGCATCTAAAATCACTCTTTGCCTTCTCAGCACAGAGAAGAACTTCAGAAGAATAGTATACATCACGCTAATGTGTATTTCCTCTCTTAGATGTATCACTAAACAGTATTCAGTTCAGTTCAGTTCAGTCGCTCAGTTGTGTCCGACTCTTTGCGACCCCATGAATCGCAGCACGCCAGGCCTCCCTGTCCATCACCATCTCCCGGAGTTCACTCAGACTCACGTGGAATAATTATCTCTTTCAGTAATATAATACCTTTGTGAAAACTTTCCATTTTAGCCAGAGTATTTTCATTCAGAATAGTTAAATAGATAGATACATCTCAAAAGGAGTCAAAGAGATCATAATATTTAATAACCACTTATTCTGTGCAAGGGTTTTTTTTTGTTTTTTTTTTTTTTTTACTTCCTTGGTGCCTTATTTCTTAACTCATTTAATCCTCTCCAAGCCCTTGTTGTTGTTGTTCAGTCACAGTCATGTCTGACTGCTTGTATCTGCCTGAACTATAGCATACCAAGCTTCCCTGTCCTTCACTGAGTTTGCTCAAACTCATGTCCACTGAGTCAGTGATGGCATCCAACCATCTCATCCTCAGTCATCCCCTCCTCCTCCTCCTGCCTTCAGTCTTTCCCAGCATCAGTGTCTTTTCCAATGAGTCTTGTTTTTGTATCAGGTGGCCAAAGTATTGGAGCTTCAGCATCTTTCCTTCCAATGAATATTCAGGGTCAATTTCCTTTAGAATAAACTAGTTTGATCTCCTTGCAGCCCAATGGACTCTCAAGATTTTTCTTCAGCACCACAGCATAATTCTGTTTTTATAGATAAAGAACTGAGGCACAGAGGGCTCATATACCTTATTGAAAGTGACATAAGTGATAGAATGAGGAATCAAAACCAGCTGCTCAACCACTGTGTACACTTTCTGTTATTGAAGACACGGATCTGAACAGTTTTTTTTTTTCAACAATGAATCTTTATAGCATTTGGGAAATATTTTGTGTGACCAGTAGATACTGGCCTTTCTTAACATCATGAATTTTATTGTTGAAATTGAGAATATCAGAGTTGAAATAATCCATAAAAATATCTATGCCTTTGCCCTCATTCATATTGAAAAAAAAGAGTCCCTCTGGAATCAAATTTGTCACTTGCTATTTATATCTACTGCCCATACGCTGGGAGTAAAGAGGGGCAATGAAATGTTAGTGGATTGATTTCAGTTTGATAGGTTTTAATTTAGAGGTGTCCTTTAACAATTTTTATTCAGTACCTTTCTTTCAGTCTTCACGCTTAATGCCCAATAATTATGATACACTTAAGATTTTCTCCCAACTTATTAAACTCTCAGAGGCATTAAAAATCCCTCAAATATCACACAACCTACCTAGTCTCCTAGGACCTGTTGAGTTAGGGCAAACCTATAAAGAGCTTCAGTCTCCCACTTTGATTAGGATTTTGGTCTCCTGATCCCCAGACTGGAGAAATGTTGTCTGATAGCCCACACATCCCCAAGCAATATGGGTTTCTGCTAAAATTTGCAAGCGCCAGCAGCTTTGGCAATCCTATGAGCTGAACAAATATTTGGCTTCTTATAACATTCCTGGAAACAAAGAGGTGAGTTTAGCCTTCTAGTATAGAGATAGGGACAAAAATAGTCCTACCTATGTTATCTATTTTTTAAAAAATCTACTTGTTTAATATTTTATTATATTTTATTTTATTTTTTTTGTTTCATCCTTATTTTATTATTCTTTTTTTTAATTTTTAAAAATCTACTTGTTTAAAACATTTTAGAGACATTTACAGAGACGTGTGTTGAAAACCTATCTAATATGCATATGCAGGAGAATATTTAGCAAGAAAAAAGAATTTAAGGGTATTTCTGATGGTTGTGACAGGTACTAATACATACAATTATGGGGAAAAAGATACCAGTTTTCAATGGACACAAAATGGGACGTTAAATGATGTTTTAATTTACTGAAATTCTTTGGAACTGAGCAAATGCAAGGAGTTTGTGCAAGTTAAGCTGTGAGTAGTATTTGAAATAATGTCACTGAATTAAGAGCACATACTCCTTTCCCATTCTCGTTTAGACAGAAATGTCTCTAGGTTTAAAATATGATATGCAATAGGAGATAAAACTGTTTCTATACCCAGCAAGACACAGTATAGAAATAAAAAGACAAAGATTATTAAGGATTATTTAATAATCCTTAAATATCATATCATTCATTACTATTATGAAAAAAATCTAAAATCATGCATTGATTTTTGCAACAGAGTAGCAAGAATTCCAAAAGATTTTGTCAAAAGAATAAAACATACTTGCTAATATCAATTTTTTTATTTGGTGCATCACTGAATAATATTATTTTCCATATCAGTAATACTACAACCAAATAGCAATGGCAATAATGTGCAAATGACTAACTCCTTTGTATATGTCACCCCACAAGTTGATTTTTAACCTTACAGTTATTCACATATCTGGCTTTCATCAGAATCATCTGGGAGCATGTTTTAAATGATAAATTCACAGCCCACATCCAGAGTCCGGTACAATAGACATGATATGGACCTTAGGAATCTCTGTCTTCCAAATGAGTCTTTGGTTGAATAGCCAAGCAGTAGACTGTATATTTCTTTGGGATTGGAATGAAAACTGACCTTTTCCAGTCCTGTGGCCACTGCTTGAGTTTTCCAAATTTGCTGGCATATTGAGTGCAGCACTTTCACAGCATCATCTTTCAGGATTTGAAACAGCTCAACTGGAATTCCATCCCCTTCACTAGCTTTGTTCCTAGTGATGCTTTCTAAGGCCCACTTGACTTCACATTCCAGGATGTCTGGCTCTAGATGAGTGATCACACCATTGTGATTATCTGGGTCGTGAAGATCCTTTTTGTACAGTTCTTCTGTATATTCTAGCCACCTCTTCTTAAAATCTTCTGCTCCTGTTTCTTGTTGTTTTTTACCATTTCTGTTTTTTGTTGTGCCCATCTCTGCATGAAATGTTCCCTTGGTATCTCTAATTTTCTTGAAAAGATCTCTAGTTTTTCCCATTCTGTTGTTTTCCTCTATTTCTTTGCATTGATCGCTGAAGAAGGCTTTTTTATCTCTTCTTGCTATTCTTTGGAACTCTGCATTCAGATGCTTATATCTTTCCTTTTCTCCTTTGCTTTTCACTTCTTTTCTTTTCACAGCTATTTGTAAGGCCTCCTCAGACAGCCATTTTGCTTTTTTCGCATTTCTTTTCCATGGGGATGGTTGATCCCTGTCTCCTGTACAATGTCACAAACCTCCATCCATAGTTCATCAGGCACTCTATCAGATCTAGTCACTTAAATCTATTTCTCACTTCCACTGGATAATCATAAGGGATATGATTTAGGTCATACCTGAATGGTCTAGTGGTTTTCCCTACTTTCTTCAATTTAAGTCTGCATTTGGCAATAAGGAGTTGATGATCTGAGCCACAGTCAGCTCCCGGTCTTGCTTTTGATGACTGTATAGAGCTTCCCCATCTTTGGCTGCAAAGAATATAATCAATCTGATTTTCGTGTTGACCATCTGGTGATGTCCATGTGTAGAGTCTTCTCTTGTGTTTTTGGAAGAGGGTGTTTGTTATGACCAGTGCATTCTCTTTGCACTTGTCTCACATGCTAGTAAAGTAATACTCAAAATTATCCAAGCCAGGCTTCAGCAATACATGAACCATGAACTTCCAGATGCTCAAGCTAGTTTTAGAAAAGGCAGAAGAACCAGAGATCAAATTGGCAACATCTGCTGGATCACTGAAAAAGCAAGAGAGCTCAAGAAAAACATCTATTTCTGCTTTACTGACTATGCCAAAGCCTTTGACTGAGTGGATCACCACAAACTGTGGAAAATTCTTTAAGAGATGGGAATACTACACCACCTGATCTGCCTCTTGAGAAACCTGTATGCAGGTCAGGAAGCAACAGTTAGAACTGGGCATGGAACAACTGACTGGTTCCAAATAGGAAAAGAAGTATGTCAAGGCTGTATATTGTCACCCTGCTTATTTAACTTACATGCAGAGTACATCATGAGAAATGCTGGGCTGGGAGAAGCACAAGCTGGAATCAAGACTGCCAGGAGAAATATCAATAACCTCAGATATGCAGATGACACCACTCTTATGGCAGAAAGTGAAGAAGA
Source organism: Oryx dammah (assembly GCF_014754425.2). Classification (NCBI taxonomy): domain Eukaryota; kingdom Metazoa; phylum Chordata; class Mammalia; order Artiodactyla; family Bovidae; genus Oryx; species Oryx dammah. Next base: position 132,439,968 of record NW_024070186.1, on the reverse strand, counting down.
ACTAAAAAGCCTCTTGATGAAAGTGAAAGAGGAAAGTGAAAAAGTTGGCTTAAAGCTCAACATTCAGAAAACTAAGATCATCACATCTGGTCCCATCACTTCATGGGAAATAGATGGGGAAACAGTGGAAACAGTGGCTGACTTTATTTTGGGGGGCTCCAAAATCACTGCAGATGGTGACTGCAGCCATGAAATTAGAAGATGCTTACTCCTTGGAAGGAAAGTTATGACCAACCTAGACAGCACATTCAAACGCAGAGACATTACTTTGCCAACAAAGGTCTGTCTAGTCAAGGCTATGGTTTTTCCAGTGGTCATGTATGGATGTGAGAGTTGGACTGTGAAGAAGGCTGAGTGCCGAAGAATTGGTGCTTTTGAACTGTGGTGTTGGAGAAGACTCTTGAGAGTCCCTTGGACTGCAAGGAGATCCAACCAGTCCATTCTAAAGGAGATAAGTCCTCGGTGTTCATTGGAAGGACTGATGCTAAAGCTGAAACTCCAATACTTTTGACACCTTGTGCAAAGAGTTGACTGATTGGTAAAGACCTTGATGCTGGGAGGGGTTGGGGGCAGGAGGAGTAGGGGACAATAAAGGATGAGATGGCTGGATGGCATCACTGACTCGATGGACATGAGTTTGGGTGAACTCCGGGAGTTAGTGATGGACAGGGAGGCCTGGCGTGCTGTGATTCATGGGGTCACAAAGAGTCGGACACGACTGAGCAACTGAACTGACTGACTGACTGATTTAGATGATCTTCCAGTTCCTTAGGAAGACAAGATTTCCATGAGTTATGTTATCTTAACTTTAAAAATTGTCCTACTGTACATTCAGGGGAGTTTTCTACACTAGGCTACAGTTTCTCTCTAGTCTCTGAACTCTGAGCACGTCACATTCATTGATGTAACCCAAGGCCTAGGAAAGTATCTGGCATTCAGTAAATATTAAATTAACAAATCACTGCTGGGCATACACACCAAGGAAACCAGAATTGAAAGAGACACATGTACCCCAATGTTCATCGCAGCACTGTTTATAATAGCCAGGACATGGAAACAACCTAGATGTCCATCAGCAGATGAATGGATAAGAAAGCTGTGGTACATATACACAATGGAGTATTACTCAGCCATTAAAAAGAATACATTTGAATCAGTTCTAATGAGGTGAATGAAACTGAAGCCGATTATACAGAGTGAAGTAAGCCAGAAAGAAAAACACCAATACAGTATACTGACACATATATACGGAATTTAGAAAGATGGTAATGATGACCCTTTATGCAAGACAGCAAAAGAGACACAAGTGTATAGAACAGTCTTTTGGACTCTGAGGGAGAGGGAGAGGGTGGGATGATTTGGGAGAATGGCTTTGAAACATGTGTACTATCATGTAAGAAACGAAGTGCCAGTCCATGTTCGATACAGGATACAGGATGCTTGTGGCTGGTGTACGGGGATGATCCAGAGAGATGATATGGGGTGGGAGGTGGGAGGGGGATTCAGGATTGGGAGCTTGTATACACCCGTGGTGGATTCATGTCAATGTATGGCAAAACCAATACAGTATTGTAAAGTAAAATAAAGTAAAAATAAAATATTAAAAAAAAGATCAGATATACCAACACATCAACACAAGTTCTTACATTAAGTAAATAGAAAGACATAAGTAAAAACTTTATGTAACAGAAAATGAATCTTGCCTAGTTTGCAAATTGTCAGTTATTCCAAGAATAAGGCAAAATGGCACAAGATACACTGTATCTTAAACGTCCATTGTTGTTGCTGTTGTTGAGTTGCTAAGTCATGTCTGATTTTCTTGTGACCCCATGGACTATAGCCCACCAGGCTTCCCTGTCCCTGGGATTTCCCCAGAAAGAATACTGGAGTGGGTTGCTATTTCCTTCTCCAGGGGATCTTCCTGACACAAGGATAGAACCTGCATGTCTCCTGCATTGGCAGGCAAATTCTTCATCGTTGAGCCAACAGGGAAGCACTAAACATCCATATGCTGAGTTAAAATCATTAGCTTACTTATAATCCAGCTTCCGTCTCACATACCTTGTCACATCCTCCAGTCAGCTACCTTTTCAATTAGTGTCCCCTTTTCTTTTTTGTTTTAAAGACATAAAAGTTTCATTTCTTTTGGCATTGATATGAAAAAAAAAAAAACATTAAAGGAACTCTTTCAATTGTTCCCTTGCCTGACACACCGAGAAATAAAATTGGGTTATAAACTATATTTATTTAGTTTTCATTTGATTAAGCATAAGAATTACAACAGTAACTAGGAGAATGTTTGTAGAATAGATAGAATAATAAACCTTTCTAAATAACTAATTTACACCATCAAGCTATGCAGCCTTATATTCACAGAGACAAGCAACAATAGTGAAGACATTAAGTTTATTCAATATTTTGGGGGTTTGAAATGACATATGACTTAGTGACTATTTTTGTTTTGTGGCATGTGGTGATCTGCTCTCCTCTTGAATTGGAAATGTTTTCTCTAAAATCTTTCTCTAAACTAGTGACTGAAGGGTCATCAGCCACTAGTTTGAATTCTCCAAATAGCTATCCTTTTAGTTATTATTTGTTTATTTATTTATTTAAGTTTAGTTTCCTTTTTAATTCCTCTGTAGAGTTATCTAACTTACTTCGGGATTCAGTCTTTGAAAAATATCTACTTAGCTAAAAATTCAAGCAATCACTGACTCACTTCAGGAAATGATTAGTAGTATCTGTGAAGTTAAAGCACATTTTTAGAGTATGAAGGAAATTAGCTGGGAGCTGAGAAACTTGCCTGTGATCATTACCCATTATCTGGAGATTTGTGATTGTGAATGGAAGCCAGCTTGTTTCACGGGAAGACTGTGTCTGGCTAACTGTGACAGCAGTGGATTTGAAAGCGACTAGCTTTTGGTTACGTCACAATTGAGCTGACCATGGATATAATTAGCATTGAAGGGCTGTGGCTGCAGATGGCTGTAGGGATGTAAACCTGGTGGAAATAATGACAGGACTGCAACTCAGCAGTAAGTCTTCCCAGTTTTTCAAAATTTTTTCTTTCATTCTTTTTTAAATGAAAGCTCTAAACTTGGAAAATTGTAACACCTGGAAATTTGTCATAAATATCACTGAAATATTAATCAAGGCACCAACAGAAAATAATAGCTTTTGATTTTCTTGTATCCTGCAACAATCTCTCTTAAATTTTAGGAATAATCTGAAAAATGGTATTTATAAATTGAGCAGTAATCTCTGCCCAACTAAAATATTCCTGTGAATTTTTTTCTTTCTGATATATATTGTAGACGATGCATTCTTACTGGAAATACTTAAAATGTGACTGAAATAGATTTGTATAGTAACCTGAAAAATCTAATACAGAAGCAAATTAGATTTGGAGAGAACTAAAAAAATATAGAAAATAGAATGAAATGACAAATTATTCATAATTCTAACACTCAGAAAAACTTCATTTCTTGAATTTATATTTATGGATTAAAAACATTTTATTTTCATTTTAATTTTAATGTTAAGGAACTCCACATATTAGCAAGATACATGTAAACTTCTCAAGATCCACAGTTTTAAAATTGTTTATTGAAAATATTTATTTTCAAATAATTTATCATATTCCAAAAAGAGATTTTAATAGTCAACTTCTGAGTTTATGAGCTTTAAAATCAATCTGTGTAAACTCTGGCGAGAAATAAATTCTGTGGTATCACAGACAGACCAAAATCATTGGTGTTCCCAGCTAGCAAAAAGAATGACATTCATTATATCAAAGAGAACAACAGCAACATGAAGTCCTAAATATTGTTAGATGCTGACAATATCAAGAATGTATAATATAAAAGTAGTGTTCTGCTCTGTCCATTCAAAAAATTCATATGAATTTGGATCTTTAAATATATTTTACAAGAAAAACAAATCTTATATGGCTAACTCTTACTTAACTAAAAAATAGCCAAAAACTTCTTACTGTTCAGAAGCATGTTAAACTAAGATTACTTTTCGTGCACATTAAATGTTACAAAGGTTAATAAATGTCACTTTACAATGGATCAGTCAATATTTAAGCCTCTTCTAAGGCAAAGTTCACATGTTCTAGGGCAAGGGAGAAAGCTTCATAAATATTTTAATTATTTCAGGTCTGGAAGAAAGGTATATTGAATAACTTTTAAATCATAGAAATTATTTTATTTTTATGTATTGTCTGGATTCATTACAGACTGCTGAGAACATTCAGTATTTTAAAAACAATAAATCCCCTTCTATAATCAGCAAAACACACACACACACACAAACTTTTCATTTGAATTTCCGATTTCTTTTGTAAAACAGTTTTCAAATTGGGAGATGAACTGAACAGTTTGCTTTCTGGACACCAGAGGCACATCTCACTTCCACAGAGCTCCTTGAACTGCCAGTTGCAGAAATGGAAATAATCAAAACAAGAGCAGCAACACACGTTTTGAATATATGCTTTGCCCTGAAAGCTTTCTGACAAGATTTGTTCATTTGACAGAAAAGCTGTCGATGTGAGGAAAGGGTCCCTATTGGTTCATCTTTCCAATTACCAGAGACAGACTGGGTCTTCTGGAATTTACCACCCAGAAAGAAAAGGCTTTGGTCACCTCCTAATTTGATTACTGACCCTGGTGGCCTTGAAATAGAGAATGGCACTAGCTAAGATAAATAGAATGGAGAGAAAGCCAAACAGAAGCATAACAGAAGTAAGCCCCCAGAATTGGTCCTTTTCCTGAGACCCCCAACGTAGAGAGGAGAGCAGGAAAGTGGGCCAGCCACTGTTGATTGACTGAGGAGATAAGGCACTCTGGGAAATTGAGTACAGGAATTTAAGTGCCATTAGGTTAAACAAAGGCTTTGGGTTAAAGACTTGATGTAAAAGTCAGTTGTTTGTTTTCAGACCAATAAAAGAAAAAGTACCTTTGACTTCTTAGAACAATTAACTTTGTTTCTGTCAGCCCATACTTCATCTCACCCATTAAGAATCTTTCAAAACCAAACTGAAGACATATTATTTCCTTCTCAAGCTATCATCAAACTTTTTGAATATTTTTTTTTCCTTTCAGTTAATTATTCATTATTGTCCAGAAATATTACTAAGAAATCCTGAGGGTGCTCCTGATTTTTTCTCAAACTACTTTACAAAAAGTTCCAAGTGTTGGGTTGGCATGGTTTTATTTTAAATCAGAGAGTTAAAGGCAAGAGGGTCTTTATACTCTGATTCTCAAGCCAGTGGAAAGACCATGTTCATTCCACTTCCTCTACTGCCCATCACAAAAGTTCATATACATGAGGTGGTGGGCAGGGGGAGACACAGGGGAGAACAAAATGGTAATTATTTGAAAATGCAGTTTTAATGTACCCATTTTCCCATAATCCAAGCAACCAAAATTAAAGTTTGTTAAAATTTAAATAGATGAATGGGTAAAGCCTTAAAAGAGACATGAGATTAGTAAAGAAAATTTGAGATGATGAAATGATAATCCTGTTTAATTCCTTCATGGTCAAAAGAAGAAGAAGGCGTATGGTTCAGCCAGGTAAAGTGACTTACTGGTAACTCAGTTAGTCAATGACAAAGCTAAGACAAAAACATAGATCATCTGACCCAGTGGGAACACTTGATTGAGATAGTACATATGTAACAGAATTCATTCTTTCTATGATTTACATGCTTAATGATTTAAACATGAGTATCCTTTCCTTGCTATGCATAGTGTATTAACTTCCTATTCCTGGTATAACACAATATTGTAAATTTAGTGGTTTCAGTGCAGTTCAGTCGCTCAGTCATGTCTGACTCCTTGTAACCCCATGGACTGCAGCTGCAGGGACAATCTTCCCTGTCATCAGCAACTCCCAGACCTTGCTCAGACTCATGTCAGTCAAGTCAGTGATGCCATCAAACCGTCTCATCCTCTGTCGTCCCCTTCCCCTCCTGCCTTCAATCTTTTCCCAGCATCAGGGTCTTTTCTAATGAGCCAACGCTTCACATGAGGTGGCCAAAGTACTGGAGTTTCAGCTTTAGCATCATTCCTTCCAAAGAACACCCAGGGCTGATCTCCTTTAGGATGGACTGGTTGGATCCCCTTGCAGTCCAAGGGACTCTCAAGAGTCTTCACCAATACCACAGTTCAAAAGCATCAATTCTTCGGTGCTCAGCTTTCTTCACAGTCCAACTCTCACATCCATACATGACCACTGGAAAAACCATAGCCTTGACTAGATGGACCTTAGTCAGCAAAGTAATGTCTCTGCTTTTCAATATGCTATCTAGGTTGGTCATAACTTTTCTTCCAAGGAGTAAGGGTCTTTTAATTTCATGGCTGCAATCACCATCTGCAGTGATTTTGGAGTCCCCAAAAATAAAGTCAGCCACTGTTTCCACTGTTTCCCCATCTATTTCCCATGAAGTGATGGGACCAGATGCCATGACCTTAGTTTTCTGAATGTTGAGCTTTTAGCCAACTTTTTCACTCTCCTCTTTCACTTTCATCAAGAGGCTTTTTAGTTCCTCTTGACTTTCTGCCATAAGGGTGTGTCATCTGCATATCTGAGGTTATTGATATTTCTCCTGGCAATCTTGATTCCAGCTCGCGCTTCTTCCAGCCCAGTGTTTCTCATGATGTACTCTGCATATAAGCTAAATAAGCAGGGTGACAACATGTAGCTTTGATGTACTTCTTTCCCAGTTTTGAACCAGTCCTTTATTCCATGTCCAGTTCTAAGTCTTATTCAATAAGAAAAATTATGAGCAGGAAGTAAAATTCACCAAACTCTTGCTATTTCACTGCATCTAGAAATTGCTAATAGTTTCTCCCAGAATGATAAAGTTGGCACAGTCATAGTATAAATAGTTACTGTTTGGAATCCTCAAAATGTCAATAAATGGATTTCTACCAGATTGTGCATGTGTGCTCAGTTGTGTCGAACTGTTTGCAGTCCTTTAAACTATAGCCTGCCAAGTTCCTCTGCCCATGGGATTTTTCAGGCAAGAATACTGGAGTGGATTGCCATTTCGTCCTTCACGGTATCTTTCTGACCCAGGGATCAAATCCTTACCTGCTGCATTGCTGGCAGGTTCTTTACCTGCTGAGCTGTTGGGGAAACCCTTTTCCCAGATATTGTTATTTCAGAAAATATTCAGACTCAGGAAAAAAAAAAAAATCAAAACCCTAAGAGGGTATGTTATATTTTCTACAAATTAAAAGTCAAATGCCCAAATCTGAATATTTTCATGTTTTTCAAGACATACAAATACACAACTATTTTATACAAGAACATGTAACATAAAATAATATTATTTTAATAGTACTTGAAAATCAGAGCTTCTAATAGCAGTAGCATAGTCCAGGAAATGTAATATTGAAGTTCTTCTGCATGGACTAACTTAACATTTTAGCTTAAAGGTTGTTCTCAGAAATATTCTGGCTCTGGTCAAAGGATAGTAGGACAAATTATATGCAAACAATACACACATAAATTCATTTTTCCTTCAGTATAATATGTTAGGCCTGCAAACAAGCCTAATTCATTTTGTTTTCTGTTCTCAAGGTGCTGTAAATGTTCTAGAATACTGAGCAGTCAAGAGGGAAAGAAAACAAATATTCTATAACATGAGGCTGGAGGAGGAAAGGAGATAAATAGAAACCTAGTCATTGCTATACAAGCCTAGAACCTTTTGACTCGTCTGAAGTAACTTATGAGACAGATTTGGTTTTGTTTTTGTTTAAGCATTCTCTTCTCTGTATCTTCAAAATATTAGGACATAACAATAGATATTCTATAAATATCTTATGTCTTAGCTTCAGCTGCCATAAGAAAATTCGATAGGTGATGTGGATTAAAAAATAAAAATTTATTTCATCATAGTTATGAAGGCTGAGAATCTGAGATCAGAGTTTCAGCATAGTCAGTTTCTGGGGAAAACTCTTGCTGGCTTCTTTCCCTGTGAGCTTATATGGCCTTTCCTTGATATGTACACATGAGGAGAGAGCACAACTCTCTCTCTTCCTCTCTTTAAATGGCCACTAATCCTATTAGATTAAGACCTTACCCTTATGACCTCATTTCACCTTAATTACCTCTTTAAAGCCCTCTGTCCAAAGTCAGTCACATTGCAGTCTAGGGCTTCGACATGGATTTTGGATGTGAATTCAGTCCATAGTGTTCCACCCCAACCCCCCAACCCCCCCAAATTAATGTCCTTCTCACACCCAAAACACATTCTAACCTAACAGTCCCACCAATATTGACTCATTTCAGCATCAACTCTAAAATCTGAAGTCTCACCAAAACATCTAAGTCAGATATGAGTGAGACCAGAGGTAGGATCCATTCTGAGACAAATTTCTCTCCAGCTGTAAACCAGTGAAACCACACATGTGATTACCTCCCAAAACAATGATGGGAAAGGCATAGATTTTATAATTCCAGTCCAAAAGGGTTAACTCAAAAGGGAGAAAGAAGTGGCAAGTCTCAAGTAGGTCCAAGAACTAGCAAGGCGATTTCTGTTAGATCTACATACTTCACCCTCCAGGCTCACTATGGTTGCAGCATCACACATACACACAGACACACACAGTCACACACACACACACACACACTCACACACATCATTCTTGGTTTGGGTCTCATTCCTACACCTCTGCTATGGTGGGGTCCATGCCCTAAGGCAGAGGCCAGTAGGTCTGGCCTATTGAAACCAAGGAGATGCCTTCATGATCTTTGAATCACCTTCAGGGTCATTTCCCCCTCATACTTAAGAATAGAGCACTTTCACAGCCAAATAGGTCTGTTGTTTTGTCCTGTCAAACATTCCGACAACCACCCTTCATTTTGTCCTATCTATTTCAAACTTTATCAAGTATAATCTTATAAGCTTTTATCGAGCACTTGTCCAGCCATATCCCTGTTGGCTTCTTCATAACATGCTTTCTTTTTGGTGATATGGGTCAACTAAGTATTTTCCAAATCTTCAAGTTCCAGTTCCTTTCTGCTTAATAATTACTTCTCAATTCACTTCTCTCCTTTCATATTTCACCATAAGCAACTATCAGGAAGCAAGCTGCTGCTTTGATATTTTGTTGAAAAATCTCCTCAGCTAAATATTCAGTTTCATAGCTTGAAATTCTACCTTTCACAATAATACAACACAGTTCAGTGAAGTTCTTTGTCATTTTATAACATGTGTCACCTTTCCTCCAGTTTCCAATGTTTCTCATTCCTTGGCTTCCCAGGTGGCACAGTGGTAAAAAATCTGCCTGCCAATGCTAGAGAAGCCAGAGATGTGGGTTCAACCCCTGGGTCAGGAAGATCCCCTGAAGAAGGAAATGGCAACCCACTCTAGTATCCTTGCCTGGAAAATCCCAGGGACAGGGGCATGTGATGGGCTATAGACCATGGTGTCACAAAGAGCAGGACACAACTGAGCATGCACACATTCTCATTTCAGTCTGAGATCTTATCAGAATTACCCTTTATGTATATACTTCTAGCATGAACCTCGAAATCCATCAATTCTGTACCCATTGCCCAGTTCTAAAGCTGCTTCCATATTTTCAGATTTTTGTTACAGTGGCACCTCCCTTCTCAATACCAAAATCTGACTTAGTCTGTTCAAACTCCTGTAGGGAGAAGAAAATTTCCTGTAACCTTTTAGGTCTTTTTTTCCTGTCTTCTTTTCTGGTCTAATAATTAAATTGACGTAAAATAGATCAACAGGAGAAAACTGTCCAATTTAATTTTGTGCATACTGGAACACCAAAGATATGAGACTCAAAGAAGGGACCAGAGCAGGTAACTCTTATGCTTTTTAGACAAAATTTTTATGAAGATTCGACAAAACAAAGGGTTTTTTGTATGGGATAGTAAAGTAATCAAGTTTGTTTATATGGCCTTGAATACCCTATCTCTGGCAATAAAATGCCTCCCATCCTCCTGGCATGGGGAGGACACCTTCAGATGAGAAATTTATTTCCTGCTTTCAGGAGGACAAAGAAGGGTCAGCATGTTCTTCTTGCACTAGCCATTCCTCACTATTCCTCAAGTAACTTTAATTCAAAATAATCAATATGTCAAAGTGGTATATTTTGGGGTGGCCTGCCCTGAACCCTATCACTGACATATCAAAATACCATAAACTGGGTAACTTAAACAACAAAAACTTATTTTCTTGCACTTCTAGAGGCTGAAAGTCCAAGATCAGAGTACAGCATGGGTGGATTCTCCGTGGGTAGAACTCCCTTCCTACTTGAAAACCTTTTTAATGTATTCACATACTCTTTCCTTCCTGTATGTCAGCAGACAGAGGTCTTTATCTTTCTCTTTTTAGAAGGCCACCAATCCTGGCAGCTTAGAATCTCACATTCATGATGTTACTTCACCTTTATTACCTCCCTAAAGTTCAGTCTCCAAAGACAGTCACATTGGAGATGAGAGTTTTAATACATGAAGTTTGTGGTGGCAGTTTAGTCATTAAGTTCTGTCCGATTTCTGTGACTCCATGGACTGTAGCCCACCAGGCTCCTCTGTCCATGGAATTTTCCAGGCAAGGATACTGGAGTGGGTTGCCGTTTCCTTCTCTAGAGGATCTTTCCCACCCAGGGATCAAACCCTCATCTCCTGCATTGCAGGTGGTCTCCCATATTTGCAGGCAGGTTCTTTACCAACTCGATTCAGTTCAGAGAATTCCACCATTATGATTCATGGAACACTATATACATTCCCTTATTTTGGGAGACTTCAAGAAAATTTATAGGAGATGGATACAGAATTAAGCGAAAGAAACTTTTCAACTCTGTGTGCTCAGTACTTCAGTTGTGTCTGACTCTTGCAACCCTGTGGACAGCTAGGCTCTTTTATCCATGGGATTCCCCAGGGAAGAATACTGGAGTGGGTTACCGTTTTCTAATGCAGGAGATCTTCCTGACCCAGTGATTTGTGTCTCCTTCATTGGCATGCAGATTCTTTACCACTGAGCCACTTAAGCAACTGCTCTTAAAGAAAATAAGATAAAAATTGACACAAAGGAGATTTAGTTATTTATTATCACCACTTTATCAATGGCTGTTTAAAATTTATTCATTAATTCTGATGTTATATTATTGGCTTATAATGGAAAGGATTTAGGATCTTTTAGAATATTTCCTATGGAAATAAATGTAAAATAAAAGAAATATGATCTGATCTTTGTTTTATATTCAACAACATTTAAAGCATTGCTGGAATGTAGCACCAAATAACAAAATATGAGCTAAGACAAATATTAAAAATTGTAAACCAAGATTGCCAAGTAAAATTTTGTCAACCACCTCTATTTTTTATCACTTATTCAGTGGGGAGAAGAAACCTCTCATAACAGGGGAAGGGGTTTAGGACTTCATCCTGCACATAAGCATTCTGTGCTTATTCAGATACCCACTGCTACTGCTGCTAAGTCGCTTCAGTCGTGTCCGACTCTATGCGACCCCGTAGACAGCAGCCCGCCAGGCTCCCCCATCCCTGGGATTCTCCAGGCAAGAACACTGGAGTGGGGTGCCATTTCCTTCTCCAATGCATGAAAGTGAGAAGTGAAAGTGAAGTCGCTCAGTCGTGTCTGACTCTTAGTGACCCCATGGACTGCAGCCCACCAGATTCCTCTGTCCATGGGATTTTCCAGGCAAGAGTACTGGAGTGGGGTGCCATTGCCTTCTCTCTCAGATACCCACAGATACTATAAAAATAGAAATAAGGCTGAAAAAGAAATATATGATTATAGTTTCAAAAAATTTTTAAAGAATTAAGATATTCTGCTGGAATAACAAAATGTAAGGGGGGGAGAACTGAAAAATATTCTTAAATATAAAGCTGATTTATTTTAATTTTAAATTTAAATTGAACCAAGCCACAAGGTTTATTCAGCAAAAGACCCATCATCAGGTGATCCCTCTGGTTCCACTTTTATGTAAACTCCTATTGTGCTATTGAATTTCCATTGCCAGTTTGAACTGACTCTTTTATACTGAAAGGGCAGTCAAGGGAAATGTGCAGAAGAGAGGAAACAAACCATGTGTTCATTTTTAAACCAGTACGGGCACACTTCATTTTACTGTGCTTCTCAGATATTATTTCTTATAAATTGAAGATCTTTGGCAACACTGTGTCCAGTAAGTTTATCAGCACCATTTTTCACACAGCATTTCCTCACTTTGTGTCTCTGTCACATTTCAGCAATTCTTAGAGTATTTCAGACTTTTTCATGTTATTATTTTGCTATGTTAATCTGTGATCAGTAATCTTTAATTTACTATCATAATTGGTTTTGAGCACTGCAAATCATGCTTGTATAAGATGGTGAATTTAAGCAATAAAGCTTGTGTTTTGACTGCTCTGCCTACCAGCTATTCCCCTGTATCTACAGCTCTTCTCAGTCATCCCTATTTCCTTAGATATAATATTGAAATTAGGCCAATTAATAATCCTACAATGACCTCTAAGTGTTCAATTGAAAGGAAGAATCACCGTCTTACACTTTAAATCAAAAGCTAAAAATGATTAAGCTCAGCATTGAAAACCAGAATAGGCTGAAAGATTATCCCCCCAAGCTATGAATGTAAAGGAAAAATTCTTGAAAATTTTAAGTACTACTCTGTTGAACACAGGGATAATAAGCAAATGAAACAAATTTGATGATTATTCAGAGAAAATTTTAGCAGTCGGATAAAAGATCAAACCATCCGAACATTTCCTTCTGCCAAAGCCTAATCCAGAGCAAGGTCCTAACTCTTTTCAGTTCTATGAAGGCTGAGAGATGAGGAGGAGCAGAAGAAAAGTTTAAAGATAACAGAGGTTGGTTCGTGAGGTGTAAGGAAAGATGCCAATACCATAACTTAAACATGCAAGGTGAAATAGCAAGTGCTGATGTAGAAGCTGCAGCAAGTTACCTAGTTCTAGCAAAGATACTTAATGAAGGTAGTTGCACTGAACAACAGATTTTCAATGCAGATGAAACAGTTTTATATTGGAAGTATATGCCATCTAGGATTTCCAACACTAAAAAGGAGAAGTCAAAGCCTAGCCTCCAGGCTTCAAAGGACAAGCTGACTCCCTTGTTAGGGGCTAATGCAGCTGGTGACCTGAAGTTGAAGCCATGCTCACTTATCATTCCAGAAATTCTAGAGCTCTTAAGAATTATGCTAAATCTCTTCTGCCAGTGCTCTATAAATGGAACAACAAAGGCTGGATGACAGCACATCTGTTTACAACATGGTTTACTGAATATTTTAAGCCCAGTGTTGGGATGTATCACTCAGAAGAAAAATATACCTTTCAAAATACGAGTGCTCATTGACAAGGCACCTGATCACCTTGGAGTTCTGATGGAAATGTACAACAAAATTAATACTGTTTTCATGCTTATTAACACAACATCCATTCTTCAGCCCATGGATCAAGGAATAATTTTGATTTTTCAAGTCTTATTAAGCCTTGTATATAAGACTACAGCTATCATAGATACTTATCCTCTGATGTATCTGGGCAAAACAGCTGAAAATCTTCTGAAAAGGATTCACCATTCTAGACACCATTAAAAACATTCAGGATACATGGGGAAGTGATCCAAAGGTCAACATCAACAGGAGTTTTTAAGAAGTTGATTCTAGCCCTCACAGATGACTCTGGGGGGTCAAGATTTTAGAGGAGAAAATAACTGCAGATGTGGTAGAAATAAGAGAACTAGATTTACCAGTATTTTGAAGATGTGACACGTGCTGCAATCTTGTTTTGAATCTTCAATAAATGAGTTGCTTCTTAGGCATAAGAAAAGAGAGTGGTTGCTTGAGCTGGAATCTACTCCTGGTAAAGATGATGCAAAGATTGCTGAAATGACAACGAAGTATTTAGAACATTACATAATCTTAGTTTATAAAGCAGCAATGGAGTTTTAGAACATTGACTCCAATTTTGAAAGAAGATCTACGAGAGATAAAATGCTATCAAATAGCATTGTATGCCCCAGGAAAATTATTCATGAAAGGAAGCCATTCTAGGCAGCAAACTTCATTACTGTCTTATTTTAAGAAACTATCACAGCCACCTAAATCTTTAGCAACCCCGAACTGATCAGTCAACAGCCATCAAAATTGGCAAAACCTTCCACAAGCACGAAGATTGACTCACTGAAGGCTCAGATGATTATTAGCATATTTTAGCAATAAAGTACTTTTTAATTAAGGCATAAACTTTTTCAGATATAATTCTATTGCACATGATAGACTACAATGTAGGGTAAACAATTTTATATGCACTAGGAAATTTAAAAATTCATATTGCTTTATTTATTCTGATACTCACTTTATAAATGTGGTATGAAACCAAATCCACAGTATTTTTGACATGTATATCTGTGTCTATCTGGTGACTTCGACAATGCTTCTAAAACTTTAATGTGTGTTTGGATCACCTAAAATCTAAAGTGAAACTTCTGATTTAATAGGTCTGGGGTAGAACTCTAATAATCTGCATTTTAACCAGTTCCCAAGTGAGTGCCTGGGAGTATGAAAGTGCTAGAGAATAGATAACAGTGGGGAAAATCTAAACAATCCCAGTAAGTTTATTTAACATCTTCCTTGGATGAAATGAGAAGAGAAAAAAAAATCAATTTAAAACATCAGTAAAAAGATGTAGCAATAGAATAAACCCAGCGAACAGAATACATCTTTAAAGGTCTCTAAAGAAGGGGACGACAGAGGATGAGATGGCTGGATGGCATCACTGACTCAATGGACGTGAGTCTGAGTGAACTCCAGGAGATGGTGATGGACAGGGAGGCCTGGCGTGCTGCGATTCATGGGGTCGCAAAGAGTCAGACACAACTGAGTGACTGAACTGAACTGAACTGAACTGAACTGAAAGTCATTTCAGATATAGAAGTTAAAGGCTGATGTACACATTCAAGAAGCCAGAGCTGTGGTAATAGAACAAGCCTGATATGGATTATATTTGAGGGGAGATGTTCTAAAGCTGTTGCTTAATAAGATGATTCTATGATACTAATAATGAAGCTAATATTTTATAGCACCTTTACTGACTACAGTGTTTTTTCATAGTTGACTAAGATTATAATTAACAGAAATCTGAACCATTGTGTTCTAAACTGTCCAACATCTGGCCCATGAACAAAGGACAATACTTGTAAAAAGGTGAAAGCAAAAACAAATTGAAAATGGATATGATACCTTTCATATTTGACCAAGTAAATTTTGCTGTAGGATATAAATGAATTGAGATTCTGATGCAAATTATTCATTATAAGACAAAGAAAAATAATAGAAGTAGTTCTCAAAGTAATGATTTAAGGCTTGAATTTAACACGTTTTCCAGGAGCCTTTATGACTATACATAATTCATGAATCTGTATATCTGTAATGTTTGAGATTTTTTTCCCTGGAAGTGTTTTTTAATGATTAGGTCACATGGCCAGCACAGTCCTTTAATGTCCTTTAATGTCTCTCTTTTCCCTGGTTTATCATTTTTCCATTTTGCTTAGGAATACATTAGCCTTTGCTACATACTCTCAAAACATCTACTTTTGCAATCAGCCTGGAACAGAAAATGAACAGTGGGATCTAATTGAACACTATTGAACAAGATGGCTAAAATGAACATAATTTGGAAATGCGAAACGCCTATACATACACACAATAAAGATTAAAAGATGATCAGCACTAAATAGAAGAATGTATGCCAACTGAACGTGTTTTGATGTGTACCAAAAGTACTTATCGGATACAGAAAATCTTGCAGTACCGAAATGATTGAATGTTTCTATATGAAAACAGAAGCAGTTTCACACTTTAAAAATCAGAACATTTTTGCTTATAGTTTACTCAACATGTTAGTATGGCTGGTAATTTGAAAAAAATAGGTTTTTGGAGGCTTTCATTTGAAAAATTCTCAAAATTTAGACATAAACTCAATGTCGTTGGTCTTTGTTTTGCCTAGCAAATCATCACTACTGGTTATCATACCTGATCCTGAGGAGCTTCCAATTGTTTGATACTCACTTGGTAAATGAAGGAAAACAATCATTCCTGATTACGTTGAATGAACCGTCTATGAGTACAGTGAATTTAAAAGATGCAGAACAAGCTAAACATAAGTATTTTCATGCATCCTTAAAAGTTTGGGCTTGGTGACTTTTTATTAAATCAGACTTTTTTTTTTTTTAATGAGGATTTGGAAAGAAGCTTATTTTGTTTATTGCACAGCCTTTCCTCCTGGGAGAGTTTCCCTATATTAATTGCTTCTGTGCTCAGATGCTTCTAATTATTAACCTGCAGGTGTCTCTAATCACTGTGTCTTCCAGCAGAGTTTTGTTTGAGGGCCATTAGCTGTTATGCTTAATTAAAACACACTGTACCTAGTTTTGTGTACTGTTTGATCTTTCAGATGGCTTCCCAGACCTCTGAAAACAGTCATTGACAGTCATTTTCTACAATTAACCACAGTGCCCTGTATCTCTTTCTCTGTTATTAAATTGGATCAGTGTATAGAATTATACAAGAGCTAATTCTTAAAACTTAAGAGACTAAGCCCTAGGATATGCCCAATGATCCTTAGTTTCTAGGATATTTAAACCAAAGATGGAACTTTATTGCTATATTTAAAAATCTGAAATCTGACACGTATATAAAAATCTGTACAGTCACTGAATCTTCGAGTGTTCCAGGTTCTTAGAGATACTCTAGTTCTTGCTCTTCATGAGAAGAGCATAGGTGTGATAGACTTCAGCCTAAAGGAGGTTTCTCTGTTTCTGAACCTCACCTGCTACTTTTCACTCTTTGACCACATGCTTCTCATGTGCCATTTTCAAAAGTTTCAGGAATACACCAAATTGGAGTAATTGGAATAAAGTCAATGGTAGAACATATTCCTGCTGCAAAATTATTCTAGAACTACGACTATGTATCTTCTATCTAGAATCAAAATTGTATGTTGAATAAAAATCAACAAACAAATAAAGATGTTCATAGGTCAATAGTTTGCTCCTCGTCAGAGTGCTTATTTGGATCTCTGAATATGTCTTTTGAACCAGACGTGGCATCTAAATGGGGCACTATGATTATGGCCCTGACTGTGGCAGAAAGCATAAAGGCCAGGCCTGATTTGTGATCAGAGGTAACTCTGTCTGCTGGTTTCCATGCCCGCCCTCATAATTACTATTTGGTTTGAGTTAGCAGCATTAGCAGGGCATTTGTTGTGCGGTAGGTTGACTTTCTTTGTGGGTGATATTTATTTTACTTTGGTTTTGATTTGTAAGTTGTAGGTTAGGGATTCTTATTGCTGTTGCTGTTAGAATCATGGTTTTATAAGCAAAGTAAGTCAGAAATACAAAGACATATCCCATATGACATCACTTACATGTGGTACCTAAAATACGACACAAATGAACATATCTATGAAATGGAAACAGACTCACAGACATAGCGAACAGATTTGTGGTTGCCAGGGGGAGGTGGGGTGGAGAGCGAAGGATTGGGAGTTTGGGATTAGCAGATGAAAGCTAGTACATGCAGGAGGGGTAAACGACAGGATCCTGCTCTAGAGTACAGGCAACTACGTTCAGTATCCTATGATAAACCGTAATGGAAAAGAATATATTGGGGGATAGGAAGGAGATTCGAGAGGGAGGGGATCTATGTACACGGCTGATTCACTTCATTGTACAGCAGAGACTAATACAACATTGTAAAGCAATTATACTTCAATAAAAAAGAATATATATGTGTATATATATATACATATATAGCTGAGTCACTTTGCTATACAACAAAAACTAACACAACATTGTAAATCAACTATACTGCAATAAATTTTTTAAATTAATTATAATATTAACAACACAAATTCTTGTAGAGGTAAATAAAGTTTGTTGGTATTTGGTCACGTTGAAAATTAGAATTATAATCCATGAGGGTACATAGCTTCATTTACCTGCCTGGATTTTACTTTTTGATATAAAATTAATCTTCAGTACATTTGGAAATACAATATCATCACCCCCCTCTCACAAATAACTCATTTTTCCCTCAACAACCCCCTCCACTTTGACCACAGCCAACCACCTTATGTTTCAAACAGAGTACCAAAATAGCTTTTAAAAACACTGTGCATTTGTTTTCTTTGAAAATAACATTAGTATTTTTAGCACTTTCAGCATCTGTTACCTGTAGCATGCTAAGCAAATAAATACCTTCAAGTAACAAAAAATAAAATTAGCAAAAATAGACATTTCTGATAAATTTAAAAATAGAGTATGATTATATGATTTTCAAAGTTTATCAAGATCTTTCTGGCAAAATAAGTTATTTGTATTAATTTATTCACAATTTTTTTACTGCATTTATTAATTGTTAAATTTTTCTGCCACCTATGAACTTGAAAGAAATTTGTTCTTTCTCTGCTAGAAAACCAAAATCGTATTACATTGGAAACCCGACTCTTACATAGACACTCTAGGTCACTCTGCCAGGGCAGGAGAATTAGGAAGATGAATAACTCTTAAACATGACACTTCAAACAGGGTGGGATTCACAGTCTTAATTGGTTTCCAGGATCAATTTGTTACATCCACATTAGGGAAACTCATATCTCTAAAATGATGTTAACCTGGAGTTCTGCCTGCAGGAGGGGAAATGACCTCTTTGGCTTACATGATCCCAAACAAAACTATTATCATCATCCATTCGATTACTTATTTTAGGGGTGCTCTAAATTTTCTAAAGCATTTATCAGACACATTGTAACAATTTAAAAGGTAATTTAATTATTCTTTCTAAAATAATTGCCTAGAATCATGAAAGATCATGTGTATAATTTACCATATGTATAATTTACTTCATAATACATATAAATGACTAAGTTAAAACTATTATTGAAAATTTCTTATATTTTTTAATATATTAAATAAGTTTACAACACCAAATTCATTACTTCATGAACTTGCAAGAGGAAAATTTTTAGTAGTATGTAAGAAATCTTAAATTATCATCAAAATATGTTTCTAATCACTTTACACCACTATCATGTTTGCATTTTTTGATTTATATAAATGATCCTAAACTTAGTAGTCATTAGCAAAGGCCTTTAATATGCTAGGAAAACAATCTACAGACTTGTTATCTCAGTTCTTTATTCTAATCTTCCTGAATAATGAGGCGACTTCAGGATATTAATAGTATCATTTTCTGGTTTTTATCCTGAACAGAGGCATATGATAGAAACCATTTATCTCAAACCAATTTAGTATCACACTGTAGAAGACAGTAAATGGAAGAAGTCTTGTATTATGATTTATTTCATGCCATATGATCTAAGGTTGCTAACTATCCATTTACTTTATCTCATGTCCAATACTAGATTGCCTAATTAAATTCTGATGTCCAAGGAGTAGCTATTATCAAGCCAATGGTTTCCTAAGGTTGTTAAAAAAAAATATTCAGTGCAGAGTTTGTGATGAAACTTGTTGTTTAACAATGTTCTCTTTCAAGAAAGCATTTGAGAATTTTGCTTAAGAGAGTCCTGGATTTTATTATTC
This sequence comes from Oryx dammah, assembly GCF_014754425.2. NCBI lineage: Eukaryota > Metazoa > Chordata > Mammalia > Artiodactyla > Bovidae > Oryx > Oryx dammah. Next base: position 132,420,353 of record NW_024070186.1, on the reverse strand, counting down.
AACTGAAGCTATATTCAGGCTATAGAACAATGCAATGGGAAAAATTCATCTCTAGAGCTAGACAGCAACTGATTTTAAATGGCCCACTATATATTGTCTTTTGTTATCTTTAGTACATCCATATTAGTTAATAAACATTTATCAACGCTCTGGGTGAGCACTCTAGGGGGTTTAATTATCTCTTCGAGCTTAGTATGGACATAAACAATATTATGAATCATCTAAGCAACACATCTTTTTTAATGATAGATAAAAACCTTCTTATTAGGAGTGAAGTTTAAATTCATCATTATTCTGTTTTATAACATAACAATTACAAATGCAGAGTAAGTACAAATTATCCTCATTGTCAGTTAATGAAATTTAATCTAATCTATTTTGAAAGAGTTGACAAGATTTTATGTGGAAGAAAGCTAAAGTTTAAAAATTTTGGTTTTATCTTCAAACATTTTTTGAGAACCATCATCATCTAAACGGTGTTGGACACTAGGGATACAGACAGAAGAATCCTTGTTTTCTCTTACCTTCTAGTAGAGGGGATGGCCCTGGAGAAAACCAACCACAGTGCTATTACAACTGTAGAGAAAAGTAGCAGAGAAGCTTTTCCAGGGGGACAACTGGTATGTCAAGCAAGGATTCACCAAGCAGGGTTCCCCCAGGACCATGACTGCTGTTAGCTTCAGTTCTCAGCTTCATGATCCAGGAACAAGTCATCTTCAGCTGAAAGATCAAATCAAGGGAATGGATTTTTACTAAGCAATTTACAAGAAACCTAGAGCTGTTGCAATTTTTTAATGTTGTTATTCATAATACTTTTCTATTATATTCTATTTAAGTCTTTCCTAGTTTTAATTCTGACCTTAGTGATAAATCCAACGGACCGAGGAGCCTGGTAGGCTGCAGTCCGCGGGGTCGCTAAGAGTCAGATAAGACTGAGCGACTTCAGTTTCACTTTTCACTTTCATGCACTGGAGAAGGAAATGGCAACCCGCTCCACAGTTCTTGCCTGGAGAATCCCAGGGACGGTGGAGCCTGATGGGCTGCCATCTATGGGGTCGCACAGAGTCGGACAGGACTCAAGCGACTTAGTAGCAGCAGCGAGAAGACAAAACATTGTATCCAAATGGGAGCTGTAGGGAATGCCTCACTGTTGCATGTTCTCAAATAGAAATGACAAATATGATAAAGTGCCTGCCAATGGCATAAAGCGAGTGAAATAAAAGCACAGAGAAGAGATGGCCAATCTTTTTGAGAAGATCTGGATCAATGGAGTTGAGTCACACACCTAATATAATTCCATTAAATAAACAATGGATACAAGTAAACCTGAAACTAAACAGCAAAAATGATAGAAGAAATATGTGACTGATTATAAGACTTTCTTGAGACATGGTACCACATAGAGAAAACTGACTACCCAATACCAAGACTTACTGAGCTTATTTGGTTTGTATAGACAAACCATAATATATATACATACATACATATGTATGTGTGTATATATATATATATTTGTTGTTGTTGTTGTTGAGTCACCCAGTCATGTCCAACTCTGCGACTCCATGGACTGCAGCACACCAGGCTTCCCTGTCCCTCACCATCTCCCAGAACTTACCCAAGTTCCCAAGTTCATTGCACCAAAGATGCCATCCACCCATCTCATCCTGCCAGCCTGCATGTGTGTGTGCTTAGTTGCTTAGTCATGTCTGTCTCTTTGTGACCCCATGGACTGTCTGGTAGGAGACTACCAGGCTCCCCTGTCCACAATATTCTCCGGGCATGAATAACTGAAGTGAGTAGCCATTCCCTTCTCCAGGGATCTTCCCAACCCAGAGATCAAACCCAGATCTCCTGTATGACAGGCGGATTCTCCACCATCTGAGCCACCAGAGAAGTCATGTATATACCTATATATACACACACATATATACATGTCTATGTGTACACACATATATACACATACATATACACGTAGGTACATGTGCATACACATGTATACATATGTACAGGTATGTGTATGTAATACTGCTCCTAGTGGGTGATTTCAATAAGATTAGTCGGTAATTTTGACTGTCTTCCATGTTTACCTTAAAAAGGGACTTAAGATCTTAAATTTGACTACAACTCAATATACAGTATCATCTTTAGAAAAAAAGGTGACTTTTGAATTAAGCCTGTGGGATTCATGAAATTTTGTTGGGTCAAAAAGGCAAAAGGCCAAATCAGGTTGATGAAGTACATTTTTACCAAACAAATAGAAAAAGATTTATCTAGGACTATAGGATTTCAAAGCTCAAACTATACAAAAATAAAGCTAGTAAAAAATCACCATGATTTATTAATATTAGAGTTATTAAGTGAATCAGATCACTATTCCTACTCAAACTATCCCGGAATGTGTCTTTATCTAAAAATATCAGTGTTCATACACTTGTACACTCACTGTCTATAATTAGCCCATCACAAAAGTACAACTTAAATTAGGGACTGTGGGTAAGCCACCCTTGAGTGCTAAGGCCAGAGAAGACAGAATAAAGTGGCTGGTACATGTGAACTGTATCAGATACTTTCTTAGTGCCATCTCAGAACCTCTTAGCATGATCTCCCTGAAGCCATTGGACACTATGTCATTCCAGATACTGTGACTATTGACTTTGCATTGCCAACATGACTGCATGTTGCTTACACCCACATGGCACATTCATCCTTCCTCCCTGATGCTTTTTTATTGCTTCTGAGACTTGAGATATCATGGGGCACATTAGTAATGCTTGTATGCAACCTATGTGTGTTTGGTTTGGAGGAGGGTGTGTTAATAGCCCATGAAGCAAACCTGTGAAATAGAAATAAAAATGGAAATTGACAGACATATGTTTCTGCTTTCTTTACCCCAAGGTAGATTAAGATGCAGTGATTCATGCCACATGTTAAAAATGGCAAAGTTGTACCTGATACAAAGTGTAAGGAGATTGGCAACGTGCCTTCAGGTTTTGGCTCTTCCCCCCTTCCTCCCTGGGACTTCCTTGGAAGAGCACTTCCTAACATAGTATTGGAAGTATTAACATGTAAGTATAGTACTTTAGTATTACACACAAGTTTTTGTGTGATTCTTCTCCTTAAAGGGTAAGAGAATAACCTATTACAAAAAATTCTTATATAGGCCCTGTAGGTTATGGGTCCTTCTTAATTAACAGTCAAGGTTTTGGAAAATGCTTTTTCAAAACTATTTGTATTAAGTTTTAAGGGGTAAACTTTAAGCAGACCTTGGCCTTCTATCTCTTAAAAAAGAAAAAGAAAAAAGCAGATACAAAAGCAAAATTCCTGATCCTAATCACAATGATGTATAGAAAGCCCTGTCTCTGAATTTGTGGTCTTATATCTGGAGCACAGTCCTCTGGTCACTTGAGAAGTATGGGATTTCAACACTTTCTCTATTAAATGTATAAGGATAAGTGTTATCTCAAAGAACACCCCTTAGTTTTTCTATTCAAATTTCATATTTTTCATGCCTTTCCTATTCAATTTCTCTTGGGAAGTCAATACTTTTAAGTCTGCCCCCTCTTCTTAAAACTCTCAATTTTTGATTTTTGTATACTTCTGAATAGGCAGAGGAGACTGGTGGGCTTCAGTCCATAGGGTTGCAAAGAGTCAGACACAACTGAAGCGACTTAGCACGCACACATGAATAGTCAGCTTGGCGTTTCTATTTCCTTTTGTCTCCTAACTTGGATATATTTGAATACTTAGTTATTCAGTTTCTTCTTCCTACACTGATTTCCATTTAAAAGCCCAGCCAGTCATGTGGCTCTAATATCTACAACTTTTAGCCTGAAGGTTGCAATACACTCTCAATAGTCAAGTATTACCAATTGCTTGTACAACTTAGACATTTCATCCTTTGATATTCCTCTGAATTTACAAGCCCATTATAATTTTTATTTTATATAACCCAATTTTTATTTAGCTCCCAAATGTAGCATCTTTGTTATTACTATTCTCTGTAATTTTTATGAAAGGCACACTGTTCAATCCAATTCTCAACATGTCTTTTAGACATCACTTTCTTTTCCATGATCATTTAAATGACTCTAGTCCAGAACATCATTATATCACTGCTGACTGTCAGAATAGATTTCTAAATACTGTGCCATCTAATCAGTTCATCATGCTATGTTTGGACCGAAATGTGCAATTTGTCATTCTATTCTAGAGATGATAATAGTTTTCCATGTAGCATCCATTTTTTTCTACCTAACTTTCAAAAGTTACCTCTTGAGAAACCTATATGCAGGTCAGAAAGCAACAGTTAGAACTGGGCATGGAACAACAGACTGGCTCCAAATAGGAAAAGGAGTACAACAAGGCTGTATATTGTCACCCTGCTTATTTAACTTCTATGCAGAGTACATCATGAGAAACGCTGGGCTGGAGGAAGCACTAGCTGGAATCAAGATTGCCAGGAGAAATATCAATAACCTCAGATATGCAGATGACACCACCCTTATGGCAGAAAGTGAAGAGGAACTAAAAAGCCTCTTGATGAAAGTGAAAGAGGAGAGTGAAAAAGTTGGCTAAAAGCTCAACATTCAGAAAACGAAGATCATGGCATCTGGTCCCATCACTTCATGGCAGATAGATGGGGAAACAGTGGAAACAGTGTCAGACTTTATTTTTCTGGGCTCCAAAATCACTGCAGATGGTGATTGCAGCCATGAAATTAAAAGACGCTTACTCCTTGGAAGGAAAGTTATGACCAACCTAGATAGCATATTCAAAAGCAGAGACATTACTTTGCCGACTAAGGTCTATCTAGTCAAGTCTATGGTTTTTCCAGTGATCATGTATGGATGCTAGAGTTGGACTGTGAAGAAAGCTGAGCACCGAAGAATTGATGCTTTTGAGCTGTGGTGTTAGAGAAGACTCTTGAGAGTCCCTTGGACTGCAAGGAGATCCAACCAGTCCATTCTAAAGGAGATTGGCCCTGGGTGTTCTTTGGAAGGAATGAGGCTAAAGCTGAAACTCCAGTACTTTGGCCACCTCATGGGAAGAGTTGACTCACTGGAAAAGACTGTGATGCTGGGTGGGATTGGGGGCAAGAGGAGAAGGGGACGACTGAGGATGAGATGGCTGGATGGCATCATCGACTCGATGAACATGAGTTTGAGTGAACTCTGGGAGTTGGTGATGGACAGCGAGGCCTGGTGTGCTGCAATTCATGGGGTTGCAAAAAGTCAGACACGACTGAGCGACTGAACTAGACTGAACTTTCAAAAATATAATTAATGCATTTAAATGATCTTTTAAATATTCATATATCAATTTGTTCAAAATACATGTGACAAATCAAGTGCTTGTGACTAGCACATTTCTTTTCCCGTGGAGACTCTTATAATCTCACAAGTGGAAAGGGATATTAAAAATATCATTGTACTAGAGTAGATTAAAAGCTGTCCACCTTAGGTGGAGGGCTTCCCTGGTGGCTCAGTGGTTAAAAATCTGTCTGTGAATGCAGGAGATGCGGGTTTGATCTCTGTGTTGAGTAGATCCCCTGGAGAAGGAAATGGCAACCCACTCCAGTATTTTTGCTCAGGAAATCCTGTAGACAGAGGAGACTAGCGGGCTACAGTCCATGGGATCACAGAGGTGTCAGACACGACTTAGTGACTAAACAACAAGCAACCTTAGGTGGCAGCTGTTTAAGGCTTAAGACAGAAGAGAGTTAGAGAATTAAGACACTGTCTTATGGAAATCTTCACTTCACCAAATATAAAAGGTAAATAGAAATTAGTAAGTACAAGAGAAGTGCAGAACTGGAGAGTGTTACTAAGAAAATGTGTAGAAGCCAGGAGAGAGCAGGTGAATTCATAAAACTGAAATGTAATATGGACAAACCATAAAGTGATAGGTGAGAATATGGTGGAAGATGAGACTAGAGAAGAAGCAAAGCACTGGGCCTGGTTTGTCTGATGTGGTGGCCCCCAACCACATGTAACTACTTAAATGTAAACTAATAAAATATTTCATTCCTCAGTCACACTTAAGAAGCACTCAATGTGTGGCTAGTAGCCACCATATTGAACAGAGAAGAAATAGCATAGGAAGTTTTACTGGGTAATGTTAGACTGGATCTTGAAAAGGTATATTAAGGTTTTCTCAAGGAGCAACAGTCTGTAATGGCTGACAGGTTTTAAGCAGTAGAACTTTGAAAAGTACCTATTTAAGGAGAAAGATACAACATTCTATTTTCTTTAATGTGCACTTATTGAGTAGTAGTGAGGTTGTTCTGCCTTTGCTTCCAGGAGCAATTTTTTTTAAAGATTGATGTAGTAAGGAAAGAAGTGGACTATGTTTCAGTCTAAATATTAACCATGTGATTCTAGGGAATCACCTGGCTTTGTAGCTTCCCTTTTTTTTTTTCCATTTCCATACAGAGAAATGAATATCATATAACATTTCTTATAAGTGGAATCTAAAAAAATATGTTACAAATGAGCTTATTATAAAACAGAAATAGAGTCACAGATGTAGGAAAGAAACTTAGGGTTACCAAGGGGAAGTGAGAGGATGCAGAAGGGATGAAGTGGGAGATTAGGACTGACATATTCACACTACTGGGCTTCCCTGGTGGCTCAATGGTAAAGAATCTGCCTATAATGCAGGAGTCACAGGAGCTGCCTGATTGATCTCTGGGCCAGGGAGTTCCCCTGGATGCAACCCACTCCAGTACTCTTGCCTGGAGAATCCCACGGACAGAGGAACTTGGCAAGCTACAGTCCATATGATCACAAAGAGTCAGACATGAGTAAGTGACTTAGCAAGCACACGGGCATACACACTACTATATATATATAATAGATAACTAATAAGAGCCTACTGTATAGCAGAGGGAAGTCTACTCAGTACTCTGTAATAATCTACATGGGAATAGAATCTAAAAAAAAAAAAGAATGGATATATATATCAGGTCAGTTCAGTCACTCAGTTGTGTCCGACACTTTGTGACCCCATGGACTGCAGCACACCAGGCTTCCCTCTCCATCACCAACTCCCTGAGTTTGCTCAAACTCATGTCCATCGAGTTGGTGATGCCCTCAAACCATCTCATCTTTTGTCGTCCCCTTCTCCTCCCGCCTTCAATCTTCCCCAGCATCAGAGGCTTTTCCAATGAGTCAGTCATTCATATCAGGTGGCCAAAGTATTAGTTTCAGCTTCAGCATCAGTCCTTCCAATGAATACTCAGGACTGATTTCCTTTTGGACAGACTGGTTGGATCTCCTTGTAGTCCAAGGGACTCTCAAGGGTCTTCTTCAACACTGCAGTTCAAAAGCATCAATTCTTCAGTGCTCAGATTTCTTTATGATCCAACTCTCACATCCATACATAACTACTAGAAAAACCATAGCTTTGAGTAAACAGACTTTCATCAGCAAAGTAATGTCTCTGCTTTTTAATATGCTGTCTAGACTTGTCATAGCTTTTCTTCCAAGGAGTAAGCATCTTTTAATTTCATGGCTGCAGTCACCATCTGTAGTGGTTTGGGAGCCCAAGAAAAATAAAGTCTGTCATTGTTTCCATTGCTTTCCCATCTATTTGCCATGAAGTGATGGGACCAGATGTCATGATCTTAGTTTTTTAAATGTTGAGCTTTAAGCCCGTGTTTCACTCTCCTCTTTCACTTTCATCAGGAGGCTCTTCAGTTCCTCTTTACTTTCTGCCATAAGGGTGGTGTCATCTGCATATCTGAGGTTATTGATATTTCTCCCAACAATCTTGATTCCAGCTTGTGCTTCGTCCAGCCTAGCATTTCTTATGATGTACTCTGCATATAAGTTAAATAAGCAGGGTGACAATGTACAACCTTGACATACTCCTTTCCCAATTTGCAACCAGTCCTTTGTCCCATGTCTTGTTCTAACTGTTGCTTCTTGACCTGCATACAGATTTCTCAGGAAGCAGGTAAGAAGCTCCGGTATTCCCATCTCTTGAAGAATTTTCCACAGTTTGTGGTGAACCACACAGTCAAGAACTTATATGTATACATATAAGGATGTATATCTCCAGGCAAGAATACTGGAGTGGGTTGCCATTTCCTTCTCCAGGGGATCTTCCCTACCCAGGGATCGAACCCAGGTCTCCCACATTGCAGGCAGATGCTTTAGCCTCTGCACCACCAGGGAAGCCCAAATATATATATATATATACAATATATCATATTATGTATATCATATAGTCAAATGATATATGTATACATATACATATAACTGATTCACTTTGTTATACACATGAAATTAACATAACATTGTATTTCAACTCTACAGCAATAAAAATTAATAGTAAAAAAATAAATAGTAAATAAAGGCATTAAGCTACCATGCCCTCTTGTTTTTACCTTTAGGTAATAATTTAAAATAAATTCTTAAAATGAGTTTTTAAATAGGTCAGAACATTTTTTCAAAGCAACCTCAACTGAACCCTAAAGATGCAATGGAGGTATGTGAGGAGCAGCAGAGTAGCACATGGTGGTGGTGGGACAATCTTCACCCTCTGCCTTATCCACCCATCTCCATACTTCAGTTAAAGAAGTTTGGGTTATTACATTGAAATTTCTATTACTGCTGTATTAAAAACTGTCCTGCTACTAAAACAAATGAACCTAGTTTGCTCCAAAATCTTTTCTGAGATGCCATGGTTGAAGAAAACCTGGATTTCAGCTCCACTATTCCCCTGCAGTCAAATTATGGATAACCTAAAGTGCATGCTTTCTATCTGGTTGGTGCATTTATTTGTCAAATTTCAGGAAGCCATATTAGCCATATAATCTCAGGCTGAGAGTCTCATCATATTCTCATTTTATTACCGTCTGCATAAGATGCAACTAGTAAGTAGTTTGAGGAATAAAGTATATACCTTTAGGTTAGATCAAATCCTGAGTGTTGGAAGAATTAACAAACAACTCAAATGGCAACCCACTCCAGTGTTCTTGCCTGGAGAATCCCAGGGACGGGGGAGTCTGGTGGGCTGCCATCTATGGGTCGCAGAGTTGGACACGACTGAAGCAACTTAGCATCAGCAGTAGCATATCTAAATCCTGTATATCTATATCTAAAGCCTGTAACTATCTATTTATATTCATCTGACAGAAGGAAATTCAAAATACTTTGGTGACTTTACCAACATTCAAATCAAAGTAGTATAATTACTAGATAGCAAGATCCCAAACAGAAGCTTTTTTTTTAGGTAAATCTAGTTAAGTAGTATTATGGTGAACATCAGCAGAACCAAAGGTAATACTTATTTTCTAACATGTTAATCAGAAATGGGTATGAAAATGCAATTAAAATAAACATGAATATAAATTAGATAAACTTTATATCAATTTCAAACAAACTAAAGGAGAGGGCAATGGCACCCCACTCCAGTACTCTTGCCTGGAAAATCCCATGGACGGAGGAGCCTGGTAGGCTGCAGTCCATGGGGTCGCTAAGAGTCAGACACTACTAAGCGACTTCACTTTCACTTTTCACTTTCATGCATTGGAGAAGGAAATGGCAACCCACTCCAGTGTTCTTGCCTGGAGAATCCCAGGGACGGGGAAGCCTGGTGGGCTGCCGTCTATGGGGTCGCACAGGGTCGGACACGACTGAAGTGACTTAGCAGCAGCAGCAGCAGCAGCAAATAAACTAAAATATACACACCATCAGGATTATAACTGAAGCAATATATGGAAATAATTGTGTTATCCAGGTTTTGTTTACCATATGACATGGCAGTTTTACAGTTTATAAATCACCACATACACATCATTCTAAGAAAATGCCTTTGATTATCTCATGCAACCGGAGGACTTTGGCTCCAGGTTTTAATCACTGCCAGCAAGAGTTAAGAAAACTGATTTATTGGCTCATTTTCTGCTTCAACTGTTCACATTTGTGTAATGTTTAAACTCCTCTAATCTCTGTGAAGCCTCTTTAGTTCAGACTTCCTCCAGAAAATATTATCTGTTGAGGACTAATAACCTTTAACGTAAAAGCCAGTTTTTCCTGGATCTTGTAATCCCCTCAAAAGTTGGCAGATTGTTTGGTCAGAACTTTGAGAAAGTTCTTCATCATTTTTGTTCACTCTTCACACTGTTTATACACCACAGAGGCTCCTCTGTTGGATCCAGGCCTACACAACTTCCTATGAACTTCTCCAAATCCTAGCTGTGCCCCCAAGGCTTGACTGATGATAGGTGTTGAGAATCTGATTCATATTTATAGTAAGAGAAGCCTTTTATTACTGAGCCAAACTGCTGTCTGAGATTGGATGGATTCACTTGCTCAGTGTACCACTGAGGCTGGTTTTTTCAATCTTGGTATTTGATCTCAAAGGTAAAAAGAGATTTGAAATGTAAGCATTTTTTTGTTTTTAGATTTGTAGCTTGTTACTGGAGAAGGCAACGGCAACCCACTCCAGTACTTTCGCCCGGAAAATTCCATGGACAGAGGAGCCTGGAGGGCTACTGTCCAGGGGTCGCAAAGAATTGGACACAACTAAGTGTACATACACACACACACACACACACACACACACACACACCAGGAAAAGAATTTTGAAAAGAAATAGGAAAGAGGGTGATCAGAGTGAAGGTTTGGGATTTTGTCTTGTTCTGTTTTTCAGTTTTAGATAGGATGGTCAGGGAGTTTGTCTGCCGAAGGATGACATTTGAAGAAAAAGACAAAGGAGGCAAGGGAGCAAACAGGGCAGAGTGCTCCAAACAGAGGGAATGAAAAATTCCAGGTGCCTGAGAAAGAAGTGGAAGTGGAGTAGAAGAGAAGTAACAAGAGACTAAACAGAAAAAGGGGAGGGGCATTTAGGCCACTGTTAGGGCTTTGCTTTCACTCTGCCGATATTAGGAAGTCATTTAAAGATTCAGAGCCAAAAAATTGCATCATCTGAATTACTGTTTAACAGGATCACTCTGCATTGGGTACAGACTAGAGGGACCCGAGGGACCCAATAGACAGACCAGTTAGGAAGATAGGTAAGAATCCATGAGAAAAACCTTGGTGGGTTACTGTACCAAGAAATGTATACGCAACTTAATTCTAACTACAGTCCAACAAAAATAGATACTATTGTCAACCTTTTTTGTTAAGTATATTGAGGCTCAAAGGATTGAAATAAACAAATGTGCTTAGTATATTGTACAATCTGGATTGCAGCCAGTTTTATTCTGTTTCCAGAGTCTACATGACTTATCACTACAATTTACTGCCTAACATCAGGTGAAAACCACTACTAGATTAAGTAATTTTAAGGTGTGAATAACAATGGGTGTTTTGCTCCCACCTCAAGTGTGTCTTAAGAGTTCGTCATTAGTTCTAGAGTAGCCTTTCCCAAGGTTTAATAAGGCTTGAAAATATGTTAGGATGATATTTCTAGTTATTTCATATTTATTTTTGTTGCTATAGTGAGCTAAATATTTTTTCTATCATATTTTATCTTATTTTCATGGGATCAGTAGCTCAGTTGGTAAAGAATCTGCCTGCAATGCAGGAGACTTGGGTTCAATCCCTGGGTCAGGAAGATCCCCTGGAAAAGGAAATGGCAACCCACTCCAGTATTCTTGCCTGAAAAATCCTACGGATAAAGGAGCCTGGAGTGCTACAGTCCATAGGGTCGCAAGAGTCAGACACAACTTAAGCAACTAAACCACCAACAGTACTTTTTCTATATTGTGTCTGTAACTCTGCTGCTTACTGGATGTTCCAGTTTCCATAAAATATTTTTGTTAATTAGTTTGTGTTACCTAAGCAGATACAATAACAATGCCACAATGATAACGCTGTGTCTTTCTTTTTACCACATGCCATCCTTATTCGTTCCTTGCTTGTGCACTGGTAAGTCGGTGACAATAGCGTCCTTATCTCATTGCTCACTTTAGTGGTATATTTGTGATACTTTACTATTAAGTATGATGTTTGTTGAAGGCTTCTGGTAGATACTCTTTATCAAGTCAGGGCAACCCTTTTCCATACTTGCTAAGCAATTCTGAATGTGTTTTGAATGCTATCAAATGCTTTTCTGGCATCAAAGTCTCAAAGTTTATTTTTTCACTTTTTACTTAATGTGGCTGATGAAATTTATATAATTCCACATATTTAGCCAACTTTGTGTTTCTCATTTTATATATATATATATATATATATAGTGAGTGAGTGAGGTCGCTCAGTCATGTCCAACTCTTTGCAACCCCGTGGACTGTAACCTACCAGGCTCCTCCACCCATGGGATTTTCCAGGCAAGAATACTGGAGTGGGTTGCCATTTCCTTCTCCAGGGGTCTTCCCGACCCAGGGATTGAACCCGGGTCTCCCGCCTTGCAGGCAAATGCTTTAACCTCTGAGCCACCAGGGAAGCCCAGATATATATATATACACACACAAACATATATTTACTATTTCTCAATTTTCTTTTCATTGCTTTGTTTAGAATTTTATACCTATCATAATTCACACAAGTAATCTTGCTAATATTGAACATTAGATTTCCTTTGTGCTAGTATTTCCTGAGTTTGTTGTTAAGAATATGCTACTTTATAGAAGTAAGTTGAGATTTATGTATTTTTCTATGTCTTGAATCAGTTTAAATAATTTAGGAATCATTAGTTTTGATTTTTAATAAAAGTCAGTATAAAACCATTAGAATTTAATAACTTTTAGGAGTGAATATCTGACTACTTGTTAGTGTTTTCTATGACTGTGGATCTGTTGGTTCTTTCGCCTCTTCTTGAGTTGATATGGATATTAAAATGTGGGAAAGACAGGAGTGGTGTTGGAGGCGGGGAGAGTGTTCGAGTAAACTCTAGTTGATAGATTCAAGACACAAAAAGAAAGGACCCAGGATGACCAAAACAACTATTGGTAGATGGCTGGATTTAATGGTATAAACTTCATAAAACTAAACAAAATTGGGGAGAGACGTGGGGAAATAATTGTCCAGATGTCACTGAGGAATAAGAAAAGAAGAAACATCTAAAGCTTATTCAGCTCAATGAAAAAGTTTGTGGGAAATGAAGTTTCCTCCACTGAATAGGGTATCAGCAGAAGCAGTATTCTCACCAGAGAGAGCTATTTTAGTTCTGTAACATTCAGAGAAGAAGGTGATAATTCTGAAGGTGATTGGTGATGAGCACACATGAGTTCCAGAGCATGCTTTAGAAGTGTCCGTGGGTCCAGACTGGTGAAGGACTGGATGAATTCAGGGACTGTGTGCAAGACTGAAGATCTCTATATTGAAAGATGCCCTGGGAGCTAAGTTTATGGTGACATTGATGGGAACAGATCTGATAGATTTTTAGGAAGAGTGTGAGTGTGATAATGAAGCTATAAGTATTGGCATTTTATGGAGAGCTGGGAGATGTTCTGCAGGAACCTGCAGAGTTCTGCCTCAGTCTCTGGTTCGGTACCCCAGTCCCTGTGTGGAGACCATGAAAGGAGGAATAGCAACAGTGCACAAAGATCCAGGGTCCTGGGCAACCTCACCAAGAGCATTTCTGGCTGTTCTAAATCTCTGTGGTCATGACTTTCTGCAAACTTGATGCATCCACCTCTGAAGAGTTCTGGTTTCTGGACTATGACACCAGTTATTATGACCTTTTGACCCTTCTCCCTATAGTCATCACCATAATCTCAAATCAAGCATTCTTAGCTGTCATTTTCTATCTGTCCTCTTTACTCCATCTAGTGCTCAGATGCCAAGAAAATTTCCAAGTCTTTCAGACTGTCAATTCATTGTCTGACACTCCATAATGCCTTCAAGTCTGTCCTTACTTGACTGAAATTTTCTGCTCTAACATAATAATTAATTTCTCAGATATATCCTCTTCTGTTTTGCCATGTTTCCCTTCATCTGCCCTACTCATCTGGCAGAAACACAACTCATGCTAAATTCCTCTCTTACTCTTCACTTGTATAGTTGCAGAGAAACACATAATCAGACTGGCTTTACTCATTTTAGGTTCATGACCAATGACCTTCAATGGAGCCAGAAACAACTCCTTCATTTCTCGAGTCAATTCATTTTCCCTCTTTATGAGATGAATATTTCAAACCTTTCCGGTGCTCCTCAAACTTAGATGACAATCCTCTTCCCTCCTTTGTAAAGCTGGTTAGTTCATTTTGCTTGTAAATTGAGGAAATTAAATATAAGCAGTTAAAAATAATTTCCAACAGCTCTTCAACCTACATTCCTCTTTACCTATACACTGTGACCCACCTCCTAACTCAGAAGGTAACTATTCTGGGTTCTGCCTAAATCAGCTCCTCCAATTGAAACACTAGATGCTATGCCATCCCTAGATATATCTGACAGTTTTATTAATAAGTAAAATTAAATTTGTGGCTGCTTTTTTAAAAATACACACTATATATTCAGTTATTTTTGCAATGTAATTATTGTCACTTCGCAGTATGACCAGACACTTGCATGTAGGAATTTGTTTAATTCATTTCTCCATCATTAGAGAGGAGCAGAATGATCAGGGTAACCTTGAAGATCAGTCAGTTCAGTCACTCAGCCATGTGCTACTCTTTGTGACCCAATGGACTGCAGCACGCCAGGCTTCCCTGTCCATCACCAACTCCCAGAGCTTATTCAAACTCATGTCCATCGAATCAGTGATGCCATCCAACCATCTCACCCTCTGTCATCCCCTTCTTTTCCCACCTTCAATCTTTCCCAACATCAAGGTCTTTTCCAGAGAGTCAGTTCTTTGCATCAGGTGGCCAAGCATTGGAGGTTCAGTATCAGTCCTTCCAATGAATATTCAGGACTGATTTCCTTTAGCATAGGACTGGTTGGGTCTCCTTGCAGTCCAAGGGACTCTCAAGAGCCTTCTCTAACACCACAGTTCAAAAGCATCAATTCCTCAGTGCTCAACTTTCTTTATAGTCCAACTCTAACATTTATACATGACTACTAGAAAAACCATAGCTTTGACTAGATATACCTTTGTTGGCAAAGTAATGTCTCTGCTTTTTAATATACTGTCTAAGTTGGTCATAACTTTTCTTCCAAGGAGTGAAAAGTGAAAGTGAAGTCACGCAGTCGTGTCTGACTCTTTGTGACCCCATGGACTGTAGCCTACCAGGCTCCTCTGTCCACGGGATTTTCCAAGCAATAGTACTGGAGTGGATTGCCATTTCGTTCTCCAGGGGATCTTCTTGACCCAGGGATAGAACCCGATCTCCCTCATTGTAGACAGACACTTAACCATCTGAGCCACCAGGGAAGTCTAAGTTGGCCATAACTTTTCTTCCAAGGAGTAAGTGTCATTTAATTTCATGGCTGCAGTCATCATCTGCAGTGATTTTGGAGCCCAAAAAGTAATCTTTCACTGTTGCCATTGTTTCCCCATCTGTTTACCATGAAGTGATGGAACCAGATGCCATGATCTTACTTTTCTGAATGTTGAATTTTAATCCAACTTTTTCACTCTCCTCTTTCACTTTCATCAAGAGGCTCTTTAGTTCTTCCTCACTTTCTGCCATAAGGGTGGTATCATCTGCATATCTGAGGTTATTAATATTTCTCCTAGATATCTTGACTCCAGCTTATGCTTCATCCAGCCTAGCATTTTACATGATGTACTCTGAATATAAATTAAATAAGCAGGGTGACAATATATGCCTTGACATTCTCCTCTCCTGGTTTGGAACCAGTCTGTTGTTCCATGTCCAGTTCTAACTGTTGCTTCTTGACCTATATACAGATTCTTCAGGAGACAGGTAAGATGGTCTGGTATTCCCATCTCTTGAAGAATTTTCCACAGTTTGTTGTGATCCACACAGTCAAAGGGATGAAGTAGATGTTAGTCAATCAATGTTCAATGAAGACATTGCATCTAGTGTTTCAATTGGAGGAGATGATTTAGGCAGAACCCAGAGTAGTCAATAAAGCAAGAGTTGATGTCTTTCTGGAATTCTCTTGCTTTTCCAATGATCCAACAGATATTGGCAATTTGATCTCTGGTTCCTTTGCCTCTTCTAAATCTACCCTGAACATCTGGAGGTTCATGGTTCATATACTATTGAAGCCTGACTTGGAGAATTTTGAGCATTACTTTGCTAGTGTGTGAGATGAGTGCAATTGTGCAGTAGTTTGAACATTCTTTGGCATTGCCTTTCTTTGGGAGTGAAATGAAAATTGATCTTTTCCAGTCTTGTGGCCACTGCTGAGTTTTCCAAATTTGCTGGCATATTGAGTGCAGCACTTTCACAGCATCATCTTTTAGGATTTGAAATAGCTCAACTGGAATTCCATCATCTCTACTAGCTTTGTTCGTAGTAATGCTTCCTAAGGCCCACTTGACTTCACATTCCAGGATGTCTAGCTCTAAGTGAGTGATCACACCATCATGGTTATCTAGGTCATGAAGATCTTTTTTTGTATAGTTCTGTATATTCTTGCCACCTCTTTTTGAGAAAGTAGGGAAAACCACTAGACCATTCAGGTATGACCTAAATCAAATCCCTTATGATTATACAGTGGACATGACAAATAGATTCAAGGGATTGGATCTGATAGACTGAGTGCCTGAAGAACTATGGACAAAGGCTCATGACATTGTACAAGAGGCAGGGATCAAGACCATCCCCAAGAAAAAAGAAATGCAAAAAGGCAAAATGGTTGTCTGAGGAGACCTTACAAATAGCTGTGAAAAGAAGAGAATTGAAAGGCAAAGGAGAAAAGAAAAGATATACCCATTTGAATGCAGAGTTCCAAAGAATAGCAAAGAGAGATAAAAAAGCCTTCCTCAGTGATCAATGCAAAGAAATAGAGGAGAATTATAGAATGGGAAAGCCTAGAGATCTCTTCATGAGATAAGATGGGGACAATAAGGGACAGAAACCTTGAAGATAGAAAAGAAAAATCCTTCAAAATCCTAATAATGTCTAACTGAATATACCGAACTATTTCAGTTAGTTTATTTTGTTTTTATAAGCAAAAATTAAGTAATTATCCCAGTATATGAACTTGCAAGTTTATAAAAGGCTCTTTCTAACTCATATGAAAAAGTTCAATTTTTCAATTTAGGTATTAGTAAAAAATTCCTGTGAGCAGTGCTTTTTCTTTTAGTGGTGTTAGTATACTTTAATACTTAGTTAAGACTGTCCATTATCTTTCAGGAAAAAAATCCTATTCTCCTCTTTCACTGAAATTATTACCATTACTTGCATGACAACTTGTTAATTCAATACATTTCAGATTCCATTAGGCTTTTGGTATACAAATACGGTCTTGACATGTTTTGGTATTTCAAAATTTCATCTCTGTGGATCAAAAATGTGGTAACTGAATTACATAGCAAATTGATATTGCTGTAGACCAGGCTGTTGTCTTCTTAAAATGATAACTGTCTGTTTGAATCATAGATGCCTGTGTATCTTACTGTCTTGGATGGGTATGTCAAAATATACAAGAATGTTATTGTTCTGATGTTTTTTTGTAGGTAATGTTATCTCCAATTATTTATTATATAATTTTCTTTCACTTAAAAAATGATGGCACCATGTCTTTAAAAAACAGATCTATTTAAAATATTTGGAATGCCATTGGCCATGTTGTCTTGTGAAAGAGACCTCTTAGAATGATATATTTTATGATTTGTGCTGAAGTAGTTATAGTAAATTATCATAGCTAGCTCGCATTTGAATAGTTTTAGCCCTTCCGAATTGCAAACTAACATGTTCTAGTCAACTTTAATCTTGCTCACAGACTGAAAACTTATTTTTTCAGTACATCAGAGTCAAAGTTTCTGGAGAAAAGATGCTCATCTAACTCTAGTCACTTCATTTATTTTATTTTATTTTTTTCTGAATCATTTGACAGGGTTGACTTAATCCAACTGAATTAACTCAGAGAAACCTAATTCTATTAGTTCAACCAAAGCGGAATTGCATTTGTGTGGAAGAATCAGGGTAGTTTTCTTTTACATAATTTAGTTTTGGTTTTTGTCCTTTTAGAATTATATTTAAAAGTATTATGTTCATTCTTCTCATAATGAACATGTTAGTAAAAATTAAAACTGTAAAAGCGAAAAAAAAAAAGACTTTAAGCTCCACGTTGAAGTATTCCTGCCATGGAAAACTATTTTTTATCATTTGTTCTTTTTTCCTATTTCCCATACATCATTGTCAATTTGATGTTTCTTCTCTTTCGTCTATTCTCTTCTTGAAGTATTTTAATGAGCAATTAAATTTAAATTTTCTAAACATAAAAATAAATTCACTAAGCAAATCTCTCAAGTAAAATAAATATGTGTTACTGGTAGTATGAAAAATGTCCAGTTTATCATTATAGTGAAGTGAAAGTCACTCTGCTGCTGCTAAGTCACTTCAGTCGTGTCTGACCCTGTGCGACCCCATAAACGGCAGCCCACCAGGCTCCCCTGTCCCTGGGATTCTCCAGGCAAGAACATTGGAGTGGGTTGCCATTTTCTTCTCCAATGCAGGAAAGTGAAAAGTGAAAGTGAAGTTGCTCAGTCGTGTCAGATCCTCAGTGACCCCATGGACTGCAGCCCACCAGGCTCCTCCATCCATGGGATTTTCCAGGCAAGAGTACTGGAGTGGGGTGCCACTGCCTTCTCCAGAAAGTCGCTCAGTCATGTCCAACTCTTTGTGACCCCATGGACTATGCAGTCCATAGAATTCTCCAGGCCAGAATACTGAAATGGGTACCCTTTCCCTTCTCCAGGGGATTTTCCCAACCCAGAGATTGAACCAAAGTGTCCCACATTGCAGGCAGGTTCTTTACCAGCTGAGCCACAAGGGAAGCCCAAGAATACTGGAGTGTGTAGCCTATCCCTTCTCCAGCGGATCTTCCCGACCCAGCAATCGAACCAGTGTCTCCTACCTTGCAGACGGATTCTTTACCAACTGACCTATCAGGGAAGCCCAGCATCATTATAAATATTCAGCTACTTTGAAATTTGTGATAGTGCAGAGGGTACAGAAGGATACGTTTGGTGCCAAAAGCATATATTTATTGCATTTACAGTTATTCAAATTAAGTTACAATATTTTCCTTATTCATTAACTTTTATAGAGCATATATTTTTATAGCAGAGTGCTATATAATTTCTTTAGTGATTTTAAGATGTATCTAATTAGGACCAACTATATGTGTTTATGGCCTTTGTTTGTGGCTCAGATGGTAAAGAATCTGCTGCAGTGCAGGAGACCCAGGTCCAATCCCTGTTGGGAAGATCCCCTGGAGAAGGGCAGGCTACTCATTCCAGTATTCTTGGTTGGAGAATTCCATGGACAGAGGAGCCTGGGAGGCTGCAATCCATAGGATCACAGAGTCGGACACGACTGAGGGACTAACACTTTCACTTTTTTTCCCCATATGTTTATAGATAATGATAATGTAAAAAAAAAAAAAAAAAAAACCTTGAGAACGATGGTAGGAATCTTCAGAAAAGGAAAAATCACTTTCCTTTGGGTTCTTAAAAACTCAAGTTCTTGGGAGTCTGCCATATTAAACTTGAAATAGCTAAAATAGCTTCAGAAAATAGTTAACATCATAGAGCACTTGAGATTAGGTTTTACATTCCTTCTCAAGAAGAGTTTTCATTTATTCAAGTTTCGTTGTTTTATGGGTATTTTATTTCATGATTTGGAATAAGATGTTATTAAGTAACTACATTTGGGTAGCTCAAATTCGCCCCAGGCATAGATATTTCTCACTTTGGCAAAATTGCACTTTTAGCTCACTTGACATATTGCACTTGGGAACAAAAAGAATCTATCCTTTTCCTCCTGGGACATCTTGACTTGCCTTCTAATCCATCATAACCGTTTAGGGAGACCTCACCTCTGGTTGGAATCCTGTACTTGACCCGCCCCCGGGAGATCAGTGCTTTAATTACAATGTCGCTGCCAGTTTAGTATATTTAAGGAATGGACTGTTGCCTCTATCTCTAGAAGAAAGGTCCATTCCTAACCTTTCACCCACTTCAAACCTATTAGTCTCTACTGTAAACATTATTTATGCTGTCAATTTCTGAGAGTAAGACATCAGTATTTCTCCTTTGAGAATTCTGTTATATCATTTAATATTGTCTATCTTTAAATGTAAAAAAAATAAACTACTGTATCTAACAACAAAACTGAACAAAATGATCTTTCCAATCAAAACAGTAAAAGCAGTTTCAACCTTAAACTTTTCTAGGACTTGAACCCAATAATTTTGATGATAAATATTTGAGAATAATCAGGATTTTTTTTTTAACTTTTAGGGAAATTGTGGATACGTCTAAAATATTTCTTAAGCTTTAAATTTTGAAATATGCAGATGTCAGATCTTGATCTCTTTCTGTGAGTCACTATATTATTGATGAGTGAGGCAGGAGTGCTAAATTACCCTTAAGTCTCAGTCCACAGTGTGGATGGCTGTCGCTATGATATGTGAAAACTAAGCATTCTACCCCTAGAGTCATTTCAGGTCTCTTAGTTATAGATGGGTCTAAAAACATGATGGACAAAGTGTCCAAAATCCAAGAACCTAGTTTGAATATGATACATGAACCATATGCAAAGCAATTTTCATTTTCACTTCATATTTATGATGGATCTATCAGTAGTTGGAATAGGATTGAAATTTAGATACACATTACAAATGCTAATTTTATTCTTGTGTAACCGCATAACAACATCAGGAAACAGCTGCCTTCACAAAAATGCTGGCTTTAACTTACACTAAAGAGAGTTTCAGCAATTTTGCAAAACTTTAGAACATCCCAGTGCATTTTTTGGATGATTTGCATGAGGCCTGGAAAATTTATCCATGAAAATGTCTAAGGCACAGGAGGCTCATCTTCTCAAAAGAGCAAAACACAGGGTATGATACTGACATCAATACTAAGCACATAGAAAAAGTGTGCCCTGCTACAGTTGCAGATGTCCATATAAAGTGCAGACACAGTAAGCCAGCCTACATCACTTGATGCTGAAGAGAATCACAGTACTAGTTAGAGATTCCTGAAGCTCAAATGGACACTATCAATGTGAATGTGTAGATTTTCCTTTGCAAAGACATGTCCTAGTGACCTGATTAAAATAATTGTTCAAGGACAAAGTAGCCTCCATTTTTTCAAAGAGTTGGCTTTGAAATATAGAGTTTATATGTTGTTGAATAAATTAATAGGTATTAACATGGAAGCTCTCTCTTCAGTTGGATGCCCAGTGGAGGAATCTCATCTTGGCAATGTGCTTGTGCACTCAGTCGTGACTGACTCTTTGCAGTCCCAGGTACTGTGGCCTGTCAGATTCCTCTGTCTATGGAATTTTCCAGGCTGGAATACTGGAGTGAATTGCCTTTTCCTCCTCCAAGGGATCTTCCCAACCCAGGCATCGAACCCACATCTACTGTATCTCCTGCATTGGGAGGCAGATTCTTTTACCACTGAGCCATCTGAGAAGCCCAGTATTGACAACATGTTTTTGTATCTACAGTTAATTGAATGATTGATGATAAACCACAAGAAAGTTGCTTGTAACTGGCTCACTATTTATAAAAATGTTCAGTATAGTTATTTATACTTTTGTAGTTATTGTACTCAGTTTTCATAGTTAGAGTGTCACATCAGCATACTCTTGATGGTGTGAGAGCTTCCTTATCACTAAAGGGTCCGAGTAGAAATGTGGTCATTGTTTCTCAAAAAGAATATGAAGGTTGGTTCTTTTCTTCCACAGAATTAGCAGCAACATATACATGTTGCTGACTCTTTGATATATTTTATTATTTAATTTGTTTTATCGAATGGAGAGAACATAGGATAAAAGACTCCTGTAAAATAAGCTTATATTCTGGCAATTACATGTATATCCTGTTATATAAGGGCATATTTTTAAAGTGTTCTTTTACGATTTGAACTGTCTTTATACTTTTAGTATATTTTAACATAATTAAACCATATAAATTATCTTGAAATGTAAAACAAATAACAATACCTATAGATCTTATTCCAAAAATTCATCTAAAGTATTAAATTATAATTGTAAAGCAAATATACTTATGAAGGTACATTGAACTTATAGGTAATACTGGTGAAAATTTAATACACTATGTCAAATTCATTTTATACATATATATAATTGCTATTTTATCAATGCACATTGTGCAATAATGGGCTAAGGTCTTATAGTTGGTACTCATAATCTTTTTTTGCCATTTTTTTTATTTTGCCCAGTTTTTTAAGACTCAATATTTTACAATGCATCTACCATTGTGTCTCAAACAACTAAGAACAATCCAAATTCTTTCAATTTAAAAATCTTGATCATTAACTTTCTTTTTTTAATTTAAATTTATTTATTTTAATTGGAGGCTAATTACTTTACAATATTGTATTGGTTTTGCCATACATCAACATGAATCCGCCACGGGTGTACATGTGTTCCCCATGCTGAACCCCCTCCCATCTCCCTCCCTGTACCATCCCTCTGGGTCATCCCAGTGCACCAGCCCCAAGCATCCAGTATTATGCATCGAACCTGGACTGGGGATTTGTTTCTTACATGATATTATACATGTTTCATTGCCATTCTCCCAAATCATCCCACCCTCTCCCTCTCCCACAGAGTCCAAAAGACTGTTCTATACATCTTGTCTCTTTTGCTGTCTCGCATACAGGGTTATCATTACCATCTTTTTAAATTCCATATATATGCGTTAGTATACTGTATTGGTGTTTTTCTTTCTGGCTTACTTCACTCTGTATAATAGGCTCCAGTTTCATCCACATCATTAGAACTGATTCAAATGTATTCTTTTTAATGGCTGAGTAATACTCCATTGTGTATATGTACCACAGCTTTCTTATCCATTCATCTGCTGGTGGACATCTAGGTTGCTTCCATGTCCTGGCTATTATAAACAGTGCTGTGATGAACATTGAGGTACATGTGTCTCTTTCAATTCTGGTTTCCTCGGTGTGTATGCCCAGCAGTAGGATTGTTGGGTCATAAGGCAGTTCTATTTCCAGTTTTTTAAGGAATCTCCACACTGTTCTCCATAGTGGCTGTACTAGTTTGCATTCCCACCAACAGTGTAAGAGGGTTCCCTTTTCTCTACACCCTCTCCAGCATTTATTGTTTGTAGACTTTTGGACTGCAGCCATTCTGACTGGTGTGAAATGGTACCTCATTGTGGTTTTGATTTGCATTTCTCTGATAATGAGTGATGTTGAGCATCTTTTCATGTGTTTGTTAGCCATCTGTATGTCTTCTTTGGAGAAATATCTATTTAATTCTTTGGCCCACTTTTTGATTGGGTCTTTTATTTTTCTGGAATTGAGCTGCAGGAGTTGCTTGTATATTTTTGAGATTAGTTGTTTGTCAGTTGCTTCATTTGCTATTATTTTCTGCCATTTTTTATTAATAAACAATAATTCCCAATTTAGGTTTAGACAAAAATATATATGCATGTTGACAGACCCTTTCCTCTGCCTTAAATTCAATTTTAGGGGAAATTTATTTAGTTTTAATCACTTCAGTTATTCTCCCTACGTTTGTCTGAGTACAGCAAAGTTTCCTCCAGCAGTATGTATAATGGTGAAGAGAATCAAACATTAACATAAATGTCTCTCTGTATCTAGGATCATTTCAAGGTCTTTAGTAATATAAATATTTCTTAGAAATACATGTTCTACCATATACAGTATACAAAGGGAAACTACATTATTTCTAGCTGGCATTTATTACATTCCAATTAAGGGGATAGGCATGGATTCCAAGCCAACAACAGTGGACATTCAAGAACAGAGCCTGCTATCCATGTGTTTATCAGGAGAGAAGAATGGGTCATGTGATAACCCTAAGAAGTAGAAGAAGGGTAATTGGACACCAACTGCATGTGTTTCCAAGGTCACCAGTGACAGATGCAGGATATACTCAACCATTCCTCTGCTTTCCTCAAAGAAAAATCTCTTTTTTATAGCCAATCTAGCGTAGCACTATTATTAAAGCCAGATTTTTTTTCAAATGGGGAGGGAAAAGCTTTGATAGAGCTCTTGATCTGGCATTTAAAGGTCTGTTCACAATATTTTTTTTCTCAACTGTTATCTTTAAAAACAAAATAGGGTACTTAAAAAAGCAAAGACCTAACCTAGTTCCTAAGTAAAAATCATGCACGTTCTTATATTTGGAGAAGTATATTAAGTGAAGAAAATCCATAGTATAATAACTACCATAAAAATGTATTTGGATTTAAATGCTTCACACCTAAAATCTGAAAAGTAAATTCTCCTGGATTTATGTTTTATTTCATGATCTGAGCCACAGTGAGCTCCGAGTCTTACTGTTGCTGACTGTATAGAGCTTCTCCATCATTGCCTGCAAAGAATATAATCAATCTGATTTTTGTATTGACCATCTGGTGATGTCCATGTGTAGTCATCATTTGTGTTCTTGAAAAAGGTGTTTACTATGACCAGTGCATTCTCTTGGCAAAACTCGGTTAGCCTTTGATCTGCTTCGTTTTGTACTCCAACGCCAAATTTGCCTGTTACTCCAGGTGTCTCTTGACTTCCTACTTTTGTATTCCAGTCACATATAATGAATAGGACATCATTTTGGGGTGTTAGTTCTAGAAGGTCTTGTAGGTCTTCATGAGAGTGACCGTGAAGTCGCTCAGTTGTGTCCAACTCTTTTCAAACTCATGGACTGTAGCCTACCAGGCTCTTTGGTCCATGGGATTCTGCAGGCAAGAATACTGGAGTGGGTTGCCATTTCCTTTTCCAGGGGATCTTCCTGAGCTAGGGATTGAACCTGGGTCTCCTGCATTGCAGGCGGATGCTTTAACCTCTAATCCACCATAGAACTGTTCAATTTCAGCTTCTTCAGCATTACTGGTCAGGGAATAGACTTGGATTGCTGTGTTATTGAATGGGTTGCCTTGGAAACAAACAGAGATCATTCTGTCATTTTTGAGATTGCATCCAAGTACTGCATTTCAGACTCTTTCATTGACTATGATGGCTACTCCATTTCTTCTAAGGAATTCTTGCCCAAGTAGTAGACATATGGTTATCTGAGTTAAATTCACCCATTCCAGTCCATTTTAGTTCGCTGATTCCTAAAATGTCAATGTTTAATCTTGCCATCTCCTGTTTGACCACTTCCAATTTGCCTTGATTGATGGACCTAACATTCTAGATTCCTGTGCAATATTGTTCTTTACAGCACCAGAGCTTACTTCCATCACCAGTCACATCAACAACTGGGTGTTGTTTTTGCTTTGGCTCCACCTCTTCTTTCATTCTGGAGTTATTTCTCCAGTGATCTCCAGTAGCATATCGGGCACCTACTGACCTGGGGAGTTCATCTTTCAGTGTCCTACCTTTTTGCCTTTTCATAATGTTTACGGGGTTCTCAAGGCAAAAATACTGAAGTAGTTTGCCATTCCCTTCTCTAGTGGACCACATTTTGTCAGAAATCTCCACAATGACCCATCCATCTTGGGTGGCCCTACACAGTATGGATCATAGTTTCATTGAGTTAGAAAAGGGTGTGGTCCATGTAATCAGATTGACCATTAGACCACTAGACCATTCAGGTATGACTTAAATCAAATCCCTTATGATTATACAGAGAAAGTGACAAAAAGATTCAAGGCATTAGATCTGATAGACAGAGTGCCTGAAGAACTATGGATGGAGTTTCTTGACAAGAGGCAGTGATCAATACCATTTCCAAGAAAAAGAAATGCAAAAAGGCAAAATGGTCATCTGACAAGGCCTTACAAAGAGATGAGAAAAGAAAAGATGCAAAAGGCAAAGGAGAAAAGGAAAGATATACCCACTTGAATGCAGAGTTCCAAAGAAGAGCAAGGAGAGATTAGCAAGCCTTCCTCCGTGATCCATGCAAAGAAATAAAGGAAAACAATAAAATGGGAAAGACCAAAGATCTCTTCAAGAAAATTAGAGATACCAAGGGAAGATTTCAGGCAAAGATGGGTACAACAAAGGACAGAAATGGTATGGACCTAACAGAAGCAGAAGATATTAAGAAGAGGTGGCAAGAATACACAGAAAAACTATACAAAAAAATATCTTCATGACCCAGATAATCACGATGGTGTGATCACTCACCTAGAGCCAAATATCCTGGAATGTAAAGTCAAGTGGGCCTTAGGAAGCATCACTATGAACAAAGCTAGAGAAGGTGATGGAATTCCAGTCGAGCTCTTTCAAATCCTAAAGATGATGCTGTGAAAGTGCTGCACTCAATATGCCAGCAAATTTGGAAAACTCAGCAGTGGCCACAGGGCTGGAAAAGGTCAGTTCTCATTCCAATCCCAAAGAAAGGCAATGTCAAAGAATGCTCAAACTATCACTCAGTTGCGCTCATCTCACATGCTAGTAATTAATGCTCAAAATTCTCCAAGCCAGGCTTCAGCAATACATGAACCATGAACCTCCAGATGTTCAGGTTGGATTTAGAAAAGGCAGAGAAACCAGAGATCAAATTGCCAGTATCTGTTGGGTCATTGAAAAAGCAAGACAGTTCCAGAAAAACATCTACTTCTGCTTTATTAACTATGCCAAAGCCTTTGACTGTGTGGATCACAATAAACTGTGGAAAATTCTGAAAGAGATGGGAACACCAGACCACCTGACCTGCCTCCTGAGAAATCTGCATGCTGGTCAGGAAGCAACAGTTAGAACTGAACATGGAACAACAAACTGGTTCCAAATAGGGAAAGGAGTATGTCAAGGCTGTATATTGTCACCCTGCTTATTTAACTTATATGCCGTCTCTGGGGTCGCACAGAGTTGGACACGACTGAAGCGACTTAGCAGCAGTAGCAGCAGCAGCAGAGTACATTAGGAGAAATGCTGAGCTGGATGAAGCACAAACTGGAATCAAGATTGCTGGGAGAAATATCAATAGCCTCGAATATGTAGATGACACCACCCTTGTGGCAGAAAGTGAAGAAGATTTAAAGAGCCTCTTGATGAAAGTGAAAGAGGAGCGTGAAAAAGTTGGAATAAAATTCAACATTCAGAAAACTAAGATCATGGTATCCGGTGCCATCACTTCATGGCAAATAGATGGGGAAACAATGGAAACAGTAAGAGACTTTATTTTTTTTGTGCTCCAAAATCACTGCAGATGGTGACTGCAGCCATGAAATTCAAAGACACTTGCTCGTTGGAAGAAAAATTATGACCAACCTAGACAGCATATTAAAAAGCAGAGATATTACTTTGTCAACAAAGTCCATCTAGTCAAATCTTTGGATTTTCCAGTAGTCATGCATGGATATGAAAATTGAAGTATAAAGAAAGGTGAGCACCGAAGAACTGATGCCTTTGAACTGTGGTGTTAGAGAAAACTCTTGAGTCCCTTGGACAGCAAGGAGATCCAACCAGTCTATCCTAACGGAAATAAGTCCTGAATATTCACTGGAAGGACTGATGCTGAAGCTAAAACTCCAATACTTGGCCACCTGATGCAAAGAGCTGACTCTGGAAAAGACCCTGATGCTGGGAAAGATTGAAGGCTGGAGGAGAAGGGAACAACAGAGGATGAGGTGGTTGGATGGCATCACTGACTCAATGGACATAAGTTTGAGTAAGCTTCCGGATTTGGTTATGGACAGGGAAGCCTTGGCGTGCTGTGCTGCAGTCTATGGGGGTCATAATGAGTAGGATACAACTGAGTGACTGAACTGAACTATGTTTTATTTCACAAACATTTGATGAAGCTCTTTCTATAAGCTAACATTTTGAAATTATACTTTTTGAATTAGTTTCTTTGATAACCATTTTCTTTCTATAGAAATGATGATCCTTTAATTTTCAAGGATATGCCCTTGACATCTACATAGATTTATTTGACATAGGTACCATTTGTTCATTTATTTATCAAGCAATTTTTTGAGCACCTGTTGAGTATGAGACATATTTCATGGTGAGTTTCTTAAACAAAACCCTCACCATTATCAACCTTGCATTCTCTTCTCTTCCTCTTTTTGGGGTGGGGATAATTTCACATCATATTATTGTTTAGTCACATAAAGTTCTTTAAAATTAGATGAATATTAATCATTATAATTACATACCATATATATTATATCTGTTATAATATTTTTTGATGTGTCTATGTCTATGAAATTAATCAATAAATAATCAATAATTAAAATAGAAAAGAGTTTTGTTTGAGCCAAACCAAGGGGGAATGGACCAGAAACCCCCTTCCCAGATTACTCTCAGAAACTGCTCCAGAGAAGCTGGATAATCCATACAGTTTTATATCTTATGAGAACCAAAAACATTAAACAAGTCAGGGCTTCACATCTCCAAGATTTCAGAAAACAAAACAAAACGTTCCAGCATGTAGACAGCAAGTCAGCGTGTCCTTGACACATGCAAAGCGAGTCTTGTCATCAAAGGAGGACCAACATTGGTATCATAGGGAGAGGCATTTAATCTTTATTTTTAAGATGGATAATCCTTTACTTTTGGTCAATGTGTACTTTTCTTTAATTATTAAAGCAGATGTACAATGTAGGCTTGATAGGCCACAAACTGGCTAACTATAGCATAAATTTTAAGTTAACTCATGTGTAATCCCAAATGACTTCCTTATGTCTCAGTATGTGAAAATATATTTGATCAGAAGTATCAGGGATTATACCTATGGTACAATACTAATGGCAGATTTCATGACCTTCTGTCATGGAAATGGATCATTTTCCAAAAGTTTGCCTGACTTATTTTGAATTTGACTATAATTTTAGATTGCTTGGAGAAGACCTTTCTATCACAATTGATTAGAAGGTATGTCTCTTAAATGGACTTCCCAGGTGGCTCAGTTTTGAAGAATCCACCTGCCAAGAAGGTGACATGGGTTTGATCCCTGGAGGGATCCCTCATTGGGATTCCCTCACCGAGAAGAATCCTTGGAGAAGGAAATGATAACCCCCTCCAGTATTCTTGCCTGGGAAATCCCATGGACAGAGGAGCCTGGTGGGCTACAGTCCAGGGGCTGGAAAAGAGTTGGACATGACTTAGCAACTAAACAACAACCATGTCACTTAAGGTGGTGTCACAACGTGATAACGTGCATAATAAGAAAGTTGGGCCAACTCATTAAAAGTATTATCAGTATAAACAGATTCTGGATTGTCATTTTCTCAAGACTCTGGAAGAAGATTTTTTTTTCCCCCAGAGCCTTTGACAAGAGTTAGAAACAATTAATATAACAATTTAAAAACTCCCATAGGGAAATAGCATGCCAGCTAAGGCTAAAATTTGGGACCAATGCTGCTAGCCTATATGTGAAAACAAAACAACACATTACAAGAGAGGCTGGTGTTGATTATTAAGAAATAAACATTCCTGTGGCTCATTTGAAGGCAAATCTGTAGTAGTCAGCCAAGAATACATGTGACCACATCTGAAGGTTGGAATTTTCAAGTTCCTGTGTGCAATGAGAAACTGAGTGCCACAGCAATGCAGATGAAGAAAAGATGGTGTCAAATGGTTCCCTTTCCATCTGATGTCTTACAGCAGCTATGCTCACAGTTACTCTTAAAGGAAAATAGAATGAAAGAAAAAACTACCTTCACAGTGTCGTGTTGTTTAGGCTGAATAGTCTAAGCCAAATTATTACTTAGGAATAAATTAAATATTGAATAACACAGAGTCCAAACACAAATTAGATACACTCGAGGGAAATGTCTCACTACAACAATAGCCTGAGTTAATTCTACTTGCCTGGAAGCAAGAAGTTAGTGCTACCAGTCCCAGGAAAGAGGGTTAATATGTATTTTGCCATTTCCACCCTGTATTAAATTGCAACAATCCCAGTATTCTCTACCACTCCCCCTAATTTATTTTTATCTATGAATGTATTACCAAATAACACATTATATATTTAACTTTTTAAAAAATATATTATTTCTCTGGCAGTGGAATATAAGCTTCACAAGGGCATGGATTTTGAAATACTTTGTTTCATTTTAAATCCCTCGCTCATAGTAGGCATCCAATATATATCTTTGAAAGAAATAATTTATTAATCTTATAAATTTAATTATGATACAGGGGATATGATAGCTTATGTAACAAATACTTTTTCCAGACACATTCTGAAAAACAAAGACTGTTCTGAGTCCTAAAAAGAGATTTGTTAATTAATTCACTCTTCTTTTACCCAGATGCTTGAGAAATATAACTATTTTAAGATATTTTAATATAATTTAATATTTTAAGAAATATGTTCACAGATTATTTTACATACATGCATACAACATTTGATCACATGTAAGTTTCAAATAATGATTTTCTTCTTTTTTACTTAGTTTGGCTCAATATAAAACTTTTTCTTACTCTCCCCTTCTCCCTCCCACCGCAGGCACCTAAGAATAATCATACAATTCTTCCCAAAACACAGGATAATTTATATGGAGAAGAATCATGTACTTTTTATTATATTTCAAGTTTTTTTTAAGGATTATCTTTTAAATGCATTTGATATATGCCTCTGCTGCTAAGTCCTTCAGTCATGTCCAACTGTTTGCAACTCCATGAACTGTAGCCCACCAGGCTCCTCTGTCCATGGGATTCTCCAGGCAAGAATCCTAGAGTGGGGTTGCCATGCCCTCTTCTAGGGGATCTTCTCAATTCAGGGACTAAACCCACGTCTCTTATGTCTTTTGCATTGGCAGTCAGGTTCTTTACCACCAACATCACCTGGGAAGCCCATATTTTGTGCTAGGAGAAACTTATCAATCAAAAATGGAATTAGAGAATTGAAAGGAATTATGCATCAAAGAGAGACGACACCAAGAGGCTGTGGCTTTTGTGAGTTATGGAAAAAGCAATTCTTCACATTTGCTTCAATGCATTTCCTCATAGTAATATTGCTATTAATAAATATAGCAATTGCATTATAGGTAAGCTAACAGAACCTATTAAAGCAAGATTTTATTGAGATATTTTACTCTCTTAATAAGATTTTAGACTTAAAATCTATCAAAAGGAATGATTCTGTAAAAGATTCTGTTTTGCAGTTGTTTTTTTCCCACTTGGTGTACCAACCTCATATCTCTTGAGTCATAGATCTGTGCAATTCCACACCTTTCTCACTGCTTCCACTTGCTGTCAAGTGAGCTTGACAATTCTCCTTCCCTTATCTCAGAAGGTCTGCAGTTAAGAATGGGCTCCTGTAGTCCTTTTAGTCTAAGGATATATCTTAGTTTCTTCTTGAATCTTTGATATGCCTGTTCTTCTCCCTGCATTTACCCTGTGAGAGTAAGCCTTCAGGGGCAGAGAAAAATCTCATGCTTTGTATCCCCAAGAACACTATCTTTGCCCAGTTTGAGTTTGTGACTGAATTTCTTCTGCCACCAACTGTTATTTTTGCCTTGTGTTTCTCTTGCCCATGGCTAACTCTGGTAGGAGTATTCTTTATATCTCATTATCTTATCTTCCAGTGCATTCTTTGAGAGTTTTGAAACATTGCTTCTGTAAGTAATGAAAATATGTTTTTTAGAAACATGCAAGCTACTTCCAAATCTTTCTCTTTTTTAAATAACATAAATACCACTGGAGGAAAGATTAAATTCCATAGTGTCACTTAACTCTAGGTTATCCTAGAGAATACTTGCAAAGATTTGGGCGAGATAAATGGAGGGGGAATGCACTAAGGAGGCCAGTGTTGCACCCCAGCTGCTGCGTAGGACAACAGAGATGGGAGCCGTGATTTTCCTCTGTGCTCTTCTTCTGTTGCTCAGTCTCAGGCCCTACATACTGGAAGAGGAAAGTGTTTTAGGTTATGATAAAGTAAGAGTAATGAGAAGAGAAAGGGTGAGACAGCTGTGTATTAGTGGCCCGTGAAAGACAAGTAGAGGAATGCCAGGTAAAACTAGTGTATAGTTAGAGCTTCATAAGCTGACACTTAAATATACAATATGCATTTTTAACATTTCCATTTTCAAGTCTCAGATAGTAGTCAATTCTCACTACTCCAAAAGATAAAATTCTGTTTTATTCCAAAAGCACAGAAGGATCACAACCAACCTAGAAGAGGATCTGTGACCCAAATCCATATTTCCAGATTCCTACTTCAGTGTTCTTTGTTACTGGCTCCCGTGGTTGATTTCCTAATTAAAAACTGTATCTGTCGTCCTTTTCACCAGCATACTACCATTGCTGAAAAAACTATGATTCATATGTAAAAACACAAGCTGTAACTTGAGAATCTTTTTTTCTATTCTAAACACAAGTTGCTATGGATGCTCTACATGCTTCCTGTTTAGAGTTTTTATTCAGCCATCATTTATGTGCTCAGAATAAACCAGAATGTTGTCCTTAGGCGCTCACGGAAATATCTGTCAATATCAATGCAGTAAAAACACAATCTTACATCTCCCAAATTTAGATCCTGGAGTTAACTCAATTTTTCAACTCTTAATAGCTTTATTTTTCTCATCAAGTTATAGTTTTGAAGACAAGTATGAAGAAAGATTGATAGCTACCGATAAAAGCTGGCAATTTTTTTTCCTCTCCATGGCTGGCATTTGTTACAGCAGTCAGGCAGAAAATGCACTGCTTCTTTAAATTCAAAGCGAGTATGTGATGAGATTGTATGAGATTTTAAAACATGCATAATGGTGGCTTGTTTATTATTGTAATTCACAGATAATTATAAAGAGTTGTTTTGTAATTCTCATGTCAAAAACTAACATAAGTAACTCATTTTTGCCTTGGAAGATTTTTCTTATGGGGAATAAAATTTTAACACTGAAAATAAACATTTACCTTTGACAATGTATTTGCATAAAATTATATAATTTGAGTTAAATATTTACGTATGTTTTATAATCATGTCTGAGATAGACTGTATTACCTATACATAACTTAATGCAATACGCATAGATGTTGGGCATATCTATATGTATTTCACTAAATATAATTTTAACAAAAGACACTGTGAAGACAATAGAGATTTCAAAAAACTTCTTCATTCATTAGGTTATTTAGCTGCACACACACTGCTGACAATCCATTGAATTGATCTGATCATGATGTTGATTATTGTGTTTTTTTTAAACTTGATGCGCAATGCATACATTTAAATATATACATAAATTACTCATTTATGTGTTCCTCATAATAACCCTATGTGATAAATACTGTCATTGTTACCCAGTTTATAGGGGATGAAGCTTTGTCACAGAGAAGTTAAGTGAGTTATTGCCTCAGGGCGCAGAGTAAACAACCTTGTTGGAGATAGAACCTTGGCAGTCTCAGCACCAGTCTGTATTCTTATCCATGTTGCTACACGTTTTCTGTTAATATAATTATTTAAATGTTCATCCCTTTTCCTTCCCTTCTCCAGGGGATCCTCCTGACCCAGGGAAGGGGTCACTATGCAATAATAGTGGTGTCAGTTGCTCAGTCATGTCCAACTCTTTGTGACCCCATGAACTGTAGCCCACCAGGCTCCTCTGTGCATGGGGTTCTCCAGGCAAGAATACTGGAGTGGATTTCCATGCCCTTTTCCAGAGGATCTTCCCAACCCAGGGATCAAACCTGAGTCTCCTGCATTGCAGGCAGATTCTTTACCATCTGAGATACAGGGAAGCACCAATAGACTTAATTATATCCTCTCATCTCTATGCTGATATCTCCCAGTTTGACTACAAGTGTATTAAATGATTCATTTTAAATTCGTAAGTCTATTTGCTTAAGATCCCATTAGACTTCAAAGTAATTTAGTTTTTATAGAAATGTTAGAGTTTAAGTTAATTTTATGCCTTTCCTACATGAAGATGATAGTTTCCCTCAGTGGAACAAGCGTTTTCGACTGTTACTATAAAGTGAATTTGAATTTCTGTACTTTTAAACTTTAGTCAACCTTTGTTCCTACTCTCTCTTTTCAATCTCTCAGTTTGTAACCAACAGAAAGAATGTTTAACCAAGTTAACAAGGATAAGAGATGCATTCTTCCACCACTAATACACAATAGGGATAAAATAAAAATGATTCTCAAAGATTAATTTAATAATGTAATAATATTCTAAGGGCCTACTATGTGCCAAGGAGTCTATTAGGTACTGAATGTAGCATGTGGGGCAAAATCTCGCAGCATAGGAGGGAATATACTCAATAATTGAATGGCTAAAGGAAATGCCCCTCCCAGATGTTGGTACATGGACTTTCTGTTTTATACTGTATTTCAAATAAGTCAAAAGCCACAGATAAATTGTCAACCCTGAAAACTTATGTATACATATATTATTGAGGACATGAGGGGGCCTTCCTGATAATTCAGTTGGTGGAGATGGCAATCCACTCCAGTGCTATTGCCTGGAAAATCCCATGGACAGAGGAGCCTGATAGGTTACAGTCCATGGGGTCGCAAAGACGGACACGACTGAGCGACTTCACTTTCACTTCAAAGAACCCAGCTGCAATGCAGGAGACCCTGGTTTGATTCCTAGGTCAGGAAGATCCACTGCAGAAGGGATAGGCTACCCACTCCAGTATTCCTGAGCTTCCCTTGTGGCTCAGCTGGTAAAGCATCCATATGCCATGTGGGAGACCTGGGTTCAATCCCTGGGTTGGGATGATCCCCTGGAGAAGGGAAAGGCTACCCACTCCAGAATTCTGGCCTGGAGAATCGCATGGACTTTGGAGTCCATGGGGTTGTGAAGAGTCGGACATGACTGAATGACTTTCAGTTCACTTTTTTTCACATATTGAGGGCAAGAGGAGAAGGAGGCAACAGAATGAGATGATTGGATGGCCTCACCAATCAATGGACCAGTGTTGGAGCAAACTCTGGGAGAGTGTGAAGGACAGGGAAACCTGGCATACTGAAGTCATGGGGTCACAAAGAGTCAGATATGACTTAGTGACTGAACAACAATATAATTATTACATATATATGCATATCTTTGTAACATTAATTCCTTTCTGTCCTTTAGACATAGTTGAATATTCATGTGAAAAATCAGCATTGAAATTTTAATCTGAAGCTCCAACTTGGCAGTCCAGACATTCTGGTATTCTAGTGTTAATTGTTAAACCTAATGTAGTTCACCTACAAAGAAGCATTCTCAGCATAGGTACAGATATATCAGTCACTGGTCTGACACCACCATTTAGGAAAAAGGCAGATGATTGGTTTGATTAAATGCCAGAATAGAATGATTCTCACACCTACAGCCTTGTCAGATTTGTCAGCATCCTTCACCCTGTCTTTCTTCTTGTGGTACTTACACCTAAAACTGTGCATTAAGCAATTTACTTAGGTAATCCTTTTATGAGCAGCTGCTACTCAAGAGGCACAGAGAAGTCACTAGTAGAGGTGAAAGGTTACTTTGGGGAAAAGAAGACTAGATAAAGCATAAACACAAGTGAAAAGTATAATGAAAGTTTCTCCTTAGGAGAGTTAGTTATTCTATTCTTACTCTTTCATATATAAGCGCTTAGGAAAAACCATTTTCCTTGAAAAGTTGCGAGGAATTATACGAAAGGGGCTTCCCTGGTGGCTCAGGGGTAAAGAATCTGCCTGCAATGCAGGAGCCGCAGGAGAAGTAGGTTCGATCCCTGGGTCAGGAAGATCCCCTGGAGGAAGGCATGACAACCCACTCCAGTATTCTTGATAGAGAATCCATAGACAGAGGAGCCTGGAGGTCTACAATCCATAGGGTCACAAAGAGTAGGACGTTACTGAAGCAACTTAGCATGCATGAAGGCATATCTTCCAAATCAGCCAATGTTTCAATGAATGACTTGGGACATACTATCAAGATAATTATTTTATTCCTTCAGTTTGATAAAGCTAAAATTCTGTGCAATCTTATTCATCGTCAACATTTTTTTTTCTAGTTTGATTTTTAAAATTTTGAATTTGGAAACATAATGGGTTACTTTACTCCTAAACTTTTGCAATATTGTCTTTGAATAATCTTATCTAAACAGATAGAAATGAATCCAGCTAGATTTTCAGTTATTAATTCATATGCAGACTGACAGTAATATTCTGGGACAATGAAAATGAAGGTATAAAGATCACTGAGCTTTGACTTCAGCTAAATTTGGTCTCACTGCAACATCCTTCTCTATTCAGTGATCCTTAATGGATTCTTTTCTACATTGACATTTTAACCTAGCATCTTTTGGGATCCTTTCAATATTTGAGTTTTATTATTCAAAATGATTGTTCTCTAATTCTATATTATTAAACTCAAAATTTAAGGCAAATTGCACCTCACATAAAAACTCATTTTGTCTTTCCAAGATTGTAGAAGTAAAAAGTGAAGGAAAAAATCTGGTTTTCATATATTCCTCTCTTGGTCATACAATTTACTTGGGAAGCAGAATGCTGTGAGGAAAGGAGCCTTGGACTTGAAATCGGGAAATGGGCAGTGGTCTCAGCTTTCCTCTCAAAGGTTGTGCTAAGTTAAGCAAGTTTCTTAACTTTTCCAAGCTTCTTTTCTTCCTACTGTTTTTGAAGTCCTAAAATCGATATGAAATGGTTTATTGAACAGTGGTACAAAATGACTATCATTAGTAGTAATATGTACATAAGGGTATGTCAGAGTGGTTGTTATAAACTTTTCTCATCTTGTATGCCCATCAGTTTTCTAAGAGGAGTGTTACTTCATGGCCCTATTTAAAGTGTCTGATCATCTAGTCTAGTTGGGACACTGCTCTAAAAATCTGTGGCCTTTATTAACTCAGCTGCTACAAAACTATTACATATAAAGAAACTGTTACAATCTCAACACCTTGCAGATGAGTCCTTTGAATTTTGATTAACATGAAGCTATGTAGGCATTTTTTTCTTTATGCATTTATGAAATGAGAAAGCAGAGAAAATTGGCTTGAATGGCTATGAAAATGGAAGCTTTTAGAAATCATACCCATTGTGACCATACACATTATTTAATGTTTATAGTGAATGAATATACATCACAGAACATTGATTATTAAAAAGTATTTCATGGTATTTCCTCTCAAGGGACAGTATCATGTATTTATTTCACAAAAAGATCATTGGGGGAACAGTTATATTTTCATTGTTTCATAGTGCTCTAACTATTCTTCTTAAATACTCTGCACAAAATTGTCCTCTAAATGATTCTGAGAAAACTACATGATTTTAATAATATATATGTGGTGATCATTTGGAAAGGCTATATAATGCACCTTCTGAGATACACAATAGGTAGAGATTAGTTTAGAAATACTAAGCATAAACTTATTTTAAGATATGTTAAAAAAAATAGGACTTGCTGCTGATTCCATTTTCAAGATCAAAAACAGAGTTGTGGCATACAACAAGATCCTTTCAGAAGAAATGGAAATGACTGTCAACAAGTGATGTGATATTTGTTCCTGACACACATCTTATTGATCTGATGTAATCCTTTCTTTCTATCTTATAAAGATATATTTTAGTCTCTATAAAACATATTGCCACTTTGTGTCTGCATGACAATAGAAAAACTTTTCCTGAATAACTATTTTACTCTCAAAATCATGAAGAAAGTGCAGCAGTGGATTTAAACCAAAAAACACAAGAAAATTGAGTTTAACTTATTCAAGGAACAGGAAATAGGTTGGAATTGAGGCAAGGGATCTAATAATGATTAAGAGGAGGGGAGGGGATGAAGCTTATAAGAATAGAATATATTAGGAAATCTACTGTTTAATAGAAAGGGTTACTTTCAAATTTCCCAGTTTGTAAAGTAAATCCACAAAATTAAAACTTAGTGAAGTTTGTCAGCAGTTCCTATAACTACAAGTGTTCTTTAGTTAAAAATTGCAGTTCTCCTGCATCCTCAAAATATGTGCTATTATTGTTTCCAAATTTGAAATAATTTTTTGTTGTTGTTGTTGTTTTTAGTACTCCAAAGTCATATGTCTACAGCCATACCACCCTGAATGCACCCAATCTTGTCTGACCTAGGAAGTTAAGCAGGTTTGGGCCTGGTTAGTACTTGGATGGGAGACTGTCTGGAAATACCAGGTGCTTTGGGCTTCCCAGGTGGCGCTAGTGGTAAACAATCCGCCTAAGACATAAGAGAAATGGATTTGATCCCTAGGCTGGAGGAGGAAATGGTAACCCACTCCAGTATTCTTGCCTAGAGAATCCCATGGACAGACGAGAGGAGCTTGAAACGGGCTCCATAGGGTAACACAGAGTTGGATGCGGCCGAAGCGACAGCATGTGTGCAAAGTCATTTATGAATTATTTAAATAGGAAATATCTTGACCAACAATGTATACAATGTACATATGAAAATGTCCTGTAAGTCTTCAAAAAAAGGTAAAAAAAAAAAGAACCGAAAATCTCTAATTAATCTAAAAAGACCTCAAGCACAGGTAAAATTTGCCATGAAATGTCAAGATTATAATGCCAAAAACCAATTCTGTGAGTACATTAGATAAGATGTTAAACATTAGACACAAGACAAATTTCTTATACTGACTGAGTCATGAGCTTTGTGACTTGAGCAAATTACTTCTCTGCATTTGCCTTCTCTGTGTTGAGAAATACCTGTTAGATGATGCCCAAATTTCTTAAATTATTAGAGAGCTCCTGACTCATTGAAAAAGACCCTGATGCTGGCAAAGCTTGAGGGCAGGAGGAGAAGAGGGCGACAAAGGATGAGATGGTTAGATACTATCATGGAAATGAGTTTGAGCAAACTCCTGGAGAAAGTGAAGGAGAGGGAATTCTGGCGTACTGCAGTCCATGGGGGTGACAAAGAGTCAGACAGTTTAGCAATTGAACAACAACAACATAATATAAAAGCTCCATTCCAAAATCACAACTGAAAGCTTTTAGTTCTAGTAATACAATAAGGCTTATCTTCAGAAATAAGAAACAAAAGATAAGAAAATTATATTTATTTCTTTTTCTGAAGTAATGATTCTCTTTCTCATAATTTTCCTGAAATAACAAAAAATCACAGGGCAACATAAATTGTCCAAGAATATCTAGAAAGGATCATAAGTTGTTTAGAAAGCTAAAATTCCATTTGGTAGATAAAATAATTTATAAACCTGTCCACTGTATCCATACACAATAATCAGCAGCCAATTAACTTCCTAGATGTTCTTATAATTCTCAATCAATAACAGCTGATTGCTTTATTTTCCAATTAATGATTCTCTCCTATTAATGACCCAAATGCAACTTCAAAAAGAAGTGAAAATTATCACGTCAGAAACAACCCCATAATCACTTCATAAGAGGATAATTTATAGATAAAGCTTCATTTTGATGAACTGAAGCTAATTAGGCAGTATATATTCAACCTTAGGCAATGAAGCCTTTTAAACAAAGATTTTTTTTTTTAATTGGGAAGAGGGAATTATTATGATGAATTACTACTCTCACTCTTTACTCTGAGATTTCTCGGTTGAAATAGAGAAATACAATGATATAATCCAGAGCCCAGAAAGCTGAGATTACATTCTTTGTACAGAGGGAGTTTTAAAAAATAGGTCCTACATGTCCAAAGGGCACACAGATAACTTCTGAGTAACTCAAACATAAACAGGAAAGAAATCTGATAGAAAATCTTGGTGGTAGTCCAAAGCAGTTCTAATTACTGCCACTCTTTGTGAAAAATTTTGAATTAATAGGATGGGAGGACAAAGGGAAAGGCAAAGCATGATGAACCTTCCAACTTTATAATCTGAAACCTTGACCCTCTTTCAGAGTGGGCCTCTCCCCATGAAACTGCCTGAGTTGATGGATGAATGAGTATTTCATGCAGTGGGAGAGGCCTTAAAGAGACATTTCTCTGGTTGTTTTACCTGTGTGAAACATCATCATTATGGAGGGAGTCAGGCTCTCCCCCTCATGAAAGTACTAAGACATTCTAAGGGCGTATGTTTATTTGAGTAACAAGTTATTTGGGTCTGTTATTTAACATCAATTAGGGCCATGCTTCCGCCTGCGCTATGTGTGTCTATTTTGTGTATGAATACTTCTTTAATCATTGTTTCTATGTTTTATCAGTATTCCAATAAATTCAAGGTATCTGTGATTGAATACCATATAGTCATTTTTTATTACAAAGATAAAATCTTTGATAAGATTTTTTTGGATAGATTAAATCTGGTGAATAAATAAATGAATACACCATGTATCTTTAACAGATTGATTTTATTCTGCCCATAAATACTGTGATAGTTACATCAATTCAGCTGCTTATTTCTTGGGCCACTGCTGGACTGTTCTAAACTTTCTCACTGATGAATAGTGCTCTGAAGATTAGTAAATATGTAACGGGTTGAAATCCAATAGGGTTTCTGATATAATTTTGTGAATGAAAATAATGGTTTGGAAGGGAAAACTTTTACCAAAGCATTTTGTGTTGGGAGTATGTGTATTCATGGGAACTTCTTAAATTTGTATATTCATGGGAATTGCTAACATGTATCCTCAGTTGCATGGAGTATGACACATAGGTTAACACCTCACCACCAATTCCAAGATCATCAGTATTAAAGAATCCGTCTGCAATGTGGGAGACCTGGGTTAGACCCCTGGGTTGGGAAGGTCCCCTGGAGAAGGGAAAGGCTACCCACTCCAGTATTCTGGCCTGGAGAATTCCATGGACTGTATAGTCCATGGGGTTGCAAAGAGTTGGACACAACTGAGTGACTTTCACATCTCATCACATCCTCGTGAATTTACCACCAAGAGTAAACCACGTTGACTAACTTTTTAGAAATAAAATGCAAGGATGGAACATAAACTCAGAAATTTCCTACTCAAATATGCATAAGAGAGAGTAGCAGAGGAAAAGGAAAACTTGGTCTCTGTTTAGTATATTAGCATTCAGTAGCCTGGCACGCTGCAGTCCATGGGGTCACCAGGAGTCGGACATGACTGAGCAACTGAACTGAACTGAACACATTATCTTATTTGTCTTAACATCAAGAAAAACTGTGACCTATACTATAACAACATCATGAGTGCTCACTTTTCTGAAGAACCACAAGGAAAATAATTCTTAGTTCTTGGTTCCAAGAAAATCTGCATTACTTAGAGTATATTTTTTTACTAAACGTTAGGTCAGTCTTGTATCTTTCTCTTTTAGAGTTGGTCGGATGAGGCTGAGGAGGATGTTAAAACAAATTTATACAAATGTACAGGACTTTTTGGTATACATCTCAATATGATGCTGTTATACTGACTATATCAAGAAGAAAAAGATAATGTTGCATTCTTATTAAAGTCAGTTTTCTCAGTTTGATTATAGAGCAAGCAGATAGGTGCACATGGAAGAAGAGAAAGCAAAGAATAAGGATTTCACCAGATGAAAAACCAGAGGAGTTGTCTTAAGAGGGAGGCAGGAACAGTGTCACATTCTCAATGAAGAAAGGGCTTTCTTGGGTCCAGTGGGGTTGACTACTGCCAAACTTGTGTGTGCATGCTATGTTGCTTCAGTCATGCCTGATT
Organism: Oryx dammah; assembly: GCF_014754425.2. NCBI lineage: Eukaryota > Metazoa > Chordata > Mammalia > Artiodactyla > Bovidae > Oryx > Oryx dammah. The sequence continues at coordinate 132,378,859 of NW_024070186.1, read as the reverse complement.
CTTTGTGACCCCACAGACTAGAGTAGCCTGCCAGTTTCCTCTGTCCGTGGGATTCTCCAGGCAAGAACACTGGAGTGGGTAGCCATTACCTTCCCTAGGAGATCTTCCCAACACAGGGATCAAATCTACATCTCCTGTGTCTGCTGCATTGCAGGTGGATTCTTTACTGCTGAGCCACCGAGAAAGCCCCAAACTTGAGGTAACTATAAATAAGGACAGAATCTTAGTCTCTCTAAAATTCAATATAATTTTTCAGACAATATTTCCCTCTCCTCTTTTAAGATACCTATTTGAAATTCTCTTATGTAATTCTCTTATTCTTTCATAGTATTCATCATCGGTTTATAGCTTTATTTTTATCCATTTATTGTTGGTCTCACACACCTGACTAAGGGTACCAGGACAGCAGGGATACACAATTTTATCCCCAGGGCTTAGTCTTGTCTAGAAAATAATCTTAAATACATGTTTTAAATATGTGAATGATGTGTCTTCTATGTATTGAGAAACCCATTAAGAAAACTTAAGGACAGAATCTGAAATTATTCCAGTCTTGGTACTGTTGGGCTTAAAGAATGAAGAGAATCACTTTACTGAGACAGTTCATAACTTCCTTGCCCTTTCCTACTTAAAGTAAGAGTATTGTCTTAGTCCATCTGGGCTACTATAATAAAAATGCCATAGGTTGAATAGCTTAAAAAACAAGCATGTATTTCTCACTGTTATGGAGGTTGGATCTCCAAGATCAAAGCACCAGCCAATCTGTTGTCTTCCTACTTTGCATACAGCTGTCTTCTCCATTGTATCCACAAATGGTGGGGAACAGTGAGAGGAAGCCAACTCTATCATGCCTCTTTTTATAAGGGCACTAGTCTCTTTCATGAGAACTCCACCCTTATGACCTAATTACTTGCCAGTACCTCCTGATACCATCACAATGAGGATTAAGATTTCAGAATATGACTTTTAGGGGAACATAAACTTTCACTCCATAACAGGTTTAGAATAAGTTGTAGATTATTACAGATGCTGGTAGTTCTTTCGAATAAAGACAAGGCAGTTTTAAAATGCCCATCTTTCACTTGACCTGTTGATATGAATTACACAGATAAGTGCAAAAAATTTAATGATACATGCTCTTGCAGCAATCTTAACTGTGGTTAATGAAGCCTGAAAAAAAGAAAATTAAAATTGTTAGAAAGTGGAAATAAATAATTTTATAGTCAGATGCATTTTTGTATATTAAATATTGTTTTGTGAACCTGATTATACTTAAAAATACATGTGAAAGGGATTTTTATGTGGACATGCATGCATGTTCAGTCGCATCTGACTCTGCAACCCCATGGACAATCACCCACCAGGCTCCTCTGTTCATGGCGTTTTCCAGGCAAGAATACTGGAGTGGGTTGCCATATCCTACTTCAGGGGATCTTCCTGACCCAGGAATCGAAGCTGCATCTCCTCTGTCTCCTCCATTGGCAGGTGTCCTCTTTACCACTGTGCCACCTGGGAAGCCCTTTTATACAGACATTTGAAATATAAAAGAACAAATAATCTAACACCATAGCATCTTTTTCTGAAGACAATTCAACAAGAAAATGAGTAAACAATCCTAAGGAATTCTTTGAATTCACACAGGATAGTGAGACCAAGAGGTCGTGCCTCTCTTTATTATGATCCACTAGATACTTTTTTTTTAGGTAGTAGAGGTTGGCACCCCACCCCAGTCCTCTTGCCTGGAAAAATCCCATGGATAGAGGAGCCTGGTAGGCTGCAGTCCATGGGGTTGTGAAGAGTCGGACACGACTGAGCGACTTCACTTCGACTTTTCACTTTCAGACATTGGAGAAGGAAATGGCAGCCCACTCCAGTGTTCTTGCCTGGAGAATCCCAGGAATGGCTGAGCCTGGTGGGCTGCCGTCTATGGGGTCGCACAGAGTCAGACACGACTGAAGCGACTTAGCAAGCAGCAGCATAATAATGAAAGTTTTGATCCACTTGAGGAACGGATAGATATTGGCTTAATTTTCTAGTTATTTGTTGGGTCACCCTCTCCTGAAGACAGCGTATTGACTAGAAAGGCAGATAGGTTTAACTTGACAAGGGAGTTTTAATTTTAGTGTCTCTTTAAAGCACTTATTGGTAATGATCAACTAAGGGACACTGGGATCCACGGACAGAATGGTATCCATACCCAGAAGGAAGAAAACTGCAGCTTTGCATTAGTGCTGTAATGCCTTTGCTTCATTTTTATGTTCTACGTATGGTAATCAAGAGTCCCATTAAAGTAAAGAATGAAGTCTGGTAGTCTGTTGCTTATTATGCACTCGCATCATTGCTATTTGCTTTTTCAGTAATGGCGATTTCATTTCTGTCAAGAATTACAGACTTTTCCAAGGAAATTCTTACCTTGAGAGGATTCAGAAATTGCAGTACCTTCAGGCAACACTTAACATGGATACAAAAAGAAATGAGGTTCTTACTGACAAGAAAAATGATTGATAAGTATACGCTGAAGAAATCATGAAAACATTAGTAAACCCAGGAAAACTATTCAGTGGAATCAGCTCTATGTAAATGAACATCAGCATTGGCATATTTCCTTTTCTTTCTTCATACATTAAGAGGCCCCAGGTGGTACTGAAACAAGAGTGCAGTTTGTTTTGGGATTCTGTAACAATTTGTGTCTTTTGCTCATTCGCCAGCTGTGTCAAATATGGTGCGTGATAGCTGGTGGGATCTTCTCATTGAAGAAAACATTTTCTTTTAAAATCTGGTTCTTGATAGTCATGTAAGTGGAAAATAACTTTTGAGCTAGAAAGCCATGATTTAGATCTTAAACCCAGAGTCTTACTCTAAGGAAAAATAGTCTCTTATTGCTTTAGAAAACCTAACCAGGTACAAAGAAAGTGGTATTATCAATGAAAAACCAAAGCACTGGAAAAAAGGAGAGGAAAAAAAGGATCACAGTAAGAAGACATTACTATGTTATCTTTCTAAATATTAAGATAAGCAGAAATGAAAACTTCTCAACTGTTCATTTTAAGAATATTGGCCATACAAGACTGTAATTAAGGATGTTTACAAAATGTGTAGATCTCACTGAAAAATGAGAATGCAGAGACCCTTGTTCAAAAAACAGGGGGGGAAAGTAACAGTTAAAGGTACTAAGATATGAAGCTTTTAATTTAAAATATTTTATTACTTATAAAACACAATGGAAGAACACATGAGTATTAACTTACAAATAGTAAAAAATAGCATTTTGGCATCATAATTTTATAAAAGACAGTAACCGTTAATTAATATGTAGTAATGCATCATAAGATATTCCTGGCTCATTTTCTATAAATTTATTTACTAAGTCATCAAAATTTATATTTTTAACAATTTCATTTTCAATCAACATAATTACAAATGATGTCAGTTATGCTAGGCAGATGTTTGACAACAAACAATTTGGATATTTTTAAAGTTAGAAGTGTCAGTATGATGACACAACTAAAGCTATTAAGAATATTTTATAGATGGACAATATTGGAACATATTTTTATAAATTATTTCCAAGTTTTAGTTCATATGGAGCCGTTGATTCTTAAGGAAAACTTTTCCTAAAAAGATTTATCTTTTTATACACATCAATTTCATATTAGCCTGAATTTAATTTTAAAAGTAAATGTATATAATAGCCTTTTTATGTTTTCTCTGAAATTTCCTTTAGCTTATATGGCAAAAAACCAAAAACGACTTTCAGATTTGTAAATAATTTAAAGCATTTGCTTATGCATTCTATCACTATATATTTAACTACAAGGAAAAATATTAATTGTCTTTATTCTTAATAATTGATTCACCGAAAATTGCATATTGTAATCCAGTTTGCACAGATCAACAATCCTTACATTTAATTTATATTTTTAGCCTATGGCTACTTACTTTGCAATGTTGCAGCAGCTTTCAAAAATAGAAGCTGAACTCTAAAAAGTTCCAATAATTCCATGATATGCCTTATTGAAACGTCAAATATATGCATTTATTTTGTTATAATGTACTGACAAAGTTTACTGCCTGAGCAGTTATCTTTTCTAAATGTTAGTTCAGTTCAGTTCAGTCACTCAGTCTTGTCCGACTCTTTGCAACCCCACGGACTGCAGCACACCAGGCCTCTCTGTCCATCACCGACTCCCAACTCATGTCCATTGAGTCAGTGATGACATCCAACCATCTCATCCTTTGTCATCCCCTTCTCTCGCTTTCAATCTTTCCCAGCATCAAGGTCTTTTCCAAAGTGTCAGCTCTTCACATCAGGTGGCCAAAGTATTGGAGTTTCAGCTTCAGCATCAGTACTTCCAATGAATATTCAAGACTGATTTCCTTTATGATTGACTGGTTTGATCTCTTTGCAGTCCAAGGGACTTTCAAGAGTTTTCTCCAACACCTCAGTTCAAAAGCATCAATTCTTCTGTGCTCAGCTTTCTTTATAGTCAACTCTCACATCCATACATGACTACTGGAGAAACCATAGCCTTGACTAGACGGACCTTTGTCAGCAAAGTAATGTCTCTGCTTTTTTATTTATTTATTTATTTATTTTCCCAGTGGTCTGTCTGTTTTATTGACAGCTGGATGCTCAAGCCTTAACTGCGTACTTCTGGAGTGGGTACAGCCGCTCCTTTCGCTGCTGCTTCTTGGTCTTCAGGTTCTCTTCATGCTTGTTGAGCCACCGGCGCATGGCACGTGTTTTCTTGGGCCGCAGATCCAGGGGCGTGTACTTCTTGCCCTTACACAATTTCCTGGGGTTCTCTTTCTGAGTCTGGTTAATGACGGTCAGTACACGGGCAATGGATTTACGAACCACTCGGATCTTGGAGAGTTTGGAAGCCGCACCGCCTGTCACTATAGCCACGCGCAGCTGGGACAGCTCCACCTTTAGGTCTTCCAGCTGTTTCAGCAGCTCCTCCTTCTTGCCGCGAAGGTCTCGAGCCTTGATCTTGGCCTCTCGAGGCCTGGGCCTGAGGTGGGGAGAAGACTGGGGTGGCGCTAGGCCACTTCGCAACGCATCCCACAGGCCAGGCTGACAGATGGATTCTCAAGTCTCACCACACGCCCTCCATCCCGGCCCCTGAGCCCCACAGTACGCGGATGGTGGCCTATGTTTCCACACTCGTCACTTTCATGCACTGGAGAAGGAAATGGCAACCCACTCCAGTGTTCTTGCCTGGAGAATCCCAGGGACGGGGCTGCCGTCTGTGGGGTTGCACAGAGTCGGACACGACTGATAAAACATCACAGCAGGAGCTACTTTTTAATATGGTGTCTAGGAATCATGAATTATTCCATGAGCTTCCCAAGTGATGCCAGTGGTAAAGAATCCACCTGCCAATTCAAGAGACTCAGGAGATGCAGGTTCGATCCCTGGATCAAAATGATCCCCTGGAGTAGGAAATGGCAACCCACACCAGTATTGTTGCAGGGATAATCCCTTGGACAGAGAAGCCCGGTGGGCTACAGGCCATGGGGATGCAGAGTCGGACATGACTGAGTGAGGAAGCACGCACACACATATGCAGTTTTCATCCTTCTGCGATTGACCTCCTTCACTTAGCATAGTATCCTTATTTCATCCAGGTTGTTGCAAATGGAAGAATTTTCTTTTCAAGGCTATAATATCTATATCTGTACCACATTTTCTTTATCCACTCGTATGTTGATGGATATAAGGGTTATTTCCAAATCTTGGCTATAAAACATGGTACCTGTAGTTAACAATATGGTATTGTGCACTTTAAAATATATTAAGAAGCTAGATCTCATATTGTGTCCTTACCACGAGACCTAAACACACACACACACACACACACACACTCACCCAAAAACATAAGGAAATTTTTGGAGATAATGGGTATGTTTAATAGCTTGATTGTAATGATATCACAGGTATATGTGTGTGGAAAACATTTCATGGTGTAAACATTAAATGTGTGTGATGTTTTATCAGTTATACTTCAACAAAGTTTAAAAGGAAAGAAATAACATGTTTATTAGAAAATGACACTTAAAGGAACCAAAACTCACTTCGTCTAACTTATTCATAAACAGAATGATGTCATCACTTTTGACATTCTCAAAAGAAGCTAGTTTAAAATAATATTACTAATAAATACACTGGCATCATTTATAACAGATTTCATCTAGAAAGGAAATATAGGGTTAGCCCTTTTTATATTTTTGGCCCACAAAATAACTAGCTTCTCTTGTGCACAGAATTGGAGTTTAGAGTTCACCTTTCCTGTTCTCAGTTTAAAATTTTACTGTTCAGTTCTTTCTATAAACCTTAAGCAATCCTTAAATTCATAACATATAGTAAGTTACAAAATTGTCCATTTGGTTCTGTGGCTACTGCACTAAGCTAGTAATTTTGAAGTCTGAATCAGTGTCTGAAATGCTTAGTCTTTCAAAGCTCTATCTTGACTTACATACATTGCATATGAAAGAATTATGATATTTAATACTAACGTGAATTCTGTTTGTAAAGTTTGCATATTGCTATGTTCAAAATCAGTATCAATTAACTGAAACTACTAGATTCATTGCAAAGAAGGTGTGAAGTGATACAAAATATATTTCCAAAGCAGTACTCAAGTTAAGCTTTGATTATAAAAGTTAGACAAATTTAAATCGAATAAGTTTTAAATAAAAATGCAGTACATAAAATGAAAGCTTAAACACAGCAATGGTTTTAATAAAGGCTCATTTAAAACTGTGATTCTTGGCAAGCATAACTATTACTACGCTAAACTATAAAATCTATATATTCACAGGGCAAACAGTATTCTCTTTGTTAAGCCAGAGAATTAAAAAAAAAAAAAAAAAACTATTTCAAGCTACACCAATAAATTTTTAGTGAGTCCTTTCAAGTATCTTGCCAAAACATTAGATAGGTTTAGGGGGGTGCTTGGCTGAATATTGATCCATAATAAATTGATTGATGTCATCACTTGACTATACATCTTCTACATTCCATGATTTAGGTTGTAGTACAGTTGGATATGTATTTGACCCATCAATAATTTCTCCTGTGAATTGTTTAATTATAAAAAGTAAATGAGAAATATCCATTGTACCCAAGTTTTGCTATGTACAACTGCAAATATTCATAATGATAATTTTAAAAGCATTGAATACTTTTTATATGCCAAGAACTATTCTTGGCACTTAAGATACTTCAGTGAACAATAACAACTCAATCACAAGACTCTCATGTTGCTTCTGTGGTTCTGAAAGAAGCCAGAATCACATCTGACTTTCTGGAACTATATGAGCTGGGGTAATTATCCAAAGTTTGTGTCTTAAAATGTGTTGAGATGTTGAATATGTATACAGTAGAAGACTCATAAAATATCATGGTTTCCTACAAAGCAGAATACTTCCTACAAAGTCCAAAATACTTTTCTATGAATAGATATGCTGCTAAGTCACTTCAGTTGTGTCTGACTCTGTGCGACCCCATAGACGGCAGCCCACCAGGCTCCCTCATCCCTGGCATTCTCCAGGGAAGAATACTGGAGTGGGTTGCCATTTCCTTCTCCAGATATAAACACATGTAAAATGGAATCAGAAACAAAATTATTTACTACAAAAGTAAAATGTGCAAGGTACTATGGTGGAAACTGGGAAGTATAAAGTAGAATAAGACATAGTCCTGCACTTAGTTCAAAATCCACTCTTCTGACTCAATGCTTTAAGAACACAGAAGAAATACTAATCATAGCTTGAGGCACCATCTGGGCAAAAGTAGTAAGACTGAGACCCAGTCCAAAGCATTCAACAGAAAGAAACTCCCACCTTTGTTCTTGAAGCATGAGACGAGTGAGAAGGGTGTATGATTTTATGAAGGGAATTGCCATATTTCAGGAAGGAAAATAGTGGGTCAGGAAGACCTCCCATCTCCCTTGCAATGAGAAGTGAAGACCTATTTTATCCACCCCCGCCTATTGGGAACAGGAAGTACCATTTGTCTCAACATCACACTGAGCTTGAGGGGCAGAAGCTTGGGTTCATTTCTCATTACTTTTTCCATGCCCCTGTTCTCAGTGGACAGGCTTTCGAGCCAGGACCCTTCCAGAGCCCCAAGACTCATTGTAAACGCCTCCCTGCTCTACACAGAGAATTTGTACAATGCTTGACATTGAGATACTACTGTTTCATTTAGTCACTGAGACTAGGCTTTCCAACTTTCCTGACAGAGTGCAAAAGCACCATGTTCTCAATCTTCTCATGATCAGGAATACATTTTTAAGCCCTGTAAAGATAACTCAATAAAATAAAGCTTTGTTTACTGAAGAATGCAGCAACAGTGGAAATGTTTACATTTATTTCTTTTTCTGGCTGTTGCACACTTGCTTCTGGCAAGTAAAGGTCAGAGTATACAGGCTCCATTCTTGATGGTGCCTCCAGAATTTATATCTTCATCCAGGTATAAAGAGGCTTCTATGATAGAAAAGACAAAGCTGAACTCCCTCAGAGCTAGCAAAAATATGAATAATTGCTGGAGGCCTAGAGGGAATGGCTCCCTGCCATTTAGCTTCTGAACACCATTATTGTCCTTTCTAAAAATAGATGATAATGTTCCTTCCTAATGATCTACTTTGGAAAGTCAATCTCTTTGTTTTAAATTTTGCAATGGTTTGCTTTAGAAAGGTATCAGTTCAGTTCAGTTCAGTTCAGTTCATTCACTCAGTCATGTCCGATTCTTTGCGACCCCATGAATCACAGCACGCCAGGCCTCCCTGTCCATCACCAACTCCCGGAGTTCACCCAAACTCACATGCAATCGAGTTGGTGATGCCATCCAGCCATCTCATCCTCTGTCGTCCCCTTCTCCTCCTGCCCGCAGTCCCTCCCAGCATCAGGGTCTTTTCCAATGAGTCAACTCTCCGTATGAGGTGGCCAAAGTTGGAGTTTCAGCCTCAGCATCAGTCCTTCCAATGAACACCCAGGACTGGTCTCCTTTAGGATGGTATACATGCATCTAAACAGACACATAGAATAACTAGAAATATAGTATATCCAAAATGACATACGGGTACAGTGTGAATAATACATATATATATTATCATAAGTAATAATATATAGACCTTATTTCATCGAATAGGATCTGTCCAAACTCAGTTACCTGGAGGAAATGATTGTAGTGAGAAGAGGTAAATGCTAATAGCTCTAGCCCCTTTTTGGCTTTCAGTCCAAGTTCTTATGGCTTATTTGCCCAGCTGACTGGCCAGGAATGAGTGAAAAGAGCAAGTAACTAGTGGAAATCTTTCTGTTCTGCAAAGTCTCATTGGTATATCAGAAAGATTAATTGCAGAAGCATTGTGTCCTGTCTACGACTATGCCAACAGCTTGAGACTAAGCAGTTGTGCTTCTAAAACACACTGAAGGGACTTCTGGCAGCCTGACCCTTCCTCCTGTGCTTCTCCAAGTTCAAGTATAAAAGATGAGAAAAGAAACACAACCACATGAAAAAAACAAACAAAAAAAAATGTGAACAGGAGTTTGTATGACCTTCTTAACACAGTTCAGAAACCAAAAATGAGATAATTAGAATATTATGTCATGATTGTATTTGGCTTTGGAAAGACATTTATTACTGTCACTTAGATTCCATCTCCTTTTTCTACATCTAATGGATAAAACATGTAAGAATTTGAACAAAGGTATGCAGACCTTCAAGTTATAATTTCACCTAAACAATATTTTATCATATAAACTATAATTGACATATCTATTTCTGTCCCTTAATATTCTATTATGTATTGTAGTTGTTTCAGTTCAATTCAGTTGCTCAGGCATGTCTGACTCTTTGTTACCCCATGGACTGCAGTTTGCCAGCCTTCCCTGCCCATCACCAACTCCCAAACCTTGCTGAAACTCGTGTCCATTGAGTCAGTGATGCCATCCAGCTAGCTCATCCTCTGTTGTACCCTTCCCCTCTTGCCTTCAGTCTTTCCCAGCATCGTTCCCAGAGTCTTTTCCAGTGAGTCAGTTCTTCACATCCGGCGGCCAAAGGATTGGAGTTTGAGGTTGTATGTATTGTAGTTTTTTATGTACCTGTATTTTCATTTTTGCAAACTAAAACTACCTAATACAGAATACACACGTGATTCATTTTTTTAAAATTAATTAATTATTTATTTATTATTTTACTTTACAATTCTGCATTGGTTTTGCCTTACATTGACAGGAATCCACCACGGGTGTACATGCGATCCCAAACATGAACCCCCCTCCCACCCCCCTCCCCACAATTTCTCAGAGCATATGGACCTACCTTTTATACAAACTCAGTGAATCATTGAAGCATCACTGTACTTATATTCAAGGACTTTGGATTTAAAGTGCCGTAAATGGAGATCCCAATTCAGCCACCTGACAGTTGTGTCTCCTGTGACACTCACTCTCATTCTTCACCTGCAGAATGACTAACTCATTCGTTTGTGTGTGCTCAGTTGTGTCCCACTCTGTGTTACCCCATAGTCTGTAGCTTGCCAAGCTCCTATGTCCTTGGAATTTTCCCGGCAAGAATACGGGAGAGGGTTGCCCTTTCTTCATCCAAAGGGTCTCCCTGACCCAGGGATTGAACCCACATCTGCATCTGATTCTTTAACACTGAACCATCTGGCAAGCCTGGGAATGAATCATACCTAGAAGCATTGGATGGCATCATCTACTCAATGGACATGAGTTTGAACAAACTCTGGGAGATAATGAAAGACGAGGAACCCTGGCATGCTGTAGTCCATGGGGTTTCAAAGAGTCAGACACGACTTAGTGACTGAACAAGAACATGAAGCATTAAATTAATGAAATGAGTTTATACATGTAAAATGCAAAATGTAGTGACTCACACTTTAAAAAAAATCTGGCTCACTTCTCCTCTTCCAAACTTCAGTAAACACTTGGTGGATAAATATAAAAATGACTATGACAGCCTTACAGGTTCTGATTTGTCCATGCATTACTTATATATTTGCCTATAAAGAGCCTATCATGGATGTTGTAGCTTTGGACAGGATTTCTTCAAATTTTACATTTGAATTTGAGTAAAAATATAAATATTTATTAAATACAATCCTGCTAAAATATCAGAATATTAAATATCTTCAATATCAAGCATGCATGCTCAGTGACTCTGTCATGTCCGACTCTTTGCAATCCTATGGACTGTATCCCACAGGCTCCTCTGTCTGTGGAATTCTCCAGGCAAGTATACTGGAGTGGGTTGCCATGCCCTCTTCCAGCGGATCTTTTCAACCCAAGGATCAAAAGCACCTCTCTTGTGGCCCCTGCACTGCAGGTGGATTTTTTTTATCACTGAGCCACCAAGGGATGCCCAAAAGTAACTATAATTCACTGAAAACAGTAGAATATGGTTTTCATATTCATAATACCCTCCTCGCATTCAGATGTGCTCTTAAGCCTATGATGCAGCAAAGGGAAGGCAGATTAACAAGGGATACTTGAGTGCCACATGAGCCAGAACAAGTCAAATCCTATGAAACAGAGCCACCTAGGAAAGAGAACTAACTGAAATTTCAAAGTTCTCTTGACTGAAACATGTATCACCAGATTATAGTATGGATCTTCGTTGAGTTATGATGGAGTTTCATCTGGTAAACCACTTTTGTTGAAAATAACTTAAGTGGAAAATAGATTTAATACACCTAAACTACCAAGTAATGTATGTTGGTCTCAGTTCAGTTCAGTTCAGTTGCTCAGTTGTGTCCGACTCTTTGCAACCCATGAATCGTAGCATACTAGGCCTCCCTGTCCATCGCCAACTCCTGGAGTTCACTCAGACTCACGTCCATCAAGTCAGTGATGCCATCCAGCCATCTTGTCCTCTGTCGTCTCCTTCTCCTCCCGCCCCCAATCCCTCCCAGCATCAGAGTCTTTTCCAATGAGTCAACTCTTCACATGAGGTGGCCAAAGTACTGGAGTTTCAGCTTTAGCATCATTCCTTCCAAAGAAATCCCAGGGGTATGTTAGTCTAGCCTACCTTAAATGTGCTCAGAATACTTACATTAAGCTAAGTTGAGCAAAACCATCTAACACAAAGTCTGTGCTTTAAGAAAGTGTTCAATATTCCATGTAATTTATTGAATATCATACTGAAAGTGAAAAATAGAATGGCTCTACGGGTACAGAATGGCTTTAAGTGTGTGAATTGTTTAACCTGTTGATCAAGGGTAAACTGGTAATTGCACCTCCCTGTCACTGGCCTGCATTACAAGAAAGAATCGTTCCACAAATCACCAGCCGAGGAAAAGACCAAAATTTAAAGTATAGTTTTTACTGTATGCATATTACTTTTCCACCATGGTAAAGTCAAAAAATTTTAAGTTAAGCCATCACATGTTGAGGACCATCTGTAAATTTGTTCATTTATTCAAAAAATATTGAATGAGTAACAACTATGTTTAGGCTTTCCTGATAGCTCAGCAGTAAAGAATCCATCTGCAATGCAGGAGACCAGGGTTTGATCCCTGGGTCAGAAAGATCCCCTGGATAAGGAAATGGCAACTCACTGTAGTATTATTGATGGTCTCAGAAATCCCATGGACAGAGGAGCTTGGTGGGCTATAGTCTGTGAGGTTGCAAAAGAATCAGACACGAGTTAGCAACTAAACAACAACAACTATGTTCAGTAGATTCACAGGGATAAAACAGATTACAGAAAGCCTATATTCCTCTGGATAAAGAAAAGATCAAACTTTCCTTCAGAGATGGGCCAGTGGAGGCCCCTAAGACAGACAGCAGTGTGTCTATCTTAAATGGTTGTGCACTCCTTCTTCTGTTGTGATTGTTATAAAAATAGCCATGCTACCAATTGGTTGTGGGACAGTATCTTTATTTCTATCCCAATTAAATCTGGTGACATTAATTTTAACTCATATCTGAGAATTTGATGCTTTTTCAGTTTGATTCAAATTATTTTCCTCTTTCCAGAGTCCTAAAGTTGTTGTCTCACAGAAGTATGACTATCTAAACTATATGAAATTCATAGTCCAATTTGTCTGTATTTCTTGGACTCCTGTTTTGAATTTCCTCTAGTTACATTAAAATTTTAGTTTCTTGTTCAGCATGGAGATGCTTAAACAGAGACATTATCATAAAAAGATAATAACATTTTGGCAGTGTATGAAGAATCAGAGAGAACCGATTCCAGAAGCTAATTATGGAAATGTCTTCTTAGAAACTTTCCACTGAAAACAAGGCACCCTAGTCATCTACACATCTCTCTGGGTCTTTTGGAGATTTACACATTTGCTCGATTTTCCTTCAGAAAAGTCATCAGGATAATGCATTTGAAGTATTTATGGAAGTATACTGTCACTAATAGCTTCACTGTTTTGTTTTATAATTCACTTCACTGAAGTGGATGTGTACATCCTAGTCTTAATGATGGATTGTCAACACATGGTAGTAAGCAAAGAGAGAATCTGGGTAGTTTCTTTAGAGATAGGACTAAATTCAATAATTGATAATACAGCAAATTTGGTTAGTTTGAAATTACCAATAGTGTGAATTGAGCTAAAGATCCACAGAGGACCAATTGAATAACTCAGCAGGAGTAACTACCTCAAATAATCATTGAGGACAACTCAACTCAAAGAAACACTCTTGTAATCTCTTCCCTAGCTCATTTCACTTAAAACCAAAGGAGATGAATCACTTTTCAAATATTTAAAGCCCAGCAGCATATAAAGGAAAAAATAATTCTTCTTATACTAAAAAAAATTACTCTAATAAAATTTATTGTTACCCAGCCTCCAATTAGATTAGACATTTGCTGAACTTAAGAAATGACTGAGAATGCAGCAGTATTGATGGGAGCATTTCTGGACTCTGGGTTGGTGTTCCTAATTTTTGAAGAATTTTTCTAACATCATGCAGAACAGCACTTAATAGATAAGTCAAGTATTTGTCATTTCATTCAAGTGAATATGACTTTTATATATTCGCAGGAATAGCAGTATCAAATACATCTCCATAATGTTGATAGATTATCCCTGCTCCCCCAAAGAAACAACCTTTAGCCCAAAAAAGTTTTCTGAATAAATTCATGTCCAACTGAGTAATTGGGGGCAGAGAAGTTTCCTTTAGACATTTGCTAAGAATTTTGGAAAGATTGTCTAATATGTCAAAATACTTTGGACAGGAATTGGAAGGATGTTATATATTAGTTTTTTTATTGAGGCTATAAAAATTTCTCATAAACCTAGTAACTTAAAAAACTCCACAAGCTTTATATATTTTAGTTCTATTGGTCAGAAGTCTGACACAAGGCTCATGAGCTAAATTCAAGGTGTTCACAGGGCACCATTTCTTTTTAGAGGCTCCAGTGGAAGATGTGTTCTCTTGCCTTTGGTAGTTTTCAGAGGTCACTCACGTTCTTTGGCTTATGGTCCTCTGTCTTCAACGCAATCAGCGTGGCATCTCTTTGACCATTGTACCATTGTTACATTTTCCACTCTCACTTCTGCTTTCCTTCCTCTTATAAATACCATTGAGACTGCATTGGACCCACCTGGATTATCTAGGATAATCTTTCTATTGAAAATCAGCTGACTGGCAACCTCAATTTCTTCTGCAACCTTAATTCTCCTTTGCCATGTAAACTAATACATTCTCAAGTTCTGGGGATTTGGGCATGGACATCTTCAGGGGGCAGTTATTCTGCCTATCACAGGGAAAATATGCCTTGCTATTGGATAAGAAATTTTTTTCTTATTATTAGTATCTGCACATTTACTTTTCCAGTAAGCCCAATATCTTCTGCTAAGTAAACAAACCAGCGCATTATGTATAATTTTTTAAAAAAATGCATAAACACATATTGCAACTTGATCAATTATGTTTACCTTCTTGAAATAGAAGAGTAAGGTACACACAACAAATGAAGTCTAACTTTCTGAAATTGACGTGTGAAAAGATTGGGTTGTAAATAGGTAATGTATAAAAGTGTGACTTTAGAAATGTAGATGATGTGGAAATTGAGACATTTTATACAAATGCTCAGTTTTTGTTATGTGTTGAGGAAGTAAAGAAAAAGCCCAAAGACAGCAGATTGGCTTAAAGGAGGGGATAGAACTAGAGGTATTACTCATAAAGTAGAAGCAAAGTAAAGAAACATGATTAGGAGCTGGTATTAAGAAAATCTTACAAGAGGTCAAAAAAATTCAATGAGATAAATTTGAGAGACAAAATATCTATGTCAATCTGGGTCAAATTCAGTAAGAACTGATGCATAGAGGCAAAAATGTGGAACTTGACTTTTAGGGTGGATTTTTGAAGTAGACAGATTCCTTTGCATGGCACTACAACTTTTCATGTTCTTAACAATTGTCTTATACTTCCTAGCTTCTGGAAATGTAACACAATAGAAAATCTCCTATATCTTAAAAATTCTCATCGCAAGAAAAAAAATGTAACTATATGAGGTGATTGTGTTAACTAAACTTATTATGGTAATCACTTCTTTATATATATGTATACAAAATATTGTATTGTGCACCTTGGACTAATGTTATATGTTAACTTTAATACAATAAAGTGAAAAAAAAAACTCAACATTTTTAACTTCTGTAACAAAATTATCTGTCCTCAAATAAAATGATAATTTACTAAACTAATGATTATTTGTATTATGTTTACAGTAAAGACTTAGGTTCTATGAAAATATAAAAATGCTGCTTTTTAGCATTTTATTTTATATGGGCACATAGAGTATGAATATGAAAAAACAAATAAACAGGCAAATATTTAATGGTAATACATTAATTACTGATTATGTGATTTCATAAGACCACAAATAGGCTTCTGTTAGGAAAAATAACTGAAAAAAAGCAAGGGTTTTTTTTTGTTTTGTTTGTTTTTTGTCTGTCTAGGTAAAAAGCCAGTTTAAGCCTGAGTGGGAATTCAGTAATAGTGACTTATTATGGGTTTTTAAGAGTTAATGAGGTGATCAAAGCATTGTTTGGAAAACTAGTCCAACATAGTAATAGATCATGCAAGAAAAAGATCAGAGTCATAAAGACTAGTTAAGATTTTATTTAATAGTCCAAAATTAAAATAAAGAGTATCACTATGTTAGAAATGGACTCAAGGCTTAGATGGGAGAGAATCTTTGAAAGGAAACCAGACAGTGTGAAGTGGAAAATAATAGAATTTGATGATAATGGACATACAAATGATAGAAGACAAAATTCAATGATAAACAGACTACCTCAAGGTAGTAAGTGTATGGTCATTCAATAACATAAAGAGCAAAATTAAGTTGAAAACCCATATGGGCGAGGTGGTGGGAGAGATGGAGTGGTTGTGTAGGAAGAGGTTGAAGCATATAATGAGTTTGTTTCCTCAGAAGATTCAAAAGCAAAAGGAAAATAAAAATTCATGCAATTTCTTAACCCAGAGAGAATTGCTGTAATTTTTAATACATCTGTTTTCATATTTCTATATACTTTTGAAGAAATGTTTATTTTAAAAAATAAGCTATACTCTTTGTTTATTGGCAAAGTTAAAAAGTCTTTGATGAATAAAAGCATTCTTAGGCACTGTTTATATAAAATGGTATTTCCCTCCCACACAGCAACTTGGCAATATGCAAAGAAACTTTAAAAAATATTTAAGACTTTGTTTATAACTCTAATTCTGGGAATTACTATTAGAAAATAATCAGAGATGTCAATGATTTATGTACAAATGTGTTCACTGAATGTTGTTAGGAAAATCAGAAGAAAACTAAGTATAGTTTAGGATAATTTGTATTGTATAGGGATTATCATAAAATGTTCTTAGAAATTTGGAAGAATTTATTTGGAAAACTTTTTTGGGCTAAAGGTTGTTTCTTTGGGGGAGCAGGGATAATCTATCAACATTATGGAGATGTATTTGATACTGCTATTCCTGTGAATATATTAGTCATATTCACTTGAATGTAATGACAAATACTTGACTTATCTATTAAGTGCTGTTCTGTATGATGTTAGAAAAATTCTTCAAAAATTAGATACCCCAACCCAGAGTCCAGAAATGCTCCCATCAATACTGCTGCATTCTCAGTCATTTCTTAAGTTCAGCAAATGTCTAATCTAACTGGAGCCTGGGTAACAATAAATTATTAGAATAATTTTGGTTTTTTAGTATCAGAAGAATTACTTTTTCCTTTATATGCTGCTGGGCTTTAAATATTTGAAAAGTGATTCATCTCCTTTGGTTTTAAGTGAAATGAGCTAGGGAAGAGATTACAAGAGTGTTTCTTTGAGTTGAGTTGTCCTCAATGATTATTTGAGGTAGTTACTCCTGATGAGTCATTCAATTGCCCCTCTGTGGATCTTTAGCAAACTCTGGGAAATAGTAGAGGACAGAAGAGCATGGCAAGCTACAGTCCCTGGAGTCACAAAGAGCTGGACCTGACTTAGTGACTGAACAGCAACCTGTTGTCTGAATTTATCCTTTTCATTTTCTCAGGGGTCTCAACAACCAAATCAGACTTTATTCACTACACTTCGCCGGCACCTCCTCTGGCTTTCTTCCTCTCGATCAGCCACTTCCTCTCAGTTTCTTTTGCTAGTCTCCCTTCCAACTCCTAACAGTGTCCCAGGGGAGTCCTTGGGCCTCCTATCTTTCAGTCTCTCACCTCCTTAGGGAATTCATCTGGACTACTTGCCTTATATCCATTCAATATTCTGATGATTTATGCCTAAAAGGTCAGATTTCTTCCTCAGTTACACCTCTGAATTGTTAACAGTGGTTCAGTATCTGACATGGATGTCCCATGGTCATCTCAAACATAAACTATTCAAAACCGAGCTACTGATTTTTGCCTTGTCCCCATCTTAGTAAGGAGGAACTCCATTCTTCCAAGTTCTTAGGCCAGAAACCTTGGAGTCCTTCTCTGTTCCTTTTATGAACAATAACCTGTTCTGTCAGCAAATGCTTTTGACACTCTCTTCAGCATATATACAGAATGCAATCGCTTCTCATAACATCCACCACTATTAATGTGGTCTAAACCACAGTCATCTCTCTCCTCAGTCCTTACCGTAGCTTCCCAGTGATTTTCCACACTTCCACCATTGCCCCCAGGGTCCTTTAAAATAGATAACTCCAAAAAACATAACTAAAGAGATGAGGCACTCTTCCAAACACTGCAGGAACTTCAGATTTCACTCAGAGTAAAAGCTAAAACCCTTAATAAGTGTTGTCCTTCCATTCTCCTTGGCTTTCTGATATCATCTCTTATTCATCTTCCTCTCACTTTCTTTACCTCACCCTATTTGCTGTTCTTTAAATGTGTCAGACTTGCTCCCATCTCAGGGAGTATTCCTGCATGAAATACTTCTCCCTTTTCTGTGTGCATGGCTCACCCTCTCTTCCCTCAAACCTTTTCTCAAATGTATCTTTGAAGTCTTTAACTGACCGCCATTTGCAAAATCATCACCTTTGCTCTTAAAAACTTCCTATCTGCCTCATCTGCTTGCTTTTTTAAAATTACTAACATTTTATATTTTGCTTAATTATCAAGTTTATAGTCTCCCCACCACACACACACTAAATGTAAGCTCTATGAGTTTTGGGACTTTAATCTTTTTCTCTGCTGCATTCACAGTACTGATAATAGGACCTGGCAAAAAAAAGGTAGGAGCTTCATGGGTGAATGAATAAAGCCAAAGGCAAGGACTGTATGAATGAACTGAGAGGAGGAAACCTTCCTGTTACTGTCTAACAGAGCTCAGGGATTTCTAGTTTTCCCGCCACTTTATTTTGAGCAATATTTAAAATTAAATTTCACTGATTTATTCATAGTTCAGAGGTGTTGTTTTTTTAAGAAAGAAAACTTTAATTTTAAACCCATTAAAGGTAACATTTTAGAATACTGAAATGAACTAAAATCAATTTGCATTTTTATATTTAAAACTCTGTGTCATGTTCCCAGTTTAATTTGTACTTTACTTAGAAAGTAAAATAATGAAAACTAAAAGTTTTCATTTGATTTCAGTTTAACACACATTTGCTGCAGGTCAAACATGTGTCTTTTTCCCACCCAAGAAAACACATAAATTTTTTTAAAAATTATTTTATTAACTTACATAATTTAGTTAGATATTTGTATTACATTTAAAATATACCACCATATATTTATATGTTTTATAAAGCACGCATATGCACACACATGCACATATACTAGAACATTTAACCTGATTTCCTTGTCAGTGTCATCAGCAATATTTTCAAAAATTTTATTAGCCTAATACTCTATTTACAAGGATGTTAAACACATATTTTAAGCTACATATAAATGCCGAGATCCCCACTGAGAATCGTCATGCAAAATTTTTAAGTGGTTTATAGGGTTGTAACGACTCTCAATACCCAATTGTTTTTTCAACCTTTTCTCAGGACCTCTAAACATGGAATACAAATAAACAATGTAAAGCATGTAAAAAATATGAGGTACAGTAGAAGTCTTGCTGTGGAATCTGTATGCTGCCAGAAGACATAAAAAGGAATATAACATTTTATCATAAGGAAAAAATAAAAACCTGAAAAATATTTTATACGTTTAATATATCTAATAAATAGCTCATCATACTCATAGTAATTTAAAATGACCATTAAGTTCTATACAGTGAGAAATTGCCCAAGATGAAAAAATATTGTATTAGTACAAAAGGAAAAGATCCTATCTCCTATATTTCTACACATATATTTAGGACACCCACACATCCCTGAAAGCATAAAGTCTATGTTGCAACTGTAATCCCTGGTGTATTATGTAATGCCTCCAATCTTCCCATACTGTTGCTATATTTTTTTCCCTCTTCATTTGAACTACAAAGAATCTTCTGGCCAAAAAAAAAGCAACTTATTTCTGATTATTGCACAAAAGTATACACACGAAAGATGTCGATTCAAAAGAAAACTTTCACATTAAGATTTCTTATTTAAGAGAACTACCTAAACAAAACTTGTCAAACTTTCAATTAAGTCAGTACTTAGATGTCATACTTCAAAGAAGACATGGAAAGATTAACATTTCATTTTCATCATAAAATGAAACTCAGGCATATTCCTAAAACAATCTTCCAAGTTCCTCAAATACTGAATTCCATCTACTCTCAGATGTTCACAGAAAGAGGATACTTAGATAAAGATGAACTCACCTCCCTGAAAAATCTGTTATCCTTTCTATTCTAAGCTATATCAAGAGTGATCCTGGACAAATATATTTTTTAAGTGTTTCAGGATATAAATATTGTGTTAGAATAAGGATACTCTTTTTAAGCCTATACACTGAAATGTTTGAGAAAGTGAATGGGAAGTGAAATGTAAAATGATAGTTATTAATATAGAAACTGTTAAGTAGACAAGAATGTCATAGTATTAACCTAACCATGAAGTATAATTCCTTCTCAATTCTCATTGATTTCTTCATATTCCATATATATTATAACCCCCCAAAATAATAATTTAAAATAGGAAAATGTTCCACTTATTGTTTGTGACTTTTTATCATAGCAAATTTGCTACTCATCTTGTCATCTCAGATACTGAGTTGTTTTCCTTAAATAAACTAGATCCAATAACTTCAGCACTTTTTAGAGTTTGATTGTTCGTCTTGCGGAAAAGCAATACCCTACAGAAAGCTTCATAATGTTATGTATATAATTTGCTGATGTCAGTTGTTTTCATGATGAGCACTAGAGTCAAAACTGTGAATGAAATACCTTTGGTCAAAACAAAACATATGAATAATACTGCCATTGACTGATTGTCATTGTGATCGTGCTTTGACTTAGATTAAATTTCAGAAGTCAGCTTTGTAGCAATGATTTAAAACTTGGCTAAGAAGCCTTTCTCCCCTCTAAGTTTGGATTGTTGAACTCATACATTATGTATTTCCTTTAACGAGCCACGTAGCCAAGAAATGGCACTTTCAATTGATGAGGGTTATATATTCATATGTAGAACAAATTACTTTAGGGACAAATGAAGAATAGTTGTACAGTTGAGCTACCATGAACTGTTATAATTATAGTGATTATAAGAACCACAATCTAATACCTTCCAGACATCAGCTATCATTACATATGTCTCTATCATAAAAACACAATCTCATCTCTCCTAAAAATATTTTATTACAGAACTATTGTCTATATAAAAATATATCAAATGTTGCCAATATTTCCATGTCAATTTCTATTTTCAGGAGTTTAATATTCAGTAGCATAAAACTTTTCTCTAACACATATCTGGGATTGCAGTCCAGCCATTGAAAAGTTTTTGTGTCCTAGAAACTTTGCTTTGGGAAAGCTTATTGAGTACAATGACAATTTCATTCACAACCAGCATAAATTGCTGCCTCATTGCCGTATTTGCCATGCTCCTAGAAACTGACCTGTGTATGGCATGAGATAAAAGGAAGTAAAAAAAACCTCACACATTAAACCATCTTTAAAACAAGTATGGAATAACAATTTTATAGATTTTAAGGTCCCAAATCAGAAAATGTTTGTTTTAAAATGTGATGATTATATTTTGCTGTTTATAAATTTTAGAATATCAGATTTTTGTGATATTTATGATTTGTTTGATTTAAAAAATAAAGGCATGGATAAAATGTTAAATAGTGTCCTAATGACATGGAGAAAATATTTTAACTTCAATTTGGAAGTTATAGAAGAATTACAAAGTATTGTTTCACTAGTGAAATTTTCTGCAATGCCAAGATTGTAGGCATTATCAGCATAGTTTTATTTTTCACAAACATAAAATGAAGATCTGGATCCTTTGGATTCAGAACATGTAATTTTTTAAATCTTTTTAAAAAATAATTTTATACTTACAAAAATTTGGCAAAATATAGTACTCACTGTTCTTTTACTCCCCCTATCTACTTTTGTCTATTTGCTCTAATTACCTACAATTAACAATAATACAATACTATTAACAAACCTAGAGATCTAATTTAAATCCTGCTAATTCTCCTGCTAATGTTCATTTTCTGACCCAGGATCCAATCTAGGACGTTACATTGCAGTTAGGCCTCATGTCTCGTGTGTGTCCATGCTCAGTCACTCAGTCATGTCCGACCCGCTGTGGCCCTGTGAACGGTAGCCTGCCAGGCTCCTCTGTCCATGGAATTTTCCGGGCAAGAATACTGGAGTGGGTCGCCATTTCCTCCTCCAGGAGATCTTCCTGACCCAGGATTCAAACCCACGTCTCTTGCATCTCTTGCATGGGCAGGAAGGTTCTTTACCACTAGTGGCACTTGAGAAGCCCTCATGTCCTCTTAGTCTCCAACAGTTGCACAATCTTTCTCTTTGAATTTTTTTTAGTATTTATCTTTTATAACCTTGTCATTTTCGAGAGTACTGGCCAATTTTTTTTTTCAATATTCTTCACTTATCCAAGTCTGGGCTCCTCTGAAATTTCCTCATGATTGAACTGAGGTACTGCATTTAGCAAGAATATCACAAAAGTGATTTTGTGTCCCTCTCATCACATGATATTACAAGGCATATGATATCCATTTGGAAAAAGAAGGAAGGTGGAGGTAGAAATTCTAGATACAAAAGATACAGATGACTTTATACTCTCATTTTAAAAGTAGATGTATTTTTCAGAACAAAAATCTAAGTTCACTAAGGCATGGATGTGTCACAACTTTCCAGTTTAATGTGAACATCCATATCAGAGAAGGGTCCTTTTTTATATGTCCTCCTCTGACCTTGGTTTGTGTATTTATTATTATATCTAAAATATCCATGTAGCCTCTAATTGCATGTAGCTCTTAAAGCGGCAGGGTTAAATATAAATTATATTTGTAATTGAAAATCATTTAAAATGTCTAAGGATTTCATGTGTCTCAACTTTAAGGCAGAAAATTAAAGTAGTACTGGGTTGGTGTTGTTCCTCCAAGTCAGAGAAGGTGTGACCTGAAGGATTTAAGAGGTATTGAAAGTAAGGACAGTTAAACTAACATTTTGCTGGAGCCAACACATGACAATTAACTCCATCACACTGACCTTTTATTTATAAATGCACATGTCTATTAAACATGAAATGAAAGAAAGTGAAGTCGCTCAGTCGTGTCCGACTCTTTGCGACCCATGGACTGTAGCCCACCAAGCTCCTCCGTCCATGGGATTCTCCAGGCAAGAATACTGGAGTGGGTTGCCATTTCCTTCTCCAGGGGATCTTCCCAACCCAGGGATCAAACCCAGGTCTCCTGCATTGCAGGCAGGCGCTTTAACCTCTGAGCCATATAAATCCTCCTTCTATTAAACATAAATGATACCAATTATGAAGTTGGGATTATTCTTCCATACTGGTGGACAAAATAGTTTTAAAGAATTCATTGTAATCACAACAGCTGTGTTCTTTTTACGCTATATAGCAATGACATTTTGGTATTTAACTTAATTTTACACTTTCTTTAAACTTAGTCCTTTTTCTCTTAATGTAGCATCTTGTTTATATATATCCCTCACTTCATAAGAGTGTATTTGATCCTGAGCTAGTTGTCTGAAACATTTATTCCACGACAATCACTGAGGTTGCTAGGGAGTTTGCTAAAGAGTATTAAAATCATGATTAGCATCTAGATTGACTAGACAGCCCTATGTAGTGTTCACTGATACCATAAACTGGTATTTGTGTTGATTTATCCCTCCTTATGGCCTTCCCCGGTGGCTCAGTGGTAAAGAATCCATGTCCCAGTGCAGGAGATGTAAGTTCAACCTCTGGATTGGGAAGATTCCCTTGGAGAAGAAAATGGCAACCCACTCCAGTATTCTTGCCTGGAAAATCCCATGGACAGAGGAGCCTGGTGGCTCCATGGTGTCTGTACTCCTGTACAGTCCATGGGGTTGCAAAAGACTTGGACACAACTTAGCAACTACACATCAATAATCCCCCCTTATCCTCAACCCACCCACACTGATGGATCTTCAAAAGTCTAAGTGAGGAACTCCTTTTTCACCTCGCCAGCTAATCTTTATAATACAAGTTAGTGGCAGTTAAAACATACAGCTCTCCATGTAAGAACTAGATAATTTTTCCACGAACCCAGGTCTTCTGCATTGTAGGCAGGCGCTTTACCCTCTGAGCCACAAGGGAAGTCCTAATCATATCTACCTGACTCAAATGTCATACCATACCCATGCCAAATCTGTGGCAGATAATACTGTCTATTAATTTGAATGTTATGAGAAAAACTATATGGAACAGTGAAAAGACCAAAACATAAATAAAACATATTTCCTAATCTGCCACCATAAAAATTTACTTGAGTCATATCAAAGTATATCCTTGTAGGTGTTTACCCATGAGTTTTTAAATCATAGGTACAGTCATAGCCTATCATAATCTTGTATTCTGTTCTTTGATTTATTATATTTTCTGTTGGAAAAAACAAACTCAAATTACCTCAATAAAATGTTAGGGTGGTACTGTGTGCTGTTGTCCGCATGGAAATAGAGAACCCTCAGGTGGAAAGCACTGACAGACCTCATAAAACAGGCGCCTGGAAGTTAGTCAAGGAAGGCATCTAGGCAACGTCTCTTTTCTTGAGGCCACATGCTCTTTCTAATCTCAGTGTCTGTCTACTTATTGATATGCTTCCCACCTCTCTCGATTTACTCTGCTTGATCTCTTAAAGATAGAGCCCTACAAGGACCCCCAATCTACACTTTGCTCTTCTTAGGTGATCTTCTCCTATGAATTTTCACAGTTCTAGAAATTGGTAGATGGTCAGTTCATAGAAGTGATACCATATATGCCACAGGTGGCTGGCCAACTAATCCTCCAGTTCTTTTTCTGACAAATGTTGGCCACATGTAGCTCAATCAACAGTCACCTCTCTGCACAAAACAAGCAAACAAAAAGCCCAGTGTTTTGCTCTTTCTCTGAATAGAAGGCAATGTACAGAATAGTTTAAGCCAGAAGGGGAGGAGGGTAAGGCAGAAAACTGAAAGATGATATGTTATTGATTTAGTATAGTGAGTTAACTGTGCATGGTTCTGTTTTAGATATTTTATGATAATAAAAATGAAGAAGGAAAAGAAATGCCCCTGGTGTACTAATTAGGTTTTCAAAATATGTTTATTTTTCCACTAACTTTTCTTGAGGTTATTTAGATATTTCTTGATAAATCTTCATAGTAACATATGTGAAAGCAAACTTTTTTTCTGTGATTTGCTGCAATGAATTGTCAAAATCTTAATTTTTAACACTGGTAAAACTTGTAATGGGTAAAAAATTCTAATGAGATAATGAATACCAGTGATGTGCCATATGATTTATTTCTTGTGAAATTATTTTTTATCCTCCAAAAATCTAAAGACTCATGAACACGGAAGAAAGTGCTCAATATCCCCACTTTCTAACCTTTATACAGAACAAGGTGCACCCAAACCAGTTCTGCAGTTGACTGAATCTGTTATTGGGATTAATTTGAACACTGTATAAGTTTCTAGACTGGTTTGTATATCAGCATTTAAATTGATCAGGGGGCTGGCATGAGGGATGGAGCAATAAGAAATTATGAAACTGCCAAACACCAGAACTGTAGACTTTAAAAGGCTTTCTATTTAGCAAAATGGAGAATTAAATGGATTTTAATGTAATTGTTATTCTCAAACATGTTCTCAGTACAGGGCTGACAATGATTTGGTCAAGTCAGGGCACTATTATAGTTTTCAATGAAACAAAAACACTGAAATTACTGGATGTATTTTACCAAAAGATTTTTTTCTTTCATTGTATGCAATTTATTTGAATAAACCTTTATTTGTTATTCAAAGAAAGAGTTCCACTCATCCCAAGATTACTGCAATGCCCATCAATCTACAGAGTTCTACTCAGATTTGAAAGGGGCTTGAACACCTTCAATAACATTCACACAAAATAGGAATATGTTTATATTCAGCTGATCTCACTAGGGTCTTATTTCCTTTTTCACTCTTCACCCAAATGACCCCCATCATTCCAATGGCTTTAAATCCATCTGTAGGCTGATGATGCCCACATTTTCAATTTTCATCCAAACTACTTTTCTGAGTTTCCAATTCTTATAAACAACTCCCTGCTTGACTTTTGTACTTGAATTTTTCAAAGAGGCATTCAATGTAACATATTCATCTGATTTTTCTTCAAAATATTTTCATCCTTAACTCTTTTATTTCTAAGCAAATGATACTTGTCAACAAAAATTCCATTAATGATCAAATTCCCCAGTGGCTCAGCGGTAAATAATCAGCCTGCAATGCAGGAGATACAGGCAGGATATGTGGGTTCAATGCCTGAGTTGGGAAAATCACCTGGAGAAAGGAAATGGCAAACCCACTCCAGTATTCTTGCCTGGATATTCCCAATCCATGGGGTCACAAGAGTTGGATGTGACTGGGCAACCAAACAACAACAACAAAGAACAAATAAAAGTGAATTTTATTTGAGCCAAACTGAGGATTATAACCCCAGAGGTAGATTCTCAGAAAGCTCTGAGAACTGTTCTACCTGTTAAAAGTTGAAGGTACAGCCATATACTTTTTTTTTTTTTTGAAACAAAAGCTCACATAGAATGACATACTGATATTTTGCATAAAGTTCATCTAGAATACATAGTAAGCACATCCAAAGCCATCAGCAAGTCACCATGACCATTCTTTTTAAGAAGGCACATTACTAGCACATTACTAGCATTAGAAGAAAGAGAAATTGATCTTTACGGTTGAGCCGGCACTCCCATCTTTGAGGAGCTCTGGTTACTGTGTAATGCAAAAGCACACTGTATATTTGAGATGGAGGAGGCCCAAACACACACAAACACAGAATTTTATGTTTAACTTTTTTTCTTGTCCTGCCTTAAAATATAGATTCGATTTCATCTTATCTTCAACCATGCTTTCTCTAACGTCTAAAGTTTAGGGGTCATCTTCAAAATGTCTCTTACTCCAATCAGTAAATGCTGTCGATTCGTCCTCCAAACTATGTTTCAACTGAACGTATTTTTCTTGATATATTTCACCACTACCCTTCGTCAAGTCACGGCTCTCCTGGTGGCTCAGATGGTAAAGAATTTGCCTGCAGATTCGATCCTAGGGTTGGGAAGATCCCCTGGAGAAGGGAACAGCTACCCATTCCAGTATTCTTGCCTCGAGAATTCCATGGATAGAGGAGCTAGGCAGGCCCTACCCCATAAGATCACAGAGAGTCAGACATGACTGAGTGAATAACACTTTCTTCAAGTCAGTATCACATCACAGTCTCTTTGGCCTCTTTTCTTCCATCCTTGTCCCCTTTTCACTAGTTTCTCTTCCAAACCAAAAAAAAAAAAAAAAAGAGAGAGAGAGAGAGAGAGAGAATTTTTCAAATAACTTATTAGGTTAGTCCAACGTTTTAAGTAATTTTAAATATTTTATGTTACTAATCTATATCAAATATTTAGAATGTACACGGCCATAATATACATTCTTCAGCCAGACTCACAGGGTCCATCATGATCTAACTTCTTCCTTTCTCTCCAGGACAACAGTATGCCCCTTTCTCCCAAATTCTTTACCCCAGCACCACCTGGGATGATCCAGATATAATCTATAGGTAATTAGTAAAAATGTATTAAGTGAATGATACTATTATTAAAAATTATCTAAAAGAAAACATGTTTACTTGACTTATTTATAATAAAATTATAGTTCAATTACCTAGAAAGATCCTGGTACCTATTTTATTTCTGAAAATTGTACCATCGTTGTAATATGAAAGAAATTCCTGCACATGCAAGTTACTCAGATAATTATGTAGAAAATTATAATTATTTAGAAATTGGAAATTTAAGCTTTTTAGAGGTTTTTACTTTAAACATTTCCTTGTTGAGACTCATTGATTTGTTTTTCTTTTCATCTTTCACCCTAGCAGGTCTAAGTTTGACATTTTTATCACCCCAGTGGAATGCCTGGTTTTCATTTGCAAAACACACCTCACTTTTACAAGTAAAACCCCATTTCACTTTTACAAGTGAAACATCATGGGTTGAGCAGCATATACAAACCTAACGACCAGCTTGGCTTTATTATTCTGACTCCCCTTTCCCAGAGACTGGGAATTCTCGTAAGATGAAAGTATTACATAAATGGAATTTGTTTCAGTTTAGAAGTGGAAGGCTTTCCACGGAATCAGCTTCTGTTTCTTTGCATGGGAAGCACCACTGATGTTTAAACAATTTTGGCCTCACTTATCAATATGTTCCTGACTGCTGTTTGTGGAAGTGCAGAGGCTCATGAGTATCTACATGTAATTCCATTGGCTACATACACCCATCTTCTCACCTCCAGTAGATGTACAAAATAGAAATATATCAATGGAGCTCAGGGTAAACACTGGTCTCTGGGAGTCCAGAAATCCAGCTTCAGTGCTGGATCCAGCTCCAATTCCCTCTTTGACACCGAACAGTTCTCTTAATTCTCCATTTCAACCCTCTCATCTATACAATATGAAGTTGACTGGATAACGCTTTCATCTCTGTTACTCTAGTTTTCCATCTTCTAACTGAAAAAAAAAATAACAATATTGAAATATATTTATATATATAAATATATATATATACATACAACTTGGTAATCATACATATTTTTGTGACTTTATTTTGTTCTTATCAATCAAAGCTATTTTGTAGGCACATAGACTTTAAACAATGCTCCCCCTTCAATGTATGCCTAACTTCATGTGGGTTCTTCAGCTGTGTGTAGAAAGGTGTGTGTGTGTCTTTCCAGGTACTCAGTTGTGTCTGACTCTTTGCGACCCTATGGACTAGAGCCCACCAGCCTCCTCTGTCCATGGAATTCTCCAGGCAAGAATACTAGAGTGGGTTGCTATTTCCTACTCCAAGGGAATCTTCCTGACCCAAGAATAGAATCCACGTCTCTTGAGGGGATGGATTTTATCGTGTTGGCGATAAAATGTGCTTTCAAATTTATTTTGGCATTTTTTCAGTAGATTGACTATGAGTTGGTCCTTTCTAGGGAATCTGTATCATGGCCTATTGAGAGAGCTACCTCAGAGGACTGGTATTTGTGTTTGGGAAATTCCCTTCCATGGTCCTCTGACCTACTTTATCTTGAGGTTGCATACCACTCATTGCTATCTGTGTTAGTAGCTGTGTCTGCAGACCTGACAAGAATATTTATAAACCTTTCTTGTTTATTAAGGTTGTCATTCGATTATAACTGTTCTTCTTGAATTTCCAACCTGCTCTTTGTGATCCCAAACATCCCATAGTTTGCAATGTTAAAAAGATCTTTAAGGAAATCAGGAAAATGCATGCTAAGTCTGTAAAACTTATGAGAAAGTAGCACTTAAAACTACTGCCTCTTTATAGCTGAATCAATTACCAAACTAGAATATTAGGACCATGTTTTATAACCAGGTTTTGCACAATACATTTTGATAACTAAAACACACACTCACATTTAAATTATAGTTATTCCAAGAAGCAAAAAGAGAGAAACTACCTTTTATATCAGTACTTGTTTCTACCTGGTTCCTTAAGAAGTTAGAATTTTTTTACTAAGATTTAGTTTAGCTTTTTTGTTTGTTTTCTTGCATCCTTACAATATGCATTGTGCTACAGTGTGTTGAATACTGTTGATATTATGCTGTGGTATTATTTCCTTAAAAGCACATGTAGGACAGTATAGTTCCTACTTTACAAATGAGGAGTAAACTGAAGCTATGGTAACACAGCTCATAAACTGAGAGACAATAATTCAAGCTGCACTTAGTCATCCATTCAAAGGTTTTTATTTTTTGTTTAAACAATAACATAGACTAATTGCAGAAGCACTTTGGTAAATTTATAGAAAGATACAATGATTATTTTTAAATGCATAGTTTTAAATTTTACAATGCATGTAACTGCAGTAAACCTAGAAATTAAAGACATTTTTCAATAAAAAGTATGTTTATGTTAAACTCCCAGTAGTCTTACTGTAAATATTTTTAGTCAGTGAGTCATTAAAAAAATTTTTTTTCTAAGTACCTTGTATACACACTATAGAGTCCTATTTTACTTTAATTTGCAAGTATATTTTTATCGATAGTGGAAGACAAATTCAGTCCTGCCCTGAGTGAATTATCACAAAGTTTAAAAGTACAAATGAGCAAGGTTAATTACACTAGAAACAAATAAAATAAATTGCATTTGTTTAATTAACAAAGGGAAATCCTTGGTATTATTAAATAAAAAGTTCTCTCAAACAACACTGATCTCACTCTCACAGAACAAACGACATACAATTTTTATGGTTATGCAAAAACAAGCAAGTGATATTTTAATAAATTTGTAGATATTATAGTTCTAAATTAAATCTTGAAAGATTTTAGCCATTAATTTTTAAAGCAATTTGGGTTTTAGGAAGCTGAAAAGGAAACAATTTCATGTTGTGTTGGTGTTGTTGACCCCTTTCTTACATTGTTCCCAAAATCCAGTGAATAGGATATTCTCATGACAGCAAAAAATCAGAGATATGATGCAAATGTTTTTAATGAATGGATAAAGTTTACACATTTCTATAACAGAAATTATTTTCTGAGGGTTGACTACATCTAACAGTTTTCTGAACTTAAAATTATCCAATCATAAAAGCTGATACGAATATTGCAATGCAATGTGAACTTATGGGCAGATTAAATATGGCTACATATTCTTTAACACTTTTTGCATCAGGAGATGAAGGTCAATGTCTCCTCTTAAACCTGTGTAGATGCTGTGATGATTTTTGATAATAGAATATGGTGGCAGTGCTGATGTGCCAGTTTAGGGGCCCAGGTCTAAAGAAATCAGAACTATTTTACATATAATAAGCATTCAGTGAATGTTAATTATTAATTTTATTATTGAATTTATCATTATGAGTGAGTGAGTGTTAGTCACTCAGTTGTGTCTGATTCTTTGCATCCCCATGGAATGTAGCCCACCAGGATACTCTGTCCATGGGGATTCTCCAGACAAAAATACTGGAGTGGGTTGCCATTCCCTTCTCCAGGGGATCTTCCTGACTCAGGGATCCAACGCCAGTCTCCTGCATTACAGGCATATTATTTACCTTACTGAGACACCAGAGAAGCACTATGCACAAGAAAAAAAAATTTTTAACTGAAGAATGAGCTTATTATCTTTTTAATGCTTCAGTTCAGTTCAGTTCAGTTCATTTCAGTTGCTCAGTTGTGTCCAACTCTTTGAGACCGCATGGACTGCAGCACACCAGGCCTCCCTGTCCATTACCAACTCCTGGAGTTTACTCAAACTCATGTCCATTGAGTTGGAGATACCATCCAACCATCTCATCCTCTCTCTTCCCTTTCTCCTCCTGCTTTCAATCTTTCCCAGCATCAGGGTCTTTCCAAATGAGTCAGTTTTTCACATCAGGTGGCCAAAGTGTTGGAGTTTCAGCTTCAACATCAGTCCTTCCAATGAATATACAGGACTTATTTCCTTTAGGATGGACTGGTTGGATCTCCTTGCAGTCCAAGGGACTCTTGGTGTTCTCCAACACCACAGTTCAAAAGCATCAATTCTTTGGCACTCAGCTTTCTTTAAGTCCAACTCTCACATCCATACTTGACTACTGGAAAAATCATAGCCTTGACTAGATGGACCTTTGTTGGTAAAGTCACATCTCTACTTTTCAATATGCTATCCATGTTGGTCATAAGTTTTCTTCCAAGGAGTAAGCATCTTTTAATTCCACGGATGAAGTCACCATCTGCAGTGATTTTGGAGCCCCCCAAAATAAAGTCTGCTACTGTTTCCACTGTTTCTTCATTTGCCATGAAGTGATGGGACTGAATGCCACGATCTTAATTTTCTGATTGTTGAGCTTTAAAAAGTTGTTAAGCCAACTTTTTCATTCTCTTCTTTCACTTTCATCAAGAGGCTCTTTAGTTCTTTGCTTTCTGCCATAAGGGTGGTGTCATCTGCATATCTGAGGTTATTGATATTTCTCCCAGCAATCTTGATTCCAGTTTGTGCTTCATCCAGCCCAGTGTTTCTCATGATGTATTCTGCATACAAGTTAAATAAGCAGGGTGACAATATACAGCCTTGATCCATTCTTTTCCTAATTTGGAACCAGTGGGTTGTTCCATGTCCAGTTCTAACTGTTGCTTGTTAACCTGCATACAGATATCTCAGGAGGCAGGTCAGGTGGTCTGGTATTCCCATCTCTCATAGAATTTTCCACAGTTTGTGGTGATCCACAAAGTCAAAGGCTTTGGCATAGTCAATAAAGCAGAGATAGATGTTTTTCTGGAACTCTCTTGCTTTTTCCATGATCCAGCAGATGTTGGCAATTTGATCTCTGGTTCCTCTGCCTTTTCTAAATCCAGCTTGAACATCTGGAATGTCATGGCTCATGTACTGTTGCAACCTGGCTTGGAGAATTTTGAGCATTACTTTACTAGCGTGTGAGATGAGTGCAATTGTGTGGTAGTTTGAGCACTCTTTGGCATTGCCTTTCTCTAGGATTGGAATGAAAACTGACCTTTTCGAGTCCTGTGGCCACTGCTGAGTTTTCCAAATTTGCTGGCATAGTGAGTGCAGCACTTTCACAGCATCATCTTTTAGGATTTCAATTAGCTCAGCTGGAATTCCATCACTCCATTAGCTTTGTTCATAGTCATGCTTCCTAAGACCCACTTGACTTCACATTCCAGGATGTCTGGTTCAAGGTGAGTGGTCATACCATCGTGATTATCTTGGTCGTGAAGATCATTTTTGTATAGTTGTTCTGTGTATCCTTGCCACCTCTTCTTAGTATCTTCTGCTTCTTTTAGGTCCATACCATTTCTATACGTAGTATGTTCAACTTTTCCACTGGCTTTGAATATATGGAATACCATTATTATAACTTCTTTAATGTCTTCAGCTACTTAGTCTATCATCTATTATATCATTTCCAGGTTGCTTTTATTGTTCTTATTTTATTTTTGTTTCATACATTGTGGATTTTATTTTCCTGTTCTCTGCACCTGCTAATGTGTTATTGTATGCTTGGCACTGAGAATTGTACTTTTTTTGTGTGATAGGTATGTTTATATTCCTAAATATATTCTTGGGCTATGTCCTGAAAAGTGGCTGAATTACTTGAAAATAATTCAGTCCTTTCTGGTCTTGTTTGTAAACTTTGTTAAGTAGGACTAGAGCAGTGTTTGGTCAAGGGTTAATTATTGCCTTAGTGAAGCAAAACTCTGTTTAGTTCTCTAACAAATGTCCCTTGAAATATGAGGTTTTCCACTAAGGCTGGCCAGATTAACAACTGTTCCTAGCCCTTTGTGATACTCAAGCAGTTTTCCCTGAATTCTTTTAGATGATTCTTTTACCCAGTGATGAGTATTTGCTCACACACATACACTGATTACAACTCAGTTGTATACTTGAAAAGAATCCTCTGCAGATCTCCCAAGTTATCTCTATATACAACTTGTTTCTTGCTGGGAATTTTCCTGTGAAATTTAGCCATTAGGCTTCCCAAATTCCCTGTCCCTTCTCCTCAATTTATGGAAACTGCTTGTTTCCACCTGGGTCACCCTCCCCATGTGTAGTGTGCAAATCCTCTGCATATGTATGCTGAAGGCAAACATAAGGATTATTATTTTTTCCTTATCTCCCAGGAATTAATGTCTTTCTTTGCCTGATGACCAATGTATTGAAAATCATTGTTTTATATATTCAGTTCCCTGGTGGCTCAGATGGTAAAGCATCTGCCTGCAATGTGGGAGACCCGGGTACGAGCCTCAGTCAGGAAGATCCCCTGGAGAAGGAAATGGCAACCCACTCCAGTACTCTTGCCTAGAAAATTCCATGGATGGAGGAGCCTGATGGGCTACAGTCCATGGGGTCGCAAAGAGTCGGACACGACTGAGCAACTTCACTTTGAATTTAAATACTTTGAATTTTGAATGTTTTAATTGTTTTAGGTTCAAGCATATATCTAGTTTCTATTTGTTGTTTAGTCACTCAGTCATGTTTGACTCTTTTATTGACCCCAGGGATTGTAGATTGCCAGGCTCCCCTGTCCATGGGATTTCCCAGGCAAGATTACTGGAGCAGATTGCCACTTCCTTCTCCAGGGGATCTTCCTGTCCCAGGGATCCAACCTGTGTCCCTGAGCACTGGCAGGCAGAAACTTTACCACTGAGCCACCTGGAAAGCACCCCCGTTCCTCTTGCTGCTGCTGCTGCTGAGTCTCCTCAGTCATGTCCAACTCTGTGCAACCCCATAGACGCCAGCCCACCAGGCTCCCCCGTTCCTGGGATTCTCTAGGCAAGACTACTGGAGTGGCTTTCCATTGCCTTCTCTGTAGTTCCTCTTACTCCATTTTAAATAGAGGTAGAATTTGAAAGCTATTATTCGATACAGGACAGAAATGGTATGGACCAAACAGAAGCTGACGATATTAAGAAGACGTGGCAAGAACACACAGAAGAACTATACAAAAAAGATCTTCACGACCAAGATAATCACGATGGTATGATCACTCACCTAGAGCCAGACATCCTGAAATGTGAAGTCAAGTGGGCCTTAGAAAGCATCACTATGAACAAAGCTAGTGGAGGTGATGGAGTTCCAGTTGAGCTATTTAAATCCTGAAAGATGATGCCAGCAAATTTGGAAAACTCAGCAGTGGCCACAGGACTGGAAAAGTTCAGTTTTCATTCCAATTCGAAAGAACAGCAATGCCAAAAAATGCTCAAAACCGCACAATTGCAGTCATCTCACACGCTAGTAAAGTAATGCTCAAAATTCTCCAAGCCAGGCTTCAGTAATACATGAACCGTGAACTTCCAGATGTTCAAGCTGGATTTAGAAAAGGCAGAGGAACCAGAGATCAAATTGCCAACATCTGCTGGATTGTCGAAAAAGCAAGAGAGTTCCAGAAAAACATCTATTTCTGCTTTATTGACTATGCCAAAGCCTTTGACTGTGTGGGTCACAATAAAGTGTGGAAAATTCTATAAGAGATGGGAATACCAGAACACCTGACCTGCCTCTTGAGAAACCTGTACGTAGGTCAGGAAGCAACAGTTAGAACTGGACATGGAACAACAGACTCATTCCAAATAGGAAAAGGAGTACATCAAGGCTGTATATTGTCACCCTGCTTATTTAACTTCTATGCAAAGTACATCATGAGAAACACTGGGCTGGAAGAAACACAAGCTGGAATCAAGATTGCCAGGAGAAATATCAATAACCTCAGATATGCAGATGACACCACCCTTATGGCAGAAAGTCAAGAGGAACTAAAAGGCCTCTTGATGAAAGTGAAAGAGGAGAGTGAAAAAGTTGGCTTAAAGCTCAACATTCAGAAAATGAAGATCATGGCATCTGGTCCCATCACTTCATGGCAAATGATGAGGAAACAGTGAAAACAGTGGCTAATTTTATCTTTTTGGTCTCCAAAATCACTGCAGATGGTGACTGCAGCCATGAAATTAAAAGACACTTACTCCTTGGAAGAAAAGTTATGACCAACCTAGGTAGCATATTGAAAAGCAGAGACATTACTTTACCAACAAAGGTCCATTTAGTCAAGGCTATGGTTTTTCCAGTGGTCATGTATGGATGTGAGAGCAGGACTGTGAAGAAAACTCATTACTGAAGAAATGATGCTTTTGAACTGTGGTGTTGGAGAAGATTCTTGAGAGTTCCTTGGACTGCAAGGAGATCCAACCAGTCCATTCTAAAGGAGATCAGCCCTAGGATTTCTTTGGAAGGAATGATGCTAAAACTGAAACCAGTAATTTGGCCACCTCATGCGAAAAGCTGACTCTTTGGAAAAAGACTCTGATGCTGGGAGGGATTTGGGGGCAGTAGGAAAAGGGGACGACAGAGGATGAGATGGCTGGATGGCATCACCAACTCGATGAACATGAGTCTGAGTGAACTCTGGGAGATGGTGATGGACAGGGAGGCCTGGCGTGCTGCGATTCATGGGTTGCAAAGAGTTGGATACAACTGAGCGACTGAACTGAACTGATTTTTATCAGTCAAAAATCACCATATGATAAAAATTTCTGTACCTTTTATAGGTTTATTGATGTACTTCACTCTTTTTTCACAAATCTAGAAAAAATAGTATTTATATTAGTATTCTATGTGTATTTGCTAAGTCACTTCAGTCATGTCTGACTGTGCAACTGTAGCCTGCCAAGTTCCTCTGTCCATGGAATTCTCCAGGGAAGAATACTGGAGTGAGTGTGGCTTGCCATGACTTCCTCCAGGGGATCTTCCCAACTCAGGGATTGAACCTGTGTCTCTTATGTCTCCTGCATTGGTAGGCAAGTTCTTTATCACTAGCACCACCTGGGAAGCCCATTAGAATCATAGTGCAAGAATAATCTGTCAGAAGAAATATTACAGTTTATTTAATCCATCTGTATAACACTTGAATTCTTTCTACAAGAACATATTTAAGCAACCTTATGCCTCTAGATGGCCTTTCCTGGTGGCTCACATGGTAAAGCGTCTGTCTACAATGCGGGAGACCTGGGTTCCATCCCTGGGTCAGGAAGATCTGCTGGAGAAGGAAATGGCAGTCCACTCCAGTACTATTGCCTGGAAAATCCCATGGACAGAGGAGCCTGGTAGGCTACAGTCCATGGGGTTGCAAAGAGTCAGACACGACTGAGTGACTTCACTTTCATGCCTCTAGATATTAAAAAATTATTTATTTCTGAGGAAATTCATTCTTTTATGGAATAGCCTTGACAGAAAAAAATATTTTCTTTATATTTCAGGAAAATCTATAGTTTATTTTTCCTTGAACTACTGTCTATTAAGATTCAGAATAAAACATAAATGTTCCAGTACATGATAGTACTCATAATTATTTAAGTTTTATTTTCCCAAAGTCATGTATTCTTGTAGCTAACAGTTTCAATAGTTTTAAATTACTCTGATCAATTGCATATGATATAGTTTTGTCCTCTGTCACCATTCTCATCTGAAAGCAATACTTTTTAGTACAAATTCTATCATTTTTTCTTTCTTTTGCTGGAATTTTTAAACTCAGAGTTTAGAAATTTTATAGTCAATATTGGTTTTTATTTTCCCATATGTTTTTCAATATCTGTGCTCATTATTATTTACTGCATCTTAGAACTTCCTTATGGGATAATTTTCCTTTATTTTTGAGGAACATTTCTAGGATTTCTTTCCCTGACAGTCTAGTGGTGGTCAACACTCAGCACTTTCTCACGTTGGTTTGTTTCTTCATGTGCTTTGCAATTTGGGGTTTCATGTGCTGTTTTATCAGAATTCTTCAAGGTCTATGTTGAAGGGATGTTTTTCCAGAGAATTCAGTTTCATTTTTAAAACGAAACAGCTCTACAGTATCTTCTCCAAACCACTGCTAAAATGAAGACAACTTTCAATTAATTTATTGATTTGAAGTTTTCTGGATGAAGCAGGAAGAATATATTTGGACTCCAAACTAGATGAAAGGCAGGAATATAATTAAGCTTTCTCAGAGAGCTTCACTTTTAAGGTGAGGCTGAGTCTGACAGCTTCCTGCTTGTTTCCATTTGTTAGCAGGTGGACTTTGCTTCTAATGATTTTTTACTGAAGATATAGTCCTTCAAAGGCCCTGACTTTAATGGAATCAACTTGTTTACCTGTGGTGCCCAGTACTTTGCATCTTGTCCCCAAGATGGTTGATAAAATGTGACACTTTAGGGCTCTGAGGTTGTTAAACATTCACCAGGCAGCTGTAATTCCCATGAAGAGATTTGTAGTCACCTCTCTTGCTGCTACTTTGTTTTTGGTTTTTGGAGACTTCCTTTTCTATCTTATCAGCATTTTAAAATCATGATTATATTATTTTAGTGGATATTTCCAAAGTTTTATAATGGGAAAGTTTTTCAGGTTTATTAGGTCTAAAATGGGCTTCCCAGGTGGGGATAGTTGTAAAAAACCTGCCTGCTAATGCAAGACACATAAAAGACATGGGTTCGATCCCAGGGTCGGGAATATTCCCTGGAGGCAGGCATGGCGACCCAATCCAGTAATCTTGCCTGGAGAATCCCATGGACAGAGGAGTCTGGTAGGTTACAGTCCATAGGGTTACAAAGACTCAGACACAACTGAAGTGACTTAGCACACACACAGACACGCAGTTCCAAAATATGACCCTATCTTCGAAAAATTCTTCCAAGTCATTTGAAAACATGCTCACTGCGACAAATACCATATGAAATGGTACCAAATGAAATACCATATGGTATTTAACTGAGAACTCTATGTTGTTTAACAATAATTACAAAACTCAATTGCAGCCATTTTACCAATTTCCAAATCTTTTGTCTTTACAATAAACTAATATTTCTTCATATTGTCCCCAGGTGTAAACAGGTTTGATGTTCAGATAGACTGAGTGTAAAGTCAGGACTGTTTTAGTTTTAATGGTATAACTCCAAGTCAAAGTATTAATATCTTTAGCCAGAAACAAGACTTTTTTTTTTTTAAGTCTGATAGTTAAGAGAGCAAATTTCAAGTGCCCTAATGATGTCATCAAAACTTTCTTCATCTCTCAGACCTCCTTTTCTCATATTGGTTTCACTTTTTCCCCCTCAAATTTGGTAGAATGATAGCGAGCTAACTGTCATAAATTTGCTGTAGTAAATGTAGATATTTTCTAATAATTCCAGGAAAAGAAAAAAAAAATCCCATGTATCACTGTTTTGTTTGGGTAAAATGTGACTCCCTGAATCCAGAGACAGGGTTGGCCCTATCAAAATAACATGAATTAAAAGAGAAGGCAGGGAAGACTCCCAAAATAAGAGTTGAATCTGTTACTACAATAACCAACACTGTGCTAGAAAAATCAAGTTTCCACTGCACTGTGTGCCCTCTTCTTAAGTTCCAACTGTCTAAAAACATTGCAAAGAAGAAAGATTATTCCAAAAATACTTTTTCTTGTGAATCTTTGCTTTCTCAATAAATTCATAAACCATATCAGTATTGATTGAATTTATATTCTTCAGCTTTATAAAACTAGAGTGACATTTTTGACATCCTTCTTTTTGTCATGATCTCTCCAAAATCCTTCAAATTGGTTTAGTGATCATCTTTACAATACCCTTGCAATTCACAGAGTTTGGTGACTTTAAAGAATTTACACTTGTGAGGCCTTCTTTATAATTTCCTAACTTTGTGGGGATTAAAATCCCTTATTCAAAAATATCAATAATCAATTAAAATATAAATATCCAATTGAAATATCTATATTAAATCAATTAAAATCAATATTAAAATATCAATATTTAAAAATCAAGTCAATTCAGTTAAGTCACTCAATCATGTCAGATGCTTTGCAACCCCCGACTGCAGCACGCCAGGCCTCCCTGTCCATTACCAACACCTGGAGTTTACTCAAACTCATGTCCATTGAGTCGGTGATGCCCTCCAACCATCTCATCCTCTCTCTTCCCCTTCTCTTCCTGCCTTCAATCTTTTCCAGCATCAGGGTCTCTTCAAATGAGTCAGCTCGCATCAGGTGGCCAAAATATTGGAGTTTCAGCTTCAGCATAAGTCCTTCCAATGAATATACAGGACTGATTTCCTTTAGGATGGGCTGATTGGATCCCCTTGCCGTCCAAGGGACTCTCAAGAGTCTTCTCCAACACCACAGTTCAAAAGCATCAGTTTTTCAGCACTCAACTTTCTTTACAGTCCAATTCTCATATCAATACATGACTACTGGAAGAACCATAACCTTGACTAGATGGACCTTTGTTCGCAAAGTAATGTTTTTGCTTTTTAATATGATGTCTAGGTTGGTCATAACTTTTCTCCCAAGGGACAAGGATCTTTTAATTTCATGGCTGCAGTCACAATCTGCTGTGATTTTGGAGCCCCCAAAATAAAGTCTCTCACTGTTCCACTGTTTCCCCATCTATTTGACATGAATTGATGGGGCTGGATGCCACAATCTAAGTTTTTTGAATGTTGCACTTTAAGCCAACTTTTTCACTCTCCTCTTTCCCTTTCATCAAGAGTCTCTTTATATCTTCTTCACTTTCTGCCATAAAGGTGGTGTCATCTGCATATCTTATTCATATTTCTTCCAGAAATCTTGATTCCAGTTTGTGCTTCATCCAGCTCAGCATTTCTCATAATGTACTCTGCATATAAGTTAAATAAGCAGTGTCACAATATACAGCCTTGATGTACTCCTTTCCCAACCAGTCTGTTGTTCCATGTTCAGTTTTAACTGTTGCTTCTTAACCTGCATACAGATTTCTCAAGAGGCAGGTCAGGTGGTCTGGTATTCCCATATCTTTCAGAATTTTCCACAGTTTATTGTGACCCACACGGTCAAAGTCTTTGGCATAGTTAATAAAGCAGAAGTAGATGTTTGTCTGGACCTCTCTCTTGCTTTTTCAATGATCCAATGGATGTTGGCAATTTGATCTCTGATTCCTTTCCCTTTACTAAATCCAGCTTCACCATCTGGAAGTTCACAGTTCACGTACTATTGAAGCCTGGCTTGGAGAATTTTGAGCATTACTTTACTAGCATGTTAGATGAGTGCAATTGTGCAGTAGTTTGAGCATTCTTTGACATTGCCTTTCTTTGGGATTGGAATGAAAACTGACCTTTTCCAGTCCTGTGGCCACTGCTGAGTTTTCCAAATTTGCTAGCATATTGAGTGCAGCACTTTCACAGCATCATATTTTAGGATTTTGAAATAGCTCAACTGGAATTCCATCACCTCCACTAGCTTTGTTCATAGTGATGCTTCCTAAGGCCCACTTGACTTCACGCTCCAGGATGTCTGGCTCTAAGTGAGTGATCACACCATCGTGATTATCTGGGTCATGAAGATCTTTTTTGTACAGTTCTTCTGTGTATTCTTGCCTCCTCTTCTTAATATCATCTGCTTCTGTAGGTCCATACCATTTCTGTCCTTTATTGAGCCATCTTTGTATGAAATGTTCCCTTGGTATCTCTAATTTTCTTGAAGAGATCTTCCCCATTCTATTGTTTTCCTCTTTTCTTTACATTGATTGCAGAAAAAGGCTTTCTTATCTCTCTTTGCTATTCTTTGGAACTCTGCATTCAAGTGGGTAAATCTTTCCTTTTCTCCTTTCCCTTTCACTTCTTTTCGCAGCTATTTGCAAGGCCTCCTCAGACAACCATTTTGCCTTTCTTTTTCCTGAGAATGGTCTTGATCCCTGCCTCCTGTACAATGTCACAAACCTCTGTATTTGTTCTATGGTATTAAGTTTGAAGATTGTGACCTTTGACAGAGTTTAAAAAGCAACAATTGAAGAATTCCCCATACAGATAGCTCCTACTCAAAGAGAAAGTTTTCCTGCTTTTCTTCTTTCTCTAACAGAATCAAATTAATCTTTTCATTGCTTAGTCTTTGTTAGCATTAATTCCCGCTTGACTTACATAAATGAAATCTTCATTTTCTAAAATGGTGAATCTCATTCTAAAACTATTTGTGATGGAAGACTTCAGAATTTTTATTATCATCATTTACTTCCTATCCATCATGAATTCTGTAAGATATATTAAAAGTGAATTATTAGAAAAATGGTTATATACTGGGAAGTCACAGTCGTTTCAGTTGCCCTGAAGATTTCTGAAACTTTTACTTTGAATTCCTATACTGATCCCATTATGGCAGTGGTTTATGGACTTCTTTTTGGAAAACAACAATCTATGGTGTGCATTAGTGAAATTGCTCAACCGATCAACTCATGCTAAATCAACTCTGAGATATTCTTTGTTTCTTTGTCACTTGCTTAAGTATATGAGTTAAACATAAATCTGCTGAATTACAATATTATTATCATCAAGGTAATTAAAGTCAAGAATTTGTCAGCTTTTATACGTATCTAGAAAGTTAAACCCACCATCAATAGTATACTTGTCCTCAGTTCTGTACTGTGAGCTGAACCTGAATTCCATAACCAATTATTCTTCTATATTAAGTGCTATAGTTTATTCCTACAACTTGTATTCTCTTTCTAATGCATCTCAACTTTTTTTGGGGGAACTAATATTCTGGTTATATCATCTTTTGTCCTATCTGATTTTATTTATTTGTGTTAAACTTCAATTATCCCATTCCAGCCATTCAACACTCTGTGGACTTCTCCAGACAAAAATACTTGAGTGGGTAGCCATTCTCTTCTCCAGAGGATTTTCCCACCCCAAGGGTTGAACCGAGGTCTCCTGCATTGCAGGTAGATTCTTTACTGTCTGAGCCACCAGGGAAGACCATGTGTGTATTTAAGCATGCATTTATATGAAGATGGGGAAAGGAGAAGCAAAAGCACCATTTTTAATTCCTTTCTGGACTTTTTAAAGTGACACATTATTTATATTTCCTTATCGCTATGCTTGCTGCGGACACAACATAATGACTGAACAACAACAAAATGCTTGCTCCTCCCCATAGGACAGAAAGAATGTACTATACAAGTGTGTTTTCTTTGTTCTTTCTTAGTTAATTAAAAGTATATTAAAATCAGTAACCTTTTAAAACAACATATTCTTCTACTTCTCCATGAGATTTGAGCCATTCCTAAGCTAACATAAAGTATATTGAAAACTGTCCCCATTTTCATTTTTCACACGGCCAATCACTATACCCACAAATCTTTTTTTCTCATTTCCGAAGGCCCAAATAGTACATACAATTAGCCATTTTTACCATGAAACTCTCTCAAGTTCTCCAATTATCTCATCAAATTTTCACTGGCAGCTTTTTACGAACTTTGTTCTGCAAGATACAAAATTCTTTAGTACACACGCGCCATAATTATATAACCTTAGTAGATTATATCTGGAGCTGATTTTGTCAAGTAATGTACCCCTCTGAATCAGCATGAGTCAATAGTAGGTGATACTAATGAATTTCAGCAGGTCTCCAATCAGATAGTAGCTATATTGTAGGCCTACGTTATGATTGACCATGTCTACTAGTATTTTTAAATCATCTCATACAATAGTTAATTATCAATGGACATAAATAATTTCTGCATCTACATGGCAAAATAACTCTCCAATTATAAGTTACTTTTATATCTCACATGTGAAATGAACTTTTGTACAGTCAATTATTATCACATATGACATAATTTTCTTATCCATACACTTAGTGTATATTTACATATATATTTATGTATAAACTATTCAGTAATTATGTTTATAATAATAAATAATACAACATATAAGCTACATTTCTTTCTCTCCTAGTATGTTTAAGAGGGAGAATTTAATTAAACTTTCAGATTCTATTTTAAAATGTACAGATGTCAGGTTTTTCATTTATTGACTAAAATTTGCACACATTATGTAAACCTCTGCCAATCAGTAGTTAGTAATTCTAGCATTTTAATGCAATCAAACACCAGGGATTTTTGACAGTATTCATCACAAAACCTGGAGAAAATTTTGCCACTCTGTACCATTCTGACAAAAATCATGACAATGTACTAATGCTGAAATTTTTAACAATTTCTAGAGAGAAAAATCAACTAGAAATGGTATCCAGGCTTTTAAAAATTACTTCTGAATTAGCATCTCTTTATCTTTGAAAAAAATACATTTTACTATAATAGACAAGTTAGTGGAAGATTGATGCTGCTAACTTCAGCGGTCTGCTGCTTAGAAATGATACCCAGCTTGAAAGTCATAGAAAACCTTCAGGTTAAGTATGCATTTTAGTTTGAAACAAGCAGATATGATTATTACCACCAAGGAAAGTGGATGCAAGCATTTAGATGTAACAGTTTAATCAAGGGGTAAGCATTTAATATGACAAGGAAAGGGCAGAGACGCCTTAAGTATCATAGTGTACCTCAGCTACTTTAGGGAGCAAACAGGTCTTGCAGACATGTAACTGAAACTTAGTTGTATCCTGAATGACAGGGATCAGCCTAAAAAACTTCAAATCTATTCTATATCCTCAAGGACACCAATGTCTTGCTGATATTCGTATAATGCAATAAAGTGCTTCCAATTCAACAAGCACTCTCCCCTGATAGAATGTTGAATTTCACTTTGGAGATGAATGCTTACACCAAAATGGTCCTTTCAATCTGTATTTCTGATTGAGTAAGTATAAGACATATCAAACATCATTTTGTATTATTATGTTTGGTAGGGAGTATGGTTAGAAGTGAGGAGACAGAGGCCACGAAGCACACACAATGACACACACAGGCACATACACGTGCATAAACACCCCTCCATCTCTCATATGGTAATCTCAGTAGGTCAACATAAAAGGCCATATTCTCCTTTCTTAATCCATGCGTGTGTACATGTGCTACCACTTACATTTAAAGGCTGGCAACTTCTATTTCACCAGGGTAAGTCTGTACTCAGTGCTCCTGTGCTGG
This sequence comes from Oryx dammah, assembly GCF_014754425.2. Classification (NCBI taxonomy): domain Eukaryota; kingdom Metazoa; phylum Chordata; class Mammalia; order Artiodactyla; family Bovidae; genus Oryx; species Oryx dammah. The sequence continues at coordinate 132,334,369 of NW_024070186.1, read as the reverse complement.
AAGAAATTTTTAAAAGCCATATAGCTATAGTCTTAACCTTGACTGTCTTTCATTCTCAAATATCTATTCCATTATATGCGCTGAGTGACTTACAATGAAGTGAGAGAAAATTCAGTGACTTGACATTTACAAGTCCCAACTGATTCGTTTATTTATTCAACAGAGTAAATATTTAGGCAGTAGAATTAAATTGGAAAATGTTTATCAAGTTTGAAACCACCTTTCTTTCAATATATAAATCATAAACCCAGAGGCCTAGGCCCAGGGAAATTTGCCTACAAATGTGCCCTACAGAGAAGGGCACATTTAAATGTCCCAATGGGTTTTCCCCGGCCACAAGTTTGTTTTGAAAACTTGTCATTTTTTAAGACAGTGCTATGTGAAACAGCACATAATAAACTGTAATTTATAAGCAGCTACATTTTATTCATCATTTGTGCAATTTTACAATGCAAGAAGTCCTCTGCATATATTTTCTCATTCTATTTCTGTCCAAAGATCTCGTGTTGTTAATTGCCACACCTGAAGGGTATGTTCATACAATTCTCTCATTACATGTAATGCCATAGCTGTGTCTACCCACTAGGGAGATGAGCTAAAAAAAATGCTATGACCTAACCAGAAAACAGAATCTTGCAAAATATGTCTCAGCACAAAAATGACAAAAATAAACAAAGGCTTCCGGTCTCTACCTATAACAAGGTTGTATGGATAATAAGCTAACCAAAGAATATTGTCCAAAGTTTCCACTGGTTCTCAAAATGATTTGACTGTCATTAAAGCAATAAAGCAAAAAGCAATAAAGGCAATAATATTGTGCAAATAACCTTTAAAATCTAAAAATATAATGATGTTACATTCTCATGATAGACAAAATAATTACAAGCCTAGGCTTTTCCATTGAAATCAGAAAGCATATAACTGCAATTTCCATGGATACACTCAAAGAAAAAAAATTATATATGTACAACTTAAACCTAACCATTTTAATTATTTGTACGTGTACAACTCAGTGGCATTAACTACATTCATGATGTTGTACACCCATCATCACTATCTGTTTCCAGAGGTTTTCTGTACCCCAAACAAAACTCTATACCCTTTAAGCAATAGCTCCTCATTCTTCAACCCTAGAACCACTGAATTCTTCAGAACCTCTGTACTCCAGGGGAACACAAAAGGACTTGCATTCTTAATACCACCAAAGAGTCTTATGACTGACGAAATTTGGGAAACAGGGAAGGGTTGTGAGGTGCTGATTCAAGCTAGTCTTAACAATTAGGGTTTTGACCCAATGGATGTGAGTCTGAGTGAACTCTGGGAGTTGGTGATGGACAGGGAGGCCTGGCGTGCTGCGATTCATGGGGTCGCAAAGAGTCGGACACGACTGAGTGACTGAACTGAACTGAACAGAATTCCTATGTTACAGATTTAAAACCTGAGATTTCAAAATATTTAACTATCATGTCCTGAAAATAGAGAATCTAAGCCTTTGTTTGAAATCCTGTGTTTAAGCATAGATATGGTTAGCACCTGAATTTAAATGGGATTCCCTGGTGGCTCAGATGGTAAAGCATCTGCCTGCAATGTGGGAGACCTGGGTTCAATCGCTGGGTTGGGAAGATCCCCTGGAGAAGGAAATGGCAACCCACTCCAGTACTCTTGCCTAGAAAATTACATGGATAGAGGAGCCTAATGGGCTACAGTCCATGGGGTTGCAAAGAATCCAGCATGACTGAGCAACTTCACTTTGAATTTAAATACTGCATCTCCTTGCAAAAATGATATTTTTGTGATGAAACTATTGAAACATTTTAGTCTATTACTGTTTTTGTTTGTTTGTTTCCAGTACTAGAAACAAAAATGTATTTCTACCAGATAAATGATAGAATAGTATTTCAGTATTTTAATTTTTATTTGCTTATTATGTCCATTTGCTTTCAGTATTCTCTTGTTCATGAAAGAAAACCTGATATAGTTCTGTTACAAAAATTTTTCTTATGACACGCATTCCCTGCATGCCACTTATAAACATTGTTTCCAATATTAAAGATGATTTCACATTAGAGTACCTCTTAAAGTCTTTTACTAGAATGTAGGCTGTTTCTATTATATTTAGATAACATTGTCAACTTTTCCAACTAATTCATAAAGTACCAATAGTAGCTAAAGTAGACAGGTATCTACTGCCTTTGATAGGGTTAACTATTTTGATTAAGAAAGTAATAACATTTAATTCTGGATGAGCTCAAATGAGCCTACAGACATTGTGTTCATGAACACAGATTAAAAGAAAAAATGAAGTTTATTTACGTGGAAGTCCTCTGTGAAGCATCGAAAGGCACACGAAGCAGCCTCTCCCGTTTCCATTTCTCCTCCCTCTCTCTTTTCCTTTCTTCCTGAGAGCTTTCCTTCAAAAGTAGGGTTATGGATGGAATGTTGTCCTTTAGAATACAAAATAAGATCCCAAATAATAAACATTAATTTCTTTATTGCAAGGAATTAAATATTCCAAAATAAGAGCTTCCTTGCTATCCTGCTATCATTATGTCCTAAGATCTTAAATAAGTCATTTCAATTTGCCTTATCTACTGAATGAACAATGGTGGCCTGAGGTCTGAATTACAATCAGTTTTCTAAGTATTTGCTTCCCCCCTCATATTAAAAAAAAAAAAAAAAGATCTCTCTTCAGAACCTAGTTGTGATTTTTCTCTGTCTATTTTTCCTCCCTCAGCTCAGGATTGGGCATCCAACTGCACTGAGTGTACACACTTACAATCCCAATTCAGCGCTGCACCTCTGCGATAGCAACTCAACCTGGAATTATATCAGCTTCACTTCACCAGTTTCTAGACTTGCCTTGCTTGTGGAATCCCAGTTGCCTCAGAATCTTAAGAAGGGAATATTTTAACACAACTTTTTGAAGTTACATTTTATCACAGCCTTACCATGAACCCTTCAACAATTGTCGACACATAGCCTATGCAAATGAAGGACTGTTAAAGTATGTGTTCAGTTTAGTGCCGGTTCATGTTATAATTGAGTGGTCGGGTTTATCCACATGGTCACGTGACAGAACTACATACAAGGGCAATGCAAGAGGTTACAATAACCTCCTTTTCTGTGTATTATAGATTCACATTTGTTTTCTGGAAGTAGTTAGGGATAAGATGTTTACCTTTTCACTACCTTTTCAATTACTGGCACAATAGATAGTCTCCTTTCCTTTAATAAAATTCCCTCCCCAACTCTTCGCTCAGGTCAGATTTTCACAGTTATCTCCATAGCAACATTTCTATCTAATAGAAAGATACATCTTCTGAATGGCTAGCAATACAACATTAACTGTTAGAACGTAACATTTTTCATGTTGAAAACATCTGGAATTCACAACCAGTCAAGAAGTATAAAATGTCTTTGGCTCTTTAATAGTCACTCAGGGTTAAGCTTGCTTGCTTTACTAGAATTCATTTACAAACAACTCTTATTAGCAGCAATGTAGTATAATAAAACTAAGCTTAATTTCAACATCAAAAAAAAAAAGTTTTAATTCACAAGTAAAGTTGCCTATATAGACTCCAATCAACCATTTGTGGAAAAGAGTTTACGGCAGATTTGGGCTGTATTACCAACCTATTTCTAGTACACTAATACCTCCATTTACTGGCTGATTATGTCCTCTGGCAAAATTCGGAACTGTCTACTACTCTGGTGCAAACTAATCAGTTTTCAAAATTAGTTATTGATCTCAGACCCATTGTGGTGGACCAATTTAGTGGCTGGTTCATTGAGTACTGAAGTAACAGCATTTGTGTGAGTAGCAGAGAAGTCACAGCAAATATAGTGTCTAAAGAGAGTGCTTAAAGGTAGTTTTCTGTTTCAGGGAATTGATAATATGAATATTCAAGAATGCTACCTTTCTCTCACTAGAGGTTAATGATAGGTACCTCCAATTACATGACTGTATGGTTTTCATATATACATTTGCCATTAATATCCTGACTTTAAATAAGTAATGGATGATAAATCATTAAAAGCATTCCTACTTAAAATATTTCCTTCTGATCCTTCAAAATTAATTTTTACCTGAATTTATGTAAAGGTGAATAAAGGGAGTGTTTGCTGCTGCTAAGTCACTTCAGTCGTGTCTGACTCTGTGTGACCCCATAGACAGCAGCCCATCAGGCTCCCCCATCCCTGGGATTCTCCAGGCAAGAACACTGGAGTGGGTTGCCATTTCCTTTTCCAATGCATGAAAGTGAAAAGTGAAAGGGAAGTCGCTCAGTCGTGTCCGACTCTTCGTGACCCCATGGACCGCAGCCTACCAGGCTCCTCTGTCCATGGGATTTTCCAGGCAAGAGTACTGGAGTGGGGTGCCATTGCCTTCTCCTGGAAAGGGAGTGTTTACTAATTAGTATAATGTGACTCTTTGCTAATAAGCTTATGATGAAAAATGCTAGAAAGAGTAAACCAGAAATAGTGAATTCAAAATACTTCAGTGCCTAAATTACACTTCATATTACACATAGTTAAATGATTCTTTTTGTTTCATTAACTTTTTATGTATTTCTTTAGTATAATTTCTTAATAATTTGCTTTCTTTACTTTGTCTTGAGACAAAGTCTTAGAGAACTGAGATATGACAGTTTTCTGAATATCTCAGAAAAGCAGAATTATGAACTAAGTAACTTGTTTGCCTACATAGAAGAAAAACCTTTCAAAAATTGTTCTAAGTTTTCTCATCAGTTTGACGTTCCTAAGGAGAGGTTAATCTTTGATGCAAAACTGACCAAAAAAAACCCCAAATTGACAAAACCCCAAATGAGACTCACTTATTTTTAGTGATAATTATTATAAAAAACATTCTATATAAATACTCATACAATGACCATGGAAGTGGTTACAGTAGAAAATATTTTTATATTTCTTGTTGATGTGGGTTGGGGAACATTTTTTAAACACTTGACTTTTCTCAGTCCTCTTATAGATGTATCTGTGTCTACTTGTATGTATAGCATGTGGATTTAAAATAAAACTTTCAATAATTGTTTTAATTTAAAATATATTTTAAATTCCCACATTTAAAGTCATTTTTGAGGTCTCTAGTTTCAAGAGTTTAGATTATTTTAAGTGAGAAAAAAAGAAAAAAATTGTTTAAATATATATTGGAGGTGAAACCTCACACCTTACTGAAATCAACCTTAAATAAAGTTCTTGTGAATGATGAAGGTGTGAACAGCTCTCTAAGGTGTTAAGGTGATATAAACTCTGTGGTTTTTATGTTGCCACAGAATTCCATAATTTAAGAAATCCACTTACAGTCCTTTTATTATAATGACCTTTTAATACCTAAAAAAATTTAACACTCTTTAAATTGTAAAAATAAGAAAAAATAATATAATACTAGAGGCAAGAGAAGGTAACTAAGAAAACAATGTGGTAAGTGGTAAACTTGTCCAGACATTCATGTTATTAAAATCTAAACTCCTTCTACATGATAAAATGCATATCACATGTCAAACAATCAGTAGTTTCTCTAAGATAGCAATTTGAACATCCAATGACATATTGTATCCAAACATTTTTATGTATCGTTGGCACTGGGCACAGTTAACAGATCTAAGAACAATTGAGTGAAATTTTAAGTTGGACTAATGTTGGGGTCCATTTTTTTTAAATTTAGATTAAAAAAACAATTTGTTTACAATGCTGTGTTGGTTACTGCTGTACAACACAAATCAGCCATAACTGAACATACGTCCCCTCCCTCCCTAGCCTCTCTCCCCACCACCGATCCCATTCCTCCAGGATATCACAGAGCACCAGACTGGGCTCCCGATGTTGCACAGCAACGTTTTAGGTACATAATTTCTTTAAGACTCACGGCCTTCCCAGGTAGCACTAGGGGTAAAGAAACTGCCTGCCAACAATGCAGGAGACATAAGAGATGCAGGTTCGATCTGCGGGTCAGGAAGATCCCCTGGAAAGGGACATGGCAACCCACTCGGTATTCTTGCCTGGAGAATCCCATGAACAGAGATGCCTGGTGGGCTACAGTCCGTGGGGTCGCAAAGAGTCAGACAGGACTGAAGCGACAGCACACACCCACCCTGGAGAATCATCAAAACATGCTCTGAAGCTTGTTAAAAGATAAAGACTGAGTCAGAATTTTCATGGATATTTCTGAACATTTGTATTTTATAAGCTAATGGACTACAGAGAAAAACAACTAGCTTAAATTTCCTTAGTTCCTTGTAGGGAACTGCAAAAAATATATATACACACACACACATACATATATATGATGGCTAAGGAACTCATATCACAATTTTTCTTTTTTTTTTTCAGGCATGCTTCACAGAAACTTTTTGTTGCCTAGATCCAGATATCACTGTCTAATCTGCCAGATATCAATTTACAAGTTAACAAGTTAATAGCGAGTTGCTGTGTTTTTCCTCACATTAATCTAGAAAGGTAAAGGATAGAATAAGACCGTTGTTTTAAATATTAACATTTGTATATTGGGGTCAAAACAAAGTGTTCTGGCCCCTTTAACACAGGTTATTTAGAACTAGCCCTGAAACTTATATTTGCAGTAATAGGACCATAAAATGTGTAAAAACATGGTTTTATGAGTATGGTTATTTAGATCAATTAGTTTCATCTTCAAAACATTTGGTTTAATCAATTTTACATTTTCAACTAACCATTCTGGAAAGTTTTTATATACAATAAATGCAGAAATAATTTTAAAGCAAAATTTCAAAAGGCTCATAGAAGGACAATTGTACATGTGATTAAGAGTATATCTGTACCCCCAAAGGAATTTAGAATTGATGAAGCTCTGTGACCATATAGAGTAATTCTAAGGAATAAAGTTCTATGGAATACAAACTTCTTCTCTAGACCCTTTTGTGTTTAGGTATCCCACAGAGAATTTGGAAAATTTGATCACTGAAAATTTAATCTCTATTCCCATATTTTATTGTTGTTCAGTCGTTAAGTTGTGTTAGATGCTGCGATTCCATGGACTGCAGCACGCCAGGCTCCTCTGACCTCCGTTGTCTCCTGGAGTTTGCTCAAATTGATATCCACTGAGTCAGCGATGCTATCTAACCATCTCATCCTCTGCCATACCCTTCTTCTCTTCCTTCAATCTTTCCAAGCATGAGGGTCTTTCCTAATAATGGGCTGTTCGCATCATGTGATCAAAGTTTTGGTGCTTCAGCTTCAACATCAGTACTTCCTATGAATATTCAGGGTTTATTTCCTTTAGGACTGACTGGTTTGATCTCCTTGCAGTCCAAGCAGTTTTCAAGAGTCTTCAGTGCCACAATTCGAAAGCATCAGTTCTTCCGTGTTTAGTCTTCTTTATACATGACTCTGGAAAACCATACACATTATACATTCATGCATGACTCTGAAAACACCATAGCTTTCACTACATGGACATTTGTTGGCAAAGTGATGTCTCTGCTTTTTATTACACTGTCTAGGTTTGTCGTAACTTTCTTCCCAAGGAGCAGGCATCTTTTCATCTCTTGGCTGCCACTGTGATTTTAGAGCCCAAGAAAATAAAAACTCACCGTTTCCTCTTTTTCCACTTCTATTTGCCATAAAGTATGGGACCAGATGTCATAATCTTAGTTTGTTAAATGTTGAGTTTTAAGCCAGCTTTTTCACTCTCCTCTTTTACACTTATCGAGAGGCTCTTTCGTTTCTCTTCATTATCTGCCATTAGAGTGGTATCATATCATCTGAGGTTGTTGATATTTCTCCCAGCAATTTTGATTTCTGCTTGTGATTTACCCAACCAGACATTTCATGTAGTTCCACAACTCTTCACTATGATCATCTGTCTAAGTTGGCCCTGCACAGCATGGCTCAGAGTTTCACTAAGCCACACAAGCCCCTTTGCCACAACAAGATTTTGATCCATGAAGGAGATTCCCATATTAGTAATTCTTAAATGTTTATAAACAATATAGCAACAGATTGTATAGTAACAGGCATCAATAAAACTGTCCCAATAATTTTTATTCTGTTCATATTTGTTTTTCTAAGTAGTCCCTAGAGATAAAACCCTGTTAATCAAAAAACAAGACAAAACCAAAAACCCCCACTGATTTGTCAAAGTGCTACGAAAGTTATAAATAGATAGGCTTAAAAACTGGAAAATTAAAAATTTAAGCAAAGAAATTATTAAAAAAAAAAAACAGCCAAAAGGAAGAAAATGTCAGCATGAGTTTTGAATTCTCTCACATTTCTTTTATTCTCTCCTTGCCTCCAGAACTAAATGAACTCAATACAGAGACAAAGGACTAGTCCCTTCACTCACAGCAAAAAGGATATAGAAAGAAAATATGATTTAGCTTTCAACTTGAAGGGTGGATATCAGATTAGAGAATTTACCCCATAAAAGAAAAAGTTAAATAGTGAAGAATAATATTGCAGAAGGTTGTGAATATTCTTTAGAAAAATTTTGAGAATCCAGGAATTTTTTTCATATGTATGGTCATTAAGGAAAAATGTTTAGTACTGGGATTGCATCACAATGGTTTTAATCCCCATTAAGGTTTAAATGATTGACCAAGTTATTTGATGACCTTTTTAATGTCACCCACCTCATTCAGATCAGTTCAGTCGCTCAGTCATGTCCAACTCTTTGCAACCCCACAGACTGCAGCACACCAGGCTTTCCTGTCCATCACCAACTCCCTCAGCTTGCTCAAATTCATGTCCATCAAGTTGGTGATGCCATCCAACCATCTCATCTCCTGTTGACCCTTTTGCCTCCTGCCTTCAATCTTTCCCAGAATCAAGGTCTTTTCCAATGAGTCAGTTCTTTGCATCAGGTGGCCAGAGTATTAGAGTTTCAGCTTCAAAATCAGTCACTCCTTCCAATGAGTACTCCAGACTGATTTCCTTTAGGACAGACTGGTTGGATCTCCTTGCAGTCCAAGGGACTCTCAAGAGTCTTCTCCAACACCACAGTTCAAAAGCATCAATTCTTTGGCGCTCAGCTTTCTTTATGTCTCAACTCTCACATCCATACATGACTACTAGAAAAAACATAGCTTTGATAGATGGACCTTTGTTGGTAAAGTCAAGTCTCTGCTTTTTACTATACTGTCTAGGTTGGTCTTAGCTTTTCTTCCAAGGAGCAGGCGTCTTTTAATTTCATGGTTGCAGTCACCATCTGCAGTGATTTTGAAGCTCAAGAAAGTAAATTTTCTGTGTTTCTATTGTTTCCCCATCTATTTGCTATGAAGTGATGGGACTGGAAGCCATGATGTTAGTTTTTTGAATGTTGAGTTTTAAACTAACATTTTCACTCCCCTCTTTCACTTTCATCATCCACCTCATGCTGCTGCTGCTGCTGCTAAGTCGCTTCAGTCGTGTCCGACTCTGTGTGACCCCATAGATGGCAGCCCGCCAGGCTCCCCCATCCCTGGGATTCTCCAGGCAAGAACACTGGAGTGGGTTGCCATTTCCTTCTCCAATTCGTGAAAGTGACGTCGCTCAGTCATGTCCGACTCTTAGTGACCCCATGGACTGCAGCCCACCAGGCTCCCTCTGTCCATGGGATTTTCCAGGCAAGAGTACTGGAGTGGGGTGCCATTGCCTTCTCCGATCCACCTCATAATACCCTCAAAATATGTCATTTGCATTGCCCTAGTTATCCTCTGAGTAAAATTTTACAGTTTGATTAGATGTCCGATATAAGCTATTTGTTCTCTCAGAGTCTTTATTCCCCGCTGTATGATAGCACGTGCATGCGTGCTCAGTTGCTTTGCTCAGTCTGTCTGACTCTTTGTGACCCCATGGACTGTAGCCCCCAGGCTATTCTGGCCATTGGGTTCTCCAGGCAAGAATACCGGTGTGGCTTGCCATTTCCTCCTCCAGGGGATCTTTCTGACCCAGGGATTGAACCGATGTCCCCTGTTTGGCAGGCAGGTTCTTTACCATTGAGCCACCTGGGAAAACCAAGATAATTGCACACGTTCTAGTATTTCCTTTTTTTTTTTTTTTTTTTGGTGCTCTAGGAATTGAAACAGTGAATAGGACCTAAATTCATGTGCAACAGATTGTTCAGACTTCTTACCATTAACTTATTGTTCATAATTTCTAAGTTGTAATAACCTAGAAATCAACTAGTTACTAGTTTTCCTCTTTAATGATCAGAAATATTTCCATGGGCCACTTTGTAAATAATTATTATTATGATATTACATCTAAATGTCTTTGATTTTCTAAATGGATTTTAAGCTCCTTTATTTTGGTATTTCCAAAATAGCTTCTACTGTTATGCATAGCACAAGAGTCACATGAGCAAGTGGATGCAAGGAGTAAACACAATCATGTCAGCAAAAGATACAAGCTGACAGTGAGTTTGAATGAGTTGGGCAGACCAGGAATGGAAAGGTGAATTGATTGCTTATTAGGCTGCTCACCTATCTTCTGAGTTATAGTGGAGGCGTCCCTCAGACTCTCTGCCAAACCAATCCAGACAATTTGAATATTGCTGGCATAGGTAAAAATGATCCATGCTCTCACAAGCTGACCTTCAGTATACAAATATAAGGTATGCCTCTAAGCTACACCTTGGAGATTGGTTGCCTCAGTCTTCCTGACCCTTGCCTTAGTGTTTGCATTGTTTCCATAGATACCCACAAATATTCCAGCTCTTATTCTTCAGTCATTTCATAGCTATACCACAGAGCCAATTCTCTACCAAGGGGCAATTCCTTTACTTCTACAGGGAAAACAATTTGGAGCAGCTTCAGAAGCCAGATCATTGATTTACTGCTTAATAGCTGTGTTCAGTTCGATTCAGTCACTCAGTCGTGTCTGACTCTTTGCACCCCCATGAATTGCAGCATGCCAAGCCTCCCTGTCCATCACCAACTCCCAGAGTTCACTCAAACTCATGTCCATCGAGTCAGTGATGCCATCCAGCCATCTCATCCTCTGTCGTCCCCTTCTCCTCCTGCCCCCAATCCCTCCCAGCATCAGGGTCTTTCCCAATGAGTCAACTCTTCGCATGGGGTGGCCAAAGTACTGGAGTTTCAGCTTTAGCATCATTCCTTCCAAAGAAATCCCAGGGCTGATCTCCTTCAGAATGGACTGGTTGGATCTCCTTGCAGTCCAAGGGACTCTCAAGAGTCTTCTCCAACACCACAGTTCAAAAGCATCAATTCTTCAGCGCTCAGCCTTCTTCACAGTCCAACTCTCATATCCATACATGACTACTGGAAAAACTATAGTCTTGAGTAGACAGACCTGAGTCGGCAAAGTAATGTCTCTGCTTTTGAATATGCTATCTAGGTTGGTCATAACTTTTCTTCCAAGGAGGAAGCGTCTTTTAATTTCATGGCTGCAATCACTATCTGCAGAGTTTTTGGAGCCCCCAAAAATAGTCTGACCCTGCTTCCACTGTTTCCCCATCTATTTCCCATGAAGTGATGGGACTGGATGCCATGATCTTCGTTTTTTGAATGTTGAGCTTTAGGCCAACTTTTTCACTCTCCTCTTAACTTTTATCAAGAGGCTTATTAGTTCCTCTTCACTTTCTGCCATAAGGGTGGTGTCATCTGCATATCTGAGGTTATTGATATTTCTCCTGTGTAATCTTAGGCAAATTCTCAGCATTTGCTCTTTCATATCTATTAAAGATGAAAACTAATACTTTACGGTTATAAGAATTAGAGATGTCTGCAAAGAAACTTCCATGATATCATTATGCAAAAGGTAGTTGCTATACCATTATTATTTTAGTATTTAATATTCTTTTAGGTTTCCCTCTTACTTGAGTCAGTAAAGAATCTGCGTGCAGTGCAGGAGACCCAGGTTCAATTCCTGGGTTGGGAAGATCCCCTGGTTAAGGAAATGGCAACCCACTCTAGTATTCTTGCCTGGAGAAACCCATGGAAAAAGGAGTCTGGTGGGCTATGGTCCATGGGGCCCCAAAAGAGTTGGACATGACTTAGCAACTAAATTACCACCACCATTATTTCTTTGTGGCCATTGATGAAGAACTATCCATATTTATAAATTTTTCCTGCTTGCCCATTTTTTATATTTATTTAACTAAGCTTATTTTTTATTTGACTCATTAAGTGACTTAAATGTAGACACTCATGGTTTATTCACACAAAGCTATAAATGATACATACATAATATTTATTGAGCCACTAACATGTTCCAGGCACTGTGCTCAGAGTTTTACCTGTGTTATTTCATTTTTTTGCCTATTTACAGTGAGAAACTGAGTCATAGGACAGTTAAGTACTATTTTCAAGGTCATAAGCCTGTAAGTGGCAGAGCTGAAGTTTGAGACCAAGTATGTTTTAAATCTGTCTACCAAAATGCCTCTTTGTGTCTGACGTTAGAGTCATAAAAAATAGCAAACGCAGAACTGATGAATGGAAGAAAAAAAAATGAAAGAGGTTATGGTTTAATAGGTGAGAGTTTAATCAGTGCCAGTTGAGATACCAGCACATGTGGGTATTAATAGTTTAATTAGACTGGGTTCAAATCCCAAATTTTCACTTCTGTCTGCATGACTTCAAGCTAGTCCTTTTCTGCTATGCTTAGTCGCTCAGTTGTGTGCAACTCTTTGCGACCCCATGGACTGTAACCTGCCAGCTTCTCTGTCCATGGGGTTCTCCTGACAAGAATACTGGAATGGGTTGCCATTTCCTCCTTCAGGGGATCTTCCTGACCCAGGAATTGAACCCAGGTCTCCTGAGTTGCAGGCAGATTCTTTACCGTCTGAGCCCCCAGGGAAGCCCTACATGATTTCAAGCTACTCCTTTGACCTCACCACCCCCCACTTCCCATCAATCGGTGCTTCCACGTCGGGACTCCTATAGGATTCAATGAGATACAATATCCTGGACACAGTAAACATTCAAACAATATTGAGTACATTTATCATGAGTCCAAAAAAGAGGAGGTTTAATGTGTAGAGGAAAATTTTCATCTACGTGTCACAATTTTGCTTGTGCCATCTTGTTATTAAGGCTGTGCCTTAAGAGCAGTGTTCAGCCAACACATTCATATAGCAAGTAGAATGAACATGTTACATTAAATCTACCATTTGTTAAGCATCTATCAGAGATTGATAGATTGTAGATCAATTTTTGTAGATGTGTCTTATATTTATGAAATCTCTATCAAGTGTAACTGTATTCCAATAACCACCTACAAGTTTTTAAGTTGAACATATATGAATAACGTGTATTGTTAACATATATTAACACATTATGGAGCTCTCATAATGATCTAATCAACATGCCTTTTTAGGGAATTTACACAACTATAACCTTCATAAAACCAATAGCTAAGTTATTGTTTCTCATTATTGTGAGTTACACACACACACACACACACACATACACACACATATGAAATTCAAGAAACAAAATAGCTGATATTCTAGTTAAATGTCAGTGATTATGGCATTGATTCAAAGTTTTTAATGTGTTTCCTTGAAGTGTCTTATAAGGTGTACTTGTTCTACTAGCATCCAGTGAAGGTTAAATCTTGAATATTTCAATTTTTAAAATTGAGGACAGTATACTATTATATGCAAGTTTTCATCAGGTTTGCACTGTTTGCCAGGAAACCATCATAAATATTATAATTTCATCAATGATTGATGGATACTGCCAGCTAAATATGTGATATTCTCTGTTGTTATGCAGGTTATTCTTTTTACAATATGGTTTATATTTTAGAATGTTGTCTCAATGGCTTACATTTTTCAAGAGTTGATATTTCCCATTTAATCCTTTTTAAAAGTTAATTTAGTGACAGCTGCGTAACTGTGTAATCAGTCTCAGTTTTATTCTCTTCAGCATGGATAGCTTTTCATTAATTTATGTTTTAATCTAGGTAATGTGTGTCTTGATACTACAGCACTTGGAGACTTAACATTTATTAAATAAAGACTTGAAGCGAGTGAAAGTCATTTCTGTTAACTGTTTGTAAGTTGGGACTATCAACTGTTTCAGTGAGCTTTGAAAATAAGTGAAAATAGCAGAATTCAATAAAGCGGCTAGGAAATTTGATCTTACCTATTGCAGATTTTAGAATCAATGCATAAACATGTTAATATAGAAAAATGTTAAAGTATTCCTTATGGGAAACAATGAAGCTTTAGTATTTAATGACTAATTGAAATACCAGGCCCCTTTTGTGTAACTGTGGCTTCTCTCATTATCCTAAACCAGAAATTGAACTGGACAGCAAGACATATAGAAGGTCTTTGAGAGACTGATCTTCCTTACAAGAGACACTCTAAGCGCCAGTAAATTATTTCAATAACCTAATTTTATTATTTTACAGAATCTGATGTACTCTGTCTTTAAGGACTAAAGAGCCACAAAACCCAAGACAGTACATTTGCTGAATCATATATCAAACTGAGAGGAGATTTGTTAAAAATAATTCTTTTGAAGAATATATTCAGCCGCAATTGTATATCCTCGGCTGGCCACATGCTGGGTTTCTCTCTTGATTTCTACCCTTTTAGCTTTCCCTTTGTGTCTTCTTCCTAGTTATAAAGAGAGCATTTCAGCCTCTGATAATGACTTGCAAGCTTTATTATAAATTATTGTGGGCTTTGGAGATATGTAACAAAGAGGACTGTTATTTCTTAAGCTGTGACAGAGCGAATCATATCAGAAGGGCTTTGTGTATCTATGTGTGTCTGTGTATGTGTTTGGTAGTTTTAGAATATTCTGAAGCAGACAAATTTTTTATTTGACAATCACTGTATCATTAATTTTTAAGAATATAATTATAGCAAGTGTTACAAGAGTACCTTGCAAGTCTCTCCAAAGGGACAAGATAAAGCCAACATAGTTCAAAAGTTCAGGATTCAACGCTTCAAAGTGTAAGCCTGGAAAAAAAGGAAATTCCTCTGGGACCACTATCATTTTCTTACATTCCCACCAATGCTTTGCTGGTTTGTTCTAAAGAACCATTCTCCACAGACCTCTCATTACGATTTTTGCTGTGACTGGCCACAGTCACTTAAAACTTGCTTTAAAGGACAAGGTATTTATCCACGTTGTCATTTTGCTTCTCTGTGGCCAGGGGATTAATTGCTTTCTCAAGGGCCTAACTCTACCATTTCCTTTACTTTTGGGAAAGGAGATTTTCAGAAAATGCCACTGCATGACCACAACTTATTCTTTAAAAAGAAATGTAATATATCATTTAAAGAAAGAAAATTACCAGGAGATAATTTTAGCCAGAATTCAGTTATTTGATTCATATTTGAGAAGTGACCTCACTTCATCGTCAGATCGGAACTAGAAGTACCCTTCTGAACATGATGAAAAACTAAAGTCTTCATACGAGTGAGCCTTGTGGCCTGGCTGGGTGACAAGCATTTGGTCAGCTTCCATTTTTCACCAGCTTAAATCTACAAGCTGGAAGAGGGCTGAATGGAAAGTGGCAGAAGATAGAGGGCTAAATGGAAAGTGGCAGAAGATTCTTTCCAGGAAACAAAGCTGGTTAGATGCATAAGGACTGTGCCTGGCTCAGGCATGAATCACTGTAGTAAATTTAGTATTCATGTTTTAAAAGGATCAGTTAGAATGTTTAATAAACCAATAAGATTTTACTAAAATACACAAACGTCTAAGAATATTTAGGACCACATAATTTCTAAAGAGCTTCCTCGGTGGCTCAGTGGTAAAAGAGTCCACTTACAATGCAGGAGATGTATGTGGAGATGTGGATTCTGGGTTAGGAAGATCCCCTGGAGGAGGACATGGCAACCCATTCCAGCAACCTTGACCAGAAAAAAAACCATGGACAGAGGAGCCTGGAGGGCTATAGTCCATGCGGTTGCAAAAGAGTTGGACACAACTGAGCAAAACAATTTCTAAAGAAGCAATTCATGTAAACACTATTAATACCCACATGTGCTGGTATCTCTAGATTTAGTATATTATTTTTATTGAGTCCCTTCCATTAACTCCATAATGTCACATAAATTAATCATTACTTTTCATAGAAAGTGTAATACATGTTACTGCTATTTCCATTTTATGAATAAGATAACTGAGTCAGAAAAGAAATAAGAAACTTTGGCTGACATTACATATTTATTTTGTGAGCCAGGATTGAAGCTGTCGTCTGTCTTTTTCTCAATCTGAACTTTTCTCATTTCACTATGAAGTTCTGCCTTTGACATATATATAAATTAATATATATTCACTTATTTGTTTATAGTTACTTATAGTAACATCAGTTACTACTCAAGAAAAATTACTATGAGGAAAATATTTTCTATACATTTAAATAATGACAAAGGGCCTTTTTATTTCAAATTTAATCTTTTATGATTAATTGCCCATTATTTTCTCTTGAATATTTCCTCTCAAAGTATGACATGCATGAATGTGTTGCTTCCATTAATATGGTGGTGATTGTAATAGGATTAAAGTCCTCTTATTAAAAAGAATCCTTCTATGAAAGAAAAATATACTGAATACTCCAGAATTTTTAAATCCAAATATATTAATGTGAAAGATTCAATTACTTAACATCTATGTAAATTGAACTTATATACCCAGGCTTTTGAACAATTTGGGCATAGTTCAATTAATATAAGATAGATTTTATACGTACAGTAATGCATTAAAATGTGAAGGGTAAACACGTATATTTGGCAGGATAAGTATCTCCATTTTTCCTATTAATGATGAAAAAATGAAAAGACAACACACTGAGCATATCACTTTTTCTTTAGTTGTCAAAAAACTGTTTCTTCATACATGTGTTATTTGCTTTAGATTGATAGACACATGATAGAGAGCATGAATGAAAATCATTATGTTTTATGTTTTTGCATGTGGTTTATAGTTCAAACCACATATGCTTTTGGAGACATTATTGAGCAAAATTAAGAGATACAAGATTCTGAGAGCTTATTTTCTTCTTTCAACTTAACATGGTGTACATGAGACCCTCAACAATAAAGGGAAGCCATGTGGCAGAAGGTGTAGAGATGAACAGGATCTAACCTGGCAATTCAATCATGAAGCTAATTAACTGGTTCTAATAATATACTTATTGAACTTTTTATCATATCTAAGTGCAAGCTCCGACAATTTCACTGTTAAGCATCTGATACTTAACCTTTCCAAATAACCTTAACAGAGAGTATATTTCTATCCTTTCTCTCTTTTGCTCAAGAGCCTCCAGAAGAGTCATGGCTAACCCATTAACAAACGCTGTAAGGGAAATTGTTGGAGGAACTGTATTTCTTACTCAATGAGCTGTAAAACAAAAACTTGATAAGTTTCCGGAGTCTTCACAGAAATCTCACTTGCTTCACTGGGCCCCATTTCTACAAAGTCTCCTGTGTTTGAAAACGGACCACATTTCACTACCTGCCATTCAAGAAAAATCTTTATCTGGATTGATTTCCTTTGTGGAAATTGGTTGTTGAAAACACATTTTTTTAAAGATCTCCTCAATAACCGGAAAACTACTTTGGTTTGTCAGTTGTGGCTGATTTGTTTTATTTTAACATTTAGAAAAATGCTAAGTATATCTTATCAGTAATACAGAGGATGAATCTTTGTAACACATTTATGAACGCGTGTGTATACATGTGTGTATATTAAGGGCATAAATGTAAACGATGTTGTCTTATATTAATGATGACTACTGCAAAAAATCAACTGGTAAAGAAACTAATTGTTCTATGTTTTCACTTTTTCTTATCCTAAACGTTTTATTAAGATCTATTTAACTATTCAATATAGAAGCTGTGTTTGTATTTCACAAGTTACATAACACATACTCAACTCCCATAACCTTGGCCTATAGACTTGAGGGACCTCTGTAAATACAGCTTATTTGTTTCATCTTTAGAAGATAAGCTGAGACCCAAGTTAAGCTGTGTTGAAAGCTAAAGTTTGTATTTCTCAAGTTTGGACTTCCTTTCTCCCTTTATTTTCCCAGTTATACTTAACCTCTTCCTAGTCCTAGTGGAAAAATCTTGAGCCAAGTCCTAGCAACTTAATGGGCAACATAGGTCAATATTCCATTAAAAATCATTACTTAATCTATTACCTACTTTAGGTGATTAGATGTTTTGCTAGCAGAGCAGATTGCTCTGAAAAAAGAAAAACATTAAAATTGCTTTGAAAAATAAAAAGTCATTAAAATAAGAAGTCAGTATATGTAACATTATATTAATAAGAATACCACAGAAGTAATAATTATATTCAGAATATTATTCAATGTAATGATTAATGTATAGCCCAAAGCCATACCCTCTACTGTAAAGGTAAAAACATCATATTTTATACCTTATCACTAATATTGCCTTCACATTTCATGGACACCATACTCCAACATGTCACAAATAATCAACACCTCATCTATTAACTATAGATAAAACTGTAGGCATGGCATGACTTTTTCTGAACTCCAGACTTCAAATTTCAATGTAATAATGAAGACTTACTAAGTTTGAACCGCAAATGAGATCTTGTGCTAGGAATAAAAAAAGTAAAATAATAAAAGATGAATTAGACATTGTCCTCACCTCAACTCTATCCCAAAGGACTCCCAGTGTAGCTCAAAATGCAAGAGACAATATCATCTTGTAAAGAACTTTCACTGCATCTGTTAAGCTGCAGCTCTGAGTAGGTTGCAGGGAGGAGGGTATGATAAACTCAAGGAGTAAGAAATGCCAAAATTGTCCTATGAATTTAGAACACTGTTTTTGTTCAGTCACTAGGTTATGTCTGACTCTGCGACCCCATGGACAGCACCATTCTAGACTGCCCTATCCTTCACTATCTCCAAGAGTTTGGTCAAATTCATGTCCATTGAGTCGGTAATACTATCTAGTTATCTGATCTTCTGTCACCTCCTTCTCTTTTTACCTTCAGTCTTTCCCAGCATCAAGGACTTTTCCAATGAGTCGTCTCTTCACATCAGGTGGCCAAAGTACTGGAGTATATGAATTTAGAATAGGTTATGCCAATTCAAGAAATGCTAAGGTTCTCTTGATCAGATAAGAGACAAATATTAATAACATCCAGTAACACTTTTCTCTTTTTAATTTTGATGATTCTATTAACAAATTGCACAATTTTTATTTCTAGAAGAGTCTTTCCTGCATCAGTTCAGTTCAGTTCAGTTGCTCAGTCATGTCCAACTCTTTGCAACCCCATGAACCACAGCATGCCAGGCCTCCCTGTCCATCACCAACTCCCAGAGTCCATCCAAACCCATGTCCATTGAGTCAGTGATGCCATCCAACCATCTCATCCTCTGTCATTCCCTTCTCCTCCTGCCCTCAGTCTTTCCTCAATCTTTTCAAATGCGTCAGCTCTTCGCATAAGGTGGCCAAAGTATTGGAGTTTCAGCTTCAACATCAGTCCTTCCAATGAACACCCAAGACTGATCTCCTTTAGGAAGGACAAGATGGATCTCCTTGCAGTCCAAGGGACTCTCAAGAGTCTTCTCCAACACCACAGTTCAAAAGCATCAATTCTTCGGTGCTCAGCTTTCTTTATAGTCTAACTCTCATATCCACATATAACCACTGGAAAAACCATAGGCTTGACTAGAGGAACCTTTGTTGGCAAAGTAATATCTGTGTTTTTTAATAAGGTGTCTAGGTTGGTCATAACTTTCCTTCCAAGGAGTGTCTTTTAATTTCATGTCTGCAATCACCATCTGCAGTGATTTTGGAGCCCCAAAAAATAAAGTCAGCCACTGTTTTCACTGTTTCTCCATCTATTTGCCATGGAGTGATGGGACCAGATGCCATGATCTTCGTTTTCTGAATGTTGAGCTTTAAGCCAACTTTTTCACTCTCCTCTTTCACTTTCACCAAGAGGCTCTTTAGTTCTTCTTCACTTTCTGCCATAAGGGTGGTGTCATCTGCATATCTGAGGTTATTGATAGTTTTCCCGGGAATCTTGATTCCAGCTTGTGCTTCTTCCAGCCCAGCATTTCTCATGATGTACTCTGCATATAAGTTAAATAAGTAGGGTGACAATATAGAGCCTTGACATACTCCTTTTGTATTTGGAACTAGTCTGTTGTTCCATGTCCAGTTCTAACTGTCGCTTCCTGGCTTGCATACAGGTTTCTCAAGAGGCAGGTCAGGTGGTCTGGTATTCCCATCTCCTGAAGAATTTTCCACAGTTTATTGTGATCCACACAGTCAAAGGCTTTGGCTTAGTCAATAAAGCAGAAATAGATGTTTTTCTGGAACTCTCTTGCTTTTTCCATGATTCAGCGGATGTTGGCAATTTGATCTCTGGTTCCTCTGCCTTTTCTAAAACCAGCTTGAACATCTGGAATTTCACGATTCATGTATTGCTGAAGTTGGCTTGGAGAATTTTAAGCATTACTTTACTAGCATGTGAGATTAGTGCAGTTGTGAGGTAGTTTGAGCATTCTTTGGCATTGCCTTTATAGATTAACATTTTCATAATCATAGAGCAAAAGAGAAATTTTATCTGATTTTAATTATTTGAAAGACAATAATTCACAGCAATATTGAAGAATAAAATAAACTGTAATAAATTGTCTCTTTTAACATAATTAAAACTGAAGGCACACATTTTTTAACTACTTTTTAAGCCTTTCAATCCATGCCCTTTTTTAAAAAAATTCTTTTAGTATTTTATTCCTTGCGAAAGGAAAATGGTTTGGTGGACAGTTGGCCAGAAACTGTCATAATCTTGTTCCATGGATTCACTAATTTAATCTTAACAAAATAGGTGTTATTTTAAACTTGGGCTTACAGATGAAGAACGAAACTTGTCCAGGGTCTATTACCTAGTAAGTGGAGGAACCGGAACAATTGTAATGCCAGTGATCTGGTTACTGAGCTCCTGTTTCTCAAAGGCTTTGTAATTTATTTTTACTTATTCTTCTCTGACAGGTCCTCTTGTAGTGTCCCAGGAGACATCTTGATATTGCATTTGCTTTTTATGAGCTTCATTGTAAATTTCAGTTTCTAAATCCCTACAAAATCTATTGATGGAAATGTGCTTATTTTACTTAGTCTTTGGAACCATCTATTCTTAGATATATTTTTGGTCTCTCTTCCTCACCTATAATCTGTTTCAGTTGGCTAAATAATAGCATTCAAAAAGCAAAAATAGTGTATAGCTTAAAGGCAGCAAAGATGTGTTTTCATTTTCTCATCTTCCATAATGGTCCATCTTCACTCTGTAGGAGGAATCCTTTTTAATTTCTTATAATAAGAGTACTTTACAGGAAACAACAAGATGCTTCAAAGGCAGACACGTTTTTAAGTTTATATATTTGTTTGGCCACACCATGATGTAACTTGCAGGACCTTTATCTCTCTGACCAGGAATTGAACCTGGGCCCTGACAATGGAAGCACCAAGTCCTAACCATGGATCACCAAGGAATTCCCCAGACATACCTTAATATGAATTGGTATCTTAATTATGTAACATATAGATGCAAAACAGTAACATATATATTGAAAATGCATGGTTCATTCGTTGAGAGTCAGTGCTGTGCATATGTATTCTTGGGTCTATGCAACAATTCTCAGCACTCCTCCTCAGATGACATGTCATGAATGACTGATACAGATCACTGCTAATCCATGTTTTTTTATCCTGTTGTCTTTGTTTGACATTCCATGTAACAGTTGTTTCCTCTATTTTCCACAAGCTTTCTTTCCTAATTTTCTCTTGGAGAAAATTATTACTTGGCCTCACAAGAGTCTTCTGATTTATTTAAAATGTTGTCCTTTAATTTAATCACATTTTATCACTGTAATTGTCAAAACATCAGTAGTCTTTAAGTTCAATCATATTTTAAATTAAATTTGTTCTCTTAGCATTTAAGACATTAGTGTTTCCAAACCATATGCCTCCAAAACTCTCTTTACAGACATGATTTAAATTATATACTTACACTGATGATGCAAATGAAGGCACTATTTGACTGTGATATAGATGCAAATTGAACTCAAACGTGACAGGTTAGTGACTATCTTAAATTGGACAAGTAAGAAGTGGGCACAGAGTGTCTTGTCTGCCACTGAATTTAAGCTCTTAGACTTTTATCAGGGTCAAAGTATAGTATTTTCCATGGTGTTTTGATTAGAAATTCACATAGAATTTAACTGGCAATGAGTCAGATATTTAACTAAAGAATTGCTTCATAAAATTTGAAAGAACAGAGCAGAAAATTTAAAATTCAATTAGTCAGTTTGACAGATAACATGCAAAACAGATATTATGTAGGTAGATGAAACATGGAACTATACTGAACTGAGGACTGCCTACATAATATTTGAGAGCTTTTCTACCAATATCCCACAATGTTGGATCAGTATTATTTTACAAAAATAAAAAAC
Organism: Oryx dammah; assembly: GCF_014754425.2. Classification (NCBI taxonomy): domain Eukaryota; kingdom Metazoa; phylum Chordata; class Mammalia; order Artiodactyla; family Bovidae; genus Oryx; species Oryx dammah. Next base: position 132,311,968 of record NW_024070186.1, on the reverse strand, counting down.
ACTTTACGGATTAAATAACATTTTCACATAAGCATATAGATGTGCATTTCTTACACTAACATAACTTTTGTGTGTTAGTTTGCTTATTTTAACCATATAATGCAAAGTGTGGAACTTTCTCTGAATCATGAAAATGACATGGCAATGTCTGGTGTTTTCCATTTAATCTTTCAGTTTTCAGTATGTCCACTGAAAATATTACCCAGCATGGCTGGTAATCAAGTTCACATGTAACATGAATGGTGACATTTTGTAACAATTAGTAACCTTATGTATACAACAGAACAACAGAACACCCCTGAACCCCTGCCCCTGGCCCAGAGCAGGAATCATATAGGGTCTCTATATTAACTTTCACTGAGTCACATGTCCTTTCCCACCATTCAAGCTGTTTAATGAATGATTCATCTGAAAACATGGGGGAATGTTTAGAAAAGTTAATACATGAAAGTAAACCAAAATATGTTTAGTTTAATAAATCTTGTTGCTAAGAGGAATTTCACACCAAACTATGCAAAATATGTGGACATCATGTTGAACCTGAATCAAAAGTGATTGGTGGCTTTACCTTATGATACTGTTGAAAACCAAATTATACCAAATAATTCAATCAGAATATAAATTCAGTGTTCACCCTTGCTACTGAATAGCACAGTTGCTTTTCCAGATAGCTTCATTTGCTGTTCATTTTGGAAATGGCATTCCTAGGTAAATGCTTCTATGCAAACTTGAAAGTGAAGCCAAATACCAGAAGGGGGAGTAAGCAGTGCAGGAATAAATAAGGGTTAAACTATCCTAGTCAATCTCACACAAAGAAGCCCTATGTAAAGCAACAATTTTGGCAAGTAATCATATAGATATTTAGTTTCTCACCAGTTTTAAATGCACTGTCCATTATGGACTGCTTTATAACAAACATTTTAAATGAAAACTTTATGGGGGGAAAGTGATTCAGTGAGGAGTCAGAGTGAACATATGATTTCTGAAAATTCTAATTGATCTTGTGGGAGGGTAGATGATTAATTTTTTAAATAATGTCTAAAAGGTTTACCAATAAATTGTAGCAAATTAGGGTATTTTTCTGTATTTATTGGTGTGAATAATAAAATGACTTTATAGAAAGCTTTATAAACTTGGTGTGATGCAAAAAAAAAAATATGTAATGGATTGTAAAGTATTCTTTAAGACTATTTAGAATTGAAGATAATACTCAACAAGCAGCAAACATTGTTTCATTTAAAAGGCAAGACAAGTAACCTCATATTTCTTTAAAATTTATTATTAAACTTCTAATAAGAGGAAAACTATAACATGAATAGATTTTCACCAAGCACTTGAAGAATCTTCTACATTGCCAAATACTGAAGTTAAATTGAATCATATACATAGCATGCCTTGTTTGATGTGAAGTGTTTGTCACATAGAATTAGGACCAAACAGTATCTTTCTAAAGATAGTACTTTGTAAAGATTGGAAAATAATCTGTAAATTTCAGATAATAATGATATATCCTCATCTGAGAATAAATATATGTACAATAATGAATATGTTGAACAAAGACCAGATTATATTTCTCAGTTATTCTAGTAAATTCTTCAGTGAATTCTCAAACGTATTTCTTGCATCCACTCAAAGCCCAAGGTTCCAAGTCCCAGCATTCTTCCATTTGAATATGAACTTGCAAGTTTGATTTGTTCACGACCCTGAAAATATTCTTGGTGATTCCTACGGTTAATTTTCAAGCTATGTTAAAAAATTAATGACATTGGGAAAGTGATTAAAAATCCAAACCTAAGTAAAGTAGGTGACTTAGCTCCAGATAGTAAGAGTACACCTTCAAGACCCTGGTTTAGGTTTCTAGTTTACATTATAAGCATATTTGGGGGGTGGAGATGGGTAATGAGTAGTTGAAATGTAATAAAAGTTACTTTAAGCTTCAGATTTATGGTCAGTCTCAGAATGAATAACTTATTTTACTTGAAACAAAGCACTTTTTCCCCTATATTTTCCTGTCAAAATACATATTGTCATCTTTTTTATTTGGAAGAAAGAATATCAAGAGTGCTCTTAACAACCTGAGGTTTATAGGAATGTGCTTGAGTGTCTTTTAAAAATAAATAAATGCTATGGATTCTTCTAAGTATCTCAGTTTAGCTCTCTGTTGCCAGGTGGAAATGATATTGCTCACAAAATCAAACTGAATAGCCAGAGAAATCAATATTTTTCAGACTTTAAAAATGAAAATAACATTATAGACAATATTATCAAGGTTCTGAAAAAAAGGAGTTGTCCATGTCTTTAAAAAAAGATAACCAGATGCTTGACTAATTTTCAGAAGAGGAACTGTTGGCTTATAATCAGTAGGGGAAAAAAGGTTTTCACCCTACTGAGGTTCCCCACACAAATACGCCAAATATGCCCTCACAATTTTTAAAGGAAATCACCCAAGTAAAAGCTTTGAATGGCATTTCAGAGTTCTGAGGTTTCTTTTAGGTTTCTGTTTTTTTTTTTTTTTCACTATACTGGAAAAGTGAACAACTTCTTCCAGTTAATTTTTTTTACATAAATACGCATACATGTTTTAAGGTCTTCATCCTGTCATGTATTTTGTTTATTTATTTACCTAATACTTTTTATTGAGTGAAAACTCACTGCTTTCTAGTTTGAGGAGATTCCTGAAAACAAGGCTTGGAAACTAAGGTCGAGGAGAAAATAGGAATAGGTCATAGTCATGGACAAATAAAGGATCTCCTATTCCAAAACCTGTCATAGAGACAGAGTAGAAAATTTGTCTCTGCTGAATTGTTCTCTAAGGTTACAAAGGAAGTAAAATGCAATATTTAGAGATGATGCGGAAGGACAGACATCTGGCCCCATACTCTTAGAAATAACTTACTTTATTTCATGAGAAGGTGGTAAAGCTCAAGAAAGATCACATATAAAGCTTTGCACATGAAAGGATTTTTTTTTTCCCCATTGCTAGTTCTTGGCTGTCTTTTGGTTTTCAAAGTTGCTCTATGTGATGTAGCCTGAGCTTGGCCATGGGTGGTTAAACCACGTTAGCCTCTGCAATCAAGAGGTAGAAATAGTACAGCCTATCTCTCCTCAGCCTACTGATCCATGCTGGCTTTCTAAGTCTGTAAAAAATGTTAATAGTTCAAGATTATAACTTAGAAACCATCATCTACTTTATAAAGGTAAGTGTATGCTGAATAAAAGGAAATTGCAAAATGAACTTTTTTATCCTCCTCATTTATGCTAGGAGATTCAAAATAGAATACTACTGCTCATGTTAATGTGATACCATAAATAACAGAAAACAGTTTGTTCAAAGTGGAAAATGAAATACTTCTTTTCCCAACAGCCAAACTGAAAAACAGTACAGAGGTTTCTCAAAAAACTAAAAACAGAACTATCAAATGACCCAGCAACTCCACCCCTGGTTATATATCCAAAAATCAAAAAATGAATTTGTAAAGATACATACACCCCACTATTTACAATGGCCAAGGCATGGAAACAACCTAAGTGCCAATCAACTAATGAATGGATAATAAAGATGTGGAATATATTTATACAATGGAATACTACTCAGTCATAAAAAGAACAAAATATTGACATTTGCAGCAACATGGATGGACTTGGAGGACATTATGCTCCAGTGAAATAAGTCAGAAAAAAACAAATGCCACAAGATTTCAAGCATATGTGAAATCTAAAGAATACAACAAACTAATGAGGACAACAAAAAAGAAAGAGACTCATAGATACAGAGAAAAAGCTAGTTATCCATGGTTATCATGATGGGGAGTGGGGAATATAGGGGTGAGAGACAGAGAGATACAAACTATTGGATATAAGATAGGCTACAAGGATGTATTGTACAACATGAGGAATATAGCCAATATTTTATAATAATTGTAAGTGGAATGTGACCTTTAACAATTACATAAAAGTTAAAAAAATAAAATAAATTTATTTAAAAATTTAAAAATTAACATCAGTAAATAACTGGAACCAGGCAATTTTGGAAGTGAATTTAACAATTTCATTAAAGTTCTGCTTTTTTTCTTTATAGCAACTTTGATTCACATACCATAAAATCCACCAATTTAAAGAGTACAATTTAGTTTCTTTTTAGTATATTCACAGAGCAGTGCAAATGACACCCCAATCAATTTTAGATTATTTTCATTATAACATCCCCCCCAATCCACTCTCTCCCCAGCACTGAGTGACCAGTAATCTACTCTCTCAGCATATGTACATTTGCCTAGTCTAAGGCATTTCAAGATTCACATAATATGCCATCCTTTATGACTGGATTCTTTCACTTAGAGTAATTCTTCAGGAGTCATCCATGCTGTAACACAATCAATATTTCATTCTTTTTTTCTTTTTGCCTAATACAATAATATGCTATTGTACAGATACACCACATTTTGTGAATCTAGTCACCAATTTATGGGCATTTGGGTTGTCAGGGCTTCCCAGGTGGCTCTCTGGTCAAGAATCTGCCTGCCAAGGCAGAAGATGCAGGAGAAAAGCAGGTTGCACCCCTGGGCTGGGAAGATCCTCTGGAGGGGGAAATGGCAACCCACGTTCCCTGGTGGCGCAGAGGTTAAAGCGTCTGCCTGGAGTGTGGGAGACCTGGGTTCGATCCCTGGGCTGGGAAGATCCTCTGGAAGAGGAAATGGCAACCCACGTTCCCTGGTGGTGCAGAGGTTAAAGCCTCTGCCTGCAATGTGAGAGACCTGGGTTTGATCCCTGGGCGGGAAGATCCTCTGGAGGAGGAAATGGCAACCCACTCCAGTATTCTTGCCTGGGAAATCCCATGGACAGAGGAGCCTGGTGGGCTACAGTCCACAGAGTGGTGAAGAACCAGACACAACTGAGCGACTGAACATACACACTTTCATGGGTTGTTTCCACATTTTAGCTATTACAAAAATTACTTCTATGGACTCTATGGTAAGTTAGAATTGCTGGGTCAAATGATGACTCTGTGTTTAATCTTTTGAGAAAAGATCAAACTCTTTTCCAAAGTGGCTACACCACTTTACATTTCTACCCTCTGTGTAAGAGGGTTCCAATGTCTTCAGATCTTCAACCACAGTTTTATTATAGCCATCCCAGTCAGCATGAAGTGGTGTCTCCTTAGGGTTTTCATTTGTGTTCATGGTTAGGATGTTAACTATCTTTTCATGTGCTTATTGGTCATTTGTTTATATTCCTTGAAGATATATCTATTCCGGTCCTCTGCACATTTCATAACTGGGTGTTCTGATTTTTATTAATAATACACATCCTCTTACATTTGATATATGTCTCATAGATTTATGATTTACAAAAAGTTTTCTCCCATCCTGTGGGTTGTCTCTTCATTTCTTTGAAGATGTCCTTTAAGGCACAAAGATTTTAATTTTGATAAAGATCAGTTTATATATTGCTTATTATTATTGCTTTTGGTTTGGGATCATATCTAAGAAACTACCAAACCCAAGATCACTAAAATTTCCCCTTATGTTTTCTCTATATATTTTATCTTTTATGTTTAGGTCTTTGATCCATTTCAAGTCAGGTTTTGTATATGGTATGAAGTAAATATTCAACTTTGTTTCTTTGCATATTGACTACAAGTTGTTTGGCATCATTTGTTAAAACTCTTTTCCAATTAAGTAGTGTTACACTATTATTGAAAATCAATTTATTGCAGATATAAATGTTCTCTGTACTCTCAGATATCTTCCATTTATCTATATGTTTATTTTAATGCTAGTAATACATTCTTTTTTGCTATGATCCAATCATTTTTTCCTGATTTATTGAAATATAATTTTCTTCTAACATTGTATAAGTTTAAGGTATATAACATGATGATTTGATATACATATATATATATAGCCATATGATTGCCACAATAAGCTTAATGAACACATTCATCACCTCACATAATCACATTTTTGTGTGTGTGATATGAACACAGAAAAAATGTTGTGCTACTCTCTCAGCGACTTTCAAGCACATAATACAATATTTTTAACTGTAATCTCCATGTTGTATTAATATATTAGATTCCCAGAACTGATTCATCTCCTCACTGGAAATTTGTACCCTTTGACCATCTCCACATTTCCTTCACTCCTACCCTTGAAAACAACCATTCCACTCTGTTTTTATGAGTTTGACTCTTTTAGATTGCCCATATATACATGATAACATCGTGTAGGCAGTATTTGTCCTCTGTCGGACTTATTTCTCTTAATACAACGGGCGCAAGGCCTACTCATGCTTTTGCAAATGGCAGAAGTTGCACCAACTTACTGTCTGTTGGCTCAGACAGTAAAAAATCTGCTTGCAGTGAGGAAGACCTGGGTTCGTTCCTTGGGCTGGAAAGATTCCTCGGAGGAAGGCAGGACAACCCAGTCCAGTATTCTTGCTTATAGTATCCCCATGAACAGAGGTGCCAGGCAGACTACAGCCCATGGAGTCTCAAAAGAGTCGGACACAACTGAGCACCTAAGCACATAACACATTCCTTTCAACAGGGCACAGGCGTTCCCTTTCCTCCACATCCTCAACAGCACTTATCGTTTATCTTTTTGATAACAGCCATTTTAGCCTGTATGAAGTAATATCTCATTGTAGTTTTAAAGCCCTGACGATTAGGTGATGCTGACTACCTTTTCATTTACTTGGACACTGTATGTCTTCTTCTGGAAAATGTCTATTACATCTTCTGTGATACAAAAGTACACTGTCTAGATTCGTGTAAATTTGTAGTAAGTTTTGTCATTGGTAAGTGTGTCCTACACTTTTTCTTTTTCAGGGAGGTTTGGCTATCCTGGGTGCCTTGATTCTCCATATGACTTTTAAGATATGCTTGTCAAATTTTACTAAAGTACACTTTTTTCTAAGTAAACACATACTATGAAATAAAATGAAACAAACTGCGAGGAAGCTTGTTAATTTACATATATTTATTTTGTGATTGTACATGGATTTTTCATGGATTTTCAGATGTCGCTCAGTCGTGTCTGATTCTTTGCGACCCCATGGACTGTAGCCTACCAGGCTCCTCAGTCCATGGGATTTTCCAGGCAAGAGAACTGGAGTGGGCTGCCTTTTCCTTCTCCAGAGGATTTTCCCAACCCAGGGATTGAACCCGGGTCTCCCGCATTGCAGGCAGACACTTTACCGTCTGAGCCACCAGGTAATATCAAATATAATTTGTAGAGGGCTTCCCAGGTGGCGCTAGTGGTAAAGAACTTTGCTGCCAATGCAGGAAATATAATGGAACACAAATTCAACCCCTGGGTTGGGAAGATCCCCTGGAGGGGGGCATGGCAACCCACTTCAGTATACTTGCCTGGAGAATCCCACAAACAGAGGAACCTGGCGTGCTGCAGTCCATAGGGTCACATAGAGTCAGACACGACTGAAGTGACTTAGTGCACACACACCATTTTTAGATAAGACTTTTCTGTGCAGTGTTAAAATATAACAGAAATTGTATTGATAATGGTATTTTTACTAGGTATACTAACAAGTGAATCTATATTTTCTTCCATTTTATAATGCTGCATTAGAAGGATCTCTAAAAATTAATGCTCATTAGAACTCTTTTTATTCATTTAACAAAATCATATCCAAGCAACAAATTATACAGATTTAAGTAATTTAAGAAAACTTAGCATTGCTGTTTATCTCAACTTATTACTTATGAAATGTAGATATTTAACATTTACAAGAGAGATTAAGAATCAGTAGGTTAACAACTTACAAATTTCTCAAGAATTTGAAAGGTATATGCTACATTTTTTAGACGACAAATGATTTAGTACATGCACTTATCTAAACAAAACATAGATATAAACTATAAGTATATTATGCTTATTGAAAATGCTTGTGTGAGTTTCATTGATAATGTCCATGTTGATTTCTCTCATCTTTTTTTTCACCAAATATTACAGTCTGACTTTATGTGAGATGAAACACCCAGAATAGCTACTTGGCCAAAAATACTGATTAAATAGATTTGACCAGATTTAATTTAAAGACTCTTTAACATTTATTGAGCATTTATTATGTAGTACACAGCAAACAATGTGACTTCCAACTTATGATCACATTCATTTAAGTCAATCTATCTAAATAAAAACATGTTCCCCTTTTTCCTTAAATAAGGAAAATGAGTTTCTATAAGTTTAATTGACTTGGCCAAGATCAGCCAGTGGTAGAGTGGGGATTCATACTCAGCTTGTAAGACTCTAAGTCTGAGTTTCTTTACATTTATCATCTTGTATCTTCTCTAATTCCTCTCTCTTAACTTAAACTACCAGGCTAAACTTATACCAGATATTCTGACTCCTTACCTATTGGAGTTCAGCCTTCTTCAATGACCCAATATAAGAGGAGATCAAGCCATTTAAAAACAGAGTTTAAGACAGGTTAAAAAAACACAAAAGAAGGAAAGTCAGATTCATTACCTGCACTTAGCTTACAGTTCTTCAAGGATCCAACCACAGGAATATCTGTATTCTGTCAAGACTCAAAAGTGTAGTTTGGTTCCGGAGAAGATAGACACTTTTTCTATAATCCAAAGATGGTTTGGACCCTTTCGCTTTGTTAAACATTCTGCTAGAAAAAAAGTTTGAAAATGTATGGAATGCTTGTGAGAAGGGAAGGACGTAAAAGCAAGAATGATACAAAGAAAAGAATATATGAAAAGAAGGTAGAATTATAACTCACAATGAATAGATTATATTGGCATCGGGATGATACCAGAAGAATAAGAAAATAAAATTGGTGAGGTGGATTAACAGAGTAATAGAATGAGGGGACAAAAAGAGGAGCAATAAGTAATCTGTCTTATATTACTATAATTTAAAATTTTAAATTAATTATAATTTAATTACTATAGTTTATTTAACACAAGGACATGCAGTCTTTCATTTCTGATTTTTCAATTTCACACAAAAACACTATATGCTAGAAACAGTTTACTGTGATATAATATATATATATATGAATATAATTTAACTCCAAAATATGACATTCTGAATTATTAACCAATATAGAATTAATTAAAATTAAACAATAATATAATCAATATAGAAATATGTGAATAAGTTTTGTTTATATTGGAACATATCTTTCATTGGCTTTGATTTCTTTTCAAGTTCACAAAGTTGAAGAAAGCCTAGCACACTGAATTTATTGGGCTCAGCATTTTCCATTTTAAACTTCTAGTGAACAGTAATAATTAATCAGAATTTTATTAAACATTAAATATCATCTAAAAATATATATATCATCTAAAATATATAGTCAAGCCCTCTAGAAAGCTTGACTATGTACAAAAAAACATGCTTTTAGTCATTTGTTATATCAAATGACTTTAAAATATCTGAGGAAAATGTTGACTAGGAAAATTGTAAAATGAAGGTAATTTATATTTACATAGAAATTAGAGCAGTTCATTTCTCTCTAGGGGGACGTAATCAATTTAGTAACTATTGCTAGTAATAGCTAATGTCCTTCAGAACTTTTTCCATTGGATATTCAACTTGAACTCAACAGGTGGGATATAACTCAAGTAGAAATGAAAGAACAAAGTGGAACTCTTGGTTATATATAGTTTCAACAATAACATATACGATGCCAGTATTTCCTGAGGATTAATGATTAACTGGAAGAGCTTGTGGTCCTAGGGCCATTAACTCCATGTGGTCGTTAATTCTGTCTGAAATATCTTACCAACAAGGACATTTGTAACAATTACTTCCGTTCTCTTAATACAATTTTTGGGCAGAAACTTTTAAACCTTTCAAACCTTTCATTTTTTGAAGATGTACTTTTGCTATATACTGACCATGAAAAAATATCAGTGACTTTATGATAAGCATTTGAAGCAGATTTAGATTGTGATATTTCATGTGCCTATATATTTTGGCATTGTTTTTTCTTTCCTTTAATTCCACAATGGCAAAGATGTATTGTATCTTCATGAATCAAATGGTTCCAAGTAATTTAAAGCCAAAGCACCTATTTAAATGGTTTCTGTATAGTATGCATTGGCCAGTGGTGAAATTTATAAAAATCCAAGTTACAGAATGTAGAGAATTTATCTTCAGGGCTGTTTCCTATAGATTAAACTTCTGAGTAATTGCCACTGCTTTAAAAATTCATGTTATTCCTTTCAAGACTCAGGTCAAATTCAAGGTAGGTTCTGGTACCTTGCTTTATTTGGATTTTGTCAGGCATGATTTTGACCAAAAATATTTTTCAGTTATTTAATAACAGAAAACAGTACCTAATTTCCTGTGACTCATTTTCATAATGCTCATGAAAGTACTAATGTTCTGCTATAAATTAAATTTCCTAATTCTCAGAGATAAGAAAATTATTTTTAGTCATTACTAATATAACAAAAGAAAATTACAATTCTGTACAAAAAAGATGTTATTTAAATAATATTGTAAATTCAATGCACGTCTATGAACATACCAGTCATCATTAATAGAAAAATATATTAAAAAGTATATAATTATATTTGGTTATGCTATGTGCATTTAGAATGAAACTCAGTATATTATTAGTAATTTTTATATTACATATGTATAGATAACTAGCTTCCATCTTTAATTGATGCATATTATTGAAACCAACAGAGAATATAATACGTAAACCCCTATGAGAGAAGATGCAAAACTGTAGAGATCATGCCAAATTAAGGTAGAATGAATCCCTCACTGGCTAAACTGAACACAATGTTATAAACAACTGACGATGCATCTTATTGACAATAAAAGTGCCAACAGCACGCATGTTAGATTAGAGCTAACCTAATTGGAGGATGCGGGACGTTTAAAATGCAGTAATAGAAGCAGGCCCTAATCTCTGTCATGATACGCCATGTCACCACTACTTGAAATTCCATTGGGCAATATTAATTCAAGCAGAGGTCTGAGCTACTAATAAATGAGGCAAATTGAGTCAATTACTAATTTCATGCTTTTATGATTTGGAGTTTAGTTAGATAATATCTGCAATTTAATACACTGCCCTCTAGAGAGCTTGACTATGTACAAAGAACATGCTTTTACAGACTTATTGGTTCTATTCCTTTTGTTTAAGTTCCACCCTGCTGAGACAATGGGGGGATGGGCAGAGAAGGGAGGCTCTTAGGCCGCAAGATTATTTTCCTTCTCAGCGCATTATAGTCTGGATGTGATTTCCTTTTGATTGAGATGTTCATCAGGGTTTACAGCTGAATTCGTTGCCTTCTAGCAGTATTTACTTGGCCCTATTTCTCTTTTGGCAAAAGTCACAAAAAATGAAGGAAAATCAACATATTAACGTGTCACACTGGGATAGTGCAAGGGATTTTATGTCATAAAGATTTCATGCACTTAAAAAATTAGCTTGATATTTTACTTTCTTAAAAAGTCAGTTTTACTTGGTGTTCAAATTGGTAATTGTAAATTCATCTCTATACCCCTCTCCTAAAATGATAAACCAGTTCTTACGTATTCTTTGTGTCACTGTTGATCAGCAAGTTAATCTGTGCATAAATAGTATCTCCCTGAGAACAGTTTAAGTTGAAGTTCCCCCACATATATATTTAGTATACAGAAAAATTTTCCCATGGCAAGCATATAATGAATTAAAAGTGTGTTTATTAATATTTGCAAGTTTTAATTCTGCCACATATTGAAAATGCAGAATCAAAACCATAGAATTACTAATCTCTAAAGATCATTTGCTTTTATGTTTAAAAATTATACAAATCTTACTTTAAAAATTCATGTATATAGCCTATACTTTATTTGGCTGAAAGGTAATTACAAGAAAAACTAAAATTTTATGAAATGTTCTTATTGATATGATCATTATAGCATTGCTCTTCTTAATTCCTATTAGAAAAGCAGACTCTTGAAATAATCATATGAAGCACTCATTTGTATCCAGTCCAAAGGTACGGCTATTAAACTTGTTTTTTTTTCCAGTTTCACCAAGGACCAAATAAAAATATAGTTTAAATCAACTCTTTCCATCTGTGGTTAACCTGATTAGGAAGAGGTCAGCAGGGGAATGGATGGTTGCCAAAAATCCTCTTTGGCCACGTCCCCACCACCAAAGTGAAATAGTAAATTGAGAATTGAGTCAATTATGTGAATAAGTCAGACTAAAAAGCACTTTCCAAAGAACTCTATCAATAATTTACCTAAATTGTGTTGTGGGAGTTTGGGTCATGATCAAGGTCAGAAACCTAGAAAATAATAGAATATTCTTGCTCTCTTTCTCCTTCTTCCTTCCCTTCTTTTCCTTCCCTCCTCCCTCCTTCCTTCCTTCCCTCCTTCCTCACTCCCTCCCTTTCTCCTTCCTTCCTTCCATTTTCCCTCTTTTTCTTCCTTCTTTCTTTTCCTCTAAGTTATCTTGATAAGCATCTTTATTCTCTACATCATACTGCTGGTATGGACCTTCCAATACCGTTATTCCCAATGGAATAATTTTCTTTGTTGCATTAGACCTGAAACATGTAAGCTTCTAATTCTTTGTTCTAACTGACAACAAAGCCTAAAACAACTTCCTCTCTGAACTACAGCTTGTGCTCTGTGATCAAAAAGGGAATAGAGAGTGAAACTGAGCCTCACATACATTTGAACAGATTTAGTCTAGAAAAGAAATGGTTATCTCCAGTCATGTAAGGATGCTACTCATTTAAAGACCTGTTCCAATGAGAAGCTTTCCCCACTGCGTTATTTAGAAAATGAGTGTATCTAGCTTAAAATATTATGACATAAGTCAGGATTCCTAGAAGAGGTATTAATGCTTTTCATATTTATTAGCTCCCTAAAGTCCTTATGAGTAACATGATAATTAAGCACTCACTGAAAACCAATACTTTTCCATTCTTACTTCCACTGACCACCAGAAAGAAAAGATAGTTTAACAACAAAAAAGAAAAGTCATTTAATGTGAAACTGCTAAAATACTAAGAAAATAAGTTGCATAGAGTGGATAATAATAAGTGGGTTTTTTTTTGGGGAACCTATATAAACGTCATCTTTTAAACACTTTACATGAGATATTATGTTCATTTTATGGACTAGGAGACTGAGGCACAGAAATGTTATGTAAAATGATCAATAAAACAAAGTAGCTTTTGAATCTGTACAGGTTGAATTGACTCTTAATCACTCTTTTATGATCTAGTAAATATAAGTGTGTGTTAGTCACTCAGTCGTGTCTGTCTCTTTGCAACCCCATGGACCACCAGTCTCCTCTGTCCATGGCATTGTCTGGGCAAGAACACTGGAGTGGGTTGCCATTCCCTTCTCCAGATCTTCCTGTCCCGGGAACTGAATCCAGGTGTCCTACACTGCAGGCGGATTCTTTACCTTCTGAGCTACCAGGGAGGCCCAGTAAATACAAACAACTTATAATATGGTAAGACTAAAAAACCAATTTCTTTTGCCCATTATTGTTTTTAGAAAATAGTGATTTTGTTTTAAAGTTGACCCATATTTTAAGATTTCGGCTGCAATGTTTGCTATTAAAATAACACTTTTTTAGAATAATATTTGGAAAGAAAAACAGAAAAATTGTTATCCTACTAAAAAAATTAAAATTTTAAATTATTCATTGTTGGGAGAATGTTTCCTCTTACACACTCTGATTTTCCACCTTACTACCATCCCAATATTTTAATAAGACTTGGTATTTGGTGCTGAAACAATGGTAGAAGCAAGCTTGTGGAGAAAAATCTGGCAGGATATTTGGGACAAAGCATTTCAAGGAGTTATAACGGTAAAGAAGATAAAATTTTCTTACATAGTGTATGTGTGTGTTTGTGGACATATACACATAGGCATGGGGCCATGCATGAACAAGGACAGACTTGTTTCTTTTACACCTAACAGATTTGTTATTCATCTTTCTTCCACCTGAATCCTATTATTATCGTTAAACCTATGATTTAAATCAATGAATGGTTTGAATGTGTACTTTTTTCTTTTGAGATCTAACAGATCTCGAAATGGTAACACTATTTTTTCCCTTCCCAACCCCAGTAATTTGTTTTAAAAGACTTAATGTGAAAAGAATTTAGTTTTAATTTCCCTTCTCTCCCCCTACTTAGTTAAAAAATAAGATAAAATGTAAAAATGTAATAAGGAAGCTTGTTGCTGTTGTTCAATTGCTAAGTTGTATCCAACTTAGGATACCTATTACCAACTCTATTGGATTCATCTAGAGTTAGATTCGTCCTCACCTCTCTTAAAATTACCATTCTGAAAGTCTTAGCCAGAAGGTTTTCTTTCTTCAGCATAATCAGGTAGCTCTCTTGCCCATAGATTTCCAGTTAGGATATATGAGTACAAGAATATGCTGTAATGAAAAATCATTACTAATAGAAACACAGAACTTTTGAAATTACATTTTTATCTATGTTTAAAATTTGTTATGAATGTAACAATTTAGGAAGTCAGCATATTAAAATGAATAAATACTAACTCCACCCAACATTGACAATTTTTAAAACATGATATTCAGCATATAACTCAATGCTATTAACATTGCCAAAGAACAGCAAATGAAACTTATGGCCATTTAGTCCTATGGGAGATGATGGCTGCCAGTTAATTTAAACCATTGTGTAATATGCTGTATTGCAACATTCTAAATCATATAAGTAATTAATCTATATGCAATATCATCCCACAGGATGCATTGTTTTCTAGTTTTCACCTTCTGTGTGCAGTTTGAAGTCATCAATAGCAATTACAATGAAATGTAGCTCATATTTTTACAACCACTGTGAGCTAGAATCTCTGTATTTGTTCAAGGAAGCTGTATAAATCATGGTTCCACAGTGTTGTTTTGTTTTGTTTTATCATGGGATTTATTGTTTTGAGGATTTTGAAGAGATAATAAATTGGCAATCCAAGGTAAAGAAAAATAATTTTCTTTACCACAGAAAATATAAAGGCCGAATATTGGATTAACATACAATGCTTTTTGTGTATTAATATGCAGAGCATGAATATCCTGACATTTATTGATTGCAATAAGAAGCCAAGTGAATAGATCGTTAGCAGGAGTAGAAAGGCTTTAACTATCAGTGAAAATAGAGTATGGCAGAGTTCAAAAAGCTCTGAATTTGTGTTTTTCATTCCAGTAAGGCTAATGACCCCAGCCTGGAGGACATATATCCTCAAAAGCAGGGTTATTTGAAAACTTTTAATCAGATACTCACTCTGCTGTACACATGGAAAATTTATCAATTTAAAGGGGTTGCCCCTTATAAATTTCCATGACCAATCAGAACTTCCAGGTCTTCTATACCGATACTTGTTTTTATTATGAGTGTGAAATTTATGCCACTGAGACCATAGACCTTCCTGTCCCAAGAAAAATTACTTAGTATCCAACAGTGTAAGCAACACATACTGTTAGCAATAGTTTCACCCTCCCACAGAATTGTTCATTCTCTGGCAAAAGTAAGTCAGGTAAGGGTCATATAGGCGAGAGAATGAAGGGAACCAGTGGAATGAATATATTTTCACTCTAAAGATCCTTATCTCCAATACTCTTGCATATCCTATCAACCGTTCTATATCCACATATAGCAAATGCATATATTTTTTAACTTTAAAAAGTGTGAACGAGTTTAAAGCTTTTGTTGTTGCTGTTATTTAGTCACTAAGTCCTATTTGACTCTTTTGCGACCCCGCAGACGCTAGCCCGCCAGATTTCCCAGCCAAGAATACTGGAGTGAGTCGCCATTTCCTTCTCCAGATTTAAAGCTCTATGCTCTTAAATGTCAGATTACACATCACCATTGCTAAGACACATCAGTGAAGAAGACATTAACCATCCTGGTAAAAATAGCAGTGGATTATTACATATCACACATTCTGAGAAACATGGTGAGAAAATACAATGTGCTTGGACCAAATTTTCATGAAAGAGAATAGTATAAAATCTTGGCAAAAACATCAAATTTTTCCCCAAAAATATGGGGAAAAGTTTTTTTCATACACAATGCTCTATATCCCTGTTGCTGAATAAACATTAAACTTTAGAAATAATATAGGGTACGTACAGGTCTGGTGTTTGGTTTTTAAAGAGAACAATTTTCTGCTATGATTATTCTAAAAAAATAAGAAGTCATGTCTTATTTTGGCTAGAAAAAAAATTTTATTTTGAGAAAAGTCAGAGTACTCCCTTGATTTCAAAACTTCTGGTTTATGCTCTTCTGTTCATCGGTTTTCATTTCACCTTTCATTCTACCTCCTTCTAAAAAGAGCTACTAATATCTTTTCAATGTTAAGTACTATTATTTTTAAATAATACAATTAGATAACAATGTAAACTCTTCAAAACTCTATCTTAAAAATGAAGGAATAAAGATTGTGAAAAGGAAAGAAAGTTATTTGCACAGGCGTATCCGACTGCGCAATCCCATGGACTGTAAGCCTGCCAGGCTCCTCTATCCATGGAATTCTCCAGGCAAGAGTACTAGAGTGGGGTGCCATTTCCTTCTCCAAAATATTATGATTAAAGGTTATCTTCAAGGGAAAAAATCACATATAAATAAACTTTTTTTTATTTTTGAGACAATTCTGTCTTAAAATGAAAGAATAAAGATTGCAAAATTCAAGGTTATATTCAAGGAAATTAACCTAAAAGTCACATACAAAATAAACTTTTATTTATTCTAGTTAACAGCCTGAAAATGTCTTCACTCACATTAGCTCTTTCTTTTTTAACATTATTTTGCAACAGTGCTTGAATTCTTTCAACTAAAGTTTAGTTTGGTTAATGACCTCTTAAAAAAAATGGAAATCTTTCTCTTGATTCTAGTTAAAAGGCTTCAGTCATTTATACCTCAGTGTGAATTGGTTTAATTAGCAAGTTCCCATCCTAATTGCTCTGTTTAAACAGGAAGAGAAAAGAGAGGTAAGTTATATGCCACAGTTTGATGAGTAGGGCTTCTGAGACTTCTTGGGGGCCCCAAAGTAAGAAGAAAACTTTAAATTAAAAAAAACTGATAAATACACGTAAAATACAATCTATGTATATCTTGAAATGTAAACACTGGGCAACCCTGTAGCAGAAAAGGAAAAAAAAAAATTCTTTCTGCTCTGTACACCCACCAACTATCAGAATTCACAACTTAGACTTGTTCCATTTGAGTATAATTTATCTATGTTAATGATCAAATAGGATTTTGTGTTCTGGCCTGGGAACCTAATTATTTCTAATGTTGTTTCTATGGAAAAGCACATTTGGAGTTTCCAAACAAAACTTTAAATATGAATGCATTGTGTAATTTGGAAATTGCTTTTATTGGTCATTGTTTTCTTTCATAATTGTGATTGACTCTAAAATGATTGCAAAGAGCAAAGAAGATAATAACAATGCAATAATGAAAAACTGTCATAACTTTCCCTGAAATTCTGATGTGAAGCCTAGTTAGAAACTAAATGAAAATAACCAGTAAGAAATTGTTTAGTATATCTTTTAGCAAATCCTTATCAAAGGTGCCTTAGGTAGTGTGCAAGGCTCTGTAAGATACAACACTAAGAAATAGGTAATTCGGGGCCTACCCTTAGAGATATACTCATGACATTGTAGCCTCAGTTTTCCCAGAGAAACTCATGTTAATAGTTTGCCCTCATGCTCCAACAAGCCACAGAAATGGGCGAGTAATTTCTATATTTCATCAATACCTAAGTAAAGTGTTACAGTGAGCAGTATAATAAAAACATACATAAGTCCACACAACCTTATGCTAATCAATGACTCTCAATTAAAAAAAAAAAACTTGAAAATGTTACTGGCAAATCTATCCCAGATGTTAATATTGGTAAAGCTTTAATTAAATTAGAATTAGGAATACTCTGAGCATAAGCTCAAAGTTTACTTTTACACTAGATATAAATAAATTGAGCTAAATTAGTAATCAAAATGATTGTTTACAGTCTTTGAAGGAGGTCCCAAAAGATACATTTGGCCACATTCTGAATTTCCGTGTGCATTTGAGAACAATTTGCTATCAGTCATTGTTAATTCAGATTGACAGTAGAATTTTACTGAGTATTTTCGCAATAAACTTTGATGGATCACGAAAGAGATTTTAACAAAGTAATCTAGACCTTCTTAATTTTATTTTACTAATCTTGCATAACCATTCTCTTTTGGTGGTGTCTTGGCCTGATGTCACTGTATGATTGAAAAAAGCCCCACCAACAGCTTCTACCATCATTATTATCAGATACACAGTCTAACATTGGAGTACCAAATGTGCCTGCCCACTATTACAGATCTTCTTATTGCTTTTTTTTGTTCTTCTTAAATTAAGATTGTATTTTTAAAGCAGCTTTGTGTGTGTGCTCAGTCACTCAGTCATGCTCAAGTCTTTGTGACCCTATGAACTGCAGTCAACTGGGAATCCTCCAGGCAAGAATACTGAAGTGTGTTGCCGTTTCCTCCAACAGGGGCTCTTCTCCATCCAGGGATTAAACCTGTGTCTTCCGCATCTCCTTGCATTGGCAGGTGATTCTTTCTTTACCACTGACTCACCTAGGAAGCCTCTTAAAGTAGCTTTAGGATCATGGAAAAATTAAGGTGATGGTAAAGAGATTTCCCATATATTCCCTGCCACACACATGCATAGCCTTCCTCATTTTTATTGTCTTTTTGTGACTATGTCACACACACAAAAAAAGATGTGTGAAAATAAATATGAAGATAAAATATGTGTGTACAACTTGTTTAGTTTTACACTAAAACTTATTTAGTGTTACATCCAGCCATCTCATCCTCTGAAACCCTCTTCTCCTTCTGCCCTCAATCTTTAAACTAAAACTTGTTTAGTTTTATATCCAACCATCTCATCCTCTGACACCCTCTTCTCCTTCTGCCCTCAATCTTTCCCAGCATCAGGAACTTTTCCAATGAGTCGGCTGTTTCCATCAGATACCAAAATACTGGAGCTTCAGCAACAGTCCTTCCAAAGAGTATTCAGGGTTGATTTCCCTTACGATATCTACATATTTGAGGTTATTGATATTTCTCCCAGCAATCTTGATTCCAGCTTATGCCATTCTGCTTATTTAGACACACATACTTATGCATTTCTAAGTTTCATAATTATATCTACTCATGGTTTTGGAGAAAGTTTTTAGTAGTATAAAATTTTTTAAATTAATGCTATTTTTAAGTATACATGAAAAACACATTTTTCATATTTATCTTTCACTGTAAAAATGTGAATACTTTTAACATATGTGAATGTGTATATTGAGGGACCACAAACATTTGGTGTGACAGTAAAGTCAATAATTTTATACTTCATTATCAATTTTTATTTTGTTTATTATCATATTTTCCTGCTAAAAGGATATTGCTTCTTGAATATGGTGTGCCCCTCTGCAGTTTCTCATTATCCAATAATTAGTCAGGGCTTAGTCACATTTTGGTGCAGGGTTCCAAGAGGGAGCATAGAAGAATGTAAGGCCTGGGAATGTTGAATCCTGGGCTTAGAAGGGGTTCAGCATCACTTCCACAACATTCATTGGTCAAAGTAATCATGGAGGTCTAACGATCTTGAATGTGTTTACTATTTGAGAACATACTCACTCTATATATCCCTAAATCTAAGGATTAAGGGTTTTCTAATATCTTAAAGCACAGGAAGACAGTTCCAATGATCTTCCAAGATTAGAGAAATGTTTTCTGATTAACAGTGTAATTATAATAGAACCAGTGAAATTTATGATTTGGGCTTGTGATGTCTCAGTTCTGTAGGGGTTATTGGTTAATTTTTGCTGCCTAACTATCGATAACTAAATTTAATGGCTAAAAAAATAATCATTTTATTTTGTTCATTGACTCCATAGATCAGCAATTTGAAACAACTTCAACTGGTGGTTTTTCTAATCTAGGCAGGGCTAACTCATGCACTGCAGGCAGCTACATCGTAGGCTGAGAAGTGGCCTAAAATGGATGCAAATGGGAGAGCTTATCTGTTCATCAAGGAGGCTAATGAGGGCTTACATACACTTCAGGTTTCTAAGAGGGAGCACAAAATAATGTAAGGCATCTTGAATCCTAAAATCAGAATGGTTTTAGCATCAATTCTCTGACAGTACACAATGCTGTTGGTCAAAGCAAGTCACAGGACCAGCTCAGATGCAAGGAGTAAAGAGTTTCCATCTTTTTATGGAAGATTCTACAAGGAATTGTGGTCAGTTTTACAGTCTGGCACAGAAACATGTATTATTCTGGCCTATGTATTAGGGAGTTTGAGAGCTGCTTATTTTGAGAGGACAAGTTGATTAATACTTGTATTCATGTATTATAAATAGTGAAGATAAGGACATAGGGAAAGAAAGGACAGAAAGAAGGAAGGAAGGAAAGAAGGGAGGGAGTGAAAGAAAGGAGAAAGAGAAGGAAGAAGGGAGGGAGGGAGGAAGGTAAAGAACAGAAGAGACTGATGACTCAGCTTGATTCTATAAAACATTAATCCAGAGAGAGAGCAAGAGAAATTGATGGTACTTTTCAAGAAATCTCTACTGACAATGTGAAGACAAAGGCCATAGTCTCAGATAATATTAACAACAATGCTTAAATATGTATAGTACTTTATAGAATTTTACAAGAAACCTCCAAATCCTATTCAGTCCTCATACGACAAAAGTAATATACATGTAATCCTCACAATAATCAGTGGGACAAAGTGTTACACACAATTTATAGGTATAGGCTCATACATACTGTGCAGAGTAGTTTTGTGTTTTGTTTTTTTTTTTTTAATATAGCGGTATTTACTTTTCAAGAAAAAGTTATACAGCTAATCGAGTATAAAAACTCTTCACATCTTGGTACTCTCAAGGAAGTTCACAACAAGTATATGACTAATTTTCTCACCCGGAAGACTTTGGTGATTAATGAAGCCAAAACGTTGCCAATTTTCTGGAAGGACTGAATTGAATGCACCTTCTCACACACACTGCAGAACAATTTGCCAAGTATACTGAGGGTGTAAGTCTGATAGTACGGAACATTTTTATTTGTTTAATAAAATAGTTTTTAAAGGAATTTAATAAACATCTATTTATTGAAACGGTCCCAGCAAGACTTCAACTTGTACGTATTCATTAGCTTTTAGCTCAAATTAATATTTATATTCAAAATCAATAAAACTGTATTAAGGTTAATACTGGCCTACCTCCAAATAAGTCCCAATCCACCAGGTTTTCTGTGTTTAGGCTTATTGCTTAGAGTCATGATATTGCATCTAGGGTATATTTTAAATCGTCTACTGATGGGAGGAGGAAGCTTTTTGCTGTTACACAGGTAATGATTCCAAATGCCCATTTATTTGTTGTGAAATGTACTATTGTTTTCTCCACTCAGACCTGGGATCAGCACTGTCACCTTACAGCCTGGACAGCTCTCCAGCTGAGCTGTCTGAGTTGTTGTTGTTTAGTCCCTTCAGTCGTGACTGATTCTTTGCAACCCACGGACTGTAACCTGCCAGTTTCCTCTGTCCATGGATTTCTCTAGGCAGGAATAATGGAGTGGGTTGCCATTTCCTCCTCCAGAGGATCTTCCACACACAGGAATCAAATCCACATCTCCTGCATCGGCGGGGGGATTCTTTATCACTGAGCCACCTGGGAAGCCCAAGCTATGTGAGTAGAAGGTGTACTCCACAAATAAAGGCCATAATCCTCTTGTAGATAACTGAGGGTACTCTAACATTCTTACCCCAGAAAACGGTGCCCTTTAACTTAAAGCAGAAAATGTCCAGTGTGTCCACTGTTACTGACGTGTCCCTTATAGTCTGTGTCTTTACGACTCAGCAGACTCAATGTTCTTATTGAATGATTCCTTGTTAAAATAACATTAGGTCATTTAGAAATGTCACTCTTGTTTTACCCCCTGGAGAAACTGCACTCAAGTACATGGTATTCCCTCTAGTAATAATTATAGGAATTCCAGTTCTTGACTAAAAACAGAAAAGACCCACATTTGACCAAGAAATGTTGTCAAGATTGATAACCTACACAAGAAGCCCCTAGGATTTGTATAAAATACATTTTTTAAGAGTTGTGTGCTTTCTGCCAGGGTTAAGGCTCCTAATGCAGGGCTTATAGGACAGTCTTGAGCTACAGCATTTTAAGTATGTGTTTCCAATTCACTATGGAAACATATTTACCTGGGTGTTCTCTATTTCATGTATTTTCTTTTTGACTTGGTAAACTTGATGATACAGATACATTTCACTGCTTTTTTGTCCTCCACTGCAACTAACAAAATACATGATACATAGTAGGTGCTCAACATAAGTGTCTTGGTGAAGTTCTGGCAATTTATATCTATAATCCCCAACATTTCCAGATATATTGTATTCCTGTTGTATGCTACACTTCTCCTTGGGATGAGATGGCCTAATTAATGTCCACTTAGAGAGAGAGAGAGAAATCAATGCTTGATTGTAACTAAAACTATTACCCCAGACCTTTAAAAACTCTCCCATTAGAAAGAGACCACGGAAGAAGGGTGATTTCCCACGTGAACCATGGTCAAATGGAGATGAATCTCTCAAAGTCAGTGGGAGTGGATGACTCCCCTCCATCTATACTGCATAAGCATGATTCAGATGTGTTCCTGGAGGTCACTGAAGGTCTTTGCCTCCTAAGAAATTATTAAAACATCAAATATTAAATGTTGAGGACCAACCAAAAATACATCTACCTCCAGAATTTTCCTTTGCCAGCTTCCCAGCTTTTCCCCTATTTCTCTGCTTAGTCAAGGCTGTGCCTCTCCAGTTTAGTTCCATGTAAGCTAAGCTTTTGCTGGTAATTTCAGGCCACAACACTTCATCTTCTGAATGCTTTCATTATTTCTGTTTGCAAACAATCATTGGAAATATATTTATGTGTAGCTGATATTTTGGGGCTACCTTTTCCCTAGGTGTGGCCTCTTCAAATATCTGAAAACTCTTGAACCAGATGTTTGGGGAAAGGGAGGGATAAATAGTCTGAGTGCAAAGGAGTTTTAGGACAATTTAAATATTCTATATTCAATAGAATTATAGAAAATACATCTCATGATAATGATAATGGATCATAGAGAATATTTATCATGATACATTTGTCAAATACATAGAATGTTCAACACCAAGAGCTATGGACTTGGGATAAAAAAAAAAAAAAAACACCTGTTAAAGAAAGGATCATGTTTAATATGCACACATCTTGAATGTTTTTATACACACAGTTCTTAAACCAGAACTTTGAAAATGGGAGGCAATTGATAAATATTTGTTAATGATAATACTGATCTTTTGCGGAAAGGTATCTTCAATGTAAGGAAGTAGAATGGGAGATCAAAACTACATGTACAAAATAATATGAAAATAAAGTAAAAAAATAATTTTCATATCTAAAATGCTTTTTAGTTTACACAAACATTTCCAGACTCTCTCACATTTGTTAAAACATTAGTAATATCTGAATAATGAATGGCTTTTAAAACAGAGGTTGTTCTCACTCAACATGATATGCCGTGGGTGTTAATACATCCACATTAGCACCATATGTTTAAAATGAAAACCTAAGTTTGATAAGTTTACTCAATAGGCATTGTTTGTGTGCTTGCTAACTTTGTAGAAATACACACAAAGGCTAAAACAGAAACTGTTGACTTTACCTAAGAACAAAGAAACAACCAACAACGCAGCCCCACGTCTTTCTCCTCCAAAAATTATGTTCCATAAGTGAAATCTGATACTGCTTTGAGCAAAAGTAGGGCAAGAACGGAGCTATTACTTTAGAACAGTCTCATTTTCAAGAAGAAATCCAAATTGGAATGTCGGCTAATGCCAGTAGTAACAGAGTTTTGGCTACAAAACAATCAGTTTACGGACTTATTAACAGTTCATAAAATGTATGGCATTCTTCTGGTTCTTGTCACTGGTGAACATATGCTCTGAATTTGCAACAGACTGAAGCACCATCCCATAAATATTAAAAATAGTTGTGAGCATCACAATGGAAATATCTCAAACCACAGTAGAAACATGATTCTTATTCAAAGAGATGCGGACCTTTTCAGATATGATGGATTACACTGCCAACACATGCGGTGGTTGGGGGGTGGGTGTTGGAACGGGACTTTTGAATGGGGATTTTCCAGGTTTTCTAAAGAACAAAAACGATAACTTCTCCAACTCATAGGGATATGTTAAATACTGTCTTGTTCCACATATGTGATTGTTCTAGACCAGAATTCTAAACTGGCTAAAGTTTCAAGATTCTTCATATGCGGACAAAGTTGTTCTCTTAAAAGCAAACTCAAGTAATAATGTCCCTATGAACATCTTTCTAATCCTAAATGAGCTAATGGTTTTAGAACTATAAAGTTGCTTTTTGTCTTTTTACTCCCAAAATATTTGTTCTAGTATTTTGTAGCACACATGTGGTTGACCCTCTTTCTGTTTAGAGCACGAGCTACTCAGTAGGGAATCCTGTCTTCTCTGTATGTCCTCTACTTACCTTATCGATCCTCATAAGGCATCTAACACAATGTGCTCAGTTGTGTGAGACTCTTTGCAACCCCATGGACTGTAGGTCTCCAGGTTCCTCTGTTCCATCGAATTTTCCAAGCAAGAATACTGGAGTGGGTAGCCATTTCCTTCTCCACATCCAGGAATCGAACCCAGGTCTCCTGCATTGCAGGAGGTTTGTTTACCACTGAGCCACTAGGGAAGCATCTAACACTATGTCTAGTTCCAAACTGAACATCAGTGCATACTGCTTAAACAAATAAAGCATTTTCAAATCCACTATATCATTGGAGACAGTACGGTAAATATATTTATAGAAATAGACATCCTATTTTACTAATTATTATCCATGAGTATATCTTTTAACATGAATTTTATTTTTCAATCACACTAAAGTATGGTTCTTAAATTTCTTAATGTTGAAGTTAATGTTTTATTTGTCCTTAGACGACTACTTTCAAGCTCTTAGAAAGACCATTATATTCCATATCGGAACTTAAGAAATTAATTCTAAATTGTTAATGTAATTATTTTTTACATTAATTCACACATCATCTAAAATGTTTCTTTCCCTCATATTTCCTTAAAACTTCATATCCTCAAAATATAAGTCCTAGTGGCTCTCTTATTAAATACATAAATTATATCAATAATGCATTGTTTGTTGTTACTGTTCAGTTGCTCATAATACCTGACTCTTTGAGGCCCCATGAACTACAGCACAACAGGCTTCACTATCTCCTGGAATTTGCAGAAACTCGTGTCCATTGAGTCAGTGATCCTCTGTTGTCCCCTTCTCCTCTTACCCTCAATCTTTCCCAGCATCAGGGTCTTTTCTAGTGAGTTGGTTCTTTGTGTAAAGTGGCCAAAGTACTGGAACTTCAACTTTGACATTGGTCCTTCCAATGAATATCCAAGGTTGATATATTATTCATATTAAAATGATTGTTGTATTCTAGCATCTATTTTATAGTCAAAGATCATTATTTGAAATTCCAAAATTCTGGTCTATACTAAAGTATCTCAGAGTAGTCAAAGTCCAATTAATACTAGAAAAATACTAGAATTTTAAGACAGTCATGATTCTTCCTGGAACATAGTAGTAACATTTTTATTTACTGAGAAGACCTAACAGACAAATATAAAAATTCATTTCAGCTTTGAAGTTTCTAGTTTTGTCTAAACACTGGCAAAGGATTTCAATTTATGTCTTAGTTTTCAATGATATCTTTATGTTTCAAACTCTAAATCCAGGCTACAGATAATTATTAATTTAGTTATGGTTTATGTTGCCTTTTTATGTTTTTCTTTTTGATCTGGCACACCCTCGAAAGCCAGAGAAAGAGTACAATAATATTTACTTAGTACAGGTCCAGGACACTTATGAAAGGAGGAGGGAAATACCTGCTCAAACATTCATGTATAATGACAAGATCAAAGCATTTTGACGATAGGCCATATGTCCAGTCATACACTGTAATTCAAGTATATGAATAGAACCTTGTATGAATCTTTTATTTGTATAACGACAAGGAAAAATGAAAGGAAAAACAAGTTATCATTCTGAGTGCATTGACTATGTTATTCTCTACGTTTTATCTTCTTCCAAGTGTCTAATATCTTTATCAACAAATCTGTGAATATGGTAGATGCTTCATAAATGTTCTTTTTTCTATAGCATCTTTATATCTCCTTATATTTCTTGGAAGTAAAAACCTCCATAAAATAAGAATTAGCACATTACTTTTAGAGTTCCAGAAGCACATCAATCCGATGACAACTTACTATATCTACTGCTGGAGAAAAGATAGAACCAAGAGATGTTCATATTCAGGAGTAATTCAGAAGAGTAATATAATGAGAAATTTCTTTCAGGGGAAAACTGTAATAATGTTGTATAACTCATAGTGGTGTGAGGATAAATAAGACAATAGTTGTCAAACAGGGAAAAGTACATTGTACTTACTAAATGCTCAACAAAAGAACAATTATAATCACCATCAGTCATTGTTCCTTTTCAAGCTACTTCTCTACAGTGAGACTGAATACAGGACAGGCTTTCTGGAGATGGAGATTCTTTAATCAAATGTAGCGGAGCTTGCCTGGAAAATACATCTTTTCTCAGCCTAGAATTTTTCCAGTTGGCTGGTCCACTAGCCACTCATTGTGAACTTGGCCACCTCAGAATACACAGCCAAACCTAAAGATGTGTTCTTATACAGAAGCTAATGCTCACTTCTCTAATTGTGTTTCTGTTGATAAATCAGTATTTTAAAACACTTTGAAAATTTTAAACTCTTATCCCTGTCAAAGATACTTAACTTTGAGATGTTTATAATCAGCTCCTCTGTAATGAACTCTGGGCACTTTAAAAATGTGCATCAATAACAGTTATTTTGTTGTCATCATAAATGTTTTAGAAACCTCAGGATTTAATGGCTATTGGCATTAATAAACTCTTCATGGCTCTTTCAGTTGGCTTCTCAAATATAGGAACAAACTTTGTGGTTTGTAATTCTGCCAATGGTATAACAAAAGAGGAAAAAGATATAAAGAAAATCCATAGGCAACAATACTTTCAGCTTTTATTTCTTTGTTCCTTGCTGGGAACTGGTGGAGTGATAGTTTAGAATTGAAAGTAGAAGGAGACAGTGTTATTGAAGTTACACCTACTTCCACATTTAACTCCCTTAGAGACTGGGAACCCCTGTTAGGTCATTCCCTTGCCAGGAGCAACACGGCATCTATGGTATTTCTAACTTATCTAGAGAGAATCTAAACCAAATGTCTGAATTCAGTTGAAAGCTGTTTATCATCAAAGTTCTCATTCATGCTTTTGGGGCCAGACTGATTATTGAGAGAATTATGGCAGAGCCAGAAGAAAGACCCATTTATAAGTTTTTTACCTTCAGTAAAAATTTTTGGTACTGATATTTGTTTCTTCAGATATTTTGCAAATGCTTATCTCAAGGGATATGATAGTGATGACATAAACTTTTCTTTTTATAGACTTCATGCCTCTCAGCAGCTCTACCTCCCTTCTCCCCATGCAATTTCTATCTTGTACATTTCAGAGGCAACATTGCCCCCAGTATCATGTCTTTTCCATAGACCTTTCCCACTGACGACAACTTCTTCCCACTGCTCAGATGTTATCACACCTATATCCATTCAAATGACACCATCCCTAGAAAGCGTTTCCTAATTCTCATGGCCAGGTGCCCTTCTCTGGTGCCTGATGCTGCATTTTAAGTATCTGATAATGTAGTTCCCTTCCAGCCTCTTCAGGAGCTTCTTGAATGTACAGCCCATGTCTTTGTTACATTTGTAGTGACAACACCAATCACAGTTTCTAGAACAGATTAAACACTCCCCATTATCTTAAATGGGCTTCCAAGGCATCTCAGTGGCAGAGAATCCACCTGCCAATGCAGGAAACATGGGTTCAATCCCCGGGCCAGGAAGATTCCCTGGAGAAGGAAATGGCAACCCACTCTAGTATCCCTGCCTGTAAAATCTCATGGATAGAGTAGCCTGGCTGTCTACAGTCTATGGGGTCACAAAAGAGTCAGATGCAACTTAGCGACTAAACAGCAACGATTATCCTAAATGACAGTAGTGTATTATTTGAGTAGCGTATAATTTCTTATATTTATTATTCAATGTATTTTATGAGTAAAATAGGCATATGCTGAAAAGGCAGGTGTCATTCAGTATGAGACAAACTAATATCATTTCCAGTCCAAAAAGAACTTTATATTTTGATAATGTTGATGAGCAGGTGGAAAGGAAAAGAGTTTTGTTAGAAAATATTGGTACGCATATATATATGCTTTGTGAGAACTAATAAAAGTAAACTTTATAGAGTAAGGGAGACTAAATAAGAATGACATAAATAACAGCAGAAGGCTAAAAGGAGTCAAGCCTGGTCACGAATGTATTTTGAGGGTGATGTTGTTGATTCTATCAGTATAGCAGATTATTTATAGTTTAGGAAACTTGACCAAGAATGTGAGTTTGGTTTCTGTAGCTGTCCTATCCTCAGATTTCAAGATTAGTCCACACACACAAAAAAAGACACAGCCATTTTTCTAACTGGGACCTTGTTGGCACCAGAACTTGACACTCTCCACAATGATTTTGTTTCTTTGTCAAAGAATTCATTGCTTTTCTCAATTTTTAGTTTTTAATAAATTTACTATTAGACTAAGTGATCTCTTAGAGAACTTGATTTAGGGATAACCTTTGCAGTCTTCCCTGGTGGCTCAGAGGTTAAAGCATCTGCCTGCAATGCGGGAGACCTGGGTTCAGTGCCTGGGTTGGGAAGATCCCCTGGAGAAGGAAATGGCAACCCACTCCAGTATTCTTGCCTGGAGAATCCCATGGACGGAGGAGCCTGGTGGGCTACAGTCCATGGGGTTGCAAAGAGTTAGATACGACTAAGCGACTTTACTCCTCACTCACTCACTCACTTTGTCGATTAAAAAAATACACTATGTTGGGAATTCCCCAGTGGTCCAGTGGTTAGGACTCTCTGCTTTCACTGCTCAGGGTCCAGGCTGGGGAACTGAGATTCCACAGGCCACATGGAGTGTCCAATTAAAAAAAAAATGCATACCTGAGAGTTGTGAGTTGTTTTCTTTGGGTCAAAATGAGAACTATAGCCCACGAGACAGTATTTAAGATAGCTCTCAGAAACTGCTCCAAAGAGCCAGGGAGGAAAGTCTGTATATATATGATTTCAGTGAAGGGGTACATGCAGTTAAACACATATTTTGGCAGAGGTTTGCTGTTAGTTGGGCTTCCCCGGTGGCTCAGATGGTAAAAAAACTACCTGCAATGCAGGATACCTGGATTTGATCCCTGGGTTGGGAAGCTCCCATGGAGAAGGGAATGGCTACCCACTCCAGTATTCTTGCCCGGAGAATTCCATTGACGGAGGAGCCTGGCAGGCTACAGTCTATGGGGCTGCAAAGAAGTCAGACATGACTCAGCCGGTATCACTGCTACTAGTCGTAAGAAGCTGATGTCACTGTTAATGATTTCAGTGCTTTTCTAGATATAAGGAGATGCAAGAATTGGGCTCATAAAATCTGAAAATATCTATCTAAACCCTATTCTGCCAGGTTTTCCCAGAACACAGAGTGCCTCACACCTGATCTCCATCCTGAACATTTTTCAGGATGAGCTGAAGGTCAGCAGCTGCAGTAGCTAATGACTTAATCCCTGTAGAGGCAGACAGCAAATGCCAGTTTTTCACTGGCACCTTCTGCTATATTGTACGTAAGAAAAGAGGAATAGTTTCAATTGGCCTGTAAATATATTTGCTTGCAAACCTTTCTCAGGTTCTATAAAGTATCAGGTAATCTTTACCAGACAAATGAATACAGTCACTCTCCTGTAACCCAGATGTGAACAGTTTGAGCAGGTTGTTAGCAGCTATTGCTAAAGATCAGCCAAGAACATTGCTAGGCATTGATGTTATAGTAATTAACAAAACAGACAAAATCAGGCCCATGATCTCTAAGTATATAAACTATAGGAAAGCCTATTCTGGAAAATAAAGATGACAGAACAACACAAATTTTAGAAATTTCCCCATGGTTTTAGAGAAGTGTTTGTTGCACCTCAAGCAGTATATCTTGTACCAGTTTCAAAAGGTGGGCATTGATGGTTGGGTTCAGCAGTGGTAAGGGAGTGCATCAATTTAAGAGGAAAAAGATCACCAAAAATAAGTACTGCCCACCCTAAAGACTGTAAACCAGGAAGATTCATTTAACATAATCATTCTGGCCCTCCCTTAAATAATGTTGGGAAGCTCCTTTTAGATGCAAATATAGTGTGAGACTGCTATGAGAATTAAAGTATGGTTATAAAAGAATTAGCTCAGATGTTTTCTGTTTTTGATGAAAACAACTTACCAGAAACTATATTTCATCAGAAAGTGATCTCTAGAAGAGTTCAGGTGTGCCATGGAGAGTCCACTATTAATGGAGACTTTCCTGTCCTAACTCTTATGCTGCTTAAGATTTACTATACTTTAAAACCACTATCCAAACAGTACTATGTATGGACTTAATAAGGATATAGAATTCTAAGTTAGACAAATGTATGTAAATATATATATAAATATATACTGGCCAAATGTTGTTGATGGAAATTTAATAATAAAGTGTGGGGACTTCCCTGGTGGTCTAGTAATCAACACTTTGACTTCCAATGCAGGGGGTAAGGGTTTCGATCCCTGGTTGTAGAGCTGTAAGATCCCACATGCCTCATGACCAAAAAAATCAGAATATAAACAACAGAACCAATATAATAACAAATTCAATAAAGACTTTAAAAATAGTCCACATTAAAAAAAAATCTTTGAAAAAATAATAGTAATAATAAAGTGGTGGGGAGAGGTCCGAGAGAGATATATAATTAAAAAATCTCCCTGAATAGTTCTGATGTGTACCCAAGTTTGAAGAAAACTAAAAGAAAAGTAAGGAAAATAGGAGAGATGCTATAGCAACCTAAAGCTTTTAAAGTTATATTAGAAAAATACCTGTGAAAGTGACAAGAGGAAACCACGAAGAAGGACATGCAATGTGACAGAGGAGAAAAAAACTACAGATGAAGTAATTTAGGTTCAAATAATACGAGTTTTCTACTTATTGACTGTAATTAAGTACAAGTATCTGATTTCTCAGAGTCTCAGTTTCTTTTCTGTAAAATGTACATAAATATAACTTTTTGATAGGACTGGTAAAAATATTCCACAGAGTAATGTTTAAAAACATAACTTATAAATAATAAACACTCTTAAAATATGTATAATCATTGCTCTTCACTGACAGAAAAAATGAAATTTAGAGCAATGACTTTGGAAGTCTAAACCCTAGGCATAAGAGAATAAAAACTATAGAGGAGGAATAAAAGTTTCTATGAACATCATAAAAATGAACAAAGGTATAAGTGGTAAAAATATGTGATAAAATTATAAATATGGAAAGTATTAATAAATATGTTATAAATTGTAGCTAATAACTGCTCACATTTATTACTTTAAAAAGCATTCAAAAAGATAATATAACTCGCTTAGGAACAATGAAGAAAATACTTGAAGGTTAAGTAAAAAAGGTCAAAGGAATTTTATACCTTAATCTATTAAAGCTTAAACACAATTGTCATAAGAAAAATAGACATAAATTAATTCAAAATCCAGAAGTAGAAACTATAATTTCTTGAATCAACATGGAAAGCCCTGATAAGAGAACAAAATATATAGTCTTGACTAGAAGAGATGTGACCCCATGGACTATACAGTCCGTGGAATTCTCCAGGTCAGAATACTGGAGTAGGTTGCCATTCCCTTCTCCATGGGATTTTCCCAACCCAGGGATAGATCCAGGTCTCCCAATTGCAGGCAGATTCTTTCCCAGCTGAGCCACCAGGGAAACCCCATGTTGATGAAAGTGGAGATTACTTCCTTCCACATATCATTGGGAAAGATATGTACTCCAACTCAAATCTTTTGCAGAAAAAAAAAAAAAAAGAAGTTTTTTCAGGGACTTCCCTGGCAATCCAGTGGTTTAGACACCACCTTCCAACACAGAGGGCAAGAATTTGATCACTCAGGGAATTAAGATCCCACATGCCACAGAGCGTGGCCAAAAAAAAGTAATTTTGCGACTGTTGATATTTTATATAATCATGTTATTTAAAATAAATATTTATTAAATGTAAGTGATAGTAATTTATTAAATTGAGTTCACAAAAATTGAATCTATTTTCATGTTTTTTAAACTTTTATTAAATGCATTTTCTTCTATTTTTCCCACCAAACCTTCAAAATTGAGATTTTACTAAAGATTTTTTTGCAATTTGCCTTTTTAAAAAGTGTCTTCAAAATATTTTCATGTCAGTTGTGTTAATCAACAACATTTTTTAAAAGTAGGTGCATAGTATTCCATGGGCTTCCCTGGTGGCTCAGTGGTAAAGAATCCAACTGCAAAGCCTGGAGAATCCCATGGACTGAAGAGCCTGGTGGTCTGTAGTCCATGGGGTGGCAAAGAGTTGGACACAACTAAAGCCACTGAGCACACATAGTTTTTCATGCTGGGTATATATCATCATTTACCTTTTCTTTATCTCTGTATTTTAAGTTTGATCCAATTTCCTGTATTACAAAAAAAAAAAAAATCCCTTAACATCTTTGTAGTATCTTTAAGTATATCTGTGAGATACCTTTCTGTAAGATACATTCTTAGAAGGGAAATCACTGGGTCTGAGCATAAACATGTTTTTCTTTACAATTTTAGTCAATTCTTAAAATTACTTTCCAAATGGGTTTTGCTAACTTACATTAGAATGTTCATAGCTACTAGCTAAAGAATTAGCCAAAGCTTTATTATTATTTGTAAATAACTTTTTAATTTACTTATTCATTCGTTTTTAGCTTCACTCATTCATTCATTTCTGCGTGGGCTTTTCTCTAGTTGCAGCCAGCAGAGGCTACGCTACAGTAGCAGTGCAAAGGCTTCTCATTGCCGTGGTTTCTCCTGTCCTGGCGCACAGGCTCTAGGGCACCCTGGCATCAGTCATTGTGGGCTGAGCAGTTGTAGCTTCCAGTCTCCACAGCAGAGGCTCAGCTGTTGTGGTGTATGGATTTAGCTGATCTGGGACATGTGGGATCTTCCCTGATCAGGGATCGAAACTGTGTCTAAACATTCTTTATTGGTGAGTCACCAGGGAAGCCCTGCAAACATTATTATTTTAAGTGGATTTAAACATCGCATTATGTAATCTAATCTGATATATATTATTAGATTATATGGTTTAATACTAGAATTACATACTTTAAAATTTTTCATGTCATATCTTACTCTTTTTTGTCCATCAGGACCTATCAGAGTGTTACAAAACAAATCAAATGGAAGTATAAGTATAGGAAAGAGAGAACTTTATCTTTTCATTTGAAATGTGTTCTATATGAAATTTTATTTTCTAAGTAAAATCATTTGTAGCATCCATGTATGACTACTCTAATGGTTGCACGTATGTATGTAACTGATGTATATTGCAAAGGGATTATAAATAAAGGTAGTAAAATGTACATGATTTGTACTAGGCAGGGTGAGGGAGAATTATATGTCAATGCTAACTCCAAATTTCTTTCTTTGTTTTTTTCTCATGTTATGTGTTTGTTTTTCCTCATTTTATGTGTTCTCTCAGAAGCAAAATTTCTTTCTTTTGTAATTGGGAGAATCGTGAGTCTATTGATTGACACAAAAAAGGAGAATATATATGATTGAGACGTTAGAGCTTTATATCTGATAAGATGATGCATCATATAAACAGATAACTCAGTGCTTGTTTAGAAACAGTTGTTAATGGTTATTACCAAAGATGAGCCAAGAACATGTCTAAACACTGAAATTATAGTAATTAATAAAACAGATACAATCTCCGCCCATGATCTCGAAGAATATGAGCTGTAGGAAAGCATATCTGGAAAATAATGACAACAGAACAGCTTAAGCAACATAAAACCATAGAAAGTTGCTCATGGTTTTAGAAAAACACTTTGTTGCTTTTCGTTTTTCAGTCTATCAGATCTAGGCTAGAGATATAGAATTGGAAAATCATCAAGATAGAGTTATAAATATGAGTCTTGTTTCAGATTTGTGTGAAATTACCCAGAATAAAATAGAATAAAAACGAAATTTAAAGGTCCTGAATGGGGAAGTTTCAAAAAAATTTTTTTTTCTTGTTTTATTCACTAACTCATCCCTAGCACCTGGAATTATGTGTATATAACACACTGTAGAAATTCAATAAATACATTTTAAGTAGATGTGTAGACTAGTGTTCATTTACTTTTATCCTTTTCTTTGGATGTTATAAAAAGTTATGATAAATACATTATAATAAAATCAGCAGTAGGGACAGGGAAGCATGTTGCTATGTGATCAATTTTCTCCTTTCAGAGATGATAAATTAACACTTACTTAAATAAAGTAGGATTAAGCCAGATAATCTGTTTTAAGTAACTAGCCTAGAAACTGATTCATAATAAGTAATATCTATTGCTATTATTATTAATGTTAAGCTGTGAACTGAGAATTCAGTTTGTGAAATTTCATCCTTATTCTGCCAATAATTTTACTCAAATACTGAAAAAAAATCCATTGAAGGGTTTAAACTGATTTTTCCCTTTGAATAAATCACTATTAATCAAACTAACTTATTTAAATTTAACATAAAAAATTTTAACAATAAATCAAACCTAATTTTCAAAAAATTAAAAATAAAAACTCTAACCCAATGCTTTTTTTATTCTTGATAATTGTCATTACTTTTATGCATAAGGATTGTGTTTGCAATATTATTTCAGAAATGATGACTTTTTAAAAATTTTATTAAAGTATATTTCATTTACAATGTTAACTTCTGCAGTATGGCAAAGTAATTCAGTTATATATAAGTATGTATCTTCTTTTTCATATTATGTCTCATTATGATTCATCACAGGATATTGAATACTGTATAGTCCCCTATGCTATACAGTAGGACCTTGTTTTTTACCCATCCTATATAACAGTTTATATCTGCTAATTGCAAACTCGCAATCCTTCCCTTTCTCTCGGCAACCACCAGTCTGTTCACTATATCTGTGAGTCTGAAGAAACGATGTTTAAATATAACATGATGGTAATGACATTTGGTCTCAAATGGACTTCACAATTTGGCTGTTGTTTCACTAACAAAGCGAAATGATAAAATCCTTATGAAAGATGTATTTTAAAATTACACACCATAACCAAACAATTAATGATTTTTTTTTAAAAAGCAGTCTTATAACAAAGTCAGGTCTTGGTTTATAGATATATTCAATCAGCTTTTAAATTTAATTGGTATTAATTCAGAACCCAATTAATTTGATTGCCATAAACTGTATATGCAAGCATAATCAGAAAGCTTACTGAGGGATGAGCTTTTAGACTTGATTCTATGTTGTTTTCATTAAACTTGGTTGATTTCAGACACAGGAAGTGAGGAAGTTGATCCTTCACAAGTCATATAAATTGTAATGATTTTTAAAAAATTGAAATACACATAGAGGAATGAGCTTCAGCAAATGAGCAGAGTCTGTTCTTACTATCACTGAGCAGTTGTAGCTTCCAGTCTCCAGGGCAGAGGTTCAACTGTTGTGGTGTACGGACTTAGCTGTTCTGGGACATGTGGGATCTTGAGTCACTCAGTCATGCCCCACTTTTCGTGAACCTATGTACTGCAGCAGAGAGTCGGACACGACTGAGCGACTGAACTGAACTGAACTGAACTGAATGTACTGCAGCAAGGCGCGCTTCCTTGTCCTGCACTTTTCCTGGGGTTTGCTCGAACTCCTCTTGCCCTCAATTTTCCCAGCATCAGGATCTTTTCCAATGAGTTGACTCTTCGCATCAGGTGGCCAAAGTATTGGAGCTTCAGCATCAGTCCTGCAATGAATATTCAGGGTTGATTTCCTTTAAAATTGACTGGTTTGATCTACTTGCAGTCCAAGAGACTCTAAAGAGTCTTCTCCAACACCACATTTTGATTGATAGCATTAACTCTTCAGCACTCAGCCTTCTTTATGATCCAACTTTCACATCTGTACATGACTACTGGAAAAACCATAGCTTTAACTAGACGGACCTTTGTCAGTAAAGTTATGTCTCTGCTTTTTAATATGCTGTCTAGGTTTGTTGTAGTTATTCTTCCAAGGAGCAAGTGTCTTTTAATTTCATGGCTACAGTCACCATCTACAGTGATATTTGGAGCCCAAGAAAATAAAGTCTGTCATTGTTTCCACTTTCCCCATCTATTTGCCATGAAGTGATGGGACCTGATGCCATGTTTTTAGTTTTTTGAATGTTGAGTTTTAAGCCCGCTTTTTCACTCTCCTCTTTCAGCCTTCATCAAGAGGCTCTTTAGTTCCTCTTCTCTTTCTGCCACAAGGGTGGTATCATCTGGTTATCTGAGGTTATTGATATTTCTCCCTGTAATCCTGATTCCAGCTTGTGTTTCATCCCAGCCAGGCATTTCTCATGATGTACTCTGCATATAAGGTAAATAAGCAGGGTGACAATATACAGCCTTGCGGTACTTCCCCCCACACCACCAGTTTTGTATGACAGAATGATCTCCATTCATTTCCAAGGCAAACCACGCAACATCACAGTAGTTCAAGTCTATGCCCCGAGCACTAGTGCCAAGAAGCTGAAGTTAAATGGTTCTTATTATTGCTCCTACCAGTAATGCACACCGATATGTTCTTTAGCCTAGACTGCTACATAGTTTTTATAACTTGATTTCTGCTTTTCCTCACAAAGGAAGATTAGCCAGAGCAATCCTTTAAATTGCTCAAATTATATCACAACACTCCTTAAAACTTCCAAAGATATCTCTACTTCTATAATGAAAGAAACACTCTTCACATTAAATCATAATTCCTTGCCTGAGCAGACCGCATCTTGCCAATCCCATCTCAGCTCTCCTAACTTACTGGCTCCTTCTTGGTCCCTTGTTTTCTTCCTAGAATATACCAAACCTGTTCCACTCTCAGGACCTTTACACTTGCTGTCTCTTTTTCCTGAGATGTTCTTCTTCAGACTAGCCCATGACTGGCTTCTCTCAGTTTTTGTGTATTTTACTTTCCTTGAACTCTTAACTAAAATAACCACTTACACCCATGCCCCTGTTACTCTTCATCCTTCCAACTGCACTGTTTTCTTTACAAAATCTAACACCTACATATCTTTCATTCTCTCTGCACTTGTTTACATACAGAATTAAATCCCTATGAATGTGAAGAATATTGTCTGTTTTGTTCACTGTTGTATCTTCAGTGCCTCCCACAGAATGTTACCCATAGTAGGTACTCAGTAAATATTTGTGAAATGAATGAATGGCTATTATTACATGCAAACCAAAATAGGTATCATATCAGTAGCATCAAAAGGATTTGTTCCCTTACTTGCTCTTCAAAATCCACCACCCTTCACCCTGCTCTGTGCCCTGGGACACTGATCATTTGGACAAGTCAGCAGCTTAACCTATATGTGAGCTAGGCCAACATGGGTAGTTGCAAGTGATTTTAAAGCAGAAAGAGGTATACTTGGGAATTTTTTTTTTTACCAGACTCCCTTCCCACAATATTAATCTGAGTTGGTGCATCCCTCTAGCCCTCTACAAAAGGCAATGGATACATTTATACAGCCTCTTTTTTTTTTTTTTTTCAGACTTAGGAGTTGTAATAACTCCTCCTTGTGATTAGACCTAGGGCAATTTTCCTTAAACTTTGCATTAATTTCTATAAATAATACCTTTACTGGACTCAGAATATCAGAGTGTGCTATCTGTTTCTGGCGAAAAATTTTCTTTTGAAATTTCAATTAAAAGGTTTTGTACCCAAATTTCAAAAATAATAGATTCATAATTTGTTGGCATGGTAGAAAAACAAGAAGTATGAGCACCCAATTTAAAGAAACCTTATGTAAGCTTGAAATTTCCTTTTTAATATATTCTTCTCCATAAGAATGAACATCAGTTCAGTTCAGTTCAGTGGCTCATTTGTGTCCGACTCTTTGCAACCCCGTGAACTGGAACAAGCCAGGCCTCCCTGTCCATCACCAACTCCTAGAGTTTACTCAAACTCATGTCAGTGATGCCATCCAACCATCTCATCCTCTGTCTTCCCCTTCTCCTCCTGCCTTCAATCTTTTCCAGCATCAGGATCTTTTCAAATGAGTCAGCTCACATCAGGTGGCCAAAGGATTGGAGTTTCGGCTTCAACATCAGGCCTTCCAATGAATACTCAGGACTGATCTCCTTTAGGATGGACTGGTTGGATCTCCTAGAGTCCAAGGGACTCTCAAGAGTCTTTAGCATCAATTCTTTAGTGCTCAGCTTTTTTTATAGTCCAACTCTCACATCCATACAGGACTACTGGAAAAAGCATAGCCTTGACTAGATGGACCTTTGTTGGCAAAGTAATATCTCTACTTTTTAATATGTTGTCTAGGTTGGTCAAAACTTTTCTCCCAAGGAGTAAGTGTCTTTTAATTTCCTTTTTTTAAAATTTATTTATTTTAATTGGAGGCTAATTACTTTACAATATTGTGGTGATTGTTGCCATACATTCACATGAATCAGCCATGAGTGTACATGTGTTCCCCATCCTGAACCTCCCTCCCAACTCCCTCCTCATCCCAATTCTCAGAGTCATCCCATTTCACCAGCCCTGAGCACCCTGTCTCATGCATTGAACCTGGACTGGTGATCTATTTCACATATGGTAATATACAGGTTTCAGTGCTATCCTCTCAAATCATCCCACCCTCGCCCTCTCCCACAGAGTCCAAAAGTGTGTTATTTACATCTGTGTCTCTTTTGCTGTCTCTCATATAGGGTCACTGTTACCATCTTTCTAAATTCCATATATATGCATTAATATACTGTATTGGTGTTTTTCTCTCTGACTTACTTCACTCTGTATAATAGGCTCCAGTTTCATCCACCTCATCAGAACTGATTCAAATGCATTCTTTTTAATAGCTGAGTAATATTCCATTGTGTATATGTACCACAGCTTTCTTATCTATTCGTCTGCTGATGAACATCTAGGTTGCTTCCATGTCCTGGATATTGTAAACAGTGCTGCAGTGAACATTGGGGTACACGTGTTTCTTTCAATTCTGGTTTCCTCGGTGTGTATGCCCAGCAGTGGGATTCCTAAGTCATAGGGTAGTTCTATTTCCAGTTTTTTAAGAAATCTCCACACTGTTCTCCATAGTGGCTGTACTAGTTTGCATTCCCACCAACAGTGTAAGAGAGTTCCTTTTTCTCTGCACTCTCTCCAGCATTTATTGTTTGTAGACATTTTGATAGCACCCATTCTGACCAGCGTGAGATGGTACCTCATTGTGGTTTTGATTTGCATTTCTCTGATAATGAGTGATATTGAGCATCTTTTCATGTGTTTGTTAGCCATGTGTATGTCTTCTTTGGAGAAATGTCTGTTTAGTTCTTTGGCCCATTTTTTGGTTGGGTCGCTTATTTTTCTGGAACTGAGCTGCAGGAGTTGCTTGTATATTTTTGAGATTCATTCTTTGTCAGTTGCTTCGTTTATTATTATTTTTTCCCATTCTGAAGGCTGTCTTTTCACCTTGCTTATAGTTTCCTTCATTGTGCAAAAGCTTTTAAGTTTAATTAGGTCCCATTTGTTTATTTTTGCTTTTATTTCCATTACTCTGGGAGGTGGGTTATAGAGGATCCTGCTATGATTTATGTCAGAGAGTGTTTTGCCATGTTTTCTTCTAGTAGTTTTATAGTTTCTGGTCAAACATTTAGATCTTTAATTTATTTTGAGTTTATTTTTGTGTTTGGTGTTAGAAAGTGTTCTAGTTTCATTCTTTTACAAGGGGTTGACCAGTTTTCCCAGCACCACTTGTTAAAGAGATTGTCTTTTCTCCATTGTATACTCTTGCTTCCTTTGTCAAAGATAGGGTGTCCATAGGTGCATGGATTTATCTCT
The DNA here is from genome assembly GCF_014754425.2 of Oryx dammah. NCBI lineage: Eukaryota > Metazoa > Chordata > Mammalia > Artiodactyla > Bovidae > Oryx > Oryx dammah. The sequence continues at coordinate 132,271,814 of NW_024070186.1, read as the reverse complement.
GGGATTTCTGTTTTGTTCCACTGATCTATATTTTTGTCTTTGTGCCAGTACCATACTGCCTTGATGACTGTAGCTTTGTAGTATAGCCTGAAGTCAGCAGGTTGATTCCTCTAGTTCCATTTTTCTTTCTCAAGATTGCTTTGGCTATTTGAGGTTTTTTGCATTTCCATACAAATTGTGAAATTATTCGTTCTAGTTCTCTGAAAAATACCATTGGTAGCTTGATAGGAATTGCATTGAATCTATAGCTTGTTTTGGGTACTATTCATTATATCGATTCTTCTGATCCATGAACATGGTATATTTCTCCATCTATCTGTATCATCTTTGATTTCTTTAATCAGTGTTTTATTATTTTCTATATGTATGTCTTTTGGTTCTTTAGGTAGATTTATTCCAAAGTATTTTATTCTTTTTGTTGCAATGTGAATGGAATGTTTCCTTAATTTATCTGTGTTCCCCTTGTTAGTGTATAGTAATGAAAGGGATTCTGTGTGTTAATTTTATATCCTGCAACTTTACTATATTCGTTGCTTACCTCTAGAACTTTTCTGGTGGATTCTTTAGGGTTTTCTATGTAGAGAATCATGTCATCTGAAAACAGTGAGAGTTTTACTTCTTCTTTTCCAGTCTAGTGTCTTTTAATTTCATGTCTACAGTCACCATCTGCAGTGATTTTGGAGCCTCCCCAAAATAGTTTGCCACTGTTTCCACCGTTTCTCCATCTCTTTGCCATGAAGTGATTGGACCGGATGCCATGATCTTTGTTTTCTGAATGCTGAGCTTTAAGCCAACTTTTTCACTCTCCTCTTTCACTTTCATCAAGAGGCTCTTTAGTTCTTCACTTTCTGCCATAAGGGTGGTGTCATCTGCATATTTGAGGTTATTGATATTTCTCCCAGCAATCTTGATTCCAGCTTGTGCTTCTTCCAGCCCAGCATTTCTCATGATGTACTCTGCATATAAGTTAAATAAACAGGGTGACAATATACAGCCCCAACATACTCTTTTTCCTATTTGGAATCAGTCTGTTGTCCCATGTCCAGGTCTAACTGTTGCTTTCTGACCTGCATGCAGATTTCTCAAGAGGCAGGTGAAGTGGTCTGGTATCCCCATCTCTTGAAGAATTTTCCACAATTTGTGGTAATCCACACAGTCAGAGGCTTTGGCATAGTCAATAAAGCAGAAATAGATGTTTTTCTGGAACTCTCTTGCTTTTTTGATGATCCAGTGGATGTTGGCAATTTGATATCTGGTTCCTCTGTCTTTTCTTAATCCAGCTTAAACATCTGGTTCATGGTTCACATACTGTTGAAGCCTGGCTTGGAGAATTTTGCGCATTATATTACTAGTGTGTGAGATGAGTGCAATTTAGTTTGAGCGTTCTTTGGCATTGCCTTTCTTTGGGATTGGAATGAAAACTGACCTTTCCAGTTTTGTGGCCACTGCTGAGTTTTCCAAATTTGTGGACAGTTTGAGTGCAGCACTTTCACAGCATAATATTTTAGGGTTTGAAATAGCTCTACTGGAATTCCATCACCTCCACTAGCTTTGCTTGTAGTGATGCTTCTTAAGGCCCACTAGATTTTGCATTCCGGGATGTCTAGCTCTAGGTGAGTGATCACACCATTGTGATTATCTGGGTCATGAAGATCTTTTTTGTACAGTTCTGTGTATTCTTGCCACTTCTTAATATCTTCTGCTTCTGTTAAGTCCATACCATTTCTTCCTTTATTGAGCCCATCTTTGCATGAAATGTTCCCTTGGTATCTCTAATTTTCTTAAAGAGATCTCTAGTCTTTCCCATTCTATTGTTTTCCTCTGTTTCTTTGCACTGATCACTGAGTAAGGCTTTCTTATCTATCCTTGCTATTCTTTGGAGCTCTGCATTCAAATGGGTATATCTTTCCTTTTCTCCTTTGATTTTCACTTCTCTTCTTATCACAGCTATTTGTAAGACACTCTCAGACAGCCATTTTGCCTTTTTGCATTTCTTTTTCTTGGGATGGTCTTGCTCCCTGTCTCCTGTACAATGTTATGAACCTCCATCTATAGTTCATCAGGCACTCTTTCTATTGGATCTAGTCCCTTAAATCTATTTCTCACTTCCACTGTATAATCATTAGGGAATTGATTTAGGTCATACCTGAATGGTCTAGTGGTTTTGCCTACTTTCTTCAATTTAAGTCTGCATTTGGCAATAAGGAGTTCATGTTCTGAGCCACAGGCAGCTCCCGGTCTTGTTTTTGTTGACTGTATAGAGCTTCTCCATCTTTGCCTGCAAAGAATATAATCAATCTGATTTCGGTGTTGACCATCTGGTGATGTCCATGTATAGCGTCCTCTCTTGTATTATTGGAAGCGGGTGTTTCCTATGACCAGTGCATTCTCTTGGCAAAACTCTATTAGCCTTTGCCCTGCTTCATTCTGTACTCCAAGACCAAATTTGCCTGTTACTCCAGGTGTTTCTTGACTTCCTACTGTTGCATTCCAGTCCTCTATCATGAAAAGGATATCTTTTTTGGGTGTTAGTTCTAGAAGGTCTTGTAGATCTTCATAGAACCATTTACTTCAGCTTCTTCAGCATTACTGGTAGGGGCATAAGACTTGGATCACCGTGATATTCAATGGTTTGCCTTGGAAATGAACAGAGATCGTTCTGTCCTTTATGAGATTGCATCCAAGTATTGCATTTGGGACTCTTTTGTTGACCATGATGGCTACTCCATTTCTTCTAAGGGATTCTTACCCACAGTAGTAGATATAATGGTCATCTGAGTTAAATTCACCCATTCCATTCCACTCACTGATTCCTAAAATTTTGATCTTCAATCTTGCCATCTCTTGTTTGACCACTTCCAATGTGTGTGCAAGAATGAACATATATGTATGTAAATATATATATATATAAAACATTCTTATATAAGAATATTCTTATCACATGATAATGTGAAGGATACATGAATATGTGAAATATTTTACTTTATATTTATGTTTATCACAATATAAATAAATTGGATACTTCAGGAATATGCATAATTTACATTGTGGTATTCTGTACCCCTGTCTACTACTGCATACTATAATTACTCATGGTCCATTTGAGATATATGACATCAGAGCAAAAAGATTATTAGAAATGTAAATTTGCAAAAGTTTATTTTTGGGATTTTTACCTCTTTTGTTGACTTTCTAAGGCCTTGTTAAGCTTTCTGCATGAAAATTTTCTCCTCTGATATCAAGTTCATGTTAACAAACAACAAATTTTAAATGATTCTAAGATACTATCAAGCAAACTTGAAAAGCATGAATTTAGTCCCCTGGAAATAATATATCTCCTTTGTTGTTACTGTTAAGAGTCATCTCATAATAAGAATTTCAGGTATATGGGTGGATTGAAAGATGACAGGTGAAAAGCTTTTACTGTCAAAATTAGTCTTAAGGAAGCTTATAAATCAATGATGATTACCAAATTTTTCTGACTATCAGAATTACCTGATAAACTTTTAAAAATATAGGTTCTCACTATGAGCCCAGAAATACTAATACTGATGAACCCAGAGAATTCTAATACCTTGATGTGGGGAAAGATTGAGGGCAGGAGGAGAGGAGGGTGACAGAGGATGAGATGGTTGGGTGGCATCATTGACTCAATGGACATAAATTTGAGCAAACTCCAGGAGACAGTGAAGGACAGAGAAGTCTGGCATGCTATAGTTCATGGGGTCACAAAGAGTCGGACATGATTTATCAACTGAACAACGACAATAAATGCCCAGGAGTTGGCTTAGTAATCTTTATTTTAATCAATACATGTTCTTCTGTGGATTACTTTTTGTGGCATCTTCCTAAATCCAGTTCAGCTCTTCGCATGGGCACATTTCTACTAATTCCACTTTTTGCATTTGCAGATTTCTATTACTACCTGTTTCAATTTCTTTAATAGCACCACCACTTTTTAAAAGAAGTGTTTCTAGTTTGATTTCATGTGTTAAAGTAAGAATTAGAAAATACAGTTGACTGAGGCTATATTCATTTAAGGAAAAGAAATACACATTTCTGCAAATATCCTTTTATCTTTAACCATTAGCCAATATTAGTATCTTAATACAATTTGCAATCACTAGGCTTCACATCACTAATCTAATAAGAATTGAAATATTTCTAAAGGAAAGTAGAAAAATAATGATAAAATAAATTAGATTATAGGTACACCTTAATTTATAAGATAGATGTGTTTCTGAAAGATTGGTTGTCGAGGTAATTTCTACTAACTAAATTATATTTTCTCATTGACTTGGGCTTATAATTGCAAAGGCATGATTCTTAGCGTGGGGTGCAAAGGGGAATGTAGTCTTGAGGCTGAAAGGGAAAAAAACATCATTTTAATGTAAAATTATTTTTGAAATTATATATTTAAACATAAATTATAGCTGTTGACAAAAAATAATACTTAAACTGATCAAGTAAGTAATACTGCACCTCAATCCCATGCAATTAAAGTTCTAGAAGAATATGAAACCAATGAGGAGAAGCTAACTAGATAATGCATTTTGTTGCTTCCCTACGATAGAGTAAATCTATTATCTCTGTATCCCTAGCAAGTATGAACTTTTTAAAAACCCTAAACTTAAATTGTAAATAACACTGATGCCTCAATCATATTCTTGGACTGTGAGATGCAAGACTATGGGTTATAGTTATGATAATATTTACTTATATTCTATGAGATACAGTTAGAGACTCTATCTCCTCAATCTGAAAAGCTGAATTTTTAATGTATTTTCAGTAGCCTAGATCATTTTGTAATATAATTTACCCAAATTTAGTATTTTGAAAAACATGAATTTCTTTATGGTTAATTTCCTTTCAGCTAGGTCTGCCCAAATACTTGATGTATAATTATAGTTGTGTGAAATCTCATTTTCTTTATTTTTGAGCCTCAGTTTAAAGGGGATGAACATTTGCTCTGACAGAATCTGAATTTCTACAGTTTTATCAGTTCAGTTTAGTTCAGTTGCTCAGTCATGTCCAACTCTTTACGACCCCATGAATTACAGCACGCCAGGTCTCCCTGTCCATCACCAACTTCCAGAGTTCACTCATGTCCATCAAGTCGGTGATGCCATCCAGCCATCTCATCCTCTGTCGTCCCCTTCTCCTCCTGCCCCCAGTCCCTCCCAGCATCAGAGTCTTTTCCAATGAGTCAACTCTTCGCATATAAAGGCTGCTAAATTGACCCTGTCTCTCATTCAACATTTCCCATACAACCACCTAACGGATTACTTTTTCATTTGACGTTTTTCCTTCCAAAGCAACTTAGGTAATTTGTCCAGGGGAAGACCCTGCTAAAACTCTGCTTCAGCTCACAATAGCAGACAATGGAACTCAGCCCCTCGCCAGCTGTGCCTGAATAGGGAGCTGACAGAGATACTCACAAGGTGAACTGCCTAGGAGGACCAGACCTGAAATGGGGATACAATCCTGTGATAGAGATCCCAGCAGTTTTCACACTCACTTTCTGAGATGTGAGACCTCTGAGAGTGTGACATCGGGTAAGAAATTTTCAACATCAGTCTCCTCCAGCCAGTTCAATTGACATGTGAGGTGCTGCATCAGGCAAGACCTGATTTTGTTAAGGGAGTGAACAATGAGGAGCAGCTGGAGACTGGGGGTGGTCAAAGACCACCTAAGTTTTATTCTATTGTCACAGAGAAGCAAAGGAGTTGTGGGTTCTCCGTGGCCATTAGAAAGGGGAGATGGGTGGGGGACGCCTAAATGAACAAGTAAGCCTTATGCAGCATCTGCATTCCTGTTTTCTTAGACTTTTAATGAATAATTAGTCTTTCACCTTATTCCTTATATTTCTTTATTAAATATTTCATTTTTATGTTATCAAAGATCTTAATCATAAATATCTATTGAATTCTAACAAACTTACCTTTAAAGATAAATATTTGCTTTCTAAACTGTATCATTCCTACATATTAAAAGTTTAACTTTGAAAAAGTCTCTTTAAAAAGTATTCATTTAAGAAAAAAAAGGAGACTTATTTCTAGACAGTATTTCAGGAGAAATCTTGTCATTTCCCTCCAGTGCAGCTCATCATAAAAGCTCTAAGGAAATAGTGTTTAAAATCAATTAACCAAGAAGGCCAAAATCAATTTAACAAGAGTTAGCTAATGTTATACTAAAGCGAACTCTCTTTTCTTTAAACATGATTAATATCATTTAGGAGTTGTTATTAGTGGTGTCACTTCTAAAAAGTGTGACCAATTTGTAATGAAAGAGCCTTTGTATACATGTACGGGATTTATGGGAAGCGCAGAAATTTAATGTGGTATTAGTGATTACATCTTTTCCTTGCCTTTGATATTTTAAGAGAACACTCCACTTTTACTCTGTCTCCTTGGAATGTCTCCCAAAAGGTCACTGAAGGATCAAGAAATACTTAACCTATAACCAACCCGGATTAAAACAACTCTATGCAAATTATATTCTAGGATGACATTTAACAATGTTGATATTAGGTAGAATCATAAAAAAGTAATGGATTTTAGAGTAAGAAGGAGCTAAACAATATAGGCCAGTAATTTTCAAATGGTTTTTAACAACATATTTCTTATAAGAGCCCCAAAATATACAAATGCTTAGAATTATACCTTCCTGCGGCTGAAGGGATGTATTATCTAAACTGAGCCTACTGGGTTTTTCCAACATCACAGCTCTCAACCCACAGCTCAAAGACCATGGTTTGAAAACCACACAATGATATCTTAACATAACAAGAAACTAAAACTGAATGTGTTAAATGCCTTGTCTATGTCACCACTGTGCATTCACACATTTGAAATATAGCCTGATCCATATCTTATATTAATTCTATGATTTTTTAATTTATTTATGTTACCTCTCACTGTCCATGTTTTAATATGTTGTTTTTACCTAGAGAGTTTTACACTTTATATTAATTTGCTTTGTCAGATCATGAAAGTGAAAGTGAAGTTGTGTCCGACTCTTTGAGACCCCATGGACTGCAGCCTACCAGGCTCCTCCGTCCATGGGATTTTCCAGGCAAGAGTACTGGAGTGGGTTGCTATTTCCTTCTCCAGGGAATCTTCTTGACCAGGGATCGAACCCAGGTCTCCTGCATTGCAGACAGACGCATCATGGTGCTACTGCAAATTGGATCCACACATAAATCTGTGTTTCTTCTTTAAACAACACAAACTGAAAATGTTCCACTGTTATTTGTCAAAAGAACACTTTTCACCATCACATAAGACTCCCAGCCACCAAAAACTACATATTTATCTTGGTAAGTTCAGTTCCTGGAAGTAGCAATATTAATACCAACAGTCACCAAGGAACTGAGGTAGTATCTTCATATGCATTAGGTTGGGCTTCCAAGTGGCTCAGTGAATAAAGACTCTGCCTGCAATGCAGGAGATGCTGGAGACTCAGGGGCTTAACCCCTGGGTCAGGAAGATCCCCTGGAGAAGGAAATGGCAACCCACTCCAGTATTCTTGCCTGGAAAATCCCATAGACAGAGGAGCCTGGCAGGCTACAGTCCATAGGGTCACAAAGAGTCAGACATGACTGAAGCAACTGAGCAAAGCAGCACAACACACAAGCATTAAGTTGAATCACATGAAATCACCAATATTCAAACATTTTAATCTGCAAAAACATGTTCCTGTGACTTAACCTAATATAACCTGTAATACTTCCAATAGGCTTGTAATGTAACCTTTATCCCTGTTTTCTAGGTGAGGAAGCTGAAATTCCCAGAGAAGACCTTTACCCAAGGCCACACTGACAGGAGTATTAGAGTCGGGGCTGGGCATACACAGCTCTCCAAATCTCAAGCCCTCTTGCAGGAAGCTGCTGTATATGCTCAGGCCATATGGAAGTATAAAGAGAGCAAATCTGTTCAAAGCATAACTTAGTTCAGTGGGTTTCTGAAAGTGGGAAACATTATTCATGTAGAATATATTTATCAACTAAGCTAAGCTTCAAATATTATAATAATATTTACTAAAATTGTGATCGACTATCAGTAGTACAGATTATCTTTTTGGCTACCCCTTAAGCTCCTAGCTACATCAATCAGCTGTCAATCTCGTTTAATTTACTCTAGCTCTTATGAATGATATTTCTTATTATTATTATCAGACCAGAGATCTTTATTTTGTCTAGGAAACAGAACTAAAATAATAACATATGAGATCAAAAAACAACAAAGCAAGGCTATTAAAATGGGAAAATGTTGCCTTAGAATTTGTATATAATTTCAGAAACTGTTAGGTGGAAAAATAATCAGACTTTGTGTCTAAGAACTTTCATCTTTTAAATTTGAAGGACATGAGTTAAAAACAAAAAACCACAATGGAAAATGCTCTACTATAAAAGGAAGATAAAGTAAATAGATGGTGGAAGTGATGCTGATTGATGGAAAGATTATTTGACATATCAGAAATAGCATCAAATGGCTACTAAGACTGATCCAAAAAATTAAAGTATATATGAAGTATTAGAATGACCATGGCATGGTTTTCTCTCACAATCATTCCAGAATATTAGTTCAATCAAAGTAGTCATGCTGCGTAAGCTGAAAAAAATTGAGAAATTTTTAACATTTAAATCATTTTGCTCTCTCTAGAAAAAAAGGCTTTAGGGCTCTGGTAAAATTATTTACTTAAAAAGAAAAGGCAACACTGAACATGAGACATGTCAAGAAAAAACATAAATGCTTGAAGTTTCTCATATTATTTGTTGCATTTATTTCATGCTTTTACATAATTACTTTTGTTGGACATATATTTGAATAGCCCAACATTATTTTAAATAGATGCTGTGATTCACTCATTTTTTGAAAAATATTTTTTTAAGTTTCTTCTCAATTTGCACTCTAACTGATAATCAAAACTATGAATCTGTAGACATAATGCATTTCTAATTATTTTTATTTAAAATTTTTATTAATGGAACATGGATAAACTAGATCCAACTTTTATGTTGCCTTCTTATGGAAAAAGATTTTGAACAAGATGTATGTGCTAAGGGAAACCTCTTCTCAGTTTTATTGTTGTTATTCAGTTGCTAAGTCATGTCAAAGTTTTTGCAACCCTATGGACTGCAGCATGCCAGGTTCTCCTGTCTTTCATATCTCCTGGAGTTTGCTCCAATTCAATCCATTGATTTGATGATGTCATCCACCCATTTCATCCTCTGTCACCCCCTTCTCCTCCTGCCTTCAATCTTTCCCAGCATCAGGGTCTTTTCCAATGAGTCAGCTCTTCCTGTTAGGTGGCCAAAGTACTGGAGCTTCAGGTTCAGCATCAGTCCTTCCAATGAATATTCAGGGTTGATTTCCTTTAGAATTGACTGGTTTGATCTCCTTGCTGTCCAAGGCACTCTCAAGAGTCTTTTTCAACACCACAGTTTGAAAGCATCAATTCTTCAGTGCTCAGCCTTCTTTATGGTCCAACTCTCACCTGTATATGACTACTGGAAAAACCATAGCTTTGACTAATATGCACCTTTGTGAGCAAAGCGATGTCTGTGCTCTTTCATAGGCTGTCTAAGTTTGTCATAGCTTTTCTTCCAAGGAGCAAATGTCTTCATTTCATGGCTGCAGTCACCATCTGTGGTGATTTTGGAGCCCAAAAAAATAAACTGTCATTCTTTCCATTGTTTCACCATCTCTTTGCCATGAGGTGATGGGACTGGATGCTACTATGACCTTCATTTTTGGAATGTTGAGTTTTCAGCCAGCTTTTTCACTCTCTTTCAGCATCATCAGGAGGCTCTTGAGTTCCTCTTCCCTTTCTGCCATGAGGGTGGTGTCATCTGCATATCTGAGGTGATTGATATTTCTCCTGCCAATCTTGAGTCCAGCTTGAGCTTCACCCAGTCTGACACTTCAAATGATACACTCTGCATAGAAGTTAAGTAGGGTGACAGTATACAGCCTTGTCACTCTCCTTTCCCAGTTTTGAAAGAGTCCTTGTTCCATGTTCTGTTCTAGCTGTTGCTTCTTGACCAGCATACACGTTTCTCAGGAGGTAGGTGAGGTGATTTGGTATTCCTGTCACTTTAAGAATTTTCCACAGTTTGTTATGATCTACACAGTCAAAGGCTTTAGCGTAATCAATGAAGCAGAAGTAGATGTTTTTCTGCAATTCCCTTGCCTTTGCAGTGATCCAAAGAATGGTGGCAATTAGATCCCTGATTCCTCTGACTTTTCTAAATCCAGCTTGAATATCTGGAAATTCTTGGTTCATGTATTGCTGAAGCCTATCTTGAAGGATTTTGAGCATTACCTTGCTTGCATGTGAAATGAGCGCAATTTAGAACATCTTAAATATATTCTATTACCAACATGTATAAACTCAATATAGAGATTTTTTAAAAAATCAATAGGATGTAAGGGTAATCTGACTGCATCTCCTGTCGCCAAACAGTTGTGACAGTTCATTACATCACTCTGGATTATCAAGAAAAAGCAGCCCCACCTCTCTCTGATCCAGGGGCACCCTTCCCCATCTGGGTGATGGGCCAATAGGACATCCTTCCAAAACAGAGCATCTTTCTTATATCAGTGATCACATACCAGTGGCCATTTGTTAGGACCTCAAAGAGCTTAGGATAAATTTCAAATGAACTCCACCCCCAAAAAATAAGTATTAAAAGGCAGAAAGAGTTTTCTCTGGCTAAAGACTGCAGGAAGTTCTTCATGAACAAATGCACCTTGAAGGGAATGGAAAGGAGAAGCTAAATAGAAAGGAAACTGCAGAAAAGGAAATGTCTCATGGGGTAAAATAGAGACAGGAAGGCCCAAACAGACCCTGCACTTTGATGAATTTCTCTCTTTCACTGAAAATGATTTTTGAGCGATCCTTTCATCTGTGAGTATTTTAACTTTGCTGAGAAATCTTCTGTTTCAACATTCTGTAGAAAACTTTGAAAAACAAGACTAAAGAGACTGGTTGGTTTCTTCAGAATGATGATTTTACATTACCTCTTGAGGTTTAAGACTTTGGGTCCTAGATTCAGACACATTTGAATTTGAACCACAGCTCTACCACTTCTAGGTTGTTAATTTGTTAACAGTGTGTCTGACTGTGTGACCCCATGACCCCAACAGGCCCCTCTGTCCATGGGGATTCTCTAGACAAGAATACTGGAGTGAGTGGCAGTGTCCTTCTCCAGGGGATCTTTCCAAGCCAGGGATCAAACCCATGTCTAACATCTTCTGCATTGGCAGGCAGATTCTTTACCACTAGCCCTTGGTAAAGGGAAAGTGAAAGTGAAGGTTGCTTAGTCCTGTCCAATTCTTTTTTGTGACCCCATGGACTATAGACTTCATGGAATACTCTAGGCCAGAATAATGGAGTGGGTAGCTTTCCCCTTCTCCAGGGGATCTTCCCAACCCAGGGATCGAGCCCAGGTCTCCTGCAGATGGATTCTTTACCAGCTGAGCCAGCAGAGAAGCCCTGGTAACGCAAATATAGGGTAATCTGAGAAGCAAGTGGGAACTTGGAGATGGGAATCCAAAAGATTATCACCAATTTCATGTTTAGAAAATGTTCTGCAGAGCAAACATAAAGCACAGTCACTGATTCTGCTTACTATAATTTTCAATATACTGTTAGAACTATTAAAAAGGAACTTGCTGCTTTTAAACAGTAACAACAGGGAAAATTGCAAAATGAAAATTGAATAGGTCTTGGTAAAAATAATTTAGCTATTCACCTCACTCTATACTAAAATAGAAAATACACCTTAATTTTTATAGTTAAATGTAAAAATAAAACCACAAAGAAAGCAATAAAAAACTGAGAACTGAATAATTGATCAAATATCTAGATGAGGAGAACTTTCTATATATAAAAGCATTAGTGAAATAGATATGCTTATTCATGGCTGGTGAGAGTATAAATGTTTTTGCTTTTCTCAGAAATATCTTGGCAATGCATATTAATAACTTAAAAAATGTTCATGTCCAGTGAGTCAGTAATAGTGATAGTGATAGTGAAGTCACTCAGTTGTGTCCGTCTCTTTGTGACCCCATAGAATCTAGACTGCCAGGCTCCTCCGACCATAGGATTTCCTAGGCAAGAATGCTGGAGTGGGTTGCCGTTTCCTTCTTCAGGGCATCTTCCCGACCCAGGGATCAAACCCAGGTCTCCCACATTGCAGGCAGACTCTTTACCATCTAAGCCACCAGGGAAACCCATATTTAAGCAAACATTTATATTGTAATGAAGAAATGAACAATGAACACAATGGCTTTTAGAAAAACATGTTCAAGTCAGTGTTGTTCATAAAAGGAAACAAAGAATATTATGTAGTATGTCCAGAAAAATTCTGGAAATAAACTAAATATCCAATAATAAGAATGTTAAATAAATGTGACATATCCAAACTATACGGAGAAGGCAATGGCACCCCACTCCAGTACTCTTGCCTGGAAAATCCCACAGACAGAGGAGCCTGGTAGGCTGCAATCCATGGGGTCGCTAAGAGTTGGACACGACTGAGCAACTTCACTTTGACTTTTCACTTTCATGCATTGGAGAAGGAAATGGCAGCCCACTCCAGTGTTCTTGCCTGGAGAATCCCAGGGACGGGGGAGCCTGGTGGGCTGCCGTCTATGGGATCGCACAGAGTCAGACACGACTGAAGCGACTTAGCAGCAGCAGCCTCCAAACTATATAACGTCACAAACTGTATAAAATGATATTTATAAGTTTAATGACACAGGAAACTTTTATTTTTCAACACTAAGTTGAAGAAAAGCAGGATACAGAATCATCAATATCAAGTACAAAGCAGTATGTGGGAAAAATGGAAATACATGTACAAAGTGTTTATTTTTTGAATGGTGAGTTCACCAATTCATGAGTTGTTGAATTTTTTTCTGTATACATTTTAGTATTTGAAGTGAAGTGAAGTGAAAGTCACTCAGTTGTGTCCTACTCCTTGAGACCTCATGGACTATACAGCCCAAGGAATTCTCCTGGCCAGAATACTGGAGTGGGTAGCCTTTCCCCTCCTCCAGGGGGTCATCCCAAACCAGGGATCAAACCCAGGCCTCCCTTATTGCATGTGGATTCTTTACCAGCTGAGTATTTGAACATTCTCTATAATAACCAGTGTAAGAACTGCTTTAAAAATACAACATGCAAATTAATATTTTCAGTCATGGTGAACTATAAAATATACCATAAAATAAAGTCATTTTGGTTTTACCATTTTAAAATATACTATTTTAACCATTTTAAAATGTACTCTTTAGTGAAGTAAGTACATTTATGTTGTGTAACGATCATCAATCACCACCCATCTCCACAACTTTTTTTCATTTCCCAAACTGCAACATTATACCCATTAAATTACCCATTAAATAATAACCCAATCTCCTTTTTCCTTAGGCCCTGACAACCACCATCCCACTTTCTGTCTTCATGATTCTTACTCTAGGAACCTTATATAGTAGAATCTAACAGTGTTTTTCCTTTTCTATCTTAGCCTAATAATTAATATTTTTGAAAACCATTTTTTTCCTCTCCAGGAATATACTAGAAAGCAAATCAAATAGTTGATAAAGAAATAAAATCATTAAAAGTTCCAACAGGCTCCAAAAGATTGTAAAATGGTTGAGATACATTACGATTGGATAAAAAAAAATGTAGTGATGTACAATAATTTAAATAATCATTTGCATGTCAAAGGTTTTAGTATTTTTAGAGTTCAAAGAATTTAGACACTGTTCAAAGGATACAATGTCTTAGGGGAAGAAAAGAAAACTAATGACCCACTTATCAACACAGAATTATTTTAAAATACTTCTTTCAAACATAAACTAGACAGAAAAAAAAATGAAAAACTGCTTTTACTCATGAAATTCCCTTGCAAAGTACTGGTTTTTTATTTTAATGTGTCAGTGGCCTATAACATCTACAGGTCAGTTCTGAATAGAGGAAGCATGCAAACTGACATGGATTCCTTAGTTGTGGTAAATTCTCAACACTGCTTCGAAGTACAGTTCTGCTGGTTAGCTCAGTGTGTTAAAGTTCTCAATTTAGGTGAGGGTAAAAATGGTGTGACTATTGCAGCACAGATGAAATATCACCTTGGAAATCTCTAAGAGAGGATCCAATGGAAACGAATACAGGAATTTGAGTCCCAGGGACATCCTTGTATGTTTGTTGTCCTGAATACTAGTTTCAGTGCAGAAACTGGTGTGGCCATAAGTGAAACTGTGTGGAAAGTGAGATAGTAAAATGGGCAGCTTGAGGAATTGATGGAGAGGAAGAAGGATCAATAAAACAGAGTGATATCAGCTGCAAAAAGAAATTGTCTGTGTAGACTGTTAACATAAACACATACAATACTCTGATCCAGTGTTTAATATACTTAAAAGCTGTAGTTGAATCTGTAGTGTATAGAGAGAAACTAAGAGATAGAAATGCTGAACTCTGCATTGACAGAAATAACTAAAGGTTGGAGCTGCTGAGACTCTGTGCATACCAGTTGTTATACATTTTATTTTGAATAATAATAAAGCAAAAGAGGGGAAAAAAACTTGAAACGGGCTTTTATAAGATCAATCTTGGAATCACCATTTAATCATGGTGTACTATAAAATATACCATAAAAGTCATTTTGGTTATCACCAGGAGCATTTTATGTTAACTATGGGTTCAAAATGCATGTATTTCTTTTGAATTTGTGAGCTTATACCATATCAGAAGAGGAAAATAGATGATTTGAGATATCTGAATACCATGAAGTGAGGACATTGAAGCATTAGTGAACTGACCACTAGTTTGACCTTTTCCTATTTTATTTTGTCTCTTTTTTTCTTGGACTTTTTTGAAAAGACAGAAGGTCTGTCCTTTGACAATAAATTAATTTAGCGTGCCTTCCTTGAAAAGCAGGAGACTGGGTGGCTAACTCCTCCCTTTAGAATGTGTGATAGTGATGTGGAAAGGAAGTGATCACAAATGCCTAACACAAAATATTTAACTACAATAAAAAGTATTTTTCAATTTTTAATGTCAGATATTTTAGGTCAATTAATGTCATTTGCATTCCAACTGTTAGTTGTTATTTTGAACTTTACAAATGACTATTTAAACCTACCATCAGCTCGTAAGACTCCTCCAAAATTTCTTTCTTTCTTTTTAGGATTCTGTTATCATGTTGTGCCTTGAAAACAAAAGATAATCAAACATGTCCCAAGTGACTTCAATCATTAAATTTGTGGAAGCTTTCCAGTTTGCCTGGTGTAACAAATTCAAATATAAATTTGTTGCTGAGGGCAAAATCAAAGTAATGTCTTGCAGTGACTTGGAAATTTAGTTAACATGATAACTAACAAAAGTTTCTGAAAGAATACACGAATTACTCCCAACTGAACATAAAAGGGGATGACATAAGGTTAGACAAAAGATTCATGATTTAAGTGAATTTCTTTTGAAATGCAAACAACCTCAAAAGTCTTTAGAGCTCTCTTAGGAAAGAAATCTCCTGGGTGGTATCATTTGTGTTGAGGAGGTCTTAGCTTGGGCTGGTGGGGTGCTAATGGAAAGTATTGCAGTCTTGGTGTTTGGAGATTGACATGTGGAAATCCCGGCAGCACTTACTGAAGATGCCCACATAAATCTCTGCCTTACTCCTTCAGAGGCCTTTTCCTTGTTGCTGCTTTTAGTTCAATGTTTTACACAGTTTTATTGTTTAAGAGGTATCTGATGAGGAAAGAGGCTCAACACTATCTATAGGCAGACACAATTTTACCACGAGCACCTCAAGGTTTCCATTTATTTATTTTCACGTTGAGGTTTGACAGAAAACAACAAAATTCTGTAGAGCTATTAACCTTTAATTAAAAAATAAATAATTTTTTTTAAAAAGCAAAAAAAACCCCATAAAAAACAATTATGTCTTGTTTAATAATAGACAAGAGTGAATGGGGCAGAAGATTTTAAAAAATAATGATGATAAAATGGAAAAAAAAAAATTGCCTTCACTGGGTTGCCTCAACTGCCTTCAATGGGTTGCCTCAACTGCCTTCAAATCAGCAGTCAAAACTAATGTTCATCTTAGGAACCTATCCAAATGACTTTTGGGCTTCCCTGATGGCTCAGCAGTAAAGAAGAGACATAAGAGATGAGAGTTCAATCCCTGGGTTGGGAAGATCCCCTGGAGGAGGGCATGGCAACCCACTCCACTATTCTTGCCTGGAGAATCCCATGGACAGAGGAGCCTGGCGGGCCAGGGTCTATAGGGTCGCAAAGAGTTGGACATGACAAGGGACTGAGCAGCAACAGCCAAATGACTTTTAAAAGTCTTATGCTCTTTTTTATTTTTTTTTATTTACTTTTATTTCTTTGTGGGTAGAAGAAGGAAATGGTAACCCACTTCAGTACTCTTGCCTGGAGAATCCCAGGGACGGGGGAGCCTGGTGGGCTGCTGTCTATGGGGTCGTACACAGTCGGACACGACTGAAGTGACTTAGCAGCAGCAGCAGGGGTAGTTTAAAGTTTTTATTTTGTATTGGGGTATGGCCAATTAACAATGTTGTGATAGTTTCAGAACAGCGAAGGGACTCAGCCATGCATATATGTGTATCCATTGTTCCCCAAACTTCTCTCCCATCCAGGCTGCCATATAACATTGAGCAGAGTTACCTGTGTTATACAGTAGGTCCTTGTTGCTTATCCATTTTAAATATAGCAGTGTGTACATGTCCATCCCAAACTTCCTAACTATGCTTTCCCGGCAGCAACCGTAAGTTCATTCTGTAAGTGTGTGAGTCTTGTGTGCTTGATTTAAATCTCTGCCTTTTGTTTTAATCATGAAAGCCTACTGTAGTTTCCTTCAGTCTAATATATTTTTAATAAATAAAACTTCATGAAATCACTTCAGACCACTTCACATCCAGGAATAAACTTTGATCTTTATGATACTCCATATCTGTATCATTATAAACTGTGTTATATCAGATATTCTAGTCTCCTTTTATTATTTCAATAGGCGGTAATATTAGCATAAGGCAGGTACTATATACATGTGTAATATAACAGAAATAAACCAGCTACAAGGAATGGCCATAATTTTCCAGGCTACACTTGACCCTGAAGAACAACTGCTAACATCCTAGCACCTTCACATAAATACAAGCATGATGGATTAGACCAGGTGTGCCAAAGAAAGACTATCGAAATAAACACCACTTCATATAACAGCTTTCAGAGTGACTTTGTGTCACAGAATCTGAAACTTAAGGCAATGATTCTTTATCTTTTACAAAGGACTCAGTTCTGATTATTGCTACAAGAGCTGAAACCCATGCTTTCTACATGAGCAAAGTAAGTAATAGAATGTCTGTTCCTAGCAGGACTAGTCTTTAGAAGTCACTCATCCAACTCTTTCATTTTACAGATGAAGGAACTAAAATTCAGAAAGGCAATGTGTGTTTATGAGACAGACATTCCTGTTTTAGGCCGGCATATAACAGCACTCAAAAATTTTGTCAAGTGAACAGAATAAATCAATCCTTTTTTCCTCCAATCGTCTTTATTTCAATTAGTGTACCTTGTGACACCTAAGAGAACTATCAAGAAACAGGTGTGGGCATTTTGACTAAGACGATATATTTTGAGGTTCGTTTTGATGCAAAAGGTACTAGGACAAAGCACCAGCTTTTTAAGGGAGAAGTTAATGGATTTATAACTAGAAGAATAGAGTCATGCTCTACTTATCAAACATTTAAATAAAAAAGCAAATTATATCAGCAGTGAAAAGTCATGTAGCTCAAACATCAATTCTAATTTAAAAGCACTTCTGGAGACAAGGCAAAATATAATTGTATTTCTCAGTTGAAGCAATACTATTTTAAGGAAAATTAATATAGAAGTCCAACAAAAAATAATGTTAACAAATCCCTTTATGTCTTCTAATGACAATAGTGATGAAAACATCATATTTCAAAAAGAAATCTCAGTCTAAGGGAAACAGGTAGGAAGAATGCCCCCTAAGTCCCTAATGCAGTTAGGTCTCTTATCAGGCTGTTGGACCAAGTACTCAGAAAGGGACATCTCCAGGAGGCTGGCACAGTGTCTGTTAGAAGGGCTGATACTAAATTGCTCAACACTGCTTCCAAAGCTCATGCAAAAGCATACACAGACATTTCTTGTTTGGACATCCTAGAGAGCATATATACAATGGAATATTATTCAGCTATAAGAAAAGGAACAAAATCACTTTTGCTGCTGTATACCATGAGAGCATATATAGCAGCAAAAGTGATTTCATTCCTTTTTACTGCTGAATAATATTCCATTGTATATATGTACCACATTTTTATCCATTCATCTATAGATGGACAGTTGGGTTGTTTCCATGTCCCGGTTATTGTAAATAGTGCTGCAGTGAATACTGGTGGTACGTGTATCTTTTTGAATTATGATTTTCTCAGGGTATGTGCCCAGTAGTGGGATTGCTGGGTCATGCTCAGTTGCTCCTTTCTGTCCGACTCTGTGTGACCCCATGGACTATAGCTCACCAGGCTCCTCTGTCTATGGGATTTTTCAGGCAAGAATACTGGAATGGGTTGTGTTTCTTTCTCCAGGGGAATCTGGGTCATATGGTAGTCTATTTTTTTTTTTTTTTTAAGGAAACTCCATACTCTTCTCTGTAGTGGCTCTATCAACTTACATTCATGGGGCGTGGAGGGGGATGGGATGTATTGGGGGACTGGGATCGACATTTAAACACTACTTTGTGCAAAATTGGAGAAGGCAATGGCACCCCACTCCAGTACTCTTCTTGCCTGGAAAATCCCATGGACAGAGGAGCCTGGTAGGCTACAGTCCATGGGGTCGCTGAGAGTCGGAGACGACTGAGCGACTTCACTTTCACTTTTCACTTTCATTCATTGGAGAAGGAAATGGCAGCCCACTCCAGTGTTCTTGCCTGGAGAATCCCAGGGATGGGGGAGCCTGGTGGGCTGCCGTCTATGGGGTCGCACAGAGTAGGACATGACTGAAGCGACTTAGCAGCAGCAGTTGTGCAAAATAGCTGGTGGGAACCTGTTGTATAGCACAGGGAAGTCAGCTTGTTCTGTGATGACCTAGATGGGTGGATGAGGGGGTGAGGGTGGGCAGGAGGCTCAAGAAGCAGACAATGTATGTATACATACAGCTTATGTATACATATAGCTTATTCACTTTGCTGTACAGCAGAACGTAACACAACATTGTAAAACAATGATACCTCACTTTAAAATAAATTGGACAAGATTGTGAGCAGGAAATTGCTACCTGCACTGGCTAAGTTGCTTTAACTCTTGCAAGGTCATATGAAAGATTGCTAAGAACAGTCTTTGTCATGTTTATGACAGCATGGTACTTCATTAAACTACAGCAGTTAGCGTAGCCTTCAGTGCTAGCTTAAGGACCAAGCAGGGTCAAATTCAGAACTCTAGGAAGAGTGTTCGTCAGCCAGTACTCTCTAACCCACTTTGCCTATTTAACTAAGTGGAGGGAAACATTACAGCTAAGCTGGCACCAAAGTTCTATGGTGTGAACTGAGGCTGCATCCCAGCTTTCTTTGAAGACAAATGTCAAGTGGGTAGAAAGAAATCAGAAAGAATATTTGATAAGAGCTGCAAAGCAAAATTAGAAGCCCAAAGAATATCAAATCACACGGCTTTCTCTAGCTGTTGTTTTTCTGTTTATCAAAAGCTCTTCTGTCCTCTTTTTTTTCTTCTGTCCTTTCTCACCCTTGTGCTTTTCTCCCATCTTTGTTTTCCTTTGTTTTTATTTCATTTCCTTACTGCTTTTCATAACTGATTGAGGCAAATAAACAAAGAACTACTCTTGAAATCCCCCTAGTTCACTAATTGCCAATGCTTCCTCAAGAGAAAAGTGTTTGGCACACCCTCTCTGTAGCCAGAAAGCAATGAGTGACATTAAATTAGTTAACACAGTTCAGTAGAAATGAAGTGGACTCTGATGTCAATCAGGTTTCAGCACTTTAATTTAATTTTGTGCTCTTTTAGCCAAGTTACTTAACGTCTCAAGAGTCTTAATTTTTGTTTATAAAGAACAGTCTTTTATTTGTCTCTGATCTAAGTTCTCCAAGGACTTTACAAAACCATCTGACATTTCTTATACACTTTATTGTGATTCTATACATCTGAGGCTTCTCACTTACCTGTAACTCTGGCTCCATGCTACCATCCATGGGATTTGATATTTGTGATTTCTTCTAATATCTAACTGCTCTGTTTTCTTATTTTGGTGTTTGTATTTGATAATTTCTTTTTTCTTTCTGGGCTTCCCTCTTAGCTCAGGTGGTAAAGAATCTGCCTACAATGCAGGAGACTCCAGTTCAATTGCTGGGTCAGGAAGATCCCCTGGAGAAGGGAAAGGGTACCTACTTCAGTATTCTTGGGCTTCCCTGGTGGCTCAGCTCCTGAAAAATCCACCTGCAATGTGGGAGACCTAGGTTCCATCCCTGGGTTGGGAAGATCCCCTAGAGATGTGAGAAGCTACCCACTCCAGCATTCTGGCCTGGAGAATCCCATGAACTGTATAGACCATGGGGTCGCAACTCAATTGCGGACATCACTGAGTGACTTTCATTTTTGCTTTTTCTTTCTAGTACCCCCTTTCACACTGAGGTTTTGGTGCAATACACAGGAGTGAGTGTAGTGCAAAGTATTACTGATTAATAACATGTCTGTGAATTTGGTTCAGATACTGGTCTTGATATCATTCATGTTTCTCTTTATGAATATAGCATGTAATCTGTTTCAATCTTTGTTATGGATATTGTTTTATTGAAAGTTAGTACACTGATGAGATTGCGTTCCTTCAACTTGATGTAAGAGGCCCAGCATCTGTGTGTGTAAGCATGTTTGTGTGTGTGTGTTGCTACTTATTACTGATTATGGTGATTGCCTGGCTTCTGTTGGGGCTCAGGTACAAATGAAAAAATTGCCAGAAATTCTGTTTCATAATCTAGAGGGTTTCTAAGTTTTAGACAGTATTTTGTTTCTTGGATCTAAAAAACACACAAAAAAACGTATATAGAAGAAAACTAATTCAGGAAATGGACTAGTGACACACAAAAATGAGATTTGATTTATTCTTTTCTTTATTTTAAAACAGAAAAGCTGTAAAAAGATGAGAGTTAAGCCTTCCCTGTAAGAGCACATCAAATAAATCAACAGAGGAAACAACTTAAGTCTTCTATTTACTGCCATGGGCAGTTGTATAAATCTGGTTCTAGGATAACCTTTGATACATTTTGCAAGAGGCATTCTGTAATAACCATCAATAAAACCAGGACCAAATATTTTTATCTAATGTTTCTACATAGAAACTATAGCTATTTAGTATTTCTTCTAACATTTTTATGGTTATTTTAAATTTTGATATGATTTCAACTGTTTAAATATTTTTTTAATGGGCTAATATGTATATAATTAAAATCATAAATCCCTGGCAGTTGTAATAACAATTAACAAGACAATACCTAAATTCTAAAATTCTTACTTAATATAATTAAAAAATAATTTATGAGTAAGATAAGGTATCTATTATTAATTTAAAGTGGCTTCCTATCCTTGAGATATATGATGAGATTATGATAGATGATCTTACAGTTACCATTCAAATCTGAAATTCTGAAATGAATCATTTGAAGTAAACTTTTAAATTAAAATATTTCTCTCTCTTTAGTCTCTGTGTTAGATACACGTGTCTATTTGAGTAAATATATATATATATATATATATATATATATACATATATGGCAAACTGTTGATTTAAGTAGATTTAGAGTGAGTATTCAGAGAAGGCAATGGCACCCCACTCCAGTACTCTTGCCTGGAAAATCCCATGGACGGGGGAGCCTGGTAGGCTGCAGTCCATAGGGTCGCGAACAGATGGACACGACTGAGCAACCTCACTTTCCCTTTTCACTTTCATGCACTGGAGAAGGAAATGGCAACCCACTCGTGTTCTTGCCTGGAGAATCCCAGGGACGGGGGAGCCTGGTGGGCTGCTGTCTATGGGGTCGCACAGAGTCGGACACGACTGAAGCGACTTAGCAGCAGCAGCAGCAGCAGCAGCAGAATGAGTATTATTATTATTTCCCAAGATTTCTACTAATCTGTCATTCATCTACTTGGTTTTTAATAAATAAAAGTTATTTTCTCATTTTGAATTTATTAAAATTGTAATGACTATATTAATTTCTTAGGGCTACAATAACAAGTACCACAAACTTGATGGCTTACACAACAGAAATTTATTTTCTTACAGTTCCTGAGGCTAGGAAATCAGATCCATGCTCTGCAGGCTCTAGACTTTTTCAAAGTCTGGTGGCTCCAGGCATTCCTTGGTGTAGAGCAGTGTAACTCCAGTCTCTACCTTTGTCTTCACAAAGCTATATCTTCTCCCATGTCTGTCTTCAAATTTCCCTCATCTTTTAAGGATACTAGTCATTGGATTAGGACCCACTCTAATGCTGTATGAAATCATATTAGCTTGATTAAATTTGCAAAGACCCTATTTCCAAACTAGGACATATTCTGAGGTTCTAGGCAGACACAACTCAACCCAGTACCCAAACATACAATAATACTTGCAATAACCTATATTGTCATAATGAATTTAATTCCTCCTGAAAGCAAGGAAGTCTGCAGGTGGTAGATATGTGGGATGGTAAACAGAGCTCATCAACGAATATTTCCAGCTTCTTCTGATCCATGAGGAGGGAGTGCAGCGGATGTGGTATTTTGCTTTGGCAACTAGATATAAGTAATAGAATAATTTTTTTCAGCCGAGGAATTTAACAGCCATATTCTGTCTTTCCATTGGTTCAGACAGTGAGTGCTCCAGCAACCTAGATCCTAGAATGAGGATGATGGAGAGCGAAGTCTCCAATAGATTCATAATATATCAGGAAATAACCCTTGTTGCTTAAGACTTGGGATTTGTTTGTATTTGTAAAATATGCATCCTTAATGACAGTGAGTGAAACTCGTTTTGGTTGGGGGGGGCAAACAAAATTTTATTCTTTTAATGCATAAAGTACATACATACATAGAGCTTCCCTGCTGGCTCAGAAGGTAAAGAATATGCCTGCAATTCGGGAGACTTGGGTTTGATCCCTGGATCAGGAAGATCCCCTGGAGAAGGGAATGGCTACCCACACTAGTATTCTTGCCTGAAGAATCCCATGGACAGAGAAGTTTGCTGGGCTATAGTCCATGGGGTCACAAAGAGTTGGACATGACTGAGCGATTAATACTTTCACTTTCACATACATACACACGCATATAGTGCATAAACATAAGCATGGTATATTTTATTAAATTCCATGCGGAGCTGATTAGGACAAAAAAATACCTGAAAATGCATCTTAGGAAATAAATAGCAAAAAAGATTGAGAAAATTTACCATAGGGAAACCTAGTCTATCTTGGGTGATACCAGCGGCTTTGTTAAACTGGAATATGAGGCTCAGCTTCAAAAATGATGTTTTCATACTTTTCATCAATTTGAGTTTTCATTAATCTGAACTGAGGGGCTTAAAATAATATCACCCTTATATACTTTGTGATAATTAAATGACAGTCAATATAAAAGGCTTCTTGCAGTGCTTGCCACAGTTTCTAAAAGTTAGAAAATAAACACATTTCCATTTAAACTTTAGGTTATATTCAAAGTAGCTGAATATATTTTTCAGAATAGTTTTAGTGCTAAAACAAAGAATATATATACTTCAATACTTTAGTAACTTTAATAATAAGTTATTTATTGTTCAACTCAGTGTGCAAAGCATTTCAGAGACAGTATGATCATTCATTCTACATACATATTCTGGGATCCATTTATCCCAACAGGTGGGTTGGTATTTTCCACAGGGTTTGGCCATCCAATGAATGACTGAAAAGAGTGTCTGGGGTGGTACAGGAGGTACATTAGAGGCCAGTCCCAGATGTGCTTGCATTTCATTGGCTACCTCTGAGTTACAAGAAAGCTGGAAAGTTTAATCAAACTCTTTGTGGAAGAAGAAAAGAAAATGATTCTAGGTTAACATATAGCACCCTCTCTGCCACCATGATGGAGATCCAATAGTACATTCCAGCATCATAAGCGTTGGAAACCAGTTAAGATGTACACTGTACCAAGTTCTTTAAAACCATCATTCATATACCCTTCTGAGTAGGCAGTATTTTAATCTCTGTTTTATGGCTGAATGATTGTTAAGATCACACGGTAAGTTGGGTAACCAAGACCAGAAGCTCGGTCTACTTGTTCCAGAGCTCTAAGCCAGCATGCTCGAAAACCTCCCCAATCAGGTGCTCATTCATCATCCCTTCTCCCAAGGATAACAGAATAGAAATGCTACTCCACAGTCAGACTGGAGAAGGCCAAAGTTTCCCCAATGATGAGTGGAAGGTTTACTTAGAAATATGGTAAAAATCTCTGGAAATATTAAAATAAAATATTTTTGTGTCTTCTTTGATAATTAAACATGATTCAGAACCAAAGCTGGAAAATAGACTACCAATATCCCTATAAATGTTGTTCCAGCTTTGTGACAGAATGTATTTTTAATGTGTGTTTTTGGTGGGAAGTAGAGAAGCGAGGAACAAAATAATAGCCAAGTAATAACTTGAATTTAAGGCTGATGTAGAGAAAAGCTAAAAAGTAACCCTCAGTGCTCATCATACTATATAATTTTCATTGACCCTGTCTATACCAATCAGTGCCTCAGGCTGTCATGTTTGCCAGATTGCTGAAGGGAAGGACTGTAGATGAGTGGTCTTTGAAAAATGAAAAATTAAAGAACAGAAATTTGGTGTAACATTTCTCTTATTGCTAAAAATTATTTTAAGTTAATTTTTAGTTACTCAATATATCTTAGATACAATGTAAACTTATTAAAATTGTATATTCTTACTAAGTATAAAGAACTAGTCAATGAAAATAAGATACATTAAAAATTGAAACAAGCCAATGTGATATGAGGACCATACCATTTGTATGAAATTATCAAAAACTACAGTAGCATTTTTCAATCTTAATGATTTGATAATGATTTGATTTTTGGATCCCTTTACATTAGTATTAGTATATAATAGAAAAGCCAAAATTACTCAGAAAACAAAAATCACTTACATCTATCTTGCTTTTTAGTAAATGATTAATCAGTAGAAACTGCTTTGGAGAATTTTCATCTAAATTGAAATACTTTGATATGAAGTACTTTTTTAAAAATTTAAATTTATTTATTTTAATTGGAGGCCAGTAACTTTACAATATTGTATTGGTTTTGCCATACATCAACATGAATCTGCCACGGGTGTACACGTGTTCCCCATCCTGAACCTCCCTCCCACCTCCCTCCCTGTACCATCCCTCTGGGTCATCCCAGTGCACCAGCCCCAAGCATCCTGAATTCTGTATCAAACCTGGACTGCCGATTCACTTCTTATATTATATTATACTTTATATGTCATATTATTCCTTTATTTGTAGGTTTGTTTCTAAATTTGGACCATGATGATTTTTTCAGATATTTCACTTTAGTAAGACAATGTGTCTTACATCTCTCATTTTTTAAGTAAAATTATATTACCTATACTCCCTGATGCTATTGAATAACTAAAACAGAGCGTTTGTTGTAAAAGGGCTTCAAGAACTCTATAGGTGGTCAGATGTTATTTTCTCAGGCAGATATAAGACAATTTGTATATTGGAAGAAAATCAGAATCTGCTCCCAAACAGATTAGTTCTTCTGTATGACAGAACCTTAGGCAGTTCAATTGGATTACATGTGCCCTTGGATTAATTCCAGGATATTATTGTAAGAGACAATAAGCAACTTCTTTTGAATTTGAACAGTTCATTAGTAAATAGTCTAAAAAACAACTCAGTGAGCCAATATAACTAAAAAGTTGGAAACTGTAGGTATGATGAATCTTTTCCTAAATCTTTGACAATTCTTTATTCTTAAGAACAACAAAAATTCTGTTTTGCATTTAAAACAAACACCTTATTAGGATTACAGTTATGTGATGCTAAAATTCAATTATACAAAAAGCCCAGATTGGAGCAGATGGACTTGAAA
Organism: Oryx dammah; assembly: GCF_014754425.2. Lineage (NCBI taxonomy): Eukaryota > Metazoa > Chordata > Mammalia > Artiodactyla > Bovidae > Oryx > Oryx dammah. The sequence goes on along the minus strand of NW_024070186.1, from coordinate 132,245,648 downwards.
TAGTTTGGCAAAAAATCAAAGGGATTTTCTTGGGTTCATGATGTTGTGGTGCAAAAATAGCAAAAAGTGTATTATTTGACATCACTGAAATTAGACTGTATACTAAAATTAGCACTTGAGCACTTAAATAGAGATGATAAAATAAGGAGCGGAAAAAGACTATGTAGGGATAAGGCAATGGTACCCCACTCCAGTACTCTTGCCTGGCAAATCCCATGGACGGAGGAGCCTGGTGGGTTGTAGTCCATGGGGTCGCTAACAGTCGGAGACGACTGAGTGACTTCCCTTTCACTTTTCACTTTGATGCGTTGGAGAAGGAAATGGCAACCCACTCCAGTGTTCTTGCCTGGAGAATCCCAGGGACAGGGGAGCCTGGTGCGCTGCCGTCTATGGGGTCACACAGAGTCGGAGACGACTGAAGTGACTTAGCAGCAGCAGCAGGGATAAGAAACCTAGCCTGTCACGGCCAGAGGCCACAAAGACAGAGGGTCACCTGTAAATAATTTACAACTTTGTGAGATTGACAAGTTTGCTTATTTTAAAAACACTTTCCTATTCTAGATTAGAGGTTATCTCCCCCACCAGAGAGCTACTTTTAAATGTATGGCCAAGGTTGTGATTTCATAGACTACTCATACAGAGGGAGGGGGAAATGAACAACCTCAGAATGAGGTCTACTGACACTGAGGAGATAAAACTTCATCAGGGGACTCTGAGATACCTCTGTGCTCAGGTGCTCAGCTGTGTCCGAACCTTTGCAACCCCGTGCAGGAGCCCACCAGGCTCCTCTGTCCATGGGATTTCCCGGGCAAGAAAACTGGAGTGAGTTGCCATTTCCTTCTCCAGGGATCTTCCTGAGCCAGGCACTGAACTTGTGTCTCCTGCTTCTCATGCACTGCCGGGTGGACTCTCTACCACTGTGCCACTGTGTGTTTTCAAAATTCTAAATTTTAAGGTATACATACTTAGAGAAATTATGTTTCGATATTATTTATTACTTTCTATAGTATTTTATTTAATCAAGAGCTAGGTAGTGTTTGAAAGCATCACTAAAGTTTTCAATCAAGATAGAAAATGATTTTCCAAATTGATTTTAATTCTAAAACAAGATAAATTCTTCCTGATGACAAACGATGGTATTTGGTAGAAAATATTTTGCTTTTGTGAAATATTGCTACATTTTAGTCATTTAAATCTCATATCTCTAAAAATGGAATATTTTTAAAAGCTCCATGTCATGTGGTAAAAGTACTAATCATGGATAGATACACAGAGAGGCAGACTGATTACACACAGTGAAGTATGAGTGAATATTGAAAATGAATTGATTGAAACAGGATACTTAGAACATATTTCAGAAGAACAATATGCAATTTATCTTGGCTCCTTCAAATCATTTTGAAACGAGCTGGAGTGTAATAAAAAAAAAAAAAACATAAGAGCAAATGAATCATTCTTCTCTGATCTGGATTTTTAATGCTTCACTTATTTTAATTGTCCTATGTCCTTTTGTAGATAGTAGCCTATACATTTCATGTAAATGTGGTGTTTCTGCATAGTATGCTAAGACAATCTTATCATACAAAGAAAAATTTCAAACTGAACTGATAAGGAATGGTCTTTTGGCTGTGAAAGGATTCTTCAATTTTGGAAACAAAACTTGGTGACGTATTTCTGTTTGTTTAGTGTACCCAATCTTAAATTAATCAATCAAAGCAATTTATTAAAGTGTTACAATGTTTTTGCAGTGTGGAAGATGTTTTAAAAATGCTTAGGAGCATAGATTTTATAGAGATCAGGATTCAAAGGAAGATTGCCCTTTTTATTAATTCGGGGTAGATATCAAAATTTCAACGTACAGTTTGCTCATTTGTACAATGGGAGTAATGACCACATAAGGTTCTCATAGGCCTTAAATGATTTAATGAATGTTTAAAAACTAGAACAATTCCTGGCAAGTTATAGCAAGTGCTTACCACATTGCAGTAGATGTTGAAATTATTAGCATGGATCAATTTGACTATGTATACAAACTTTCAACTATAATGAGGGCATGTTGGAAAGAGTAAAAAAATTAGTTTGGGGTTTTTCAAATTATACCACATCCTTTGGGACTCTGGAAAACAACTATTTATGGAACAAATAAACAGATAAATATGGAAAACAAATATCTAATATTTTATATCTTATACTATGCAGATTTCCTTCAGATGAGTATTTTATGCCAACTCAAAAATGCAATCACAAACAAGTCCATTTGATCACTTTACTCCAATTAGGGTTCATTGCAGCCTCTTACTGTCTGAGCCACCAGGAAATGACCCACAGATTTCTTTAGATGTATTAAAATATATCTTTATATGGCAGGCACATTTTGAGCAACTAATAATATGATTTCAAGTTTTACATAAAAGGAGCCTAGATTTCCACATACATTTCTCTATTCAGCTGCTTGTTTAGAGGATAAAAAAGAGAAAAAACAATTGATATTTGGAAATATATTGAAGCCAAGTACCCATTTAAAATTCTGTATCTTAAACCTTCTAATTTGGTGGTGGGGTGCTTCACTGTTCTAAGCCATTTCTGGCTCTGTCTTAATGAAAACCTAATTTTTAAAAAATCTAAAACACTGCTAAAATTGAATTTCCAACATCTACTATAAAGTTTAGGTTTTAAAAATTTTCCTTTCAGAAAAACAGTGAGTTATCCATTTGTTCCATAGACAGTGCTCACTAAAAATGTGTTAAATTTAATAGAAATGTTAAAGTGAAAGTCGCTCAGTTGTGTCCGACTCTTTGTGACCCCATGGACTATACAGTTCATGGAATTCTCCAGGCCAGAAAACTGAGGTGGATAGGCTTTCCCTTCTCCAGGGGGATTTTCCCAACCGAGGGATTGAACCCAGGTCTCCTGCACTACAGGTGGATTCTTTACCAACTGAGCCACAAGGGAAGCCCAAGAACACCGGAGTGGGTAGCCTATCGCTTCTCCAGGTGGATTCTTTACCAACTGAGCTAACAGGGAAGCCCCAGTAGGAATGTCAACTTTTGTCTAATACAGGTCTTATCAAACTTTCCAGAAGGTGATGACTCTGTTCCTTTTGGACTTATTTTAGTGCATATGACATTTTTGTCTGTAGCGTGTGTGAGTTTTGGTCATAATCTTGAACCATCACTTGGTCTGAGATTCTTGTCTCTCATATAGAAATGACCAATTCATCAGTTTTCCTTGGTCACATTTTGTATCAAAGGAGATACTGACAAAGTATTCTTTTAAGCATCATTTATGAACTTACCTTCAAGAAAAATCACAATACATAGACCCCTCTCCCCCAAACTCCTTTGCTACAGATATTATAAGATTGAGGGCAAGAGGAGAAGGGGCAACAGAGGATGAGATGGTTGGATGGCATCAATGACTCAATGGACCTGAGTTTGAGCAAGCTCCAGGAGATGGTGAAGGACAGGGAAGTCTGGCATGCTGCAGTCAATGGGGTTGCAAAGAGTTGGACACGATTTAGCAACTGAACAACAGACATTATTACATAATGAAGGTAGTCTATTGCAAAAAGACAGAAAGATGTCACTGGATTGAAACCAGTGGTGTGCCTTCTCACTTTATTAGGAAAAGTATGAATGCAAAACGATGATACTTGGGGAACTTCCCTGGCAGTTCAGTGGTTAAGACCTGAACTTCTACTTAGAGAGCTGGGGTTCCATTTCTGGTCAGTGAACTAAGATCCTGCATGCCATAAGGCACACCCCCTCCCCAAATCATTACTTTTAAAACGATGATGCTTAGTCTAGAATACCAAATAAATGTAACCAAAGGAACGTCTCTTAAATAAACCTTTTCTTTGTATGATGTCATTTCATACTCCACACAAGGACAACTTTCTGTGAGATATAGGTAACACTTTTCTGTCCCAGAGAACATTCTCTTTCAACCTACTCTCCTGCAGCTTCCCCCATATAGCCTTCTGCCTCAGAATGATTTTATAGATCACCTAGGGAAAGGCATTTGCAGATGACAAGTCTAACCAATATGAAGTTAAATCTATCTTTTGCCCTCCAAATGAATAGCCAGGGGAAAATGGTTCCAGAGGAAATGCCCAATATCTTCCTTTCTGAGATCTGTGTTAAAATTAAAGAGCTTTTAAGTCTATATGATTTGTTAATTTCTGCCTTATTATTAAGGAGACTTTACTTTCAGAATATTTTTTATTGTGTCCATGTAAGAAAATTTGACTTGGGCTTCCCTGGTGGCTCAGTGGTAATACATGCAATGCAAGAGAGGCATGCGGGAGATAAGGGTTTGACCCCGAGGTAGGAAGATCCCTGGAGAAGGAAATGGCAATTCACTCCAGTATTCTTGCCTGGAGAATCCCATGGACAGAGGAGCCTGGCAGGCTACTGTACATGGAGTCGCAAGAGCTGGACTTAGCAACTAAACAATAACAGAAAGGAAATTTGACTCCTTTCTGATAAAGATTGGGGATGAGCGGTGGTGGTGGTGGCACATTACTTGGAGGAATGAAGTAGACTTTTTAATTCCTGACTTTAAATCTAGTTAGAATGTTTAAAATGAAAAATTCAAAGCTATCAATTATTTGGAAATATTAATGATAGATAAGAGAAATATTAATGCAATGAATTTTGAGGATTCCCATGACCATATCATTTAAGTTAGACTTGGCCCTTTGGGGAAAAATAAAGCATGCTAACTTGTCTAGTTTTCCTCTCCGATCCCCACCCTTTTTTTTTCATAGAGAGGTAAAAGAATAATATATTCAGAATCATTACTGTGAAAATTCAAGTGATTTAACTTCAGCACACTAATGCACTTTAAAAAAAAGCAACTAAATAATGTATATCAAAAGTGTGCTGAAATTACTCTTAATGCTTCACTAGAAAAGTGGCTTGTTTTATTCTTTTGCAAGACTATTTCATTACCATAATTGTCAAGCATGCAGAGATGCCATAAAAACTCTCCGAATTACTTGAGTGTCACTGGTCATTTTTTTTGAAACACATACTTTCACATCCATAATAGGCAAGGGAGAGCTAAACTGAGTGGCAAACCCAAAATGTACCACCAAACAAAGGCTCTTCTTCAAACTGCTTCACAAGGGCACAGACAGAATCTTTGCTAACGTTTTCCAGTAGAGGGAACTAAAGATTCACCATCCAGCTTTCAACTCGACTCGGGAACCTGCGTGAGTTCGTATAACCCGCCTTGTAATCATCCGAACAAGCATCAAACAGCTTACCAGCGAGCCTCTGATCACACGTGGGCCGGCCCACACGGCCACACCGGCGGCTCCGCAGACACTAGGGCCGCTTTGATCTAACGTGGCCTGCCTTAATCATTCCGGTTCGGAATGGCATTCACTTGGTGGGTTCTACCTTCATTTTCAGGATTTTCTTCTCTCTGAGCTGGAATTCGGCTGTTTTTGAGCTTCGTTAGCTCAGTTGGGTTTTCAGCTTTCCCCGATGCTGTATTTTCCGAATTTCCTTTCAGAGAGACTACTCTCTGGAGGGTGAGGACTTCGGGTACCTCCGCCGTCCCGCTGATCCCCTCTTCTCTCCATCCCAGGCGTTTTCTGCTGAACTCCCTAGCATCCCACCATCCCACGTCAAACTCATCTTTGAGGGGACATAAAGCAACTGAGTAACAAACAGAAGAGGGGATATCACCCTTCCCCCTCCCCCGGGGATTCCTCAGGGGGTCGTAGATCTTGGCTAAAACAGGTCAGGGGAGACTAGAGATTTCTGTACGACCCCCACCCGCCCCACACCCGGTTTCTTTCTTGCGCCTTTTTAACGACGGACAGAGCACCCCCACAAAACCTTTCCGCTCCAAAAGGTGGTTATATTGTTACCTTTCCTTTCGTCCCTCCCGCTCAGCTTCTCATTCTGCTAAAAGGTGAACAGTGAATGTTTGTGTGATTTTAACCGGTAATGAGGCTGCGCCCTAGGTCCGGGAGGATGATCTTTTTCCAGAAAGCGCGTGCATCTCCGGCAGTCTGGAGGGATGAATAATTAGGAAGCGCTTCCATGAAATCACTCACCGAGAAAATTACCTGCCTATTAAACCGGACGCGGCGAGGAGCAGGAGGCTAGAGCCCACCTATCCCCTCCAGAGGCGGGAAGGAGGTGGGGACGGGGCGGCGCAGGGAAGGGGAAGGAGTGGACCGGTGGCCTCGGCTCCGAATTTGTTAATTTCCGTCCCGCTAGGACTCTGGGCTTTCCAGCTCTCCCTGGCCCTTTTGCCCAGCGGGCGGCCGTCCCCCTGTGCAGGCGGGTGGCAGAGCGTGGAGGTGCAGGCTCGGAGCCCCCCCTCATCACCCGCGCTCCCTCCCCTCCCCCGGGCAGACTCCAAGCAGCTTTCATTCCTCCCCTCCCCTCCCGCCTCCTCGCCTTCCCTCCTCTAAGTCCTTCCACCCGCGGCAGCTGCAGGAGGAGGCGGACGCTCTGCTGCGGGGCCGCGGGAGCAGCGGAGGCCGGGCCAGGGGACGGGCGGCTGGACCGCGCGCTCGCTCCCTCGCTCTCCCGCGCCTGGGCTCCCGGGACTCACCCGCCCCGCTCCGCTCCGCTCCCGCCCGCCGCCGCCCGGGCTCGCGGGCGCTCGGAGGCGGCGCCGCGGGGGGTGGCCGCAGCCCCAGCCCTGCCCCTCCCCTCCCTCGCTGCTTCCTCTCCTCTCTCCCTGCCGCCCCACCACGTAGGAGTTCGGATTCTCCACCCGACTCGTCCCGATTTCCCTTTGCCTCTCTTTTGGAAACGCGGGAGGTGGAGGGAAGCAACGAGGTGGCGGAGGAGAGGCTGGCCAAGTCGGCCCGCCTGCAAAGTGGTGCTCTGACACATCCTTATTATGGAAGTTAAGTGAAAAAACTCGGGACGTGGAGCGGCTACCGAGACGGACGCCGGGGGAAAGGAAACCAGTGGGCAAGCCAGTTTTTTTTCGGCAGCGCGCTGGCAAGTTTGTGCAACACTTTCTAGGAATTAGGTCGTTTCCCTTCCCCGACCTCCCTTCATCTTCTTGACTTCTGAAGAAAGAACTTGGCTTTGGATTGCCGTGGAGCCCGAGGAGAGCGGGTTAGACACACTTGAATAACCCCTCCGGCTGGGCTGAATTCGTGGGAATTTAGGAAGCCAGAGTGTGGAAATACAGCAGCCTTTGACGCGCCCTCGGTTAATTTGGATGGATCCAAATGTGCGCCCCTTAACACCTCGGCACTCTCCCCTTCTGATCTTGCCATTTGCTCTTCTCGACTTTAATTAGCATCTACGAAGAGTCTAAACTTTGGACCTACCTCTTTTTTTGATACTTATTTTTGTACTTTTTGCTCTCTGGGATTGGTTTCTTAAGCAGTCTGGATCCTTTTTAATATGTCAAAATGAGTCGGCTGATGTTTACACAACTACTGCTCTGTGGATTTTTATATGTTCGGGTTGATGGTAAGTTAAAATGCTTTTATCTTGTTCCTCACCCCCGAGAAACATTTCTCTGAGTCGGATGTGGGCTGTAAATAAAAATGACATTGTATCTGTCGGTCCCTTTTGGCCAGGCATGGGAGCTTTGGGGGAGCAGAGGTTTTAAGTCTTTTGTTTCTAAACCGCTGCAAGTGGAACGTGTTAGGACTCACCTATTGTTGTAATTAATTAATTAAGGAGTTGGGTAATAAATGATGGGCTCTCAGTTTTGTTAGAAAAAAGAAATATGAAAGTAAGTCTCTTTAACCAGTCTAATAGTCTGAGGCTTGCTCTCCCTTTGGGGTTGGTTTGTTCTTCTATCTGAACTTTGGTTTAGAGATTCTTAGTAAGTCATAGACACCCCATGAAGGTTCAGTGGGTTAGGAATTTGAGACACAGGTAACTCGAATCAATGTGTATCACCTGTGTGTTGGAGAGTGTTCTCCTAGGAGGATAGCAGAATGAAGATTTAGATCATAGGGAGAAAACTGTCAAAAGTAAGACTGGGCGAGGCTCCAGGAAGGGGGAAGCAGAAGCTGTGGGCTGGCCCTGGGGCTCAGAACACTCAAATCAGTCCCCAGTGGCAGACACAATGGGGATCTGAAACAGGTGCTCTAGGTGTCTCCCTCTAGGTTGAGTCAGTTTGTCAAGCAGACAGCATTCTCTCTGCTTCTCCTGTCTTTTGTTCCGATTTGGTTTCCTCAGATAGTTTCACAGGATGTCAGTTTCCTGTGGGAGGATTGCAAAATCCTTTTTTGTAGCTCTTTTGAATGAGGAGTGGAAGTAATCATTAAGGCGCTTTTTCTGTTTGTTCCAAAGAAGAATGTCAAAAGAAGAATTGGTATTCACCTTCTAGAGACTTTTAATTTTCACATCGCTGGACAGAATTGGTCTCAAAGAGATTAGAGCATGATATTTTTTGCCTGCCTGTGTGGATTGTCATACTTTAGATTTTTAATGACTGTACGTATAAAAAAATCTAGGTGTATTGGCCCAGATACTTGAGCCATCATAGTAGCTTGTTGCTACATCAACTTTATTCCAGAATTTGCATGGTGAACGAAGTCATTATTTGGGACACTGACTATTTTTGCTCGCCTGTAGAAGCTAACTTTGTTCCTGGCAGCTGCTGCTGCTGTCCAGAGAGCTATGTATCAGACTCAAAAAGGAAGCCTGTCTATAAACATAAGGCAATACAGATGAGTTTGCTTACTGTCAAGTGGCTGTTTCCTATCCTGGATTACAGGAGTACCTATGCCCCCCAGCGATAGTAGGCAAGGCATTCATGTGGACACATTGCCCTTTTTTTTTCCCCTTCTAAGTTGTAGATTCTTAGGAATTAATCACTTTGGATTATACCATGATAATATCTATAATCATATCTAATCATTCACCAGACATTTTCTTCAAAACATTTACCTTCGTAGTACATGTACATGACCAGAACTAAAAGGTTTACGGATTTGTCCCAGGTGTCTTGATTATCATCATAAGAACCTTTTGATACAACTTTTTGGATAATATATCCTCAAAAGCCTGAATTTGTATATTTCAATACCAGAAATACATGTATAAACTATATATTAGACTACAGTATTATCACCAAGTTTTTTTTTTTTTTTTTGGAGTCATTGTGTAGCTAGGAGGAATACAATTAAATTGCTCAGTGGAAGTGACAGAGGGAATCCGAAGAGCTTGGTGTTACAGAATGTAATTAATGTACCAGGGTGTTTGGAGATATATGAAACAAATGCAATTAGCCAGTTTGCTGGAACAGCAGTAGCAAGACATCATTTCTCCCCTCCCCACCCTCCCTACTGTCCTAGCCCCCCCCCCACCGTATTCTTCTCTCCCTTATTTCCTTCCTTCTTCCCCCCACCTTGTCCCTCCAGCCCCATACATACACCTAAGACCTTTGTTCTGACTTACTAATATAGATTACAGGGGGTAGTTTGTCTTGGGGCCATACTTGTGCAGCAAAATTCATGGTGATGTGGTGAAAAATGCCCAGGGTGGAGGAGTTGAAAAGGTAATAGTAAATTGTTGTGTGGGTGAAACTAGTTTTTCTGTTTAGCATCTACTATGTCCAAAGCAGTGGAAACTGTGTACACTTATTGAATTAGTGCGTGAGTCATACATTTGACATTGGATTGCCTTTGATTTACTCTTGAATGATGACAGCCTCTCCATGGGGATTGTTGAAAATTTGGGATGTAGACAACACTGCCCTCTAGGCTGTTTTAGCACACTGGTATTGCATGTTCACATGTATAATGAGGGGGTTGGTTTGTAGGATCTCTAAGCTTTCTGACTTTTCCAGGGCTCTATGATTTCTGCTTACTTATTATCCTTCTTAGAAGCATGTGCTTATTCTCCCCATGAATTTCAAATTTAGAGATGCTTGCACCATTTCAAAGATATACTGACTTTCCTTGTGGTAGACACAGAAATTAATTTTATTCAGTGACAAATGATACATAGATTTGCATTGAAATTTGCTTGGTGGGTTATTTATATGTGCATTTTTATAGTATAGGAAAAATGTTAAGACTTTTGCATCCTCATGGAAGTTATGTGTAAATATTGTGATTTTTCTGTATTTTATGTCTGTAAAAACCCACAGAGAATAAAAATTAAGTTAGTTGAGGACTACAGACAAACTTTTATATTGGGACATAAATAAAGACTGTCATTCAATACAGATTAATTAACCAGATGCAGATTTTTCTTTTGTGGTTATGTATGTGAATATGTATTGAGTTTAGCCTTTGTTCTCCAGATTTTCTGTATTTTTAAATACAGAAATAAGGTTTTGTAATCATTTACAGGGAACTAATAGGAACCATCACAAGACAGTTTGAGTACATCCATATTCCATACTTTGTGTCAATTTGATAATTTTTGAGTACTGGTGAAAATTATGTTTTTAAAATAAAAATAGTTTCTTGTCCTTAACTATTCTAAAATGAAAATGGCTCATGTGATATTTGGGGAGATAAAGATGATCTGTGTGTGTCGTGCAGATGTATAATCTCATATAGGTTTATGCATTTTGCTAAAGTGCTTCTTTCAGTAATGGGCTCATTATCCTAGCCATATGTAGTCCATTTCAGTACTTAAATTGCCTATAAGTAACCTGAAATTTCTTCGTGCAACTATGCACTAATACCACATTTGAATTGGCTTTGTTTGAATAACCTTTGATTCTAGACAACATGTGGACCATAAACCAAAAGGATTTCTTAAAACATGAAAAAAAGAGTATCTCAAAGGAAAAAAGGTCGTGATAATACAAAAAGAACAATTCTAGCCATGACATCCTTGAGCAACCTGTATAAAACAGCATCCTTGCGAATAAAAATATGGATGTCCAAGGACATTGCTTCCATTTGGGTACATATATAGGAATGAAAGGAGCTTCTATATGTAGCTTCTTCATGTCTGACTCTTTGTGTCCAGTTAACATCTGCTTCAACAGTTCCTGCAGCCTATAAGAGATATTTATTTACTTTGTGCAATTTGGTTTATGAAGAGTTGGAAGAAAACATTTTCTTTTACTTACTTCTCCTAGTTCTCCTCTTTCTCTTGCTCCTCCTGTGTTTCCCTCCGTCATTTCCTCCTCCTTCATTTCTTCCTTCCCCTCCTCCTTTTTCATTTTTGGACCCAGTGGAAGGAATCATAGAAACATTTGAAGAGTGAGGAAAATAGGTGATAGTGTTTCTTGGATAACAATTTAGAAAATCTGCATTTAAAGGAGCTTACGTTAATAATATTTTAACTTGGGACATACCCAGTTGGGACCTTGACATCAGTTTTCTTTTACCGTCCTGTATAGCTTTATGCAAACTTATGTAGTTCCTTTTCCAGTTTTGGCAGACAGAAGTCTACAGATAGTAGTTCAACCAGAAAGTTATAGAGTGCTATTTTATATATTTGTCTTCAAAGAGGAGTGTTGTTATGTTTCTTACAATAGGTATAGACCTATCAACCTAAATCAAATACATTGATACTGATAATGATTTTCTTCTTTTAAATTATTGAATAAAGCATGAATGGATGATGACAAAATATTTTAGGGGGAAATTTCCATGAACTCTTACAATGTTTCAGCATAGTAGAAATCTTAATATAGTATCTAGAGTGTATTGTGTATGCTTATGCGTGCATGCTCAGTCATGTTGGACTCTTTGTGACCCCCATGGACTGGAGCCCAGCAGGATCATCTCTCCATGGAATTTTCCAGGCAAGAATACTAGAATGGGTTGTCATTTCCCACTCCAGAAGATCTTCCATATGCAGGGATTGAACCTGCGTCTCCTTCATTTATAGGTGGATTCTTAACCACTGTACCACCTCGGAAGCCAGAAGTGTAGCATATTCAACCCCCAAAACCTGTCTTAAACTCAAAACAATATTGGCATAATCTAGAATTCAACCCTAAGTGTATTCTTCTTTTGCTCTGTTTGCACCTAGTACTTAATATCTTTCATTTGGTCACATAGGTTTTAAATCCTTCATGCTGATACTTCTCAAATTGCCCTTATCATGCCCTTATCAATATTCTCATGAAAGAATATTAGTTCCATGAGACTAGAACTTGGCTCTTCTATATACCTTTGTATCTCCAGTGTCAACATATTACTTGCCATATCCAGCTGACCACATGACATCTTTGCTTGGTATCTAATAAGAATATATCAAATGGTAACTAATTTGTTGGGCTGATCACTTCCCAGTGTATACAAATAGCAAATCATTGTATTGTACACCTGAAACTAATATAATGGTCTACAGTGATTATACCTCAATAAAATAATTTTAAAAATGAATATATCAAACTCGAGCCCAGGATAGAATTTACTCCTCTTTCCAGTCATCTCCAGCTAAGTAAATGGCATCACCGTTGACAGAGGTTTTCATGATCCAAAACTAGAAATCATTTTTGATTTGTTCTCATAGCCCATATCCAACTTATTAGTAAACCCATTGGAATATATACCCTGATACCTACAATTTTATGTGTGTATTTGTGATTTTTCTCCAACATTTTGATATAAGCATTTTCAAATACATAACAAAGCTGAAAGACGGTACAGTGAACACTTACATTTCCACCTAGAGTCTACCACTATTTTGCTGTGCTTGGTTACCACCTATTTCTCCATTCCTGTATGCATCCATTAATTCACTTTACTGTGTTGGTTGCATTTTCAAATGATTAGATTCCAAATGTTTCTTACTAATTCAACTACCACCATCCTGGTCAAAACCTGGACTGTTGGGGTAGCCTGATAAATGGTCATCCTGCCTCCATGCCTGTTCTTATCCCCACATCTTTCCTCTGTGCAGTTAGTTCTTCACCTGGTAGCCACAGAGACCTTTTAAAAGTATGTAAATACGATGAGGGCAGCTCATAGCTCAGAAGCTTTTAATGGCTTCCACTGAGAACTCTTGATAGTAGTATACAGGACTGTTCAAACTCAGGTCCCTCCCTGCCTCTCTGACCTCCTCTTTTCAACACACCCTGCTGGAACCTAGGTTTAGAGTTGTGTTTTTGGTGTTTTATTCCTGACTCAGAGCTTTTGCATTTGTTCTTTCTTCTGCCTGAAATACGCTTCCTTAGATCTTTGCATGGTTGAATCTTTCTGTTGATTTAATGAATCCCTATCCTATATCAATTTTCCCTGGTTGCTCAGATGGTAAAGAATCTGCCTGCAGTGCAGGAGACCTGGGTTCCATCCCTGGGTCAGGAATATCCCCTGTAGAAGGGATGGTACCCACTCCAGTATTTTTGCCTGAAGAAATTCATGAATAGAGGAGCCCAATGGGCTACAGTCCATGGGGGTGCAAAGAGTTTGACATGACTGAGCGACTAATAGTTTCACTTTACACTTTATCTAATATCACTTCTTCATGTATGTACATGGACTACCTTAGCTAAAATTGCTTCCCTTAAAACACTGTTGGGCTACCATCTTACCTATCTTAATTTCGTTCTTAGCTCTTATCACATCCTTAAGGTGTGTGTATATGTGTGTGTGTGTGTATGTCTGTGTGCACGCTCGCACATGCATTTGTATAAACAGCCTTGAAGGGACCCACATTTTACCATACTTGCAAGCTGAGAAGTTAGACTGCTACAACTTTATGAATGCAGGCAAAGCACATGAGTATCCCGAGACTCAGATGGTGGCTTTTGTTAGGCACACCGCACCAAGCGGCATGACTTCATGTCTGTGCAGATTTACCTTTCCCTTGAAAACCCTTAGGGACAACGCCATGGGGCCCAGGTAGGTGATGTACACAAAACGGATTGGCCCCAAAGCCGAGGAGCCCTGAGCATGGAAACCAGAGTAGTTTAGAATGGGCCATAAGCAAATCTGCCTAACTTTGGGCGTGGAGGGAAGCTTTGTCATGACTAGATGAGACAGTAAACAAAGCTGCTTTCTGCTCTCAGGGAGATCCCCTACATTTCAGAAGATCTTTGCTGTATGCATATGTTAGTGCGTTTAGTGTCTGCTGGTCCCACTGAGCTTCCAGGGCATGGACTTGGCTTCGTCTCTCATCTTTGCCTGTGTTCCTCCTTTACCTGGAGCGCAAGATGACACAGCGTAGACTCAATTATTTGTTGAATCAAAGAAAAGGTGCTTATGGAGTGCTTTTGAAATGTTTATTTTCATGCCTTAGCCAGCACATGAAGTATTTACCATTTGAACTAGGTTTATTTATTTATTTGGGGGTGTCTATTTCTATGTATCTCTCTCATTCTTTGTCTCTAGAGACAGTTATCAAACATGCATATTTTGACATTAATGGCATCATGATTTTGGATGAAATTTAACATTCCACTTTTTACCTGACGGGATATATAGAATTTACAGTTTTCTTTGCTTTTCTACCATGGTGGTTTACATGGCCACTCCGCATCCCCGAACTAACACTGCTGTGTAAGCATGCTGTTGAGTCCTGTGTATATTTTGACAAGGCGCTCCTTCAAATGATTCTAATGTTCCTATTAGGACCACACACGCTGTGATCTGACCAAGGGATGGTGACTAATTTTGATGATATCTGGCCCAGAAATTGAGACTTTTCTTCCTATTTAGATCAACTGTTTATTTAAGCATTAGCAACAACAACAACAACAACAACAAAAGATTAGTTCAGGAATGGAATTCAAAAGAATACTCCAATGGTATAGCTCTCAAATTGAAAAAGAAGAGGAAGATTAGAATATCTGCAGCAATTAGCATTATCCTACCCTGCCTACTGCTGTAATCTTCCTGCTGGAGCCTTGTTTATCATCATTAATACTAAACTGAGATAAACTGGGTTGCCATTTTCTCCTTCAGGGGATCTTCCTGACCCAAAGGTCTACAATCTAATTTCGGAACTTTTTTGTTATCCAAGAAAAGAAGCTCTGTAGTCTGCTTCTTATCTACCACCCCTCCCCCAGCCCTAGGAAGAAGTTAGTCTTCTTTCTGTCTCTATAGATTTGTCTATTTGGGGAATTACATGTAAATAGAATTATATAATATAGGATCTTTTGTGACTGGTTACTTTCCCTTCATCTCATGTTTTCAAGGGTCATCTGTGTTGTATATCAGGACCTCATTCTTCTTTATTACTGAATAGTATTCTGTATCCTTTATCTTTTGAATTATTGGTTCATGGACATTGGTCATTTCCACTTTGGGAATAAAGATTTGTTATAAAGATTGTTGCTGTGAACAATTGTGTGTCAATCTTTGTGTGCACACATGCTTTCATTTCACTTGGGTGTATACCTGGAGTGGAATTGCTGGGTCATATGAAAATTCTGTTTAACCTTTTGAGGAACTGCAGGACTTTCTCACTGCAGCTATATGATTTTATGTTGCCACTGGCCATGTATGAGGTACATCAGTTCAGTTCAGTTCAGTTCAGTCGCTCAGTCGTGTCTGACTCTTTGCAACCCCATGAACTGCAGCACGCCAGGCCTCCCTGTCCATCACCAACTCCTGGAATTCACTCAGACTTACGTCCATTGAGTCAGTGATGCCATCCAGCCATCTCATCCTCTGTCGTCCCCTTCTCCTCCTGCCCCCAATCCCTCCCAGCATCAGAGTCTTTTCCAATGAGTCAACTCTTCGCATGAGGTGGCCAAAGTACTGGAGTTTCTGCTTTAGCATCATTCCTTCCAAAGAAATCCCAGGGCTGATCTCCTTCAGAATGGACTGGTTGGATCTCCTTGAAGTCCAAGGGACTCTTAAGAGTCTTCTCACAGAAAGAAAATGTTGAATGGCCTTTTCAACTTAGATGTGAGGTTTGTAGTGAAACAATTTTATATGATAATATACTTTAAATTCCCAACAGTCCTAATTTCTAATCCCTTCAGTGATTGCCTTCTTCTGTTGCCCTGTAAAGTTTTACAAGTGAAATTAACCCAAACTGAACTTGTCACTTTTAGCAGTGACTTCAGCAATACTAAATGTAAATCACAGTATGATGACGTCTCAACTCTTTCATTGCGTGGAGAACTAAAGCTCAGAGTTTTTCTGTACCTTGTCACAAGGCTGTTGATGCTTGGTGGTAAAGCTGAAGCTAGAGTCCAGGGAGTTCTTTTTATCACTATACCATACTTTTCTTGAAAGATTTTTTCTGGCTTCTCAACCCTGGAATTCCTTAACAAGAGTACCAGGGTCTTCTAAGTGAAAATGACCAGCTGTTTTCTAAGCATGTCAACAAGGGAGTTAGCTTAAGATACCTTGAGGTTTTTCATTTGATTCAGCACGTGCTTTCTTAGCACCTATTAATAAACAAAGCGCCTTACTGAGGACATTGTGAGTAGCATAATGAAGTTAAGTAGTTCCCACCTTCAAGGAGATAACTCTTTAGTAGAGAGGGTAACAAACATCCAAGCTGTTAAAAGTAGTATCTGGTAATTGGGGGCGGGGGACAGTTGAAGAAACACACAGCATAGTCTGGGAACCCAGGGAAAGAATAGATAATTTCCAGCTGTGGGAAGGGTCCATACCAAATGGGTCCCTTAACATGGGTTTTAGAGGAAGAGTGGAGTTTTAATAGACGGAAAGGTTGAAAATTGCATTCCAACAAAAGGAATACAGAAGGAATGGCATGGAGATGACAAAGGTGGTCTAGGGCAAAGGCATGGAATCTAGTTTAAGCGTTACAGAGTTTGTAGAGGATGAGAGGTTAGATAGCATCACTGATTCAATGGATATGAATCAGTGAGTTAGTGAGGGACAGAGGAGCCTGCCATGGTGCAGTCCATGGGGTTGCAAAGAGTCGGGCACGACTTAGCAACCGAACAGAGTTTGTCCAGAAGGGAAGAAGTGTAACATGATTACTGAAAGACAGTCAACAACCACCACGATTTACAGCAAGTAATTTAACCATTCTCAGTTTTCTTATCTTTAACATTGACATGATAAAATTGTCTTCTCAAACAGTTGATATGAGGAATAGATGAGTATATATATATATATATATATATACACACACACACACACACACACACATATATATGGGACATACATAGGTATATACATGTTATATATTACATTAGATGTGTATGTATATATGTATCTGTATGTTACATATATATGTAGAAATTATATGAAAAGTTTTTTGAACAGTACCTGTTAATTAATAAACCCCAATTAAGTGTTCCTTGTTATTTTTATTATTAGTAATAGTTTTATTCTGTTGTTATTTTCTTCCTAGTGTGGAGCAGAAGTAAATTTAGAAGGACCGTTTCTGTCAGGCTAATTATGAACTATATTTGAGATGTGTTTCACAATGGTTTTCATATAACTTTTCAAGCATTAGTCTTTAGGTGACTGAATAAAAACTCTAGTTGCCTCTTAAGGGTGCGCATCTGAGGCCACCCCGTGCATCTGTGACAAACTTGCCATGACGTGTGTGTTTCCATTGCATCATGTGCTGAGCGTAGAGCAAGTAGGATTCCCGAGTGAGTGGTATTATGAATGAAAGGAATAAACAAGAGAGGCATGCTACAAATAGCACTCTGTAACAAGCAGAACAAGCTTCTAAAACCCTGCCTTTTGGTTCATGTTGACTGATTTATGTTTTATTCAGAATAATTTTCCCATGATGCTTTTAATATAAAGTACCACACGGATAAATATTGTAGGAGACAAAGCTTACTGGGTTTGAAGTAAACATTCCTAGGACAGAATTTTTTTTTTAATTAACCTTAAGTCTCCATTCAACATTTGATTTCGTAAGTAGCCCAGTTATCCTTTTTCATCCCGTATAGCCATCATTGATCTTGATTTTTTTTATAATTATTCATTAATCAGATTTGCATATTGAGTGGTTCTGTAAATGAAGGATAACCTGAACAAAGCAATATCATTGCTGTTGTGGAAGGGATACACCAGGGGTGTCTGGAAGCTGTGTACTCCAGTGTAAAGCTTACTGGTAATTAATTGTATGACTTTAGACTCCTATAAAAATAGTATTTGGGTACTCTCCAGCGTCTCACTTAGTCTTAAATTCTGTTATTGCAAATCATTTAATTAAATACTCTATCACTTGCATTATGTTTGAGTACAATTAAAGGGGAAAATTTAGCCTGGAAAAAAGTTATACCAAGTCATAAATGTCCATCTTTGAAAATAATCATGACTTATTGTTCAGTCTGCATGGGGCTGTATTTTGATGGGGGCTTAATGATGGTAATATAGATGATAGTCCTGCTGCTGCTGCTCAGTCGCTTCAGTTGTGTCCGACTCTGTGCGACCCCACAGGCGGCAGCCCACCAGGCTCCCCCGTCCCTGGGATTCTCCAGGCGAGAACTCGAGTGGGTAGATGACATTCCATGATGGTCCAAATACGCTGGTCTTAGAATTCACGTCTACTTTCGTTCATTAATGACCAGTGGTACGTACTGTTTCTTTATGAATAAGTGGGATTAAAATTTTTAATACTAAAAAATAAAATAGTCTTAAACCAGTGAATTTATTACTTTATAGGCACTGTAACTAGAACCATCTGTGGCAGGGCAGTTTTAGCTGAGGTGGAGACAGTTTATTTAGCTCAGCACTTTTTAATTCCTGTTGTAGGACTGATGTGGGATCTCTTCCCCTAGTTTTTGGTCCCAAGTCTTTTCAGAAATTAGCTGGAGAACGTGGAATATAACTCAACACTTGCATTACACTGCTTTGCAAGTTTAAACTTGAAAAACCAGGAAGCCATTTGGAATTTAAAGAATTTGTCTGACTTGTACAACAGTTATAACCAATTACAGTGTTCCTAAGTGTGATCAAAAGAGCAAGAACTTTTGACTTTCAATAAACTAAGTCAAGGTTCTCTTTATAAAGAAAAGGTTATACGTTTTCTAAATCAATGTTAGAGCCATGCTTTAACAGTATATAGTTCCAAATACTAGTGAACACTGGAATACGGTACACTAATTTGTTAAGGTACATCTGATACTTATGAAACCTAGTTTCCAAGGTTACAGCAAATTAAGGGAAGTCAATTAAGTTACAGCAAATGAAGGATGAACCTAGCAATAAGCATTCAACATTGTGTTTTGTGCGTCTGTCATCTCCTGCGTTGGCAGGTAGGTTCTTTACCACTAGCACCACCTGGGAAGGCCCTTTTATTTTAAAGTGAGCTTTAATGTATTGTCAAATAATAGTTATTGAAAACTGAGTTAACTTCTGTTAAAACTATAGTCAGCATTTCAGCTTCCCCAACCTTAAATATGCAATAACTTGTCCATTCTAAAACACTTTTCATGTCAGCAGCTAAAGCAATCAAGCCATCACCCAAATGCCAATTATGGGAATACCTCCCTAAAGGGATCATTGATGAGAGGAGATACTGAATAAGAAGAATGTAACCTTTCAGAAAAAAGTGCCCCATAACTTAGCATTCCTTCTCATTTTTTACATTCAAAATGAACTGTGAAGAACTGGAACATTGATGGTTTAAGAATAATTCTTCTAGATGCAATGATAATCTCAATAGTTAAAAACTAACAGTGAAAAAGTATGTCCATGGTACCTGAGCCCTGTACTTGCAAATCTTCAAGCTGTCATTCAGTTGAGGTTTGCAGCCTTTTTTTCTTCTCACAGATGCTATTTAATAACCTTACCAGAGAAAAAGTGCTAAATTCACTGGCTATCCTGAAAACACATAGATGATTTTGTAGCTAAGTATGTTTTTAAGTGTTTCAATCTGCTTTTGTGATTTGAAAGCCTGGATAATATCAACTTGTAACACAAAATAAAAGAAAAAAGAATGGGAAAAATATGTACAACACGTGAGTACAGATCTGGGGCAAAGATAACTCTTATTCCCCTACCCCATAACACATGGCTGTAAGATGTGAATAAACTTTATGGTTGTTCGTTTGTTGCCTGCCCTCTACTCACAGTCCAATAGACAACTTTTTATTTTATGAAGTACATTTCCTGGGCTATGAATTACTGTTGTATTTTTCTGTTAAGCTGTAACACCTGTAAGTGTTCATCAGTTGGATCTTATGAAACTTATCCAGATTTTTGAGCTGCTCCATAAAAGCATCTCATCACATTAAATTCAAATTCCAAGTTTGTTTAACTTTTCAGAAAGTGGTTTTTATCTTTTTACACAGCAGCTAACCATGGCTTGTGAATAAAACTAGGCAATTGCTTTTATAGTCTTTCTCAAGATGCAGTTCTAAGGTTTCTGAAATTAGCGTGCTATAGGAGTGACTTTTGCATTTGAAGTAGTCCAGGAGGTGCAGATACACCTGGGAGAGGCAGTCTCTATGAACAATAGGGGATGAGCGGGTGTTGGAAAAGCGAAAAACAGAACATTTGAGTGAAATGAATTGGACCAGCGTTGGAAACTCTACTATAGTGGACAAGCTGATATTTAGTTCTGTGGGTTGTTAACATTCACATAAAACAGAATCATTTAACATTTACTGAATCCTTTTTGATAATCAATTTGGGATCAAATGCAAAAGAACATGTGTCTGGCTTTGTATGACCCCAGATTCTTCCGTTTTCCCTTTGAGCAGATGACATGCCTTCTTTGCTGACTGATATTGGTTGCTAGGAGAAGTGCACTGGTCTGGTCCCCTCTTATCCAGCAGTAAAACTAAAGAGTGTATTGAGTAAGAGAAAGAGAGGCGGAACACGGTGCAGGCCATGAATCATGACTTGTCTCCAATATGTCCACTTTGCTCCCATCTTTTTTCCTTTTAAAAACTTTTGTTTTTACCAGTGATGCTTTCTTTCAGCTGCTATCTATAATCCTTTTGGAGCCTGAGGGAAAGAGGGCTGCTAAAGGGAGGCTGTCTGCTAAGAGTCCACTCAGAGGCATAATAAAAGCCTTGAGAGTTATTCATGGGGCCACATTAGTGAGAATGCCCTACGCAGTGAATAGCATCAGTCAGCTGCTTTTGAAATCGAGTGATTAATACCTTCTGTTTTTAATGGGGGGGGAAAAGGCAGACAAGAAAGGTCTTCATACTACTTTGGCTCTTTTGCAAATTAGATCTTATACATTGTCAATGCTTTTGAAAAAGAAGTTGCTAAATTTTCAATACCTGCAGCAGTCTTTAAAAGAAATAGTGTTTCATGAACTGTTAATTGTGGCTACTGTTAGATACAACTGAAATGGTAAAATGTCCCAAATGAACAATTATATATGTTAAGGAAAAATAGCAGGTAGCCATTCTTACATTTTGGCAATGTTTTGTGATGACCATCAAACTGCAAACATGATGTTAAGTGATTATATTCAAAATGTTGTCTATGCTGGTCTTATTTCACAGCATCCAGATCACATTGTTGTTTGTTTGATAAAGAAACTAATTACAATGCTCTTGAGATTTCAGAGAAACATCTAATGAGAAGGTGTGAAGGGTGGCAGGTGTTTGTTTCCCATGAGCACTTGGATATAAGGGATAGTTTGTGATTTACAAAGAAGTGGTTTATATATATATACACATATATATGTTTATATTTATAGGCTAGATTAGCATAAGGGATTTGGGATGTTGCCACTATAATCCATTCCTGTTACCTCTCTTTAAATCTTTTGATTGCATTGGGTACATGGAATGGCTGAAATAAAACTGCTTAGCGTTCAGGAAGCTTGCCAATCATCTGAGGTGTGTAGATAGAAAAGCTTCTGCTTTTGGTGGCCTGTGGAGGCAACTAGAAAATGTAAAGTGATGCTTATTCATACTATTTTTCAGCATGATTCTCCTGTCATCCAGGCTGTTATTATTTAGGTGGCAGTTTAAGCCAAGCCTCAGTGTTCCTTTAAAATGATTCTCATTCTTCTACTCATTTTACATTTTAAGTTTATTTTTGATGTAGCAACCTAGTCTGGCTCTTCATTATCTACTCATGTTCAATAAAAAAAAAGAAAACAAAACAAAAAAACTTCACTGTGGTTTGAATATGAGAACAAACATTTGAAGAACTCTGTATGATGCTTCCTGTAAACTGTTTTTTACCCTGTGGAAGTGAAATATCTTGTTAAGAGGTGGTAATACCCAGGGGCAATCAGAGATGGAATTGTAACGATTTGGTGGGTGATGTCTAGAGATCAGCTTCCAGTGAGGTCTCATTTAACATCTTTATTAGTGATATAAAAAAGAGAACAAAACGATAAAGAAATTTACATATTTCAACATTAGAACTCAATCAGGAACTTTTTCCCCAACTAACTATCCATAGCCCCTAATGAAGATAGAAGTGACTTCGAAAACTTTAGATGGCAAGTGAGCAGATTATGAACTGCTTTATAATGAACTGCCTTGTTTGGTATATACATGTAAAGTAATTCTTCAGGGAAATACTCAGAAATCTAGGTATCTAGCTAGAGAGAGAAGCCAGCAAAGTAATAAAAGTGAAAGGGCCCAGGGGATAAAGATGGAATAGTGGCAAGGAGAAAATGTGATTCACATTAGGAGTGTAATGTCCCAGTTTTAAAGGTCAGGAGATTATCGGGCCCATTTAGGGAGCATTGCATCACTGATGGTGGAGATTCTCTTTCCGTGACAGTGGCTTAAGTGCAGTTGAAATACTTCTTTTGTTTTGTACTTCACTGCCAGAATGTGAGCCTGGGAGAGAGATTTTGGGAGAATAGAAGTAGCAGAGAGTACAGACAGATTCTTTTGGAAGGTGTCTGTCTACTGAAAAGCAGGGAAGGAGGCACTTGTTGTCTCTGTATATCCTGACCTATACAGAGGAGGAGCAACATTGTGATGGATCCTATTAGACATTTTCAAATATTGAGGGAAAGGATTGGCAGTATGTAACCAAGTTTGAAATAGTTCACCAGTCACTTTTCAGAGCTAAATCAGAAAAACTTGAAAGCTATGAGTTATGCTCAGGGGGAAATACTCATATTTTAAAATTGTGTTGATTTAAATGATAAGAGATGGTTAAAGCAAAGTTGCAGTTTTCTAAAGAAAAGGTAATAATCAATGAGTCCACTATGTAAGTAGACAAGAATTGTAATCAGATTCATTGATTGAACAGGATCCAGAACATAATACTCTTTAACTACTTTCAAAATTAGTGAGGTCTTATTAGACATGCACCCTTTGGGGTTTTACTGTTTAAGAGAAATGAAAATATTTGATAGTCTCTGTTATGTGTGTGTGTGCGTGCTAAGTCTCTTCAGTAGTGTCCGACTCTGCACAACCCCATGGGCTGTAGCCCACCAGGTTCATCTGTCAGTGGGATTCTCCATGCAAGAATACTGGAGTGGGTTGCCGTACCCTTCTCCAGGGGATCTTCCCAACCCAGGAGTCGAACCTGCATCTCTGATGTCTTCCGCATTGGCAGGCAGGTTCTTAACCACTGGTGCCACCTGGGAAGCCGTTCTCTTCTATAAACAGCTGCAAAATGATAACAGGAGTGGAAAATATTATGTAAGATTGGCCTCATGAACTGTCTTCTTTTTGTGTGTTTTTCTTCTGGTCCTATTATTTTGAATAAATTATTGTGAGAGAGCAGAACAACCTTCTGTTATTAGATTTGAAAATCATCTTTCTTAGTTTCAGACATTTTTAGTTATTTGATAGCCATCACATACAAGCTAATACCTTGGCTTTAGTTATTATTTTATATCATTAATGATAAGCTCAAGAGAACAGAAAGAATGCAGAGCTGAATGCTCATGCTGATCAGCACCATCCTGTTCTTATAGTCTCCTGGTACCTATGTTAGGAAAAGGAGCATAATAGTGTGAATGGGGTACTTGAGAACTTCAAGAGGTAGGTAATAACTATTTCTCGGTTTGCTGGCCATAAATCTTCCTCTGCCTTTGTAGGGAGAAAGGATGTAAATGAATGGCAGAGTTTTGTTCCAATAAAATTTTATTGATGGACACATACTACATTTTTAAATATTTTTTCCATTTCACTAAATACCATATTCTTTTTACTTTTTTCCCCCTATGACTTAGAAATGAAAAAAACTAACCTCCCACATTATCATAGCAAAACAAGGGGTTGGCCAGTGTTGCCCTGAGTGTGTGACTTGGTGCAGAATATGAACTATTCCTTGTTTCATTAGAGGAGGAGAAGAAAAAGGTGATGTTTTGGGGCAAGAGGCAGATGAAGCTAGAAGATGAACACCCTGCCCATATTATTTCTCCAACTTCATCATTCTTCATCCAGTCTTTCAGCAAATGTTTGAAGTGTGCCTACTATGGGCCGTGAATTGAGCTCTTTAGATTCCACACTGGCTTAAATCCTGTCACTGCCCTCAACTCCTGCTGCAGTTGAGGTATTTGTACAGTGTGCTGAGAACCTGCCAGGCTGCCTGGAGCCTTCAGAGAATGCTTCCTTACTGATTCTCCCAAATCCTTCCCCAACAAGAGTGCTCCTGTCTGGTGTTGCTCATGCCGGTAGTTCAGCTCAGAAGCAAGGGAAAACTTCATTTAAAAAAAAAAATTATTTTTAATTGGAGAAAATTGCTTTACAATGTTGTGTTGGTTTCTGCCATACAGCAGCATGAATCAGCCATAAGTATACACGAGAGGGGCTTCTCAGATGGCGCTAGTGGTAAAGAACCCATCTGCCTATGCAGGAGATGCAAGAGATGTGGACTCAATCCCTGGGTAGGAAGATCCCCTGGAGTGGGAAATGGGAACCCACTCCAGTATTCTTGCTTGGGAAATCCCATGGACAGAGGCGACTGGTGGTCTACAAGTCCATGGGGTCACAGAGTTGGACATGGCTGAGCACACACACACACACATTTACATCTTAGTCCATTTTACATTTGCTGAATTGTGCAAAGTAGGGCTCAATGTTAGACAAATTAAATTTGTCCTTTATGGACAGTTTTTTATGCAGAAGCCAATAGAATTTATGCCATCCGACCACAAGTATTTTCAAGAATCAAACTTCCTCTTGATATCAAGGATCTAGGTTTCATCTAGTAAAAGGAAAGTGCAGCGTGGAGTGGAGCAAGCCTGAACAGAGGCTCTTCACACTAAATATAGTCCCTGTACCAGTTTGGTAGTAAATTACTTGGCTGGGTGATAAAGGCTAGGAGATTTTATAAGAGAGATTCTTTGCTTGGTGTAAAATTATATGCTGGATCCTTTCTCCCGTCCATGGAATTATCTGTATTTGTTGTTCCTAATGTAAGAGAATGATAGAAATAGAATGGATCCCATGTCTTAGTAATTTGAAAGTGAAAAATAAAATGGACAGTGAGGTGATGAAGGGCAATTCCTAGAGTTTAATAATTAACTTTATTTTGTCAATTTTTTATTACTGGCATGCTGTGGGACCATATCATAGCTAACATTTGAAAGCAAATGGGCCTTGTGCCATAACATCTGCAACCAGTGATTGAGAAGAGGCTAACTTCATACAACTTCATCAGTATATATGTGTTTTATATCTATATATCCATATCTATTATTGCTTAAAGTGTAATATGCCAATGATGAAATATGAGTTCCAATAATTGAATGTCTACATATTAAACTTGGAGTTATGGTACAGGATAGAGTGGCATTCATTTGTATTTAGGAATAACAGATACAAAAAAGTATTTTCTTGGATCTCATCCTTGGATGATTGTATGTTACTTTTATAGTATGCTTTTTTATTTTAAAGATTTTTTTCTCTTTAGTCCAATTCCACAGCCTGTTTCCATTAACATCAAACACTTTTGCATGTTGTATTCATCATATAGAAAAGGATGCTTCTGGTATTAGAGGTCCCTGCATAAAATTCATTCTCCTGGCTTTGTTATTAGGCCAGTAAATTGCATATTGTATTGATGAAGGGACTTTCATTCTATAATAGCCTGTGAACTCAGGAGGGACTAGTTTGCTGACAAGGCATATATAAATGACTGGAACTATAGAAAGTCTCCTAATGAATCTAGAATAGAAATATAGATGCTGTAAAGAAAATTCATTTGGGGCATATATAAATGACTAGAACTATAGAAGTTCTCATAATGAATCTGGAATAGAAATACAGATGTTGCAAAAGAAAATACGCTCCGCTCATTCTCCTTTATCTCCTCTTTGTTGTCATCTCCTAACATCCTATCATGATATCTCTCAGTACCTTCAATTTCTATCCATGTAAGGGTTATAGAGGGTTTCAGAAATATACATGTATATTTGGAGAACTCATTTAAGTACAGCATTTTTACATAAAAACTAATATAAATTGGATTGGACTGTAACGTGTGTAATATAAATTTAACCAAACTACATTTTTATACCCTGAGGAACTAATCAAAACCAGTGGGATAACTTTATTACACCCAATCCCAATCAATTTATTTCTCTAAATTTATATAACTGCCAGTTCATGTTTTGCCTTTCCCCCTCTAATTTCAAGTTTTAAAAGCAAGGTTAAGTTAACCAAAAGAATGTTTATGAGGTGAATTTGGTTTGGCAAAATGGTGATTGTTATAACATGGCCATTTTAAGTAGCACGAATGCATTAAATTAAAACAGCAAATAGAGTCATTGAACTGTTCTTTACTTATACATGAGTGCACAGTGCTAATAATATCTTTTGGGAGAGGATTTAGGATATATTTGGTAGGTATTTACCTCACAATAAGAGGAAAGTTTCCTTCTATGAGAAAACATTAGATCACAGGAAGACCAGAAATATTTGAGTCACAACTTTGTGAAGCTACACTAGGTTTAAACAAGTTCTAGCAAGAAAAAGTCCTCAGAATAATAAAGATAATGACTACAAAGATCTATTACTGTTTCCCACATCATTCCTGTAATGTAGCTAAGACTCTCTTTGATGAAGTCATCCTTTCTCTATTCATTTGCGTAAAACCCATTCTCCCCCTTCCTTTTTTTCAAAGGAGGTGGTATTTAATAATTTGGTAGGGCTTATAAAGACCTAATTTTGTTTGATTTGAGAATCACTTGGCTTAGGCAATAAAAATAAAGATGTAAATTTGTAAGTGAAAAATTTTCTAGTTTATTATTAGTATCTTAATTCCAGATGTGCTTTTATTTATCAGAAGACTTGAGAACTGTGTAACATTTTATTTGCGATTGTGAGAAACTAGCAACCTCTCATTTCTTGAAATTATATAGGCAATTTGAAACATTAAAGACTGGGAAATACTAGGAACTGAGTGAGCATTTAGGAAAAAACTATGTAGTACTTAGTGTAATTTTCACAGCTGTAAATATATAGGTAACTCAAGGCTTAAGTAAAAGACATACAGTTTTTTGGCAATTTCATTTTTGACTGTAGATTCAATAACATAAAAATATTTTTTTTCAAATTTATTGCTTAATATTTCTAACATGAAATATAAAATGGTTGAATTGAAGCCATAGCCATAATTATAATCCATAACCCATGCAATGTGTTTTGTAGATCAAGGAATATACATGTACATGTATATATGTCACATATGCATGTATAAATGTGCATATATGTGGACACATACACAAAAATGCCTGCACATGTACATATACATACATACTTACAGTGTAGTTAAAAATTTATACAACCAGGTTGAAAGGCTCTAGCACTTTTATCCTTTTTTATTAACAATCATGTGAGTTAGTTACTAGCATGCATACCATCCTTTCTTATTATAGTTTTTCTGTTTAATATGAACTCAGATTAGGATTACAGTTGAATTTTTTCATTATGTATCTGTGTATATGTGTCTGTGTGTGTGTGTGTGTTGTTTTTAACTATCAGAAAAAGGAATACTTACATGTCTTGCTAATTTGCTACAGTATTAAGAAAATTCCATTACAATATTGGGAGTAAAAAATGTCTTTAATGTCTTTTATTAAGCTTTCAAATACCACGTGAATACAATAAGTGAATAAAAACCTTTGGGCATAGATGCTTTTAGCTTAATAGCAAACTAGCTTTATTCAGTTGCCTTGAGGCAAAATTCATGAAAATTAAAACTTCAATACTTTAATATTGAGTTACTTGAAAGTTCCAACCAAATGTAAGTAATATCCACAATAACCTTGTTATTGTAATTTAAAAGACAAAGATGATTGTATGCTACCTGGAATGTCCTGTTCTCTGTTTCATAGCATCCCTAAGAATGGCTTTGTGATTCCTCTTAGTGCTAATGAATATCTATTTTTAGAATTCTTGAAAAAGTAAAGAAGAAAACAGATCTGTGGAATATGGCACCAAGGTTTGTGTGCGTGTGTGTGTTAGTTGCTTACTTGTGTCCGAGTCTTTGCAATTCCATGGACTGCAGCTTGCCAGGCTCTTCTGTCCATGAATTCTCCAGACAAGAATACTGGAGTGGATTGCCATTTCCTTCTGCAGGGGATCTTCCTGACTCAGGCATCAAACCCTGGTCTCCTGCTTTGCAGGCAGATTCTCTACCATCTGAGCTATAGGAACATCCTTTGGCACCATGGGATGAGTTGTTAGTTAAAAAAAATTTCATCTTAGCTATTTCCAAGTTTACAACTATTATTAATTACTATGACTATTTATTAGATGGTAGCACAGATGCACATTAGTTCTTTCAAAAAATATTTACTGTGCATCTGCATTATACTGGGTACTTGTAATAGTGTGCTGAGCTTTCAGTTTGGTGGGAAAGATAGATAATAATCACATTGCATATGTTTGTCCTTATAATTGACTTTTAAGTATTATAAAGAAAAAAGTATAGAATGTCTTGCATAGACTAAAAAATCTACAAATAATATTTATGCTGAGGCCTGTGGATTGGAGATAGTCATCTGAAAAGTAGTATTTGGGAAGAGCATTTAAGACTGAGAGAGGTCTTGAAGAGAGTTGGGGTGGAGGGAGGGGAAACTCGTCATCGTTGTGTTATGCCAAGAGTCCGAGTCCCCAAAACTGAGAGAATAAGACGTCCACAGCAATGCAAAAGCATAAAGGGGTTTTATGTCTAGCTCGAGCCAGGGCTCCCGTCTCACCCAGCGCAGTGGCGTCTTGACGAGAGCCCCGAGCCCAGATTTTCACCAGTATTTATAAGTTTAGAACAAAGACAGGGAGTTGGCAAGGGTTGATTGGCTGCAGGGGTTTCCTGGTATTTACTGATTGGCCACTTATCATCTCTCTGAAGCCCCGGAAGCATGACTTGGATTATTTTTGGCCTAGTGCACCTCTCTGAGCCTGTCATGGCTCTGGTGAGGTTGTAACAGTTGAAAATCCAGAAGAATGGTAGAGGGGGAATTTGTGAGCCAAGGAAAGGTAGAAGAAGGCTAGGCTGGATGGTGCAGATTATATAGGTGAGGATTCTAAACTTTATCCCAGGACAACGAGAAGACATTGGGGGTTTGTTTTTCTTCTAGGGAAATTTCCCAGCTATTAGAAGAGATGGCAACCCACTCCAGTACTCTTGCCTGGAAAATCCCATGGACAGAGGGGCCTGGTAGGCTACAGTCCATGGGGTCCCTAGGAGTCGGACACGGCTCAGCGACTTCACTTTCATTTTTCACTTTCATGCATTGGAGAAGGAAATGGCAGCCCACCCCAGTATTCTTGCCTGGAGAATCCCAGGGATGGGGAAGCCTGGTGGGCTGCCGTCTATGGGGTTGCACAGAGTCGGACACGACTGAAGCGACTTAGCAGCAGCAGCAGCAGAACAGATCCAGTGGTAAATCTGAATACTATAGAATGTAGGTAGTTGTTAGCTGTGGTTTGCTGTTAGCTGAGATGGCCTCAGGAGGCTATGAAAGCATATTAGACTGAAACCATTCTTGGTGTTGAGAGGGGTGACGAGGAAAGAATTCTGAAGGGAATACCTTGGGCTGAGTCCAGAGTGTGTACTAAGTAGCTTCAGTTGTGTCTGACTCTTTATGACCCTATGGACTATGGTCTGTATCCTGCCAGGCTCCTCTTCTGTATCCTGCCAGGCTCCTCTGTCCATCAGATTCTCCAGGCAAAAATATTGGAGTGGGTTGCCATGCCCTCCTCCAGGAGATCTCCTGACCCAGGGATGAAATCTCCGTCTCGTATGTCTGCTGCATTAGCACATGGGTTCTTTACTACTAATGCCACCTGCGAAGCCATTAGTAAGAGTTACCTAGAAGCATTGCCCAGGCCTCACCCCAGACCAGTTACATTAAAAAGGCTAGGACAGAAGCCTGGGTGTCTGTCTTCTAAAAGCTTTATTAGATTCTGGACCATTCAGGGTGGACAGTGAGAACTTGGTAAGGAATAATACAGGGAGATGTTCCCAAGGAACTGCAAGTCAGTTGGTAAGACTGGAGCAAAGTAGATGATGAAGGGCTAATATAGAGAGGTATCTAGGATTTTGGCCAAAATAACTAAATAAATAACATAAATGAGTTTCAAACATATTCTGCAATGAGGGAAGCAAATAATGATTGACAGGATTCACTATCCCATCAACTCCCATAATTCTTCATCTCCATGGATTTCATTTTATTTTACTTGAATTGTAATAATTTATGTATAAGCTTTATGAATCACACTTATGTTAGGCAACTTCATGTCAGGAGCTGTTTCTTCATGACTTGCTGTGCTTCTTGTGAGTAGGAGAGAACCATACATTTAAAAAGTGTTCAATAAATATTTACTGAGTTAAAATGGCCCACTTCATTCAAGTCTTCTTTGTCCTTGTAGAAATAGCAAAAGCTACTCTTTTCCCTTGGTTTTGCAGAATTCATCAATTGTGTGTGTAAATTAAAAATGATCTATTCATCACTTATTGAATATACTCTTATTTATGTATTCTGAATTTGATTGGGCTATCCCCTATCTATATTTGTGTGATTAAATTCAATTTCTCATTTAAGGATGTTCATAATATACACTTTATATTGTAATTGTTAGTTTACTGACCTGGATGGAAGGGAAAACCTGTTTTCTTTACATTAATTTGAAAGCCTGCTAAAAAATTAATGTGCTTATATTACTGTTATTAATTTTTCTATGTCATGCAATTTTCATGTATTTTGTTTCATTTTTTCATTAATTTTCATGGTTTTTGCTGTAAGAAGTTGATTTTGCTCTGAAAATTACCTTAATGAAATTCCCTGGCAGTCCAGTGGTTAGGACTTTGTGGTTTCACTCCTGAGGGCCTGGGGTTCAATCTGTTAGGGAAACTAAACTCCCCCATGCCCTGTAGCATGGCCAAAAGAAAAAAAAATTACCTTAAAAGGACAATATGTTAAATTATGTCAGCTTATCCCTTTCAAAGAAAGAAGATTAAAGTATAAAGACTAGCTTATGAGAGTTTGTAAGACAAAATTTAAGAATATGAAAAATTTTTAGTACAAACCTTTGGTATAAATTGTAATTTTATGTTATAATACTTTAATAAAGTTCATAGTTGAATACTAATGATATTTCAAAATATAATAAAAGCATATTTTATTCCTGAGTAAAATGTGCAGAAGTGTGTACAGTTTAAAATTTTTTGTTATTTTAAATACTCAAATCAGTAATACCACAATTTATATACTAATTATTTGTGCTTTTTCACTCAAATATTTTGGTTTTGTTTCCTGAGGAAAAAGTAAGGGTGAATTATCTTGTATGATAAAATACTTTTAGTAATGATTGTTTGATGTTCTCATTTCCCATTTTTCCCTAAGTTTGATGACCACCAGGAGGATATGGAAGTCTTGATAGCATTAATGTTTCAGGCAACAAATATTTTCTGGAAAGTGAGCAGAATTACGTATTTCCCAGATTTGGGAGGCAGGGGTACTCACAAAATATTTTTATTCAGTGATTTAAATGCTGAAGGTGAGTCCAGCTTATTCAAGTACACAACATTAATTTAGGAAAAGAACATTTGCAAGAACTGCATATAAAATAATAACAGTAATGTTTCAGAATATTATCCTAGTCTTTCCCTAAGGAGCTTCAAGCACTTGGATATTATCTCATTAATTCTCAGGAACTCTCTGGGAAATAGTATGGCAATAAATCACATGTTGAAGAGAAGATGATTTAAATTGAATACATAGAAATAGTTGGATTTACTTGGATTCTTAGTACATATAGATTGATCAACAAAAGTTGCAACTTCTTTTTATGGAAATACACTTCTTTTTTATAACTAGAAGACATGAATGAACAAACAAAAACTTTCTTTAAGATTAATTGTGAAAAACAGCTCATTGTTTCCCTTTGTATTTTCATTTAAACCCAATTACCTGTCGTTCCTATGACCTATTTTTGAAATTCCATTAAAGTCAGCGAGTAACAAGATTCTCAGCAATCTTTAGTCAGGTGTCATTTGACTATTGGTGATCAAGATTGAGAGCACATTAAATGGGGAGTTTAAATCAATGGCCATCATCCATACTATTGATTAAACACTTTATTACCTTAGTAATGACCCAAATTTTAAACATTTCTTAGAACTGATTAATTTTAAGAAACAATTAAAATAATAAAATAATGTCATAGCATAATTAATTGAAAAATTAATGGAATGTGAAGGTAAATATATATGTTTCTCTTTAGAAGTAATGCCTTGCACTCTATTGGATATACAGATGACCTTTCCACTCTGAGGTCAGAGTTCAAATTAAGCCTTGGGTCCTAAGTAAATTGAGATGAATGGCTTGGCCTGTGTCCCTTGTGTAAAATAGTCCATATCACAAAATCACCATACATCTGTTTTTGCAAAATTGGCATAATTGGCATTCTCCTAGGATTTTGTTGGCAATGAAACTGAAGCTATTTCTTACTACAAAGGAAGATTCTTGTATAGATCATGGATTTATTTATAGTGTTTGTAAAAGTGGCCTAGAATAGGTCTGTTCATTGTGAGAAAGGATAATTATGTCCCATCATCATCAATTTGATAATTGATAATAGCACAGTAACAGTTTAAAACATTTACTAAGATGAGAACTCCTAAGGGAAATGGCATGATAAAAAATTGAAATAATTGAAGAGGTCATGTTCTTGATCTTACTAGTAGTTTTATAACTATCTTCACTCATATTGAGAAAAATAAAGATTGTTTTTTATATTTTAATGATATAGAAATAGCTAGAAATTTATTTCTATTTAATATAAACCTTAAAATGTAAATGCATAGCTGTGATATTAGATGTCAAAAGGACTGCTTGGCAGTAGTATTTCTGACAGTATTAACTGCAAACCAAAAAAATGGTTTCAAAATCAGCTCTTTGTTACATAGGTTCCTCCATTAATAATCTATATAATTTCTCAAAAAATTTAAGTCAATTTGAAAAATAACCTTAGCCAGAAAAACTATGTCAGGAAGCTGTCTGTATACACTTTCACCCTGTAAATTATACAGTAATGTGCATACAATAAAATAAAGGGCTAAGAATGGGGAAAATGAGTTTATGTATAGAGATGAATGTGCTTCCCAGGTGACTCTAGTGGTAAAGAACCCACCTGGCAATGAAGGAGATATAAAGAGACACTGGTTTGATCTCTGGCTGGGGAAGTTCATCTGGAGAAGGGAATGGCTACCCACTGCGTTATTCTTGCTTGGAGAATCCCAGGGACAGAGGAGCCTGATGGGCTATAGTCCATAGAATCCCGAAGAGTCAGAAACAACTGAAGCAACTTAGCTTGCATGCACATGGAGATGAATACATTAATGTTAAAGATACCCATAGTCAACGATAAAATTGATCTAGGTTTTTGAGGGAGAATGATTGCTTTTTTAAAAATAGTTTTTGGTAGTACAATCAAGAAATCTAAAGAATTTTTAAGGAATGGTTACTTAGTGCCGAGAATTGGAAGATTATATTACAACACAGAACAGTTACCCCCCAAAACAATAAATATTATGATTATTGACTCAAATCTTTGGTAGCCTTGAAGTAAATTTTAAAATGAATACTCATGTTTGGGTCAGCAGATATTAATCTCTTCATTTGCTTTTGGATTCAGTATCTTTTTGAGAAAAAGAAACTTTTCCTTTCTCCCTGACTCTCACAACACATACACACCCATACACATACTCCCAAACAAAACCACAAAACAGTTTGTAGTTGTTGGTAGGCCTTAGCAATTTTTCAAAAGATTTCAAGAATTGTCTGTACTTCATTACTAGTGACCACCAAAGTTATCATTCCCTTTGCAGATCCTGCTGACTGAAGCCAGAGTGCCTTCAAACGTACACAACTCAGGGTCTTTCCCAGTCTGGTGGGTACTAGTGCTCCTGGGAGTTGAATGTTATACTGAATAAGTCTCAGTTCTACTCTCTCAAACTTTTTTTGGCTAATTGTTCTCAGTATTTTCATTATTACCTTTATTTGACAAAAGTTAATCCAGAGGACAGCTGTGAGTACAAAAAAGGAGGAATTTTTATCCATATATACCAAATTAAAAAGAATTGGAAAAAGAAAGAAGGAACAAAAATAAGAAAGAGAATTGGCTTATGTGTATCTAAACTAAACAGCTTTTGAGTTGAAGATGAACAGCAGACTCAAAAGGTTGGGGAAGATGTCATGGAATTTGTATGAGAATATTAACTAAGATAACAGGTGAAAAACAACTGCTGCGCTGCTTGGCATAGATCCAGTGCTGAATTGAGTATTTGTTCCTTCTTTTCATAAATTATTTGATGAAGGGTATCTGTTCCTTACTGACATATTATCATTAGCCTTAGAGGATACAGACCTTTAGTAGAAAGTAGGTGAGAACATCAAGACTGCTGTTAGTATGAAATTCCTGGGAATTAATCCTACATGTGATGTTTCCATTCACAGTTACCAGAGTAGCTCAGTTTTTAAAGAGGATGAAGAGGATGCTTCAAAACTTTTATTCTTTTTCATTTTACCAATGAGGACTTCATATGTTGATTTTTAAAACTGTCAATATTCTTAAACGGTAGACTACTTTAAGATCTTTTCCTCAACTCTAAACACCCATGTCTAAATCTTTGTTCTGTTTTTCTTTGTGTTTTTTTTTTCTTTTTTTGTTCTTGCCACTATTTTCAGTCAGTTCAGTCGCTCAGTTGTGTCCGACTCTTTGTGACCCCATGAATCGCAGCACACCAGGCCTCCCCGTCCATCACCAACTCCCAGAGTCCATCCAAACCCATGTCTATTGAGTCAGTGATGCCATCCAGCCATCTCATCCTCTGTCATCCCCTTCTCCTCCTGCCCTCAATCTTTCCCAAACATCAGGGTCTATTCCAATGAGTCAGCTCTTTGCATCAGGTGGCCAAAGTATTGGAGTTTCAGCTTCAACATCAGTCCTACCAATGAACACCCAGGACTGATCTCCTTTAGGATGGACTAGTTGGATCTCCTTGCAGTCCAAGGGACTATCAAGAGTCTTCTCCAACACCACAGTTCAAAAACATCAATTCTTTGGCACTCAGCTTTCTTTATAGTCCTATTCTTGCATCCATACATGCCTGCTGGAAAAGCCATAGCCTTGACTAGATGGACCTTTGTTGGCAAAGTAATGTCTGCTTTTAATAAAGTGTCTAGGTTGGTCATAACTTTCCTTCCAAGGAGTAAGCGTCTTTTCATTTCATGGCTACAGTCACCATCTGCAGTGATTTTGGAGCCCAGAAAAATAAAGTCAGCCACTGTTTCCCCATCTATTTGCCATGAAGTGATGGGACTGGATGCCATGATCTTTTTAGATGTTCTCAAAATAATTACAAGTGTATATTTGCAGAAATGTCCAAAAAGACACCACTAGCCTTTGTTGTTTTAAAGTCATAATTGGAGGGAAAGGGCTGTCTTATTTTTGCAGTTTCATTTCCTTCTCACCACTGGGAATGTGCAGTCTTCTTGATTGATACTTATGCTAAGGGTGTGAACCTTAATTTGATAGGATAAAACATGTTTTTGTGATGAAAGAAAGCTGTCAGTCTTATGTGTTGGAAACAAAGAATAAAATTAAGACTGCATTTGCAAAGATGTTTTGTTCAGCTATGGCATCATTTCCCAAGGGGATCAATAGAGGCCATTTTGTTTTGACCTTTTAAAATGAGAATAAACAAATCACCCTATTGAGAATTATCATTGTTTAGATGAACATTGTATAGAATAAAGTATAATCATTTTTTTCCCATTGCTGATATCCCATACCTCCTACCAACCAGTCATTTAACAGTCCCATTTAATTTTCATTCTAAAGAAAAAAAACCTTAAAAATAGAATTCAAAAACATTATTCATTTGTAGGAGAGGATGATGGCATCATAATGGCACAAGAGAAAGTGGAATTGAAAGGAGATACCATGTGAATAAAGACTGCAGTGATTTTGTGAACATTGAATTCAGTGCATTTCCACAGTATGGCAGCCTACTTCCCCGTGCTCTTGTTTTCCTAGGCTTCCTTACAGAACACATGATCTGAAATAGAGGCAGACACCATGCAGTCAGTGGGCTGATTCAGTCTGCCACCTGTTTTTGTCTAACCCTCAAACTATTGTAATTATTTTTATTTTTTTTTTACATTTTGAAATGTGCTGTGCTTAGTCGCTCAGTCATGTCTGACTCTGTGACATTTGAAACAGTTGAATAAAAAATAAAGAGTAGAATAGTGTTTCATGATAGGTGAACATTTTACTCAATCTGATTTTCTTGGCCACAAATAAAGTTGCACTGGAACATGCCTGTGCTCATTTATTCACACGGCTGTGTTCTGCCACAGAGGCAGAGGGAGTTAAGTCTCTGTGACAGACGGGGACTCTCACAAACCCTAAAATGCAAAGTGTATTTCTCTTTTTAAAAAGTTGGCTGATTTTTGACTTAAAAGGAATGATCCTTGCGCTCTGAAGTGTGTTCTTAGACCGTATACAAAAGTGCTAAATTTTAAGGCAGAAATAAACAAACTGGAATTCATGTAAGGAGATTACTTAGGAGGAGGGCTATGATGGATTTTGAAACATGACATGAGAAAAAGTTGAAAAAATGATGATGTTTTGCCAGAAAAAGCAGTTGATTGGGATCACAGTCATCTTTAAATATTTGCTGTCACATGGGGAAATGATTAGTCTCATTATATTTAACACAAGGGGGTAAAGCTGATGTTAGAGGCTTTACTGGTGAGAGTGGTAGGTGGGAGGTTCGCTGAAAGGTATGTTGATTCAATGTTGGGAAAAAAAGAATATACTAATAGAATTATATTGTTTTAATGGGATTATTTTTTCTTATGCATCAGTGACTTTTAGTACTTCTGATTATTCAACCATAGGTCAATCCCTTGACCATAGGCTAATTCCTTGGTCAAAATGTCTGGAAGAGGTTAGATTGAATGACTTTCTTATTTTCTCAGTAGTTAATATAGCAAATATGCATCAAAACCTCCTGAGAGACAATATGGAGGGAATCAAATCAGTTGCTAGGTAATTTTTAAGGACAAATAGGTGTTTTGAGGATACACTATAGTATTATGGCTGTACCAGGCAGGCCAGGCATTCTTAGGTAGAGTCATCAGGAGAAGTCTTATTAGGAGGAAATGTTTGAGTCAAGGCTGTATAAAGGCCAACCTTGCAAAGATCTGTAGGAAAAGCATTCCAGGAGAGGTCAGGGCCTGTGCAAAACCCCTAAAGTAGAAAAGAACTTGTGTTAAGGAACCAGAGAGGAAACTGGTGTGTGAGCTTTCTGACTGACAACACAAACTTCCTGGCTTTGCAACTTATAGAAATTTTGGCTTTTGATAGTAGCATGGATACAATGTCTGGGAAACAATCAAATAAATGAAATTTATTGTCTCATAGTTCTGGAGGCCAGAAGTCCAGAATCAAGATTCAGAAAGGCTCCTGATATGGATTGAATTGTGACCTCTAAAAAAGATTGATCAAAATTCCTAGCCTCAGTACCTCAGAATGTGATCTCTCTTTGAAAATAGTGTCTTTACAGAGATAGTTAAATTAAAATGAGGTCACTAAGGTGGCTTTGGTCCAAGGATAATATGATTAATGTCTTTATAAAAGGCAGAGGGGGGTGGTTTGGACAGAGAGATACAGGGAGAGTCCACATAAGGATGAAGGCTGAGATTGGAGTCATTTACAAGCCAAGGAAAGCCAAAGATTATCAGCAAACCACCAGAAGCTAGGAGAGAGGGCAGGAACTGATTCTTCTTTTTATAGTCTGCAGAGGAATCAATCCTTCCAACATCTTGGATTTGGGCTTTTAGCCTCCACAATTATGAGATAATCTATTTCTGTTATTTAAGCCACCCCATTAGTGATACTTTGTTATGACTGCCCAGGGAAACTAGTATACATTTCTTGCCTCTTCCAGCTTCTGGTGGCCCCACATATTTCTTGGTTTATAGTGGCACAACTCCAGTCTGCCTCCATCTTCCCATAGACTTCTCTTTTGCATCTCTCTGTGTCTTTTTCTATCTCTTCTAAGGACATTCTCATTGGGTGTAAAGATCATATCTCCACCCTTACCTTCAGTTCAATTCAGTTCAGTCACTCAGTCATGTCTGACTCTTTGCAACCCTATGAATCGCAGCACGCAGGCCTCCCTGTCCATCACCAACTCCCGGAGTTCACTCAGACTCAAGTCCATCGAGTCCGTGATGCCATCCAGCCATCTCATCCTCTGTCATCCCCTTCTCCTCCTGCCCCCAATCCCTCCCAGCATCAGAGTCTTTTCCAGTGAGTCAACTCTTCGCATGAGGTGGCCAAAGTACTGGAGTTTCAGCTTTAGCATCATTCCTTCCAAAGAAATCCCAGGGCTGATCTCCTTCAGAATGGACTGATTGGATCTCCTTGCAGTCCAAGGGACTGTCAAGAATCTTCTCCAACACCACAGTTCGAAAGCATCAATTCTTTAGTGCTCAGCTTTCTTTACAGTCCAACTCTCACATCCATACATGACTACTGGAAAAACCATAGCCTTGACTAGACGGACCTTTGTTGGCAAAGTAATGTCTCTGCTTTTCAATATGCTATCTATGTTGGACTTCTGCAGAGACCCTATTTCCCAAATAAAGTCACGTCTTGAGATTCTGGGTGCCCTGAATTTGGGAGAACACTAGTCAACTCACAGCTGACATGCCTAGAGAGTTGTCAGCAAAGAGGAAGGGTTGATCCAAAAAAAAAAGGAGAGAAGACAGGGGATGTGATGTGCAGGATATTGTACATCCCGGCGAGAAGTCTAGATTTTATTTTAAACTTAAAGACAATCTCTTGGATGGTTTTAAGCACAGAGGTAGAGTGATATATGTGTTTGTGGAGAGGTATCCTTGATTGTTGTGTAAAGGATGGGCTGTAATGGGACAGGAGTGAAAGCAAGGAAAATCGTGTTTGGCCCTTGTGGAAAGGGCTCCGAGGGGCAGAGCGACAAATGAAAGGAAGTGGGGCTCAGTTTGAAAGACTTGCTGGTGGAATGGATATAAACCAAGATGTTCGTGAGTGACGTGATACAGAGTGGGGAGAAATCATGGAGGGTTTGCTTATTGTTTGCTTGCTTATTTAACTTTATTTATTATTTGGAGTGTAATTGCTTTACAATACTGTGTTAGTTTCTGCTGTACAACAGTGAATCAGCACTATGTATATGTATGTCCCCTTCCTGTAGAGCCTCCCTCCCACCACGCCATCCCACCCCTCTAGGTAATTATAGAGCTTTGAGTTGAGCTCCCTGTGCTATACAGTAGCTTCCCATGTTTTTTTTTTTTTTTTAAAATACTGAGAGTGAAAGTGAAAGTGTAAGTCGCTCCATTGTGTATGACTCTTTGCAACCCCAGGGACTATACAATCCATGGAATTCTCTAGGCCAGAATACTGGAGAGGGTAACCTTTCCCTTCTCCAGGGGATCTTCCCAACCCAGGGATTGAACCCAAGTCTCCCGCATTGCGGACAGATTCTTTACCAGCTGAACCACAAGGGAAGCCAAGAATAATGGAGTGAGTAGCCTATTCCTTCTCCAGTGGATCTTCCTTACTCAGGAGTCGAACCCGGTCTCCTGAATTGCAGGTGGATGCTTTACCAGCTGAGCTATCAGGGAAAGAATCCACCTGCGATGCAGGAGACCTGGGTTTGATCCCTGGGTTGGGAAGATCCCCTGGAGAAGGGAACAGCTACCCACTCCAGTATTCTGGCCTGGAGAATTCCATGGATCATTCCACTGGGTCACAAAGAGTCAGACATGACTGGGCAACTTTCACTTTATAGCTACTTTACAATGTTGTATTGGTTTCTGCTGTATAGCAAAGTGAATCAGCTATTTGTATACGTATATTAGTAATACTGCTACTGCTGCTAAGTCACTTCAGTTGTGTCCGACTCTATGCGACCCCATAGACGGCAGCCCACCAGGTTCTGCTGTCCCTGGGATTCTCCAGGCAAGAACACTGGAGTGGGTTGCCGTTTCCTTCTCCAATGCATGAAAGTGAAAAGTAAAAGTGAAGTCGCTCAGTCGTGTCTGACTCTTCGTGACCCCATATACTGAAGCCTACCAGGCTCCTCCGTCCATGGGATTTTCCAGGCAAGAGTACTGGAGTGGGTTGCCATTGCCTTCTCCATATTAATAATACTAGCAGACTATAAATCTTCTGAAAGCCCCAGAAGATTACACTGTGAAAAGAAAGTTTCCCACCTAGTTTCCCCCAGTCTCTATTCATAGGGCAAATACAAATTAAAAAAAAATTACTTTAATTGAAGATAATTTCTTTACGATATTTTGATGGTTTTTGCTATACAGCAACATGAATCAGCCATGGGTATACATGTGTCTCCCCATCCTGAACCCCCCTCCCACCTTCCTCCACAGCCTATCTGCTTCTACATTATTATGAGGAGATATTCTATGCAGAATCTTCTTTTTCTAAGATGAGATATATCTTCTTCTCAATTAAAGTTATTCTTTTTCTGTAAAATCCAGTTAATGAGCAAGTTTCCAGATCAGAAAACTTCCATTTCAAAAACAGCTGTTCTTTCAGTAAAAAAAAAAAAAAAAGTATGTCAGTAAATTCTAAAATAAGATGAAATTAAAATGAAAGCAGTAGTTTTAGTATAAATGTCCCTTTTGATTTTTGTATAATGAATGCTTATGAAGTTACCTAAGACTTCATAGCGTAAGGTTTTGTCTAGAAATAAGAAAAGCACCACCTTCCCCACTTAGAAAAATCATAAATGAGGAATGAAATGGATTCTCTCTCCCATTCTT
This sequence comes from Oryx dammah, assembly GCF_014754425.2. Classification (NCBI taxonomy): domain Eukaryota; kingdom Metazoa; phylum Chordata; class Mammalia; order Artiodactyla; family Bovidae; genus Oryx; species Oryx dammah. Next base: position 132,204,603 of record NW_024070186.1, on the reverse strand, counting down.
TCTCCTGTCACTCCTTTGTAACGAATGACCAAAGTGTTAGAAAGCATGGTCATTTAGCAGCTTGCCCAAGGGACGGGGGAGTCCCTGACAAAGTCCATCTGAAGTGAGGCCTGAAGTTGGTGGTATGTTTAGGTGTCCCCTTCTGTGTAGACTGCTGTCTTCCTGCTTGTTCCAGGGTGTTTCTAGCCCTTTAAAAAAGTGATTAAGGAATCGTCAGGTTCCTGAAACAAAAGCATCAAACAGGAGAGTTTCCTTGCTGCCTGAAGCTGAGCCGTGTCGTGCTGATTTTGTCTCCTATATAAATAATGAATCTGCTCACTTCTCTCTATCCTCACATGTCACTCTCATTTCTTATCTAGGTTATTCAAGAGCTTCCTGGACTCTTCTTAGAGAAGGCAGGATGGTTTTTGAAAATGTGAATCCGATGATCACTTCTGAGATGTTTCAAATATCTCTATGGTTTCTGTTGCACTTAGGATTGTAATCTTTGATTTGACCGTATAATTTCCTACATAGTCTCACTACTTACTTTTTAAACTTTATTCTACTACTCTCTTCTTTCCCATATATTCTAGCTACATTGATGTTATTTCAGTTTCTAGAACATTCCAGGGTCATTCCCATTTAAGAGACTGCCTATGTTGGATATTCTGCCAGGTATGTTCTTTACCAGATCCTTCTTTGGGTAACTCAGTTTATCTTTGAAGACTGTGCTTGAGTCACTTAGAGAAGACTTTCTTGCTCAATAATCCAAACTAGTTCTTTTTGCTACATCCTTCTTTACAGCATTATCCACAATTTAAAAATTATATTCATATACCATATAGTTATATACCAGATTCAGTCTCTGCGTGTGTCTGCTTTGTTCATTAGTATATAGCCAGTGCTGGCTGGTATAAGTACTCACATATGTATTTGTGAATGAACATATTTTATATTTAACATATAGTAGAGGTGATGAACATTCATTATCCCTGAAGTTTGTGTTTGAGTCTGTGTCCCATATTAACTTGTTTTTGTTTAAATCCAGGATTGCATTTATATTATTTACTATAAATATAACCATGAAATTTGTTTATTTTTCACAGAAGGACTTTAAGGCCATCATGATTTAATTCAGAACAATGATTACTAGAAGTCAAAAGGGAAATCACTTAAAACACACAAATAGGAAATGAATCAGCTAGCCTTTATTATTTTGTAGTATTGCAGCTTTTGAGCTATTTTTGTAGGTAGGTATTGAGGAAAATGCTTAACAGATTTGAAAACAATTGCCCTTTAAAAATTACAGCAAACGAGTATTTAATCCAAAAGGGGTTAATAAATTGCTCAAGGGAAAAGAGTTGTAATTATATTTAATCACTGTCATTAAAAATAGTCTTTAACAGGTTGGATGCTTTTAACTCAGCCTTCTGAATACCAGGTAAACATCAAGCATTATTTTTCTAATGTTTACTTTGCCATAAGATGTGAGCAGAGGGAGAGGAACATGTTTATATTTGCTAAGAGAAAAAAGGCATGCTGTTTCTGAAATCACCTGTATGTAGAGTGAAGTAATATGAGGGGGAATATGCCTTATAATTGTTTGAAATTCACTGAAAAGATTGCTTTTCTATACAAAAGAGGAGAAAAGGTTGTAAGAAGCACATTACAGAAAACAAAGATCAATGGGACAATATGATTAATTTGAAGTTAAAGTAAGGAAGGTCTTTCATTTGTCACCCAGTGCCAATTTGCAGTAAACCTTAGCATTTCATCAAAGGGTTGCTTGTGAACTACTTTAAAGCAATCAACTTTCCTGGAAGTGGAACCTAGGGCCTTCTTGAGTCTTCTTTGAGAGCGCAAAGTCCCCGTGATTAATCTTCTCTTCTGTCAACATGAATATTAAGTGATTTCCTCCCTGGTGTATTATTAAGTTGTCTTATTTAATGCTACTTTCTGAGGACTACACAGCTTGACCTTCACACTGAGGGTGAACAGATAGAATTGTTCTATAGGCGTGGTGTTCTCCTTAAATGTGAAATTATGCAGATTCATGTGGTTTTATGCCTAGTCAGAGATTATGCCCTGCAAATATACACAAAGAAAAGGAGTAAATGAAGTTTGTTAACTAGATCTTGCATTTCATCTTAAAAAGTGGCTTTCTTGATAGCCATTTTTGATATATATATTGCTAAATATGAAAGTGTGTGACATTTACATTACAAATTAAAATCCTGTGTAGTACAAATGAATGCATTCTCATGAAACAGGTAATGTTAATATTACTTTTTATCACTATCACTGTGAACATTGAGGAATTGTAAATGCAGATTCAAATTTAGATGTGGAATAAATACTCGCTTTTGCTCTCTCCTTTTTTTAAAAATAAATATTAATATGTGCTGTGATTGCATTTTCTGTTCTCCATTGAAGACTACGTCTAATGTGTCACAGTATCATTTTAACTTACATTCTTTCATCTTTCTTTTCACTTAAGATTCAGTTTTAAAATATACCCCCTTCCACCTGTACAGTAATTCTAGGACATAAAATAAGTAGTTAGGAACAGATGATTTTTTTATGTGTCTTGTTTCCTTGCAAATATTTACTAAGGCAGTTAGTTCCATGCCGGAGACGGTCTTTGTATTTATTATATTTTGAACAAATCAAGTCATACTCTTTTTTAACACATTAGGGTGTTTATTAGTTCAGCTGTTATGCTGACAGATGGTTCCTTTAGGATAGAAAAAGAACTAATACAGCTAGTTCAATTAAAAAAAAAAGTCACGCCCAAGGTGAGTTCATGACTTTGTGTTTCTCTCCAGCTTTTAGAGTAGATCTTCCTGGAGAAAGCATCTCCTTTATTGTTTTTTGTTCCTGCTGTGAAGTGTGTTAGTCACTGGAACTTTATCTATAAATACATAAATGATGAATGGGTGAATGAATTCAATCCTTTGAAGAAATAATGTTATTTCAGCACAGCATAAATGTCCCTCAGGGCAGGGTGAGATGATAGTGTATTTTCCACCAAGGGAAGTATTCTTTCATGAGTATTTAAAGTGCTGTATTTTTCTTTAACCATTCTTGAGAGGAAAGATCCAACTTTGTATTTTCACTGTTTTCAAATAAAGGTTTCTGTTATGTTCATGTCACATCATTTAAACTTTCATAGTGGAAAATTGAGTACATTAAAACCTGATTTATGAAAAATGGATCATATGTAGAAAGGGAGAAGGAATACCCTAAGATAGTTGCCGTGTCTAGGATGGGCCTAACTCTCCTTTAATCAGTAAATTCCTCATGAAAATAACTAACAGAAAAAAGTAACTTTTTTGCATGTTTATGTTAACATTTATACCAAACTATGGTGGATATGTTTCCTGTAGGAGGAATGCTTTAATTATGTACTGTTATTTCTTCTGGCACACTAATGGGACTTAAAAATTACTGTTCTTTGCTGAGGTCAGGAAATAGTAATAGCTTGAAAACAATTTGAAAAGCTCAAGCATATTTTGCTATCTTGCAGTTTTATTTAGAAGGAATTTTTTCCCCATAATTTCCCTTTTTTGACTGCATAATAAGATGTAATATATAAATTCTGTACTTTTTTTCTCCTACACTGTGGTACTGTTTTTATTGTGCCTTCTTTTGCTTACTGCTTTGTCTTATTAACACATTTTAACATTTTTAGGGATTAAAGTAAACTGGTTCTTAAAAACAGCACCTAATTTAAATGTTTAAAACTTACTTGGCAGAAGGGATATGTTTTAACATATATGGCACAAAAATGTCTGACAACAGTTTCTGTTTCTGAATCTTTTTGCTTAAAGTTTGCTTTTTTAAGTGATAGAGATTTTAAAAGGTAAAGAAAACAAGTAAAACTGGGGAGAAGACAGATGGTCTGTCTTCTCTTATTAAACTATATTTCACCAACCACCTATAAATAATTTCAAGGTGAAACTGTATGAAATGTTTAAGAATGATTACCTTAAAATTAAGTAAAGATTTTCAAATAAATATTAATTGTATTTTCTAATATAAATAATATAGCAATTCGCATCGTATACAACTTGCTATCATGTACAGACAAATGAGTCATTAACAGTTTGCCTCAATTAAAACTATAGGATTGGCATTTATGGAAAATTTTGAATGTTGAATGTGCTTATTCTCCAAAAAAGAACTCAAAATTCTGATCTTTAAGTTTTGCCTTAAAGATTTCGGCAAACTAATACTGATCAGAGTAAATGAATTGTGTAGGGGAGGACAAATATCTTTTCCCCCTACCCTTCAAGGTTTTGGTTTTTTTTTTTTTTTTTTTGGCGTAAAGTTCCTGAAATAAAACACAGATTAACAAGAGAAAAGGATATATATTATTTAACATGAGTTTTACATGACATAGGGGACTTCATAACGAAATGAAAACCTAAAAAATGGTTAGCCCTAAGTGTTTTTATACTTGGTTTGATGAAGAATGGAGAGTCTTGGGAAAATGTGATAGGTCAAAGGGTATGAGGGAAGTGTAGTAAACTGGAGGACACCTAGGAATGTGAAGGACTGTTCCTTCACGTTCCTTTCTGTGTTCCTTAGTCTTTGGAGCTAAAAATGCTCCTTTCGTCCAGATATGGGGGGGGGGCACCTGTCAGATGAAGGTCTTACGACCTTCAGGAAAATCTCACAAAGCACTTCTTGTACCTACCATTCCTCAGAATCCTTTATTGAAAAATTCAGTATGCCACGGTGCCCTCTTTGGCATGTTTGAACCCTATTAAAAATTTAAAACTGATGATGCTAAAGTTTTTAAGGAAAGGATTTGATGATTAGTTGCTTCAAACATGGTGCTGAAATAGCTCACTTAAACAAAACTTGCCTCTTTCCTGAGAAGTGTACTGTTTGCTAAAATCTTGGGCAAAAAATGCACAACGATGCAGCACATTTAAGATACATATTCTTGTCTTTTGAAAAATAGGACAAAAATTTCTATTATGTATTCATAATCTTGAGTTCTGTGGATATGAATCTACAGAAATTAAATTCTTGTATTTCTTACCTATAAAACAGGTATAATTATACAAAGGTTGTATTGAGAATGAAATAAAATAGTCTTTGTAAAGCATCTCCTGCAAAAATTTGGCCAAGTGCAGCTGTATTGATAATTTTTTGTTATTGTATATTAGAATTATTGAAAATGAGTTAATGATTGTTACAGATGTACAAATACCAGGGTACTGTGCTAGGCTCCAAACATACTAAGTTAAAACCTACAGCAGAAATAAGATTTATATAGATAACTAAAATGATAGAATAACAATTGGTAAAATACTTCTTGTACTCTTGTATGTAAGCTGCTGGCAAGTCTGGTCAGTTATGGAATCTATTTTGGTGAATGATTGCTGGGGAGGGACTTGGCACTATGAGGTCATTGGTAAAATGTTAGAGAAGAAATGACTGAAATCAGCTCGGACTGTGGTGATATGGAGGAAGAGGAGACTGTTGTCCTTCATCAGCTGGACTTTCCATTTTTCTTTACATTTTCAAGGTCTTTTCCTTCAGAGTAGCATCTCCAATCCCTCTTGGTTATTCTTCTGTAATACATATATGTGTGTGTATATGCGTGCTGCGTGCCGAGTCGCTTCAGTCGTCTCCAACTCTTTCCAGACTTCTCTGTCCATGGGACCTCCCAGGCAAGAATACTGAAATGGGTTGCTATACCCTCCCCCAGGGGATCTTCCGGACCCAAGAATCAAACCCACAGTATCTCCTGCCTCACAGGCAGATTCTTTACTGCTGAGCCACAGGGGAAGCCTGTGTGTGTCTATGTGTATGTGTGTATATATACATATATATATATGGAGAGAGAGAGAGACGTGTGTACATATATATCAAGTGTATATATATATGTATGTATATGTGTTTGTTATTGTTGTTTAGTCACTAACTTGTATCCGTCTGTTTTATGACCTCCTGGACTGTATGTAACCTGCCAGGTTCCTCTGTCCATGGGATTATATACATATTAGTAATAAGGCCTCCCTTATAATCCCATGATGGTGGTCATGATGCCACCACCCCCATCCCCTGTCCTTCCAGCAGTGCAGCCTCCAGGGGCCCCTCCAGTCCGAGACCTGGGCTCTGTGCCCCCAGAGCTGACTGCCAGCCACCAAAGCTTCCACATGGCCATGGCCAACCCCAATGGTAAAGTATCTTCCTGCAACACGTAAGACCCGGGTTCGATCCCTGGGTCGGGAAGATCCCCTGGAGAAGGAAATGACAACCCACTCTAGTACTCTTGCCTGGAAAGTCCTGTGGACAGAGGAGCCTGGTAGGCGACAGTCCATGAGGTCACAGAGTCAGACACGACTGAGCAACTAACTTTACTTCACTTCACTTCACTGTTATTATTATTATCCCTCAAAGGCAATTCTTCGCCTTACCAGAGGTAGTCTTTGAATATACAGGTGGCTCAGCCATGTATCGAATCATTCCCTGTATGTTCTGGAGTCCCTACCCATTTTTATCTTTACTTTCTTTTTGAGGCCAGGATAATGAAAGTTGGTTTTTGATTATTACTTTTACAATTCTGAGTCAGTTATATGAGCATCAGCATTCAAGTAAGCATATGACATGTCTGCTCCCGATATTTTACTGCCCAGAGGGGGAAAAAGGGTTTAATTAAATTGCCAGGGCCCAAGACTCTGAACTCCCTGAGGGTGGTACTCCCTTCCTCTAGCACAATTCCTGGCACATATTATACAGTAAGTATTTGTTTCCATAATTAAATTACTGATACCACTGAGGTTACTGTTTTCATATGGAAGTCAATTAAAAGTATAATAACCATGTTTTCTTTCCGTTCTGTTGCTGTTCAGTCCCTCAGTTGTGTCTGACTCTTGGTGACCCCATGGACTGCAGCATGCTAGGTTTGCCTGTCCTTTACCATCTCCTGGAATTTGCTCAAACCCATGTCCATTGAGTCGGTGATGCCATCCACTGACACCTCCTGCCTTTAGTCTTTCCGTTCTATAGATAGACCTCACTGCAGCACTTGAAATAGTTATATTCTTACAACTGAGTTTGCCTCTATTATTGAAAAGAAGAATGCAATGGAGAAAACAGACACTATTCTTTAGGTACTGAACTATTAATGCACCTCTAGATTCATTTGAGAGATTGTGATACAAAGACAAATTTGTTAGCTTTTATCCTTTAGCTGGTATTTATGTTTTCATGAGGTACTTTTCCTAGCTGCTCTTCTAGACATGTTACATATATTAATTCATCTTTTTTCTCGTAACATGAGGTAGGAGAGATTATCATCACTGTTTTACATTGAGGGACCTAAACCCTAAGTCTGAATCTCAAATTTGGGTCCAGGGTCCATGTTTTTAAATGGCCTTGCTCTGAGATCTTACTTTTATTTATATGGTGCCTTAGAATTCAAAAATTGTCCGTTACGTGAGTCGATCTCATTTCATCCTCACCACAATGTGTAAAAGTCCATTTTGCAGACGAAACACCTCAGGCTTGGAGCAGTGAATCTGCGATTGAGTGGGGTCCAGAAGTGCTTGGTTTTATTCACTGTGTGTATCAATCACCTCGTGTCTTCATGCTGAGATCGTAGGATGGATCCCTGTCTCTCACTCATTGCAGCAGTCCTCATTGCAGCAGTCCTCATTGCAGCAGTCCTGCCAGTTTCCCAGAAGATTCAGTGCTGTGCCCTCTGACTTCTCCAGCTGGGTGTCTCTGGTTGTTCTGAACACTCAGTGACCCAGCCACCTAGAAGCCTTGCCTGTTATATCTTGCTCTGGTCCGAATTGTAGAAATAGATTGTACATTCATTGTATAATCCAACTATTTATGAAAGTATTTTCATGTTTTTCTGTTTCATAATTAATGTGAACGAGACTGCTTTATTAAGAATTCTTAAAAAATAGAATTTTTCACTCAAAAATTATATTTTAGATTTAATGAGTTTCTAGGCTAATTTTTCAAGTTTTTCCAGCAGCAAGTCTTCCTGAGGCTAAATCCTTATGTGGGCACATTGAACACTTTAGTATTTCTATTAATAATATCTTGAATTTGAAATACTTGAAATACTTGAAAACGTATTTTAAAATATTATTAAGACATGCTGGTTGTCTAAGTATAAATTAATGAAACCAAGTTCCCTATGATAATCAGTTCCACTTCAAGATATTTCAGTGTAGTGTTTGTCCTTATGTCTTGGGTCCTTTTATTTATTTGCATTTTTGTTAATTACTGTATCTCCAGAATGATATTTATTCCACAGGTAGTGCTGTCCAACTTGCTCATAGGGGAATGTTTAATTTGCGGCATTAATTATGGATCACAGTGGAACTTCCTTGGGAGTTAAAGTCAATGGTAGCCAGGGGCTGTGTTGTTTATATCACATATGCTCCAGTGAATAAATGAGTGCATAGTTCCAAAATTCAGAAGCTTATTTTAAGAACGTGTTTGTCAACCAGTTAGGTCTCAGTATGACTTTGTGATAACGAGACAAAACTCCTCATCCCATCATACCCTGCAGAGGGTAGGTAGCTTTTTTAGACCATGTGGTGTTAAATCATATCCTCTCCTATGTTTGTTAGCCTAAACAGAAGACATATTGGGTTGTAGAGCATATTTGAGAAATGAGCATATTTTGCTCACTTCCTGAAGTTTGCTTCTCTTGGCTTTTGTGTGCAGTGCTTCTCTCCAAGCAGTGTTATGCAAATGAACCAATTAGTGACATATCAAATGGTCTTCCTACCTCACAGAGTTCATAACTGGAAGGGCAGCAGCGTAAGTCACGTACCTATTCAGCAGATTCTATAGGCCACTGCGAGGGTCTGATTAGCTTGACGGTGGAAGACAATCACAGAGGCATCTGCTCGGTTAATTTTGAGAGAAAATTTACCAGATGGAGGCTGAAGATTTAAGTGATTAGAAGGTAGTAGATTGGAATACAAATTGGATTAAAAGAAATTAGATTGATATAAATCGAATTGAGTCACAACAGTTTGTGTTGTTCGTACCAAGGGGCAGTGGATTATGGGAGAGGCAGATGCTCCAATGAGATAGGAATTAATGTGGCTTTGACCGTCCATCTGCGAAGGTCTGAATATCGAGTACATCCCTAATCTCTCTCTCCATTTATCAATGCCATAATGTTAATTAGTACTTCATTCATTAAGTTACTTACAGAAGAAAAAATCTCACGCCTGTCCCCTCTCTGCTTGAGAATTTGTTATTTTGCCAAGAATTGGAAAGCTCTCTTCAGCTAAGCTAGCTACAGTTGACTCTGAGGGTAGACCTGTGTCCTTTTCCTCATGCGTACAACTAACTGCCTTTGGCAGGAGTGCAGTAAGCTTGAAAATCTTTGCTCATATATCTCTGTTCATAAATACATAGTTTTTTGAAGTTCTGCATTAATGACTAGTCACGGTTCCACTAAAAATGATATATAATTTGATAATAACATTATATATATTTTATATTTGGTTTTTATAAGATATTCATTGAAGTTACTTGCTTTTTTTAATGACTCAAATATTTGACATTAATGTTGAGTGGCAGATTCCTTCTTGAAGGGAAGAATGAAAAAAATCTTGTTCCCATAATTCTGTGATTGTGTTTATTACCCATATATGTGTGTTTTTGTGTGTGTGTGTGTGTGTGATGTCTGTGTGCTCATTTATGGGAAATTTCAAGTTATTGACATTGTTGTACATTTTGGTGTATCGTATTTGGACCTGATCAAAAGAAAAAAGATGAATGAAATGAAATGAAATGAAACACATCATTTTAAATGCCTTTGCTTATACTGGAAATATGACCGTTTCAAATCTAAGGTGTACTGACATGGGAACCTCATTATTACACCATTGGCCATAGGAACGAAACTCAGCATAAGGCATTTCAAACTTGGATTCTGTCCAAGGGAACAGAGCCAGTGGAGATCTGAAGGTGATCTCACCTTTCAGGCAGCCCATGGGCATGGACTCTAAGGACAACCATGCAGAAATGCCCCTGTGTATTCATAATAATCAGGCAAATACAACATCTAGAGACTAAAGCAATGAGAAGGGCAAAAATGGAACATCAAATCCTGTGATGCAAGCAGCCTATCATTAAAGGTTGTGCCAAGTCATTCAGAAATAATCATAGTACGGGCAAATGCGGGCTGTCTGCCAGTGCACAAACATGAAGAATTTCTATTTTTACATGGGGGAAGGCAGTGGCTTATGCAAAAGTGTGTTAAGTATTTGACCTTTTTGACATTTTGAAGAAAATTCTGTGTGCAATGATCTTCAGGCAGTGTTCTTAGTACAGGAATAAGATATATGCATGGATATGTGTGTGTGTATGTATAGAAATCATATATATATGGTATATATGGGCTTCCCTGGCGGCTCAGTGATTAGGAGTCTACCTGAATTGCAGAAGACGCAGGTTCAGTCCTTGAGTCAGGAAGATCCCCTGGAGGAGGGCATGGGAACCCACTGCAGTATTCTTGCCTGGAGAATCCTGTGGACAGAGGAGCCTGGCAGGCTTACAGTCCATAGGGTCACAGAGAGTTGAACACGACTGAAGCGACTGAGCATGCATGCATGCATACATGATATATATCTCCTATGTATTTCCTATTCATATGATACATTAATATAATATATCAGCCTGGCCGCTCCTTACCCAGGCTGACCTGGGACTTCGCCTCAGTCCTACTGGACCCCAATACTAAGATAGCTTTCTTAGTCCCTATAAATATTGGCTAAATAAGGTGATGTTCCTATCTTCTACTAAGAAATAATCTGCTCTCTAGGAGCTAAAACTAAACTGGAGGTCTGTCTAAATCCAGAGTCTTTTCACTATCTGCTTGGGTCCTATGTGTAAATACTGTTTGTGGCCCATCTTTCTAATTGTATAATATATTCATCAATACACTTTAATCATATGAAAGAGTGTATCAAGCTAGATGCCACCAAAATTTTGAAGAGTGAAAAAAAGCTAACATATAAGCCAGCAAGATGTACAGTGTGGAGCAGAGTTTCTCATTGTGGTAAAGAGCAATCCCTCAAATCTATCTTTTGTTATAAGAGTGATTAAATGCCACCTAAAAATAATTTAGTATCCAGGGGTCAGTCCCTTGTTCTGGTTTTGACACTTCAGTTTTCAGCCTAATTATAAATTGTCTAATTGGTGGCGGTTTTCTTCATTAAGCACTATCAGTACATCAAGGTGATGCTCACTGAGCCCAACAAAGTCAGACATTGTGTTCTTACTCATGCCTTTGTTTTCATAACTGATCATTGGGTGTTTAATACTTTGCTGAGCCCAGTGAGGATAATTACATAAATCGCTTGGTTGTAAACTAATGACAACAGATATACAACCTCCTTATTTCCTGATTGTTGATAGACTTTACACAGTGGGTATATTTTCAGTGTGAATTGTGTTTCATTGTTTCTATGCATTTGAGTTCAAATTCCACGTAGTAGACATATAAATACTGAGGTTGATGAAGGCCTATTAACTATGTTGAAGCTACTATACTCTCTTTTTCTTTTTCTTAGTTTTTGTTAATTATCTCACAAGGAATGCTTAGAAATTAAATTAAGGCCCTTAGTCACTAGGTGGTATTTCATTATTTTATATTTAAAGCTACTCAATGAGTAAATAGAAAAAAAAATCGGCCTATCAGTGCCTACATCATCATTTCAGGATTCATGTGAGGAAGATGTCCCATAGGGCTGATTTCAGTGTGGGTAGTTTAGATGCTTTTATCAGGTATAAGCTACCTCGATAAGCAAGGGTTTTGCACCTCATTTTTTCCTCTGCAGTCAATATATATTTTTTTCAAATTTGTAGTGAACTTAGAAAATGGAGAGATACAGCCAAGTTTTAATTCAGTAAGTGATGTTCTGGCACCTCTGACTATAAATCAGTGTTGCAAAGGCATTGCAGCAGCATAAGTAAATGGTGTCCAAATAAATGCCCAGCCTTGGCGTGATGGTTCAGAATTTTGTGCTTCATCATAAAACTCACAAGGCAATTTGCTTAATCCTGTCTGCATAAGTTGGACTTAGAAAAGTGCAATTTGTAATTCAGCTGGCTGAATAAATGGATTTCTACTGGCTAAAAGAGTGAGAAGAATTTAGAGCACTCTGTGAAAGTTTGAGAAAATTTACTTGGCTAACCTACTTCTTTGTTTGTGTAAAGGAAAGTTATGTCTAGCTCTTAAAAATCCAAATATGTTTTCCTAGGTATAGAGTGATGAGGGAGAAGCGTAGGGAAATGCTTGGAACTGAGAAATCCTAAGGCTTTTGGAATGCTAGTGGTGTGAAATTGAGTCTAGAGAGGGACAGAGGTGAGCCGCAGGCATAAAATGAGAGGAAAGAAAAAAGAATTCACAGGAATCTGTGCCTCAGTGGATATGAAAGAAATTGAGGGGTTAAACCCTGAAGCTAAGATTTTTAGTATTGGGGGAAAATGGGATTATGTGGTGAAGGAGAGAGGGATGAGTTATGTGACAGGAGACAGGCGAAAGGTCCAGTTTGAGAGCTGCAGAGTTTGAGGTTATGAATGAGCCTTAAATCAGGCCCCTGAACCTAGTCTAGAGCTTTCCTTACCTGGAGATACTAGAGATTCAGTTCTTGTTGTCATAGAAACCTCAGGCTATGAGAGGGAATGAGTTTCCCATAGAAAGCTCTGGAGACAAGAGCCAGGTCTGCAGCACCTTTATTGTGGTTCAGTCGCTAAGTCATATCTCCCTCTGCTACCCCATGGACTGCAGCAGGCCAGGCTCCCCTGTCTTTCACTATCTCCCACAGTTTGCTCAGACTCCTGTCCATTGAGTTGATGATGCCATCCAAACCTCTCTTCCTCTGTGATCCCTGTCTCCTCCCGCTGTCAATCTTGCCCACATCAGGGTCTTTTCCAATGAGTTGGCTCTTTGCATCAGGTGGCCAAAGTATTGGAGCCTCAATTTCAGCACCAGTCCTTCCGATGAATAGTCAGGGTTGTTTTCCTTTAGGGTTGACTGGTATGTTCTCCTTACTGTCCAAGAGATTCTTAGGCGTCTTCTCCAGCACCACAATTTAAAAGCGCCAAATCTGCATCAAAGCATCTCACATGTAAGAATGTGAGAGCTGGACTATAAAGAAGGCTGAGCACTATAGCACCTTCAGTTCAGTTCAGTCGCTCAGTTGTGTCCGACTCTTTGTGACCCCATGAATCGCAGCATGCCAGGCCTCCCTGTCCATCACCAACTCCCGGGGTTCACTCAGACTCACGTCCATCGAGTCTGTGATGCCATCCAGCCATCTCATCCTCTGTCGTCCTCTTCTCCTCCGGCCCCCAATCCCTCCCAGCATCAAAGTTTTTTCCAATGAGTTAACTCTTCGCATGAGGTGGCCAAAGTACTGGAGTTTCAGCTTCAGCATCATTCCTTCCAAAGAAATCCCAGGGCTGATCTCCTTCAGAATGGACTGGTTGGATCTCCTTGCAGCACCTTAGGAGGCCTTAATAATTGAGACAGAAGTGATTTGACTTAATTCAGATTTCTAGTGCGATTGTTTACATATAAGTCAAAGATCATTTTTCTCTGTATTTATAGAAATTTATAACAAAAGTAACCAGTAACAGCGTTCTTTTTTTTTTAATGTCAGCAGCATTTTGTTCATCTCTTACAAAAAAGAACCCCAATATGCTTAATATTGCCTCTTTTGAAAATAGCATACCTACATTGAATATTAAGCAAACATCATTATACTTTTTTCAAAATTCACACACCTTTCATTTTCTTCCAGATTTTCAGTTGCTTCTTGTTTATAAATCCAACTTGTCAGAGTGTGATGTATTGAGTACTTGACTGTGAAACCAACTTGCTACATTAAAAAAAAAAAGAAAACCACATTATCTAAACTATTGTAATTCTTGTTTTTCACAGTTGCTTTCTTATATACTTTCTTATTCCACTTTCTTATATACTTTCTTAATCCTCTGCCTGCCAGCATTTTTCTTTCCCTTACACATAATCCAGACTAATTCTTTGTGTTCCACTCCTTTCACCTTGTGACCAGAAAGCATTGCATTTTGAGAGTGGCTGGATGGAGGTTAATTCCATGTCCTTGTGGTAATAACCTGGGAAAACCTGGGGATGATCGGTTTCATTTGATCCCTCATCTGATAAGGCTTCAAAGTAAATGAACTGAGTGGAAAATAACATTTTTCATAAGTTTTCTAGGAACTGCAGACGTTTTTTGAGAGACCTCAGGAACTGAGTCTCTGATGTATTTTTGCGGAACATAATGCAAGCAGAAAATGATCATTTTAAAACATTTACAGCGCTCCCATTTGCTGCTTTTCTCCATTCAGCAAAAAACTAGCTCATTTTTCTCTATGCATACAAACTCTTTTAAATGCAAACCACACTCGGTATTTCTGTTGCAGCAATGATGTTATCTGGTGGTCATTTGGCTCTGAAACAGAAGATACCCCTTGAAAGGAAATTTAGAGTTTTATTAAATAACTCACTTTTAAAAAGGCATCAACAGATAGCATAAGTAGACAAAAATTATGAGAAAGTAGATTCCTAAATGAAAAGTATCCTCATAATTAAGGTAACTCATATTCTTTATTAGCTAGGCTAAAATTCCTCTCATTTTCAATCTAAATTTAACCATTTGTATGCCTTACAAAGAGAAGTCATATCAAATCATTATGATTTAATAAATCAAACTTTTTTTTCTTAAAGAGGGAATACTTTAGGTTTACTTTTTTTTTTTTGTTACTTTAATGCTGTGGATAAAGTGAGGGACAAAATATCAACTTTGAAATTTTTTGAGAGTATGCAAATAATTTGAAAACAGATTTAATACCAAGCATAAGAGCTATTTGCAACTGATTAAGCATGGCCTCTTTTTCAACCTATTCTGGATCAAAATCTTGTCCAAGGTATTTTTAGTGGAGTAAACACTTCAGAAATGAATTTGGATGCCTCTCTTGCAAATACCTCCAAAGAAATGTGATACTATCACTTCCATTCAGTTTGGTGAACTATGAAAGCTCATTCCCTCTGAGCTTGATCATCAGAGACAAAGCAATGAGTATAAGTTATATTCAGATACCTTCCGTTCAGTTCAGTTCAGATACTCAGTCGTCTCCAACTCCTTCCGACCCCATGAATTGAAGCACACCAGGTCTCTGTCCATCACCAACTCCCGGAGTCCACCCAAAACCATGTCCATTGAATCGGTGAGGCCATCCAACCATCTCATCCTGTCATCCCCCTCTCCTCCTGCCCTCAAACTTTCCCAGCATCAGGGTCTATTCCAATGAGTCAGCTCTTCGCATCAGGTTGCCAAAGTACTGGACTTTCAGCTTCAACATCAGTCCTTCCAATGAACACCCGGGACTGATCTCCTTTAGGATGGACTGGCTGGATCTCCTTGCAGTCCAAGGGACTCTCAAGGGTCTTCTCCAACACCACAGTTCAAAAGCATCAATTCTTTGGAGATCAGCCTTCTTTATAGTCCAATTCTCATATCCATACATGACCACTGGAAAAACCATAGCCTTGACTAGACGGATCTAGTTGGCAAAGCAATGTCTCTGCTTTTTTAATATGCTGTCTAGGTTGGTCATAACTTTCCTTCCAAGGAGTAAGCGTCTTTTAATTTCATGGCTGCAATCACCATCTGCAGTGATTTTGGAGCCCCCCAAAATAAAGTGAGCCACTGTTTCCACTGTTTCCCCATCTACTTCCCATGAAGTGATGGGACCAGATGCCATGATCTTAGTTTTCTGAGTTTTGAGCTTTAAGCCAACTTTTTCACTCTCCTCTTTCACTGTCATCAAGAGGCTCTTTAGTTCTTCACTTTCTGCCATAAGGGTGGTGTCATCCCAGCAATCTTGATTCCAGCTTGTGCTTCCTCCAGCCCAGCATTTCTCATGATGCACTATGCATATAAGTTAAATAAGTAGGGTGACAATATAGCCTTGATGTACTCCTTTTCCTATTTGGAACCAGTCTGTTGTTCCATGTCCAGTTCTAACTGTTGCTTCCTGACCTGCATATAGGTTTCTCAAGAGGCAGGTCAGATAGTCTGGTATTCCCATCTCTTTCAGAATTTCCCACAGTTTATTGTGATCCACACAGTCAAAGGTTTTGGCATAGTCAATAAAGCAGAAATAGATGTTTTTCTGGAACTCTCTTGTTTTTTTGATGATCCAGCGGGTGTTGGCAATTTGATCTTTGGTTCCTCTGCCTTTTGGAAAACAAGCTTGAACATCTGGAAGTTCATGGTTCACGTATTGCTGAAGCCTGGCCTGGAGAATTTTAAGCATTACTTTACTAGTGTGTGAGATGTACGGTAGTTTGAGCATTCTTTACATTGCCTTTCTTTGGGATTGGAATGAAAACTGAACTTTTCCAGTCCTATGGCCACTGCTGAGTTTTCCAAATTTGCTGGCATATTGAGTGCAGCACTTTTACAGCGTCATCTTTTAGGATTTGAAATAGCTCAACTGGTATTCCATCACCTCCACTAGCTTTGTTTGTAGTGAAGCTTTCTAAGGCCCACTTGACTTCACATTCCAGGATGTCTGGCCCTAGATGAATGATCACACCATCGTGATTATCTGGGTCATGAGGATCTTTTTTGTACAGTTCTTCTGTGTATTCTTGCCACCTCTTCTTAATATCTTCTGCACAGTTGTAAATGGGACTGGTGATGGAAGCAGGGTTCGATGCTGTAAAGAGCAATATTGCATAGAAACCTGGAATGTTAGGTCCATGGATCGAGGCAAATTGGAAGTGGTCAAACAGGAGATGGCAAGAGTGAACATTGACATTCTAGGAATCAGTGAACTAAGATGAACTGGAATGGGTGAATTTAACTCAGATGACCATTATATCTACTACTATGGGCAGGAATCCCTTAGAAGAAATGGAGTACCATCATAGTCAACAAAAGAGTCCAAAATGCAGTGCTTGGATGCAGTGTCAGAAATGACAGAATGATCTCTGTTCGTTTCCAAGGCAAACCATTCAATATCACAGTGATCCAGGTCTTATGCCCCTACCAGCAATGCTGAAGAAGTTGAAGTTGAATGATTCTATGAAGACCTACAAGACCTTCTAGAACTAACACCCAAAAAAGATGTCCTTTTCATTATAGGGGACTGGAATGCAAAAGTAGGAAGTCAAGAAACACCTGGAGTAACAGGCAAATTTGGCCTTGGAGTACAGAATGAAGCAGGGCAAAGGCTAATAGAGTTCTGCCAAGAGAATGCACTGGTCATAGCAAACACCCTCTTCCAGCAACACACTACACATAGACATCATCAGATGCTCAACACCGAAATCAGATTGATTATATTCTTTGTAGCCAAAGATGGAGAAGCTGTATACAGTCAGCAAAAACAAGACCGGGAGCTAACTGTGGCTCGGATCATCAACTCCTTATTACCAAATTCAGACTGAAATTGAAGAAAGTGGAGAAAACCACTAGACCATTCAAGTATGACCTAAATCAAATCCTTTATGACTATACAGTGTAAGTGAGAAATAGATTTAAGGGACTAGATTTGATAGAGTGCCTGATGAACTATGGATGGAAGTTCATGACATTGTACAGGAGACTAGAATCAAGACCATCCCCAAGAAAAAGAAATGCAAAAAAGCAAAATGGCTGTCTGAGGAAGCCTTACAAATAGCTATGAAAAGAAGGGAAGGGAAAAGCAAAGGAGAAAAGGAAAGATATACCCATTTGAATGCAGAGTTCTAAAGACTAGCAGGGAGAGATAAGAAAGCCTCCCTCAGAGATCAATGCAAAGAAATAGAGGAAAACAATAGAATGGGAAAGACCTCTTCAAGAAAGTTAGAGATACCAAGGAAACATTTCATACAAAGATGGGCACAATAACGGACAGATAGCTTTACAAACCTCTTTTACTCTTCCAGCTATTGGCTTCAGAAAGAAAAATTCCAACATGCCCTTGTGTGGCAGTAAGAAGACCTTAATACAATATGGCTGTTCCCACTATGCAAGAAACAATCTTTAATCTTTGACGTTTTTTTTCGTTTTTAATTGCAAGAGGCCTTGCCCTTATTTTAATGATACACAATGTCATGAAAACTGTAATCTAGAGACTTCAAGGGAGACATATGTTGCTTTAAAAGGGGGAAAGTGGTTTTGTTATCACCACTATTTTAAACTAGGTGTGTGTGTGAAAGTTGCTCAGTTGTGTCCCACTCTGCAACTCTTTGCAACCCCATAGACTTTACAGTCCATGGAATTGTCGGGGCCGGAATACTGGAGTGGGTAGCCGTTCCTTTCTCCAGGGGATCTTCCCAATCTAGGGATTGAACCCAGGTCTCCCACATTGCAGACAGATTCTTTACTGTTTGAGCCACCGGGGAAGCCCTTAAACTAGGCAAAGGTTAATTTAAAGATAGTGTTCTGATAATACTTCTGTTTGTTATTTAATTTAGATCATGTGTTGTTTCCTCAAAACATTCTTCTGATAGTCCTTATTTCTTATTAAATTTATAATGGAAAAGTAGCCAAAAGATAGATTCTTTCCATGTAATAATCACATAATGGTTTCAAGATTAACATAAAGAAGAGTTATCAGTATTGGTATAACCCATTTCAGTAAAATAGAGGGACATAAAGAATTGCTAAATATTGATATTTAAGTAAGTTCCAATGAATATAATTTACAGGTAATTTCTGCAGCATGCCTAGACAGTGATGCCTGTACTAAAGTACCCCCCATCCAATTTGTCATGAAACACAGTAGAAGCAGTCTTTAGTTGTTAACGGAGTTTTTGTATCAACATCCAGCTACCTATAGTTCCACTGATAGAATGGCTAAAGTGATATAGTCATGCATTTATATAAAATATTGATTGAGCACCTAATATTTTCATCTTTGGAGCTTGATAGAGCATGTGACAAATCTAAGATGCAGAGTTGTTGAAAACATATAGGCTTCAGGGAAAAGTAGGTGAGGTATATTATTCAGCATGATCTTTGATTTGATTGATCTTTGACCTTGCGTGGTTTACAAATTATTCTACATTTCATTTCCCTGATAGCTCAATTGGTAAAGAATCTGCCTGCAATGCAGGAGACCCCAGTTTGATTACTGGGTTGGGAAGATCCCCTGGAGAAGGGAAAGGCTACCCACTCCAGCATTCTGGCCTGGAGAATTCCATGGATTGTATAGTCCATGGGGTTGCAAAAAGTCAGATATGACTGAGCGACTTTCACTTCTCTTTGATTTGTGGGTAATAATGAGCAGTAGTAGAAAAATCATAATAGATAAGCAAAAGCTGTAACTGTTTTTTGAATGACTTACTATTGCACAAAAAATGACTTACTCTTGTATTTGTCTTGTAGATGGTAGTCTTTGGCTTTGTGGGGTCACAGATTCCTGTGAGTATAGTGATAGATGTTATATAATAAAACAAGTATACATGATAGTAATGTTAATATTAGTGAACATTCACTGAGTGCTTACTGTGTGCTCAGCACACTGAAAAATCTCATGTAGTGTTCATAACAAAATTAGGTCAGTACTGCAGTGTTTTATAGATGAGGAAACCAAGGTATGCAGAAAGTAAGAAACTTGCCTGGTTTTATACTCCTGTCTTGCCTTTGGACAAGAACAATGCAAGTTATACTCATTTCAAAGACAGAGAATCTAAGTTAATTGTCGAAGTTATGCTTTATTATTTCTTAAACACATATATACGTGCAAACAAAATTTTGCCCCAATACCTGAGGTGCCATTCTCCATTCCATAATTTTACTTCTATTCCACGTAAGGTAATCCATGTTTTAAGAACCATATTTTAAAAAGATAATGGTGTAGTACAATGAGATTCATATGTTAGGACAACTTCGGTAGTCAGATGGCAAATAGAAGTGAACAAATCTAAAATTAATCATTGTGAATATGATTTTGAGATCATACAGCTAATATATATGACATTATTTATTATGACAGTTGTAATTTTGGGGGTAATGATTTGGCATTATTCTTTAAAGAAAATTTCTGGATTGTATTAACATTCTCTAATCTGTTTCAAAATCCTTAGTAAACTATCAAGTAAATGAACTTTACAATTTTAACTATGGTTATTGAATCTCAATTTAACTTTAAAATAAAATAGTTCAGATATGAGGAAACTATGTCGAGTTTTAGGCAAATTTATCAGAAACTAAATATTTAACAAAGCTTTGCACAGGTGTAAAAATATCAGTGCTGGTGGGAATGGTGTTTGTGACAGTAACACTGGGACCTTTGGCTCTGCATTTGCTAAGATGAATGCGACTGCCACCGAATTTTCAGAATATAAGTGCTTAGGAAATAGAAGGCCAGAATGTTATCAGTCTATTAGGAGTTTATGTAAGCAGAATGTCTTTTTCTGAAAACCCATTCATGGTCTCCACCAGATAAATACCGATGGTCTTTAGAAAATTTAACATTTTTAAACAGTTCAATGAAGTTGGAGATTGTTTCATTGCATCATCTTTTGTAAAGCCAAATGCAACTTTAAACCACATGAAAATATTATAAATATGACAGTAAGAAGCTAAATTTCAAAGATATCTTTCTGAAATATTGTTTTTATCACTATAAGGCAAATCTGCATAACCCATGGAAACCTCCGATTTGATGGCAAATCACTCTTTAAAGAATGCCTTCAACCATGGGAAGACGTAACAAATTGATTTGAAATAGTTTTGGGTGAATGTCCAGGTTAATATGTTATCTTCTTACTGAATTGTTGGAAAATGAATTTATAAAGTGGGAAATTATTATTTTTTTATTTCTCAGGAGGAAATCATTACTATAAGCTTACGGGAAACTTAGAGACTTGTAGTTTCAAAATTTCTCTTCAGTTTTATATAGGTATTCTCATGTATTTAACCCCTGCTTTTGACTGCTTTCTGCTTTTGTTTCTAATTTACCCAAAGTAGTCCTGCCTTCCCTCTGGTGTTTGGTCATTTGGGCCCACCTGCTCACAAGAGGTCAGTGGCTCAGTGCCCTGGCTGTAGGCAGCCAGAAAATGAAATATTACAATGAGAAATTAAAACCTTTGTAATTAAGGCACTGAATAACATGAGGCGGTAAAGAAGAGGGAATACGTGTTCCACTTTTAGTATTTTCAGTAATCTCTTCTGCGAATACAGAAAAACCTGAAATACAATTGTGAAATTCAGAGAAAACGTTTTATGAAGTCAGCCTTAGTTACTTTATCCTGAAGTAGCAAATATTCACACTGAATAAGGAAGGAAATTTTAAATATCTTTGACTAAGTTTATATTTTAAATAATTGATGGGCAATTTACTTATAAGATAAGTATCTATGCTTTGCCAGTTGGTCTTTGGTTTAAATGATTTATAGCACTGTGTATTTATTGGCTATGTAAACAAATTTAACAGAAATTTAAGAGGAAATGCCAGATGTTACATGAACTGCTTTTTAAACATAAGCTTTTAAATTATTGATAACCTTTGGAGGGTGCTCTAAGAAAGCATTTTGACACTCATTGCTTTTTGATAGTGGCCATAACACCTATGACGGGCAAACCTTTCCAATCTCTACTTATATTAAAAGTGTGAACATTAATCTATAGTGTGTATCTTTAAAAATGTGCTCTGTGGTAGTAAATTTAAATCGCTACCTATTATCTTTTCTTATGGGCATGTCCATTATGATGTGACAGCCATAAAGAGTGTAATCATGTTATAAAAGGATGAACTTGTCGCAATTTGCTCTTCTAGTTGCCTCAGTTTTGGGGTAAGAAATGGTACCATAAGGAAATTTAGGTAACTTGCTTAAGGTCACATCCCTAATGACACAATGGCAAGGAGAAAAACAAAAAAAAGCGAAGCAAACTAAAACAAATTAAAAAAAAAAACAATAATAGAAATCTAGTACCTAAGACTTTAGTTTATTAAAAAATATGTATATATATTTATTTATTTGGCTATGCTGGGTTTTAGTTGTGGCATATGGAATCTTTAGTTGTGGAATGTGGGATCTAGTTCCCTGACCAGGCATGGAACCCAGGCCCCCTGCATTGGGAGCATGGAGTCTTAGCCACTGGACCATCAGGGAAATGCTGAGACTTTTCATTTTAGACTTTTATATCTTTTTCTCTTTTTTAAAATTTATTTTTAAGTGGAGGATAATTGCTTTACAATGTTGTGTTGGTTCCTGCCGTACACCACCATGAATCAGCCTTGAGTATACATATAGCCCCTCCCTCCCGCCCTCCCCCTCCCCCACTGCCCTAGGTTGTCTCCCAGCACTGGATTGAGCTCCCTGTGTGCTACAGCAACTTGCACTAGCTCTTTGTTTTACACATGGTAATGTGTGTGTCCAGCGCTACTCTCTCCATCCGTCCCATCCTCTCCTTCCCCTGCTGTGCCACGTCTGTTCTCTTTGTCTGTGTCTCTATTCCTGCCCTGCAGATTGGATCACTGGTCCCATTTTTTCTAGATTCCATATATATGTGTTAATATGCAGTACTTTTTTTTCTCTTTCTGACTTACTTCACTCTGTGTAACAGGCTGTAGGTTCATCCATCTCAGTTCCACTGATTCAAATTCATTCTTTTTTATGGCCAAGTAATACTCCATTGTTTGTATGTATCATATCTTCTTTATCCATTTATCTGTCTATGGGGATTTAGGTTGCTTCCATGTCCTGGCCATTGTAAATAGTGCTGCAGTGAACATTGGGGTATGTGTATCTTTTTGAGTTATGGTTTTCACAGGGTTTACGCCCAGTAGGGGGATTGATGGGTCAGATGGTAGTTTTATTTCTAGTTTTTAAGGAATCTCCATACAGTTCGCCACAGTGGCTGTATCAATTTACATCTCCACCAACAGTGCAAGAGGGTTCCCTTTTTTCCACAACCTCTCCAGCATTTCTTGTTTGTAGATTTTTTTGATGATGGCCATTCTCACTGGGGTGAGGTGGTGATATTTCATTATAGACTTTCTGTTTTAGACTTATCCAAAATATGGGAAGAAGGAGGAATGATAGAGAAGAAATACAAAGCGTGGACTCACAGCTAAGGCAAAGGATTCTAGTCTCAGGTTTCAGGAAAGAAATTTTGATTATTGTTTCTGTATTTTTTCCCTCCTTGTCCGCTATAAGATGGACAAGAGGGTCTCTGGTAGGGTCTCTGGTAGCTCTGTTTCACCTAGATAACCTGGAAGACTGGGTACATGGGGATGAAACTAGATGCTATGCTGTACAACTGGAACTTTCAGGGTTAAGGCTGCCAAGTTTGAGATTAAATTGTCTTCAATCTTTGTCAGTTCCCTTTCATACCTTTGGCCCTTTAGTTTTATGACATTAAAAGCCATTTAGAATTTTTGTAATAAGTAGTATTTATTGGTCTCAATTTAATTTTGACATCTTTTCTAGTTTAAACTTTAAAAAAAAAAACAAACCACTGCTGTGCTTCCAGAAGAAACAAGAATTTTATGTCTTTAGTTCATTGCCAAATTAGATCATCTCCTGAGAGAGTCTTAATAAGGTTCTAATAGATAAAACAATCTTTGTATTTTCCAAACATAAGCTTTCTCACCACATCTTATCACATCATAGGAAAAAGAGTTTTTTTTAATATCCCTTTTGTATTTCCCCTCTCTCACAAGGGAAGTACACTGGAACTTTATCATCAAGAAAACTTCAAGGACAGTAGAGTTCTAAGTACAGGCTTGATTAGCTCACTGATCAATGTGGATAGCATTAGTAATGGTACTGAGATATGTTTCTTTCTGTGGAGAAAATTTTGAATAGGGTTTCTTTTGGTAAAATGGAAACCAGTAACAGCTTTAATCCTTTTGAAATCTAGTGTAAAGTGATCAGCCTGGTCTAGCTAAAATTTACTATGCAGAAAAAATTACCATAAGAGCGACCTCAGAAAAGAGATACTTGCCAAAGTGATTCATTTTAAGGGTCATGTTTTGGAAAGACCATCTGTACTAGTTTATAGAAGAGAAATATAAGATATACTGGATGCTTACTACATCTGCATGTGTGATTTCTTTTAATCATCGGAACCAAATTGTGAGACATCGGTCATCTGATTTGTATCTGGTAAAAGTGAGGCGTAAATATTTGCCTGTCAATAATCCATTCCTTTAATCTTACCACACCACCTCTTTTTTGTAATGGGTCATCATAGCTTCACTTTTTCATGTTGTACTATGTACGTCAAAACTGGTGGGGGGATACCTTCAGAAAGTATCTCTGGTCACATGCAGAACTTAATCATAAAAAATTTGGTCACCTTATTTTACTATTAAAAAAAAAAAGTTTGTTAAAACATACTTTTATGCAAGTAAAAATGTTAGTCAGTAGTGTCTGACTTTTTGAGACCCCATGGACTCTAGCCCACCAAGCTCTTCTGTTCCTGGGATTTTCCAGGCCAGGATACTGGAGTGGGGTAGCCATTTCCTTCTCCAGGGGATCTTCTCAACCAGTGGATCAAACCCGACTCCCCTACATTGCAGGAGAATTCTTTACCATCTGAGGCACGGTTGCCACACATTATATGTTTTTAAGAAAAATAGCCACTGCACAGAAATTTTCTTGGAGGGAAAATTCAGAGAACTTAGAAAAGTGTTGCTTAACTGGATATAGCTGTTGATTATATGAATGAAAACTAAAGCTTAGAGCCAAGAAATAATATATTCCAATTCATTAAGGAGGCAGAAGCAGTTTACTTTCAAATACAAGAAATGGAATCAAAAGTATTCTAAGTGCTTTGTCCTCCTCTGTTTTATATAATTGAAATCACTTCTGAAGATATAGTTCTATAGCACTCACTGCAAATGAGTGGTGTTTTACTAAATAAAATTAATTTTAAATATATTCATGAATTAATGATTTTTTACTTCACCTCTAATTCTTCAAAGTTTAAAGTGCTAATAAACTATTAAATTTGTTTTTTACTATTTTACTCAAATCATTGCAAAATCATTGTTTGAGAGTCTCTGAGAAACAGAAATAATCCATTATGTAAATTTGGGTGCTTAGAAGACTATTCAAAGATGTATGTCCGTTCAGTTTAGTAATTTGATATTTCTGTGGAGTGCTTGCATCTAGCCAGGTCTAAGTGCATACATGTCTCCTAGTAGGCATGCTATAACTGCAGCTTCTCAGACCCTTCCACTTGTAGCTCCTGGTGCATTCTGCTCGCTGTAGAGACCAAGAATCTCCATTTTAAAGAAATATCCCAGGTGATTTTGATGCTGATAGTCTGAGAATCACGCTTTGAAAAAACAAGATCGTCTCTGGCTGTATGCTCAGTTGTGTTGGACTCTTTGCAAGCCCATAGACTGCAGCCCACCAGGCTCCTCCTTCCGTGGAGTTTCCCAGGCAAGAACACTGGAATGGGTTGCCATTTCCTTCTCCAGGGGATCTTCCCAACCCAGGAACTGAACCCATATTTTCTGCATTGGTAGGTGGATTTTTTACCACTGCACCACCTGGCAAGTCCTTATATTGCCACTAGAGTTATTTATTTGACTCATTTTATTAAAATGAGTTTTAGAAGGAGCTTTGCAATTAGTCACACTGTCATGTGTGTGCTTCACTTAAACTTCAGCATTTTCAAAAGCCTAATACATTTTAGATGAAAGGCCTGGAGTTCTAATTCTGCCTCTACGAGCTGTTCAGTTATGGACAAGTCACTTCACTGTTGTATAGCTTGCTTGCTTATATGGTAAAAATAAACATTTGAACATTCACCTATAGTGCCCTGTGACTCATTTTCTATGTCTTTATAATAGTTAAGAACTGTTGAATACAAATTAAAACTTGGCTATTTTATTGCACAATTCATAACTGAGATCTAAAATGATGTTCAGACTTGCTGTTAACTGCAAGCAAAGTTAGAATTGCAGATAGTGATTCTGATATATTGCTTAGCTGCCTGACCAATAGAGATCCTGAATATTTTCCATGATATGAGCAAAGTGTTTCTTTCCTCTGTTGAAGTATATATTTTTTCATGTGAAATCTGGAGAAAAAAGTTCTATGGTCCAGTATAAAAAATAAACTAAAATTATTATTGGAAATTAGTAAACAGGTGCTCTAGAGCAGGATTGGTAAGCTTTTTCTGCAGAGAATCAGATCACATATTTCAAGCTTTGTAGACAATACATGGTCTCTTTTTTCCTTCACCTTCTGCTTTTTCCTTTGTTCCTCCTCCACTTTTTTTTTTTTTTTTTTTAAGCAACAGGTAAAACATGTTAAACGATCCTTAGCTCAAGACCATATGAAAACTGTTTAGAGCAGTGCTTCTCAAACTTTAATGCACATATGCATTGCCAGGGAATCTTTAAAATGTAGATTCTGGTGCTCTGGGTCTGGGGTAGGCTGGGGATCCTGTGTTTCTGATGTCTCCTTGGATATCAAGCCTTTAGAGGCTAATAGCATTTCATGTAATGAACAGCCCCCTCTAACTGTTGAGTTTTCAATCCCCAGTGACTAGCTGACAACTCAGCTATTTTTGTTCTTGTATTTTAAACAAATAATGAGGTTGTTTTGGTCATAGTGCTTTAGTGATTCTTCTTAATTTTAAAGCCTCAGACCTCTCTGAAAATTTATTGACTGCTGTTGTCCCACTAGCCACCTCGCCCTCCTGCCCACAAAAAAATACCCGTTTTTATGCACAATTTCAAAAGAATTCACAGACCTATCTAAGGCTTATTCATCTTACAGGTCACTTCTATAGTTGTGTAATATCTGAATTTAAGAGAGTTCAAAATTAATTCCCTCAATTTTAATAACATCTTAAAATTTACATTGAAACTGTGTTTTTGCATGGGCTTCCCTGGTTGCTCAGTGGTAAGAAGTCTGACAATGCAGAAATGCAGGTTTAGATCCTTGGGTTGGGAAGATATCCTGGAGAAGGAAATGCAATCCACAGTATTCTTGCCTGGGAAATCCCATGGAGAGAGGAGCTTGGTGGGCTACAGTTCATGGGGTCGCAAAAGAATCAGGTCTCAACGGAGTGACTAAACCACAACAATGTGTTTGCATATTTCCAATTCTGTCTACTTATCTATCTACCTACTTACAAGTCTATCAATCACCTATCTGACTTGTAAGACCTTTTACTTTTATTTTATGCCCTATTGGTTATTGCTGACCTGGTGATTACATTTAAAACATAAAACTGTAAATGAGGAAAATAACCCAATTGTTGGCCAGAGTGAACCTGAATTGTTACAATGCCTTGTATTAAATGTTCTCACAGTGCCTTTATATATGACTTTTAAGAACTACTTTATTGAGATACTATCCATACATACTTTACTCATTTAAAGCATATAATAGTTTTTATTATTTTCATGGAGCTTTCCAACCATCACCATTATCAATTTTAGAATATTTTCATCACTCCCCAAAGATTCTCCAGTCCCCGTTCACCTCTTGTCCCCTATTTCCTACCCTAGACAACCACAAAACTTTTTGTTTCTATGAATTTAGCTATTCTGGGCATTTTTGTAAGTGGAATCATTTTGTGACTAGCTTCCTTCACTTAGCATAATATTTTCAGGGTTCACTTATGTTAAAGTGTTTATCAATGTTTATCAGTTCAATCATTTTTACTGTTGAATAACATTCCATTATGTGGATATGTAACATTTATTTATCCACTCATCTTTTAAGGGACATTTGGGTTCTTTCCATTAAAAAAAAATATTATGAATAATGCTGCTATGAGTGTTACAGTACATTCATATACAGGTTTTTGTGTGGACATAAGATTTCATTTCTCTTGGGTTATGTGCCAGGCAGTGGCATTGCTGGGTCATATGTTAATTCCAAAACTTTTTGAGGAACTCTGGATAGTTTTTCAAAGTTGCTGAACCATTTTGCATTCCCACCAGCAATATATGAGACACTGAATTTTTCAACATTCCAGACAGTACTTTTCATTTTACATTTTTTGGATTATTGCCATCCTAGTGGATGTGAAGTGTATCTCATGGTTTTGACTTGCATTTCACACATACGATGTTGAGCATCTTTTCATGTGCTTATTGGCCTTTTGTCTATATTTTGGGATGAATGTCTTTTCAAATCCTTTGTCCACTTAAAAATTTGATTATTTACACTTTTATTGAGTTGTAAGAGCTCTTTATATATTCTAGATATAAGTCTTCTATCAGATATATGATTTGCAAATTTTTGATTCTGTGGGTTGTTTTTCCTTTTTCAAATCGTTTTTTCAAGGACAGATATTTTTGTTTCATATGATTTTGGTGTCATACTCATGAAGGTTTTGACAAACTCAAGTCATAAAAAATTTTCTCCTATAATTTCTTTCCATAGTTTTATAATTTCAACTCTTATATTTAGATTTTGAATTTTTTATAGCATTAAAGCTACTAGAATAATACCTAAATGTGACAGCCCTAGAATAGTTTACATATGTCATAGTAATAAGTGAGTAAAATTCTCTGAGAGCTTACTGGGCATGCTGGATTCTAAATTCTCTTGCCAAGTTCCTTAGATGTTTTGCCTCTAGTTCTCTTATGAGTCTATTATCTTGTATTTTATTTAATGTGTTAGTGTATTTCAAGTCCCGTTCAGACCTTATCCATGCCAACTACCTAGTAAGGCAGTGAACTATGAGATGTAGTAAATAAGCAGTCTAAAACATGGAGACGCAGGTTCTCTTGCAATTGGCAGGCTGGTTCTTTACCACTAGCACCGCCTGGCGAGCCGTTAGGGCCTTAATACTTATAGTATATAACCTTCTTTATTATTGTGATTCAGGATGTGGTTCCCTGTCCATTTTTAAATGCTTTGAGTCTCTGTTGTTCCTTTTTTTTTTTTTTTTTAAATTTTGTCCTGTGCACTGTAAATTACACTTTCTTTAAATACCTAGTAGTTGTACCCACTCCAGTGTTCTTGCCTGGAGAATCCCAGGGACAGGGGAACCTGGTGGGCTGCTGTCTCTGGGGTTGCACAGAGTTGGACTCGACTGAAGCGACTTAGCAGCAGCAGCAGCAGCAGCAGTTGTACTGTGTAAGTTCCTTCTAGAATCTGATGAGATAACAAATGGTAATCAGCAACCTTTGAAAGTTAATCCTCTTCAGAAAAGGAAAGGTTCATTCACGACCAAATTAAATTCCCTTTATTAAATTAAAATACGAATTTCAAGTTAATATTGAAAGTTAACTGGAATAACATTGATGAGTAAATATTACTTTTCTTTATTGAGAAGAAATATGCTAATATTAGATGAGTGGTTTGAACATTGTAAGAACTAACTTTTAAAAGCTCATATCTAGATGGTCATTACATCTCCAGACAGATTCAGCTGGTGGTGTAGTAGCTGGTGGAAACTTTCCACAAATAATGACTTTTGACACTTTATAAATTAAAATATTCAAAACAATACATTATGCAAAATTTTCATCTTAAAATGCCAAATGGGTCCTTCTCTTTGTATTTCTTCTAACTTTTAATGGCCGTGCTTTCACTGTAGTCAAAGGAAGGATATTGGTACCCGTCACTCTTTCTTACCATACGGAATACCAAATTCTGTGAGGTGTTTATTTTGTGATGTACCTTATATTTTCCTCCTTTTTTCTACATTAAGTGTTGTTTCTAAATGGCAGGTTCTTTTTTATTGTTCTCTAGGATATTGAGGTAACTCTCACCTGTCTTTTTGCCTCCGTAATTAAAGAATCTTTCTAATACACAATTGGTCATGTCACTGCCTCCTCGAAATCAGTGAGCCATATAGAATAAAAGTCACATTCTATATCATGTTATTTTAAGCCCTCTTGTCTTTGGCCATATGACTGCCTTTCACCCTCACCTTCCACGTTAACTTCCTCTCTGATTATGAAATATATTATGCATGTACTGTCATTTCTCTGTCCTTTTGCTCATGCTGTTTCTTCGGTGTGAATGTTTTTCTCCTTCTGTTGACTCACAACCCAATTTACTTTTTATTTTTAGTATTTTTATTGGAGTATATTTGCTTTACACTGGTATGTCAGTTTCTGCTATACAGCAAGTGAGTCATATTTACATATACATATATCCCCTCTTTTTTGGATTTCCTTTCTATTTAGGTCACTGCAGAACACAGATTAGAGTTCCCTGTGCTATACAGAAGGTTCTTGTTAGTAATCTGTTTTATTCATAGTAGTGTGTTGATGTCAGTTCCAATCTCCCAGTTCAACCCCACCCTTTCCCTCTTGGTATTCATGTGTTTGTTTTGTGCATCTTTGTCTCTCTTTCTGCTTTTCAAATAAGAGCATCTGTACCATTTTTCTGGATTCCACATATATGTGTTAATATCTGATATTTGTCTTTCTCTTTCTGACTTACTTCACTCTGTATGACAGTCTTTAGGTCCATCCACTTCTCTGCCAGTGACACAGTTTCATTCTTTTTTATGACCGAGTAATACTCCTTTGTATATGTGTACCATACCTTCTTTATCCATTCCTCTGCTGATGGACATTTAGGTTGCTTCCATGTCCTGGCTATTGTGCATAGTGTTGGAATGAACATTGAGGTGCATGTATATTTTTAAATTAATGTCTTCTCCGGGTATATGTCTAGGCATGGGATTGCTGGGTCATATGGTAGTTCTGCTTTTAGTTTTGGAGGAACTTTTATACTTCTCCATAGTGGCTGTATCAGTTTACATTCCCACCATCTGTGTAAGAGGTTTCCCTTTTCTCCACACCCACTTCAGCATTTATCATTTGTAGATATTTTGATGATGGCATTTTTGATTGATGTGAGGTGATATCTCATTGTAATCTTGATTTGCATTTCTCTAATAAATAGTGATGTTGAGTAGATTTTCATGCATGTATTTGCCATCTGTATGTCTTCTTTGGAAAAATTTATTGGCTGTATGTATATCTTCTTTGGAAAAATGTCTGTGTAGGGCTTCTGCCCATGTTTCTGGAGAAGGAAATGGCAACCCACTCCAGTGTTCTTGCCTGGAAGATCCCATGGATGGAGGAGCTTGGCGGGCTACAGTCCATAGGGTCCCAATTGTTTTTTGATACTGAGCTATTTGAACTGTTTGTACGTTGTGGAGATTAATACCTTGTCAGTTGCTTCATTTGTACATATTTTCTCCCATCTTGTGGGTTGTCTTTACAACCCAATTTAAATGCTACCTATTTTGGGGGAAACTTCTTACTATGCTCTAGTTACAGTTGAGATTACTTTTCCAGGTCTTTTCCTATAATGCATTTCTTGGATTGCCATGTAACACTTCTTTCCGCATAGTGATTTAACTTGAGTTCCTCAGTCAGAGATACCTAGGGTCAAATCCTGGCTCTTCTGCTTGCTTCTTCCACAGTTGTGGGCAATTTATGTCGTTAAACTTCTTCCTCATCTCTTGAATGCGGTTAGTTACTGTTTGTATATAACGTTCCAGTCTTTTTTGTGTTAGTTCTGATAGCACAATGCTAGCGTGATAATGGTTTGTATGTGTGTATTCTAGGTGCTTGCCCACTTGACTTTCTCCTTCAGTAAATAGTAAGCCCTTTGAAGACAGGAAATTAACCTGACTCATCTTAGTATCCTTTCCATTTTACTGGTTCCAAAAGAAAATTTCATGCTGTCTTTACTTTTGTTTGAAATGACTCATGGAACATGTTAAACCTAACTCATTAGAATTGAAATATTAATGTATTGCTATATGGTCTTGTCCCACAAGGAACTTGGGGTGACCTATGAGATGCATAAAGAACAAAAGACTGAAACATAAATATAATGGTAGTAAGTGCATTTTGAACGACTGAATTGTTTAATTTCATCCATGTGAACCCAAGTGAAACAAAAGCTATAGATAAGGAAATATTAAAGCTTGTCTTCGTTTTGTCACGTTTTGTAGGATCTCGTCTTCGCCAGGAAGACTTTCCCCCAAGGATTGTGGAGCACCCTTCCGATGTCATTGTCTCTAAGGGAGAGCCCACTACTTTGAACTGTAAGGCCGAGGGCCGGCCAACGCCCACCATTGAGTGGTACAAGGATGGTGAGCGGGTGGAGACTGACAAGGATGATCCCCGGTCGCATAGGATGCTTCTGCCCAGCGGATCCTTATTCTTCTTGCGCATTGTGCATGGGCGCAGAAGTAAACCGGATGAAGGAAGCTATGTGTGTGTTGCAAGGAACTATCTTGGTGAAGCAGTGAGTCGAAATGCATCTCTGGAAGTGGCATGTAAGTAAACTTAATGAATCTCATAAATGGCATGCACTTTGACTTATTTTTAGTAAGCTTTGATTTATCCCCATGGGTGCTTAATACCTAAAGAATAGAAGTTAACACTTGGACTAATTTTTACTGTACCTTCTCCAGAGAAAGCTCATCAAAATAATGTATAGCCAAGGTGTTGCAATAGAATTATTTATTGAGCTGGCCAAAAAGTTTGTTGGATTTTTCCATTATAGCATACAGAAACCTGAACAAATTTTTGGCCATCCTAATATATTGAAGGAGATCAGCCCTGGGATTTCTTTGGAAGGAATGATGCTAAAGCTGAAACTCCAGTACTTTGGCCACCTCATGTGAAGAGTTGACTCATTGGAAAAGACTCTGATGCTGGGAGGGATTGGGGGCAGGAGGAGAAGGGGATGACCGAGGATGAGATGGCTGGATGGCATCACTGACTCGATGGACGTGAGTCTGAGTGAACCCTGGGAGTTGGTGATGGACAGGGAGGCCTGGCGTGCTGCGATTCATGGGGTCACAAAGAGTCGGACTCGACTGAGGGACTGAACTGAACTGAATATATTGAAAGAGTGTGGGTATTATAATATTATATTAAAGCAAAGTGGCAGTGATGCTGATCATATTTTAAATTTGAATTTTTAATGAGAGATCTAATCAAGTATTATGATTGGCAATGTTAAAATAGTTTACCTGTAACATGGCATCAAATATAAGGCATAAATTCATTATTGTACCTATTTCTGTTCTGTTTATATGTATCTATTTTAATATATTTATACATATTATTTTTTATATCTAATTTTTATTGGGCAGTTTTAAAATGAATATACTCTTTAGGTTATATTAACTCTTTTGCTTCCAGGGTAAATTCAGAGATCATTACCCAAGGCACGTAGGGGAAAATATACTAACAAAAGCAATTATATATTTTTTATAAAAAAATGCACTAGAGAAGAGAAGTGATTTCTGTTTATAGTCAAAATGTTCATATACTGGAAGATCTTGCTCAGATTTTATAATCAGTAATAGCTAATGATTTGTCCTGCCTTTGACACTTAATATTATATTTATTTATTAATCATGTAGCCCAAATAGCACTAGTAAATCAATATATCAAGACTTTGCATCTATTTGACCATTGACTGCATACCTTTATTTTTTGAATGGTTTTCCAGAACAAATTTCAGAATACATTAGATTGTTTTCTGGTTTATACATAAGGATTTGGTGTCACAATTTAAACAGCATCATATAATTTTGGTATTCTCTATTTTGAAGAAGTATTTTATCAAGAATTATTTGTGAATAAGATGGCAGTAATTGAGTTTTAAAAAAATTTGTGCTTTTCAACTTCTTGCATGTACCAGTAGGTGTTCATAGATAAGATAACTGAAATATTTCATAACGCATGAGTCTTTTTTTTTTCTTTACATAGCTGGAATGGGAGTCCTGGATATAATATTTCATGGTCTCATGTATACAATTAACTGATACTATACTCACAGGCTATATGGTATCACATGATTATAAAACTTGTATATATATGTATTGAAATACTCAACAATATATCATTATGTTTATGTATGAAAGCATCTTTTAGTAAAAAAAAAAAAATCATATAATTTCTTACTTAGCCGTCTCAATGACAGTTTTTGCTCTTAAGCATCCAGTATCTATATTTATTGTTTGTGCTAGGAAATCTGGACCCTGCTCCGTGCTTGAAATGTATAAGTCCAATAGGAAAACACTACATGAATTCGAAAACCCTAATTTATTCTGTGAAGTACTTTGAGATATAAGCATTAGAACTTTTGCTAGCAGTGGTATTTTGTACCAGATTAGGTTAGATCCCTGGATCGGGAAGATCCCCAGGAGAAGGAAATGGCAACCCACTCCAGTATTCTTGCCTGTGAAATCCCCTGGCGGGTTATAGACCATTGCAAAAGAGTCAGACATGACTTAGCTAATAAAACAACAACAACAAGCTAAGTATTTCATTTTTATAACTTTATTTTAAAAGCAGTTAATTTAAATGCAGTTTAGTGAGATATATATACCCAAAACCTCAAGAAAGCAAATATTCCAAACTACCTATTTTTGTTTTGAAATTATCTTATTTCTGGAACATTTCAAACATATCAAAATATTTCAATGTCAATTCTATTGACTTTTTCCCCCACAGGATCCCTTTATAGTAAATGTAACAGGCATTATTTTTTTCCTTTTATAAATAGAATGAAACCCCTGGTGGCTGGATGACCAAGACTCAGACCATAACTTAATGGGGAATTCAGGATCAGGGCATGTTTGTTCTAATTTTCAGTTTTAGATAATTGTGCCATATTTGGAGAAACAATCAAATGAAATCTGGCTCATTTTATATTAAAAAATAAAGAAGTTTTAATTAAAAGTTTTATTTTGTCTACTCACTAGCAAATTTTACTTTTTAAATTGAAGTATAGTTGATGGGCAATATTATCGCCATTTCAGGTGTACAACATAGTGATTTACAATTTTTAAAGGTTAAATTTCACTTATAGTTGTTATAAAATATGGGTTATAATCCCTATGTTGTAATATATATCCTGTTAGCTTATTTATTTTAAGCAAATAACTCTATTTTTAATCCTTAACTAACTTTCTTCTTAATATTAAATTTTATATAAATCAACCAGTCACTTTTTTGCTGGACAGCTATAAACTTATTTTATTTTCTGAGCCTTATCTCTCTTAAAATTGCTTCTAAGACACATGTACCTTGCACTTTTATTTAACTGAAAGGATTTCTCTCTTTGCTAGTTGTGTCATTAATAATGAATCAAACTGTTTGAGAAGGAAAATTTGAAACCATGATTTTTTTTTTTCATGTAATGTGGAAGTAGCATTTTTCTTTATTTTTTAAATCAGTAAGCTTTGAGGAATGTTAAAAAATGCTTCTGACTTAGAGAGGAGAACAAGACGGGTTCTAAATTGGATTCAGCTAGTGAATAAAATTCTTTCTTCTAATGCCTTGTCAACAGTTCATGCCATTTGAGGCAACACGAGATCAAATAATATCCATTTATATGCTGCTCATCCTTTTCACATTAGCTCATCAGTATTCTTCCTTTCCTTGTGTGTTTCATAAAATGTGTTAATATGGAAATCTAGGTCAAAGCATTGTGATTTGTCAGTACTATTGATAACCAAGGTATATTTTTATCAAATGATAGGAGCCACCATGGGTCATATATATGTCTGGCCTTCATATTTTAGGATACAGCATAATTGCTCAATTATGGCATATCTATTTATAAGTCTGTTAAAGGAAAGAATGGGAGCCTGAAGACACTATGTATTTGGAGAACTGAAGGTAGCTTGATATGAGGTTGATGGGCAGCATGAGTTAGATAGTCATGTGGTAAATCCTAAAATCTAGACTTTTTGCTACATAAAAGGAGAATGTTAGAAAATTGAAGATTAGGTTAAAGTGATGAAGATTGAAATCAGAGTAGAGTTAGAAGCTATAAAATCATTCAGGGAAAAGTATATGGTAGATTTTAAATTGTACGAAACAGTGAGGATTGTAAGAAGGAAATAGTTTGAATCATACTTACAAACTGTATCAGTTTGTGGTTGGTTTGGTCAAGGTTATGGTTTTTCCTGTGGTCATGTATGGATGTGAGAGTTGGACTGTGAAGAAGGCTGAGTGCCAAAGAATTGATGCTTTTGAACTGTGGTGTTGGAGAAGACTCTTGAGAGTCCCTTGGACTGCAAGGAGATCCAACCAGTCCATTCTGAAGGAGATCAGCCCTGGGATTTCTTCGGAAGGAATGATGCTAAAGCTGAAACTCCAGTACTTTGGCCACCTCATGTGAAGAGTTGACTCATTGGAAAAGACTCTGATGCTGGGAGGGATTGGGGGCAGGAGGAGAAAGGGACGACAGAGGATGAGATGGCTGGATGGCATCACTGACTCGATGGACATGAATCTGAGTGAACTCTGGGAGCTGGTGATGGACAGGGAGGCCTGGCGTGCTGCGATTTATGGGGTCGCAAAGAGTCGGACACGACTGAGCGACTGGACTGAACTGAACTGAACTGGGAGATAAAGGTAATTCCCAGGTGTTTTTGGTGGACTAGGTGTATACCTGCCATAGAAAGGGATGGCAGATACAGGAGAAA
This sequence comes from Oryx dammah, assembly GCF_014754425.2. Lineage (NCBI taxonomy): Eukaryota > Metazoa > Chordata > Mammalia > Artiodactyla > Bovidae > Oryx > Oryx dammah. The sequence continues at coordinate 132,168,181 of NW_024070186.1, read as the reverse complement.
TGGCTCTAGTGGGAATAGAAGGGTCCAGTCAGTGTGGTTGCATTGTTTGACAGACCAGTGAAATCATAGCAAGGTAAAAATATGCCAAGTTTCACTAAGAAAAGAGCTGCTGGAATTGAGAGGTCTTTCCCAGATGGAAGTTGAAGCCATGGAAGTAGATAGACGTGGATGTGAATCCCCAGGCAAGCTGTTTGTAGGGAGTGGTAAAAGACCTGAGATCACTTTCATTGTTTGGAGCCCTAACATTTAATGGCAGGCAAAGGAAAGGATTCTAGTGCAGGAGGCTCAGAGAAGGTATTGAGGTGATAGAATATGAGAAATGGAGTGACAAGAAAGATAAGCAGGTGATTTTAAGAAAGAGAAGTATTTACCAATGCAAATGCCACAGGATAGTCTAATTAAAAGTACCTGTGGGCTCCAGGGATGGAAAGAAAGTGCAGCAGCTGAAGAATGAGTAGGTGGTGAAGTTGGAGTGGCTCATAACAAGTGCCTGTTCTTTCAAGAACTCAGCTCTGAATTGGGTACGAGGAACCACAGCAGGGTATTCCAACTTCTGCACTGTTACCATTTGTGATGGGGTCATTCCCTGTTGTAGGGGCTCTGCTGTGCATCCTGGAATGTGTAGCAACATCTCTGGACTTTACTGAAGAGTTGCCAGTAGGACCCCTGTAATCCAAGTTGTGAGTTTCCCTGGTGCTCAGTGGTAAAGAATCCACCTGTCAATGCGGGAGACATGAATTCAATCCCTGGGAAGTTCCCCTAGAAAAGGAACTGGTGACCCACTCTAGTGTTCTTCCTGGGAAGTCCCATGGACAGAGGAGCCTGGCAGGCTACAGTCATTGCAAAAGAGTTAAGACACAACCTAGCGACTAAACAACAGCACCCCACGTCATGACAACAAAATCTTTCTCCAAGTTCTGTCAAATGTCCTCTTGATGGGGCGGGGGCTGAGGAGAGGGTTAAAATCAGTTGAGAATTGGTTTAAGTGTATGCTGCTAAGTTGCTTCAGTCGTATCCGACTCTGTGCAACCCCATAAATGGCAGCCCACCAGGCTCCCCCGTCCCTTGGCTTCTCCAGGCAAGAATACTGGAGTGGGTTGCCATTTCCTTCTCCAATGCATGAAAACGACCAGTGAAAGGGAAGTCACTCTTCGTGACCCCATGGGCTGCAGCCTTCCAGGCTCCTCCGCCCATGGGATTTTCAGGCAAGAGTACTGGAGTGGGCTGCCATTGCCTTCTCTGGATTTAAGTGTATATAAAGTGCTTAAGAATATATGGATAAGCAGCAAACAAACTTATAAATTTTATCGTGAAATAATTATTGATAAAAAATCTGGAGTTTTTGTCTCTGCTTCATCTTGATTTTCATTTCCAGTTTCAACAGTCTTGCTTCCTGTTGTCATATGAAGTGTGCAGTTTTATTGATAACCATCCATCTTAACTGATTATATGGAAGTTAGCCTATTTTTCTTTATCGTACTATATTTATTCTCTCTTGTTTTTTCTTAAATACATAGTTCAGTTTATGAAAGGGAACAATATAATGCAGGAAAAAGCTATTTAGAACTTGTCATTGCAGTGGAGATTTGAATCACTTTGCTCATATTTGTTCTTTTATCTTCTTGCTTTGGGGAAAAAAAAAAAAAAAAAACAAACCAAGCCAGAAAGTACTTTTTAAATCACTTGAACTCAAAGGTTCTTAGCCAAGGAAAGAAAAAGTGATTTTTACATATTTAGAAAACAGAATTGCAGGGTCTACAAGCAAGGCACTTGGCACCGAAGAATTTAATACACAGTTTTCCGATGGGACCACCAAGAGAGCTGAGGCGTAACTGGTTCAGATAGAGTTTCAGTTTGAACTCCGATGCTCCCTGTGTTTGGAGCAGAAGGAGCACGCAGGGTCCTCACACAGATTGAGGCTGACTCTGATGCAGCCTGAGTCAATGGCAGTCCCTAGAGATGGCAGCTGTAGCCCCAGGTGGTAAATATATGACAGCAGCTTGATCTATCGACCAGGGTAAGACGGGGTTCTGGCCTAAATGAAAATTCATGAAAAATTGATGAAGTCCCCAGATTATTTTTTCCGTTTCCTTTTCTTTGCACTGAGCCAGTGCAGAGAGGAGAGATTAAATGAGGTGCTGAACGCTTTAGTGGCAAGAAGGTTGTGGTTCAAAGGTCAGGGGTCACTTAGAAACTGATCCTTTTTTTTTTTCCTTCCCCTTATAAAGCAAAACTAAAACACAACAACTTTTCATATTAGCTATGATTTACCTTTACTTTGATAAAATTTTAAAAAATAGTAGCTAAATATTTGACATTTGGCTTCTGATGCAACTACAAAAGAGAACAGATGTTCTCTCATAATTCAATTGGGGAGCTAGAAATAGATGGAATTCCATGACTGTGGGGTGATTTATTTCTCTTCTTTCATTTTTTTTCTTTTTTTCTTTCCATTTTTTTGTTTCCATGTATGAAGACTCATGCCTCAAGAAAGTCATTTAGAGAAGGAAAAGGTCTTGCATTATTTATAAGTCACAGATTGCTAGAAGAGCAGAGCTATGAAACACTCTACAAACATAATGATCCTGTTTGCTTTAAATCTGAAACTAAATTGATGTTTTACCTGTACAAGAAAGAAAGGTTATAGAAGTAGACTGACTTTAGTAACAGGAGTCACAGGTGGCATTAAAAATGAACACAAGGTGAATTGTTTCATTGATATTTCCTAATAAATACGTAATTTTTGTTTTTGTTTTTTCTTTTCTTTACTTTTAGCTGTAAATGAATGTTATCCAGGTAAAATACCTCTATGTTTCAAAAACACATGAGATAAATTGAGAAAAGGCTGAGCCATGGAGAACTTTTTTAAAAAAATAATACTTTATTGAGATATGTTGTTGTTCAGTCACTAACTCATTTTGACTCTTCGACCCCATGGACTGCAGCGTGCTAGGCTTCCTTGTCCTTCACTGTCTTCCCAAGTTTGCCCAAATTCATGTCCATTGAGTCAGTGATTCTATCTAGTCAGAGCATTCATGTCATGCTCTACTGCCAGTTCACATATTATTTGACCATTTAAAATATACAATTTAATGGGTTTTTTTAGTGTATTCACTGGGTTGGGCAACCAATACCACAATCTAATTTGAACATTTTTGTCACTTCTAAAGGAAATTCTATACCCATTAGCAGCCAATTCTCATTCTGCTGGATCCCTTCTGCAGTATCCCTAAGTAAACACTGATCTATTATCTGACTCTATATGTTTGCCTGCTCTGTGTGTGTCATATAAATGAAATCACACAGTATATGGTCTTTTTTGATTAGCTTCTTTTCCTTAGTATAATGTTTTCAGTGATCATCTTTGTTGTAGGATATACCAGTACTTTATTTCTTTATATTGTTGAATAATATTCTATTGTGTGAATATACCACATTTTTCCATTCACTCATACATTGATGGGAATTTGGGTTTCCACTTTTTGTCAATTATGAATAATGCTGCTGTGAATATTCTTGCAAGTTTTTGTGTGACCTATGGTTTCATGTGGGGATTCTCTTGAGTGTATAGCTAAGAGTGGAATTGGTTAGTCATATGGTAACTTAACTTTTTGAAGACATATGTAACTTTTAAATGTAGATAAAACAATATTTAGTAGTGTTATTGAATTCAATGTACCTAGCGCCCCTCTTTGTATAAAGCATAGCTATAAAACATTGTCAGTATTTGATGAAATATTATTGACTGGCTGGCCTGTTATACTTCTTTGTGGTACATGTCCATATTTTAATATATGATTTAATTAATTAAAATATAAACTAATTAATTATGTCAAGTCACTGGGTGGTCATGAACTAGGTCTTTGACCTAGTTATTTAATTCAAGTAGGTATGATTTGATGAAATAAATTCTGAAATTACTTCCCTTTGTGAAACTTCTTACCAGACCATGTTGCTCTTGGCTCCAGTTAAGATGAATAATCTTGCTGTTTGAATCTTACTTCATTTTCTCCCACTTTTTTATTTGTCATGAAAGAGGAGAATATTCTGGCTTCTCAGGAGATGGCATTATCTTTCCTAAGAATAACTGACATAACCTTTCCTGTTCCCATTGTTATTTTTCCTTCAAAAAATCATAAAAGTCTATGTTTTTTAATTTGCTAGGAAGGTTTAGAATAAGAAATTAATGGTAATTGCAATAAAAGTTGATTAAGTAATTCCAGGAGTAGGAAACTAATGTACTGCTCTCATGACACAACTTTACTAAAACAAGCAAACCTTTCTATTTAAATGTATAGAAAGCAACTAGTCAAGTGAAACTGATTTTCATAGATCTTGACCAAGAAAAATAGAGGAGCCACTGGCTTTTTCATGATCACTTTATTCATATGAGTTCATTGCTCAGTATTCTTGCCTGGAGAATTTATGGACAGAGGAGCCTAGTGGGCTACAGTCCATGAGGTTGCAAAGAGTCAGACATGACTGAAGTGACTTAGCACGTACACATGCGCAAAAGCCGTCTGTTTAAGGTTTGGAGGTTTTCCCACCTATAAACCTTCAATTTATTCGATTTCAAGTGGTTTGTAAATATAAGTCGATTCTACTGAAAAGGCATATAGGTTGACATGGTAGTTAGGAAACATAATTATTTTACAGCAACTTGTATGCTTTTCTGCTCAAGATATGTGTTTCATCAGAATGACAGGTTTCCAATTTTTATTCTTTAGATTGAATTTGTTTCTGGTAATTATAATACACACATCATTCAATTCTGAAGCAGCTCCCACAAGGTTTCTATAATTACATAAAGAAGGTTGCACTTTTTCCATGCATAACTCAGTATATATGTTAAGCTCTTAAGAGAAGTACAGAAATAAAAGCAGCAGGTGAATTTTTTTTTTTTTTTTTTGGAGAAGTTGGTCACAGCCTGTGACTAAAGGATGAGAGGTTCAGTTGTAATATCAACATATTTTTTCCACTCTAAATCATTAGAACTGGTTTCCCTCTTAGGAGATTTTCATATAAAAATAATATTTTCAACCACTTCTTTCTTAATTAGGGGTTACTCATACATTTTTGTCATTAGGGTATGTATTTTATAAGAATTAATCTAGGAAAATAATATTGGGCCCCTGTTTAGGATTTCTATGAACTCTCTGAAGTTCCCTAGCACTAACTTTATGGGACTGCTTAGACATCAATAGTGTCTTTGACTCTTGCAGAAAGTCAAGCAAGGATTATAAGAGAGGTGGGTGCTTTGATTATATGACAGACAGATGTTGAGAATCTAGACTTGTTTTATGTTTATTTTGCTTTTTTGCATTTGCAGAAATTCTACCACCCAGAATAACCCATGGTTACTTACTGGATAGACTAAGCTTGTTAAAAAGTTGATCCTCCCATAGGCTGCAAGCAAGTGTGTCATCCCAGGTTATAGGCAGGAAGAAAAGTCTGTTTGGCCCAAGTCCTTGGCCCATTGAGTAGCATCACAGGTAGGGCCTAGAATTGTTGTTGTTGATGTTCAGTTGCTAAGTCATGTCCAACTCTTTGCAACCCCATAGACTGCAGCCCATTTTCTGTCCTTCACTATCTCCCAGTTTGCTCAAATTCGTGTCCATTCCGTTATTGATACTATCTGACCATCTCATTCTCTGATGCTCCCTTCTCGTCTTGCCTTCAACCTTTCCAAGCATCAGAGTCTTTTCTAATGTGTTAGCTCTTCGCATGATGTGGCCAGAGTATTGGAACTTCAGCTTTAGCATCAGTTCTTCCAGTAAATATTCAGGGTTGATTTCCTTTAGGGTTGACTGGTTTGATCTCCTTACTGTCCAAGGGACTCTCAAGAGTCTTTTCCAGCACTGCAATTCAAAAGCATCAATTCTTCAGCTCTCAGCTGTCTTTATAGTCCAATTCTCACATCCATACATGACTACAGTAAAAACCACAGCTTTGACCAGACAGACCTTTGTCGGCAAAGCAATGTCTCTGCTTTTTAATGTGTTGTCTAGGTTTGTTATACCTTTCCTTTCAAGGAGCAAGCGTCCTTTAATTTCATGGCTGCAGTTACCATCTGCAGTGATTTTGGAGCCCAAGAAAGTAAAATCTGTCACTTCTTCCACTTTTTCCCCTTCTATTTGCCATGAAGTGATGGAACAGGGGGCTTTCCAGGTGGTGCAGTGGTAAAGTGGTCAATGCAGGAGATACAAGAGATGCAAGTTCAGTCCCTGGGTTGGGATGATCCCCTGGAGTATGTCATGGCAACCAACTCTAATATTCTTGCCTGGAAAATTCCACAGTAGAGGAACCTGGTGGGCTATAGTCCATTGGGCTGCAGAAAGTCAGACAGGAGTGAGCAAATGAGTAAAACCAAACTAAGTAACTTACATGTCCCTTACTAGAAGACCTGAGAGACTTCAACTTTATTTTTTGATATGGGAATGATATTTGTAAGATATGTAAGGTATATTAAAGGCAGTAAAGGTGAATTAGAACATGGAAAACTGTGAAGGTAGGATATCTACTTCAAATTAAGGTATGGGAAGAGAAAGGCTGAATTAATTTGATGAGTTAAGTTGATACCAGAAAGATAGGAAATGGCATTTCAAAGGAAAATTTGTCAGAAGTTTAAGAAATGAGTTTGTGATATAGTGATGATGCAAATTTAATTTGCTACATTTTTATATAGTACTTTCCGGCTTCTACAGACTCAACTAGTTGCTGAGGATTCTGATATTTAAAACTAGAGTTGTTTAATAGGCATAGAGTTTCAGGTGTATATGATGAAAAAGTCCTAGAGATCTGTTGCACAACAATGTTAATATACTTAACACTACTGACCAAATGAAGTGAAGTCGCTCAGTCATGACCGACTCTTTGTGACCCCATGGACTGTAGCCTACCAGGCTCCTCCATCCATGGGATTTTCCAGGCAAGAGTACTGGAGTGGGGTGCCATTTCCTTCCCCAGAGTATCTTACCAACCCGAGGATCGAACCCTGGTCTCCCGCATTGTAGGCAGACACTTTACTGTCTGAGCCACAAGGGAAGTCCTATACACTTAAAAATGATTGAGGTGGTATATTTGTTGATAGCTGTGGTTTTTACTTTAACCACAAAAACCAGAACAGGGCATGATTCATGCCATCACAGAGTGCTCAACAGTGGTATAAAATGTAAGTCCTAGAGTGAGGAATGCTTAAACATGTGAAAATTGAGAGGAAAGAAAGGTTGATTTGCTGAGAATTATGGACCAGACGAAATGAATTTTCTAGGTGGAAAGTTAGCAAAAATAATCACTGATGTTTACTATATGCCAAAAATTTTAAGTGTTTTATATTCATGGTTTATTTTTAGTATAATTCTCTAAACAACTTATTATTTTATCTCTATTATATCTGAACCCAACACTTTCACTTAACAATTTTTACATCGTAAGAAGAGCAGGATTTGAACCCAGAAAGCCTTTGCCTAGAGTTTGCTTTCTTAACTACCATGCTAAATGGTCTCATTGATTCATTTAAACAAACAAAATCATTTGACACACCGAAGAAATCATTAGCATTCGTTTTAGGTATTTTACCCAGAAACTGGGTAGCCAATTGTATATATACAGTGAGAATGCTGGATGAAGTCTAAAGCTTCATTTTTGTGCTATAATTCTGTGATTCATGGGATACTAAAGGAAACAAACACCAGAAAGAGTAAAATTTGCTTTCTTTTTTTTTTTATTTAGTTATGTATTGACATTTGAGAGCTCATTAGTTTATTCAAGTAATTTGATTTTCTCTGTACAGTTCCTAGTTGTCAAATATCTGTATCAGGAAGATCCATCACTTTCAGCTCTTATTGACATGTTTGCAAGCCAAAGCATCTTAGAGCTTAAGAATCCAATTTATAGGAAGAATCATCTATCATTTAATATCTAAAGATAACTTGACTAAGTTTTATAGAGAAAGGAGTATGATAATAGCAATAATACCCTTATAATACTTTCTGCAGTTCTTTGGAAGTTATTAACATATTAATATGCATTATCTCATGGTTATGTATATTGTAAAATGAAGTTCAGTACATAATGTTAACATTGGTCAATTTGACTTTCAGATAACTGTTTATTTATATTTAACTTAAAAATTTACTAAGGGAAGAAGAGGTGTTTTCTCAATAAGTGATAACTTGGAGCAATTTTATATTCAAAGGCAAAAAAAGAAGGTCAACTTACAGTTCAAACATGATACAAAAATGAATTAAAAATGAACCAAGTATTTTAATGTAAATCTTAAATTTATAAAACTTTTAGAAAATAGGACAAAAATCTTTGATACCTTGGGTTGGTAGAGATTTCTTAGACATGATACCAAAGCACAAACCAGAAAGATAAATAAATTTGGCACTATTGAAATGAGAAACTTTTATTCTCTGAAAGATCTTGTTAAGAGGATACAAAGACAAGTTAGATACTAGGAGGACATATTTGCAAAAAACATATGTCTGTCTAAAGACTCACACCTAAAATGTATAAGGATTTCTCAAAGCTCAACATTAAATGAGACAAATAATCCAGTTAGAAAAAGTGATAAGATATAAAGAGATATTTTATCAAAAAGGATGTATGGCTAGCAAATAAGCACTTGAAGAGATTTAAAAAATCACTTAGCCTTAGAGGAATGCATGATGAGCTATCACTACCTATCATGTAGATCAGTGTACTCTGAAAAACAGTTTGATAATTTCTGAAAACACTTATCATACATTTGCACTCCTGGGTACTTTTCTAAGAGAAAATAATAACTTCCATCTGCTCAAAAATGAGTATATAGCTTTAAGAGCAGTTTTATTTGTAAGAGCAATAGACATAAACAAAAATTAAAATATCCCTCAATAGGTGAATGGTTAAACAAACCGCCTTATGTATATACCACGGAATACTACTCAACAATAAAAAGGAATGAATTATTGATATGCACAATGGCTTAGAGAGCTCTCAAGGGCATTATGCTGTGTGAAAAAAGCCATTTCAGAAGGTCACATATTTATGGTTCCATCTATACAACCTCCTCATAATGACAAATTTATAGTGATGGAGAGAGATTACTGATTGCCATGGTGGGGAGAGAGGCTTGGGTGTGTTTATAAAGGGAAAGCAAGAGGGTAATCTTTGTAGGGATGAAATAGTTATGTTTCTTGGTTGTGATGATGGTTATACAAATGTACACATAGTGATAAAATGACACAGAAGCACATTCGTTGTACTAGTGTTGAATTCCTGGTTTTGGTGTAGTACTATCATGTATGATGTAGCCACTGAGCGGAAACTGGCTCTAGGGTACAGGGGACATCTCTGTACTATCTTTAAAACTTCCTATGAATCTATAATTAGTTCAAAATAAAAGGTTAAAACAAATAAGCTAAATCTTTAAGTAGATATAAGTATGTAAAATGTCTTTTATTAAAAAGCAATAATTTATTTTATGATTTAAAATATGAAGTGTTTTGCATAAACATTGATGAATTCATATTTTTTATTCTATGTTAAAATTTCCTTAAAATTCACTTATTCAGATTCATAGATTCACTGTTTAGAATGAATAAATTCAACTTGTGGTATATTCTATGTGCAGTCCTGAGAATTTCTTTTTCTATTTTTGATTTTTGCTCCATCATGGATTTTGCATTTAATTATAGGGTTTTTTTAATGAAGGGGAGAGAAGAGGGAAATTCCGTTCAAGTAAGAGAGAAGTGACTGTTCCTAAGAATAAAGAGTCCCTAATACTTGACCTAATGAACAGGGTCTATGATAAAACTGCAAAAAATCTCTTACTCTAAACGTCATTAATAGTTCAGATTGAGAAATGTGATCTGGCTTGATTTTTTTTTTTTTTGCTGTTAAAAATATGGGGGGAATAGCATTAATAGTTTTGAGTACCAGTTTAAATTCACTGTTAACTGGAATACTATTAGAAGAGAAAGATTAAGGATTTAATACTGTTGCAGGTAGAAAAAGTGGAAGGAATTGGGATCATTTTTGGTAGTTCCTGCCAAACACGTCAAGAACTGTCATAGTAGAGAGAGAATATATTTATTCCATGTTACACTGAGGAAAGAGGAGGACCCGGTAAAGAATCTGCCTATAATGCAAGAGACCTGGGTCAATCCCTGGACTGGGAAGATTCCCTGGAGGAGGGCATGACAATCCATGCAAGTATTCTTGCCTGGAGAATCTCCACGGACAGAGTAACCCAGTGGGCTACAGTCCATGGGGTTGCAAAAAGTTGGATACAACTGAGAGAGGAAGCACATACATAGCCCATGGATGTTGCAGATTTGCCTCAGCATGCCAGACAATAATTATGGAGTATGTGTTCTTGGAATTTTAGGGAAGTATAGGCTAATCAAGAGCAATATGATGATGTGGTCAGAAGAGAACCTAAAAATTACATACAGCTATATATGTTGTTGTAGCTTTGCCTTATATTTCCCTGAAAGGAAATCAGTCTTCATAATAATGAAACAAGATAACAAAACTTAAGCACTAGTGACTTATTTAGTCTCATCACTTTTTTATTCACAAGGAATTCCATAAAGTAGGAATGATTCCTTAAATTTAGTATTATCACATTTCATAAAAAGTCCTTGGAAAAATCTCACTTATGCATATGTGTTACACATCTTATCTTGAGATCCTTTGAGATTATAAGCTATTAAATTAATTGCATTTTGTATCCAGCCACTCGTTTATAACATATAATTCCCTAGGACCCTCATGTCCAAGTTCAAGAGTGACTTGACGGAAACGCTAATTTATTTTTGTTTTCTTCCTGGATCTGGATCTGCTTTGAATATTCTTAAAAGAAGGACGGATATGCTGTGTTTAATATTCACATAGGATTTTCTTTTAAAAGCAGCTTCTCTCAAAATCCTGCTTTTAAATGGGACTACCTAGAAAGAGGTCAACTTACAAAACCCTTCCTAACTACTTGTTTGGTTCTTTAGGATTGATAGATACGCTGATAGAATCTAATCTTCATATGTGTGTGTCATTAATAGAGATGTAAGAATCTCAATTTACTTTGTCTTTCTCTTTTCTGTCACATCATAAAGAAACGCTTTACTAATGAAGTACCCAGTGGTAATAACCCATTATATGCTAGGATCTCTCTTTATATCAGATGACATGCAAATGAACTGTTCTATTTCTGTGGAGAAAGACAAGGAGTGGTCTAGTTAATCATACTTGAGGGCTGCCATAGTTGTCTTCTGGGAAATATTATCATTATTCATTCTTATTTAAGGGTCCTTATCCTGTGCATAAGAAAATCTCCCAGTCATTCCATTTGGGTTTGATGTTAATTACAGGGGCATTAATGGAAGCTTTCTCATAAGAAATGGATGTAGGATTAAATCAGGGGAAAAAAAAATAATTGACCTTTGGGTGAGTCGGGTCATCATAATAAGTGTGTGTAGAAGCTGGAGGTTGTAGGAAAGTTAGAGATCCGTCATCCACCTTGTGGTTCAGATGTAGAACTGAGGCCTTGCGAGGTGAACTGACTTAATCAAAGCCCCCACCTGATGAGAGCCAGGCTTGAAATGACAAATGCCGGAGCGAGTTTCATCAGATAGCAGTGTAGGGAAAAGATAATGTGGGAAATTTCTTTTCCCAGAAAGGACCAAGCTCTAATAGTTTTTTCTATTAAGTATTTCTATGATTTTGGCAAACCTTTTAACTTCTCTGGGTCTGTTTTCTTGATTTTAAAGTAAAGAGATTAGACTAAATCATTTGTCTTCCAGAAAAGTGAAAGTCTGTCTGAACTTCTGTAGAGAGTTTGCATGCAGTTACTGGATTAAGTTCATTTAAAAAAGATATTTCCAACATATCATTTATGTCTGACTTCTAGAAACTGAGAAGAGCCAATCTTAAATATCAAGTGAATTTAGCAGCAGGGTTTTTAACTGGCCCTTACCCTAGTCTGTGAAAAAATCCTTTCTTCTTATCCCAGATAATATATTTTTAAAATATTTTTTCACCTTTAATTCATACAAATTCTGTTTGGCAACAAATAATTGATAATATTGCTGATAAAATGAAGATTTTCCTTAATCATATACATCTTTGGAGGATTTAACTGATCATGGATCCACATTTATGCAGTCACCAAGTAATTAAGTCATTTTTCTCTTTTCAAATAAGCATCCAGGTCTAAGATAAAATTATTTTGAAAATTTATGTACATTCTAGATCAGTGTTTCTGTTATCTTGATGTTTAATGTAAACAAACATAAGTTTCTAGTGTATAAATTAGATCTTGTTTTGTTTTTCTAAAAGAAATATATGAAACAAACTAATCTTTGAGATATCGTTGACTTATACTTAGTGTAAAAAATATTCAGTAAAATACATGTTTTGCCATTTACTGATATTTTCATAATTATATGAAATTAAGCCTGGCGTGCTGCGATTCATGGGGTTGCAAAGAGTCGGACACGACTGAGCGACTGAACTGAACTGAATTTCATAATTACACTTAAGCGGGCATATATTAGACTGATACAACATTGCTCTTCTTTTTGGAGCCATCCTATATAAATTACCGTAGAAACCTTTATACTGTGTGTCTTTTTCTTTATTTTACATTATTTTGTCTTTAATTTTTCTATCTTTTTTCTGGCTATAAATACATTCTTATTTTAGAAATGTTGGACACTAGAGTAAAAAAAAATACCACCAGAAATAAACATCATAATTCCCATTATTTTTTTTTAATTTAACACTGTCACTTTAATAATAGACAATCCATGAAATTGATTCAGTTTTAATACTTCAAATAAAGATAAAAATACTATACATGTATTAAAAATATCTATAATTTATAATTATATAATCTCTAACAAAATTTGTCTTTATTTAAAAGAACATTTAGAAATGTATAACAGTCTTCCTGCACATACTTTAAGGAAATAGGAATAATCTAAATTGCAAACCTGTTTAGCAAGTGCTTACATATTTTAACATTGTGTTCTTTTGGAAAAGTTTTCAATCATAGTCTACCTGCCAGATATTTTGTATCATCTGTAAAATAAGGTACATCATAAATTTTTCTGCCACAGGGAATTTTTCTAACTGTGGTGATAACTTTGTCCTTTTTTCACTTTTAAAACTTAACTACCATTTATAATAGGCTAAATTTTACTTGGTAAAAATCAACAAAATAATTGTTAATTCATGGACTAACTGGCCTTCTATAGATGCTTTAAAAATGTTTCCTTGAGAGTTTAGAGGTAGTTTATTCTACATTTTTAAAAATCTGCTTCTTTAAATATATAGATTTGGGACTAGAAAACAAATTTAGAGTGATTTTCTTTTCATATGTGATGTCAGTTCTAAGAAAAATTTGTTTATTTCATCCAACTAGTTTACCTGTACCCTAGTCCTCGAATGAAGTGACCTTTGGAGTGACTGGTGTCTTGAGTGATGCAGTTAATGAGATCTAGCGACATCATGACCCTGACCCCTCTGTGGCCCTGGCTTCTCTCATCCATCTTCTTAACCCCACAGCCTGAATCAGTGTGTAGAATCAGGATTAAACAAGTGTGAATAAACAAGTTCAAGAGTTTTCTGTCATGGCTGCCAGCACACAGAAGTGGCAGAGTAAGACACAGAGAACTTCATACTGAGAATGCTGTCTGTGCTTCTCCTCAAATCCTGCTGGAGAAACCACTCGTGTTTGTGGTCAGCGCAGTGCATCTAATCTCAGTTTGCTCCACTTCTGGACAGTGGTGGCGGTTGGCCTTTAAAATCATGTAGCTGTTGGCACATTCAATGAAAGGATGGCTGATCCATCACTTACCCAGTGTCACACGTTACTAAGGCTTTTATCTCATTAACTATGATTAATGTTTGTATGGAATGGGCTTGTCATGTAACTGTTCATATTCAGCAATTTTCAATTCGTTGGCTTACTTGAACAGACAGGAGTTTTATCTTCGGGACTGGGTGCCTTTATTTGCGATTACTGTTGTAACCTGGAATGGTAACTCTGCGAGGTAGCTCTTCTTGACTCTTTCCCATTATTGGCATTCAATATGTTCTCTGTCATTGAACTTGAGATGTTCTTATATAAGTGCAATCAAATGAAACCTATGAACAGTTTAGTTTATGTAGAAAAGAATAGAAGAAATGCAGTAGAATTTTAAGGAAATATTTTTCTATTATTTCTTAGCCTAAAAGTTGTTTTCCTAATATGATTTCCTTGTAAGTCCATTTTCTCAAAGAGAGATGGAAAAGCGTAGAGATTAAGGATGCAGTTTTTTTCTTGCCTTTGGCTGTGGTTCTTGCTTTATCTGTTCTACATCTGACAAGTCTTTCCCCTCAGCCCAGGGCACCATTTGATAAGTTGACCAGTCAGTGATTAAACATATTTATTTAGTTCAATGGGTCAGAGTTATTGCGACAGATAGAAAATTACTGATGAATTATCAATTTCAGCACCTCTGACATCTGGCCTCAATGCAGTCCATCATCTGAGGACTCATAACACATTTGCTTGGACAATAACACGCTCAGCTACCTGTGTGATCACAGAGCTGGATAATGGAGATATTTTGTGCAGAATTAATAACACAGAATTCACAGAAATTAGGAGAGCTCTGTACCTACACTTGAAAACTAAAAATAGCCAATAGTTTACATACACAGCTTGGGGCTGGAATAGAAACCATCTTGTACTTTAGATATGCTTTGCTGATTTGGGTAATGTTTTTTATAATGTATTTAACAAGCATATTTTGGAATTGAGGAAATAGCTAGCTGGAAATATGTTGGAAACAATATTACATATGAAAATTAGTCATCAAAATATTTTATTTATAAATTGTAATGAAATAAAAAAAATGGGCTTAAGTTTTGGTCTCTTGAAGTTAATGGAATTTCCAAAATAAAATCTCAAGTCAGACACTTACCACTGTAATACTTTTTAATTATAAACAATATTTAAGTAAGAGTTGAAAAAACCTTTCTTCTTTTTCTTATTACTAGTTGAGTGATTATTTTACTCCAAGTAAATTCTAATGGTTTTGTAGCAAATGCCAACCTAATGTGAAAATGATTCTACTCTTCCATCCATGTGACTAAAATTTATTCCAGTACAATCTTCTTCACATCCTTATTTCACATTTTCTAATCTTGTGATTAGTTTTTAAAAAGTTGATTCAGGTTAGAGGTTGGTTTGTATTTTAAAGTATAGTCATATCTTTAAAAAACTGGTCACACTTGTTAAGAAATTAATAGATCATGACAGATAATAAGCTCTAACTTTTACTTCAGCTTTACTCTGAATTGTAAATATTTCATGTGGTTATCGTTATATTCTTATATCCCATGTGTCTAATGCCCTACTTTACAGTGATTCTACATTTAATATTTATGCATGCTGTCATAAAAATATTTGTGAAGCCAGAAATGATTCTTAATCTTCAGAGTGCTCATTTTCACTCATTGTTTTGAATCTACAAACTGGTAAGAACTTAGATTTGTTACCTCTGTTCACAAAATAAAAGTTGAGCTCATTGACATTATAATTTGTATTTATTCACTAAATCTATGCCAGAGCTTTGACATAAAATTGATAGGCCCTTTGGAATGTCTAGCACAACGTGTGATACCTTGGCAGTATTACAGGTCATACTAGGTCATTATTTATCTCTAAAGACGTCCTGGTTTGTCTTGAAATTAAGTGAGGTTTCTTCTCTCATTTCATGGAAACCTTTAGTAGTTGACTATAGCATTTAATCAACTCATTTCTCCTTAGATGCTTCTGAGTTAATTTGGGAAGTCCTTGGGTGAATCCTCGTTATAGAGTCCTCTCTGGAATCTAAGTGTATGGGTCAGTTACTCTGTCATGGATGTTCAGATCAGATGCAATTATAAAATGAGGGTGGTAAGATTAGGATATTTGAATTTGATTTGAAGCGTTCTTTTGAGCAGTCACAGGAAAGCCGTTGTAGCATTTTTCTTAAAGACTAGCCCCTCTAAATATCAGAACATTTCACATCTGGGATTTGCTTTAAGACCATAAATAAAATTTGTGCTTTAAAATTGGGGATGTTCACTATGTTCTCCATATTTTGGCTCACTGTTACCTGCTTAAGTTTGCCTTTCACCTTTATTCTACACCACCTACTTCCCTCTGAAATAACAGTTTGTTTTCATTAGCAATTTCTGGCATATAAACTGTATATAAGTTACTAGGAGCAGGTCAACAGATGTAAAACAATCAAACAACAATGGCAAAATGATACACATTATTTTGGAACAAATATCCATTACATGAGAGCATGTGATTTAATTAAAATGAAATAACTTAATTCATTAATATGAATTATGTATCCAAGTTTCCTTGGAGAAAGGGCACACATATATTAGATTGCCAGGTGCTCTCATATATAGAAAGGGATGCTATTATCTGTTACCAGACAGTAAGACTGAGAAATTAAGCAAAAAAATGCATTTGAAAGTTCCTTGTAAACTGTAAAGAGCTCTATAATGTGAAGTTTGTTATTTTAATGTTGCGTGTGTTTGTTGGAACAGAGATGGTAGGGAGAAAATATGTAACTATCCATTTTCAGTGGCTTCTGTGCCAGTAATCTAAGACTTGCAGTTTTACAGATTTCATGCTGATGTTTAGTCGCCCAGTCATGTCCAACTCTTTGCAACCCCAGATTACAGCACTGCAGAACTCTCTGTCCCTCACCATCTCCTGGAGTTTGCCTGAGTTCATGTTCATTGCGTTGGTGATGTGATCCAGCCAGATCATCCTCTGATTCCCTCTTTGTCTGCCCTGAATCTTTCCCAGCATCAGGGACTTTGTCAGTGAGTCAGCTGTTTGTATCAGGTGACTAAACTGCTGGAGCTTCAGCTTTGGCATCAGTCCTTCCACTGAGTATTCAGGGTTGATTTCCTTTAAGATTGACTGGTTTGATCTCCTCACTGTCTAAGGGACTCTCTGGAGTCCTCCCCAGCCCCACAGTTTGAAGGCATCAATTCTTTGGCTCTCTGCCTTTTTTATAGTCCAGCTCTCACAACAGTACATGACCACTGGAAAGACCATAGCCTTAACTATAATGGGCCTTTGTTGCCAGAGCAATGTCTCTGCTTTTCAACACACTGTCTAGGTTTGTCATCGCTTTCCTGCCAAGAAGCAATTGTCTTCTGATTTCAGGGCTGCAGTCATCATCTGCAGTGATTTTAGAGCCTAAGAAGAGGGAAATCTGTCACTGCTTCCACCTTTTCCCCTTCTATTTGCCATGAAGTGATGGGACTAGATGTCATGATCTTAGTTTTTTTAAAATATTTAGTTTTAAGCCAGCTTTTCCACTCTCCTCCTTCACCCTCATCATGAGGTTATTCAATTCTTTTCCGCTTTCTGTCATTAGATTGGTATCATCCTCACATCTGAGTTTGTTGATGTTTCTCCTGCCTGTCTTGATTCCAGCATGTAACTCATCCAGCCTGGCATTTCTCATGACGGGCTCAGTGTTTTAAGTTAAACAAACAGGGTAACAACACACAGCCCTGTTGTACTCCTTTCTCAATCCTGAACCTTACAGGATTGTTCCATACAGGATTCTTACTGTTACTTCTTGACCCGCATACAGGTTTCTCAGTAGACAGGTAAGATGGTGTGGTATTCTCATTTCTTTCAGAGCTTTCCACAGTTTGTTATGATCCACACAGTCAAACACTTTAGTGTAGTGATTAAGCAGAGGTAGATGTTTTTTCTGGAATTCCTTTGCTTTCTCTCTGATCCAGTGAGTGTTGGCAATTTGATCTCTGGTTCCTCTGCCTTTTCTACTAAGGGGAAAGTAAAAAGACAGTTTTCATATTGATATATAATTATTTTTCATTCAAGGACATCAACTTTGGCCAATTTCATGTGCTGAAATATAATCCATGAGAATGCCCCAAATCACCATTTCAAAACATTGCCCTTTAGTTTGCGCTTGTAAGTGTTTGGAATGGTAATTTGGAGTGACTTTCATCCTCAATTATTTTTTTCATAAACCCTATTAAGTAAGCATAAAATATTTTTTCACTCTTTTTATATTATTGAATTAGTTAGTGCTTTGCATCAACAACCTTGATTTCAGCATTGAAATTCTGTTTCTTAGTGCAATGAATAATTATGGTAACAAATAAATGAAAGCATGATTATTTTAACTTGTAACATACACTAACATCTATTCCATTGTGTCCAGAATAAAAGTTTTTTCACAAATGTATAGGACATTTGGGGAATATATGGGAAAGAACTAAGGCAATGAAGTTGATGTAGCAATCTGATACCTTTGCTTTGATAACCTAAAAGGATGCAGACACTGGGGGAATTTGGAAAATTCTAAAGCTTCCAAAGTTTGTGCTGAAGGGATTCAACCTAATTCACTTTCTACCCCTGAGTTGGATTGATTCATACTATAATTACCTCTCAGAAAACTGATGGTGTGTTAATATTCAATTGATAGTTGTAAGTTGGTAATAAAATTTTAAATGTGCAATCGCTATACAAAATATAAAAGGAAAATTTGCTTTTAGTCTTGGAATTTGTGATTAGCCTGGAATGTTATGATTTCTAACAGGAACAAAGAATTCAATGGCATAGCTGGAATTACAGTGATCACTATGGCTTTGAAAAAATCCCAACTTTTCCAGCTAATTTTATTACCCTCCTCTGTATTCAGAATATTATGCATTTCAGCTAAGTCTGAATAGTGTCTTCAAAAACAATTAAGAGAAAGCGACAGCAGTTTTTTTTTATACTGAGTTGAAGAGGCCATTTAAAAATTGTACCTAGCCAGTCTTGTTTGACAGAATTCTTACACTTAGGAATCCCCAAGTTTCTTGTAAACCTGTGTTTGGGAAAATTAATGGGAAGCACACTGGCCACCTCATGCGAAGAGCTGGCTTATTGGAAAAGACCCTGATGCTGGGAAAGCTTGTGAGGGCAGGAGGAGAAGGGGACGACAGAGGGTGAGATGGCTGGATGGCATCACTGACTCGACGGACATGGGTTTGCGTAGGCTCCAGGAGTTGGTGATGGACAGGGAGGCCTGGCGTGCTGTGGTTCATGGGGTTGCAAAGAGTTGGACACGACTGAGCGACTGAACGGAACTGAACACTGCAGATGTTTAGTAGTATTATGCCAACATTAATATATACTCAGGTTTTGATCGTCTTTGTTAATGATTTAAACATTTTTTGATATTCTGTTAGCAGAGTAATTTGGCTAATAATTTGATTAGTTTCACCGTCTACTGATGTTAAGTCCTTCATTGCTTGAACCTAGTGAGAAATGGGACATTCTGGTTTAAATATTTTCCAGTTAACTCAGTTAAGCCAGATTCCTTTGGTTTATTTTGTGTAAGCAGTGGTGCTCTGTTGGAAATTGTTATTAAAATGTTTATTTTATATTATGTTTTAGTTGAAATTTCTTGGGTGATTAAGGTCTCATCTGTTTCATTATTGTAAGCATTAGTTCTCTTTATTATGAAATCTTGTATGTCCTATGGTATTGCATAGTGAAAAATTCAGCCTTTGCTTTACAGAAGTTTTCCACTAATGTTATTCTGGAAACTTCATACACTGTTCCATCTTCACTTTAAGCCACTGATATTTAGGATATTATTTTCTTTTTTTCTGTTGTTGTGAGGAAATTAAATGGTGAATTAGACAAAATCTTTGCCCAAAGCTATACAGCTCGTCAGAGGGGATTGTTGGGTCCTTGTGTGTCAGTTCTCTGATCTGGATTTCTTTCCGCTTAAAACAATATCTAGACTATTTGGTCTAAGAGATTTCTTAGGGTTGATCTCTTTGTGTGAAGTGCAACAATCAGTTCTGATTTTGTGAGTTCAGGATCTTGGTTTATTGACATATGACTCTCATTTTCTGCAGATGAAGTAGATAACTGTTCATAACACTGGTGTGTGCATGTGTATGTGTGTGTGTGTGTGTTGACAGGTGAGAAGAGAGAAAAAAAAATTACTCAGTACTAATCTACTTTCTTCAACAATAGAAATGTGGACCATTTCCTTTGTGGCCACAAACATAGGCATTTTTTGTTTGATTTTACAGTTCAGATTAGTGCCCCTTGACACCTAAAGCTGCAGTGGTAAATTAGGGGGTGATGCCTACAGAGGTGTGGGCATCCCTGGGGTAAAGAATCCTTCTGCCAAAGAAGGAGACACAGGAGAGGTAAGTTTGATCCCTGGATCAGGAAGGTCCCCTGGAGGAGAATGTGGCAGCCCACTCCAGTATTCTTGCTTGGGAAATCCCATGGACAGAGGAGCCTGACGGGCTGCAGTCCGTGGGGTCGCAAAAGAGTCGGACACAGCTAAGCGACAGGCACACACACACAGGCACAAGTTGAACTTATAATTTAGCTCTCACTGTCCCTCGTCTTTTGTGTGGACTAAAATACTTAATATATAAATTCTTCATTAGCATTCATAGTCAAATAATATGTAGAAATCCAAAAAGTTAGCTATTTTAAATAGATTATTGCTATGCCAATGCTAAACTCAAAGAGAATAGCCATTCAAAAGGCTGAAGTCCAATCAAATATCTATTTTACCGTGATGACAATGTAAAAAATGAAGCGATGCCGCTTCCTCAATGCTTCCTTCTCGGATCTATTCCACACGTGGTGTTGTGGTAATACTGCGAGCAGTGAAGTATTAAAACCGTTTTGTCTGGCGTTCTTTCATTCTGACAGGCCAATGACATAATGTCGACAAGCCATGTCTGATAGATTCAAAATTAAAAGTGAATGCCCTCCTTCTTTTCCCTAAGCTTGTGCCTAATGACCTTTGAGCCAATGTGCAATTTCACTGCTTCCGACATAGTAAGTCTTCCATGGAAAGTCTGGGAACAGCTGGTGCGGGTCTTTTCTCAGGCCCGCAGAGGATGGTTTTATCAAAACCATATTACTTTTGTTATTAAAGGAGAAGAATGGAGAAGAATCAGCAATAAAAACAAAGACTGGTTCAAAGTCTGAACTCTGAAAAGCAGTTTGCTGGTAAGGATATTACCATATATAATATATGCCATATATGCATAATTTAATACTTTCACAAGAAAGTTAGCCAGTTGATTTTCATAAACATGTATGGAGCAACAGCACTGAGAAAAATAAAGGTAGAAATTTACTCTGAGTTTTTAGTTCTACACTCTATTACACAATTATAGTAAGGGAGATGATCAACAATGTATGGAACCAAGACTTTAGATTCCAGACATAATTTCTCTGCTACAGCTTTTCCACTGAGTCGAAAGTTTTGCTCTCTAGTTACATAGTTAGAGGTAATTTATACAATTCTTGCTTTTACAAAGACATATGAAAACCTAGAGCATTTAGAAAATAATTGAGGTTGGTTATTAGAAAAGTTTATGAGTATTTTGTTAATTTATTCAATCCATGAAGTAGAACTTATTGTGAACTTAGCCTGTTTCAGTGTGTTTGAATGTGTGGCCTTAGCTTTTTGACCGTTCATTTACCAACTGGAAGAAATTAGACATATACCTATGAAAACATTTGTCAATTCTAGGTAGAAGGGAAGAAAGTAATAAATATAACTAATACTATAGGACAGCAGCTTTAATACATATATACACACACATGTATGCATGTGTCTATGTGTGTAAAACATTTGAAAAATAATTTCTTGAAATCTCATCTGAAATCCCAGTGTCTACAGTCTGGATTGGATAAAAGCAAAGGTTGTTAATTCTTTCCTTTTTTGAATCTTTAGAACGCAGGGAATCCTGAGTTGAATGTAGGTATGGGATAGAGAAGTTGCAGCCTTCCTTGTTGGGGAGATGCTTTTTTAATTCATAATATTTGAAAAATAGGAAGAGAGGAAAATGGGGCATTTTGGAAGGGAAGGCAGAAACTTGAAGCTAGAAAGGAACAGTGTTATCTGAAGGGCTGGCCAACCAGGCAGAAGTGGAGTTTATAATATTGATTTAAAGAGGAGCCTAGGTCAGGCGAAGCCAAGTTAACAGGAACCGAAATTTTTTGGAGTATCCAGGAGGCAAAATGAATACGTTCAGACTTTTAAAATGAACAGGACACAGTGAAATCAGTGTTTATGTACTGTAATGTGTGGTGGAGTTGTGTATATGAGTTATTGTGCAAAATAAAATCAAAAGTGGGAGCAGAGAATGGAGACGATTCTTGTGTTCAGTTTTAGTGAAATAAATACTAATTTTGTGAATAATGGTGCAATTACCTTTATTTTTGTTCCATCTATTAGTCATAAAAAAAAAGTGTACACCCTTGTATACATCTTGTTTAAGCAACTGTTTTTAGTTCTAATTAAAGTAGCAAATTGATTTATCCGTTAAAATTGTTTCCAGCTTTTAAGGTCTTAAATCTTTCCCCCTTGCCCTCCCTGCTTTTCTTTTATTTTCAATCTTTACCCTCTCCTGTGTCTTCATCCTTCATTTCTTCTTGCTATATTTATTTCTGTCATATAGAATACTGGTGTTTTAATTATTGTAAATATTAAAATCTAATGTAGTATTGTATCCTCATATTACAGGATTATCAGGGTTGAAAGAGGAGAATCCAGGCACTTTTCATATATTATTTGAATAATGAGAGGTCTCTGTTTTTACTCATTTTCCAGGTAGTGTTTAGATGCAACCTTTATTTGCTATAATAAACTGTAGGCCAGATATCCACACATAGTGGAAAAACCATATTACTATAACAGCTGTGGTCTGTCTGCACAGTATCACAATCACAATCACATGAGTGTTTCTGGATTTCTACCTCTCAGAGTGCTGTTTAGGTAAATCCAGGTGGTTTTGTTGAGGGAAGAGTTTTGCCTTTAAAGCATAAATCACTATAGTGCTCAACCTTTCCAGGGCTTCAGATAGTTGATTGGTGTTTGTTTCATTAATTAATTTGCGTTTCATTCGGATGCGGTGCTATGGTCTTAAAAGATTAATATTAATGCTGCTCAATTAAGGCTGTAAGTCTCTATTACTTATTTTACTATTCTTTCTTCTCCTCAACAAAGAAAATATTGTGAAGTGAAATAAAACAGATACTGTCCAGGCTGCTAACATGTACTTGTGTCATTATGCTTGATTAAAGGCATGATGTGACTAATCTAAGCTTTTCATTGCAAGGAAATATGAAAAAAAAATGTTTTGGATATAGAGTTTCCTTCACCATAATTATAACCTTTAAAAATTTACCAGATTTTTAGTATATAATATTTTTATGAAATTTTCCTGGTTAAAAAATTTTCCTAGATAAACAGCTGATTTTACAGAGTGTAGTTGTTAGAAATTGACATCATAGAAAAACACACAGAACTGTCATAAAAATCTGCCTATATTTGTTTCTACTTCTGAAGTACTACTAGTTGTTGTAGCTTACATAATTAAAGGAAAGCATGTTAACAAAGGCTATAGCTTGCAAATTCAAAGCAGGTTATTATTATTTATTCTGCTCCCAGCGATTGCACACATTTGACCCTAAATGACAAAGTAAATGAAAGCCCTTTTTCAAAGTAATACAATCAGTTCAAAAAATATTGTGCTAATAAAGTTATACATTCTAATTGAAAGATTGATGGCAATCCATTTAGTTGTTAGTAGGTTATTTGTGACAGACAGATGCAGAGTAACCTCATTACAGTCAGAATTGTGATGACTTGTAGCTGAAGAGAGGAATAAAGCTTTAAACCATTGTCACAGTCCATTTCCAAAATGTATTCAGAAGATGATTTAAACGAAAATATATGACCATTAAATATAAGTTTGAATTGGTTACCTAGCAGTGTTATTATAGAAGCAATGAAGTAATCATCTGTTTGATCCATAATTGGCCTACTTAAAATTCACAAATCAGATTTACAGATTCCAGTTTATGAAAGAGAAATGCAGGAGCAAACACTGGATTGAAAACATTATCCCTTGTGGTTTGGTATTTCCAGCTCATATTTTTAGTTGTTTTCTTCATGATCATTAAGTCTGTATCAGTTTATTTTAGACATTTCTGTCCACAATCACCAATTCGTGATAAATTATTCAGCACTTTTCATTTGTTTGTTCCCTAGTAGTTTAATGTCAGGCTTTCAGCACAAGTACTCAAGGGAATTTGATCAACATTTTGAAGTTATGTGGTTGAGAGAAAGAACGAAAATGAATGTACAATAATTGTCTTTTTCCTTTTGAAAGATTTTAAAGTCTTTGTGGGATATATTTTCTGTAAACTTGATGTTGGAACTTATTTTTCTTGATTAGTTAATAATAATGTAGAAATTTTAGCCTAAGAAAAGCTCTGTCTTCCTACATTCTTCTCACTATAAGAATGTTTCTCTAGAATTTCTCACATTCAGAAGTATCCTCAATGTCTCACATATCAAACCTGTTTTATTTGATCACTTCATCATTTCTGGTTCAATCTTATGCAGAGTTGTCTTGCTTCTCTCGTTTGCACTTTCTCATATTCTTATTTTGGGCTCCTTACAGTTACCACCATGACTTTCATGATAGCTTATCTTTCATCATGAATTCTAAAATTCTTTTATATTGACAGAGCTACTCATTTTATAAGAAGACTCTTGTAAACTTGATTTCACGTTGGCCCTAATTTTTTGAAAAAGTGCATTTAAAAAAAGATTTTCATTGGATAAGTCAGTTATGTATTGAGTATCTATAAA
Organism: Oryx dammah; assembly: GCF_014754425.2. NCBI lineage: Eukaryota > Metazoa > Chordata > Mammalia > Artiodactyla > Bovidae > Oryx > Oryx dammah. The sequence goes on along the minus strand of NW_024070186.1, from coordinate 132,143,459 downwards.
TTTAACCTAGTGTTCCTTTTAAGATAGTGAATCTACATAGGGTTGACATTTTATCTGTCCTAAGGAATGAATTAAGAGGAAGTTTAGGGTGGTGCTTCTTCATACCTTGTGTCATCAGTTAAGGCTAAAGTTTTGAATTATCAAAATTCAAATAGAATTCAGGAAATTGAATTAAAAATACATTTTACTAAGATCCTAACACCATTTGACAGAGAATGAGATGGTTAGATGGCATCACTGAAAAAATGGACATGAGTTTGAGCAAACTCTGGGAAACCTGGGGTGCTGTAATCCATGGGGTTGCAAAGGGTTGGACACGACTGTGCAACTGTACAACGTTGAGGTGAGGGCTAAAGTGTGGACAAAGGGCCTTTCTTTCAATTCTAGCTATAGATCACTTCCTTCCCATAAATTACCTGTTAGCTTTCTGACCTCACGCAAATTATTTGATTTTTAATTTTTAAGTCTTAGATTTCTTTCAGCTGAAAAACGAAATGAAGATTCTAGCTTTACAAGGTTGTTTTGATACTTACAAATATCATTTTATAGTTTAATTATATTATATAATTTATAAGTATAAATTTATAGTATATAATATATAAGTATATATATTTAATTATAGTATAGTCAATCTTGATTGATTTGTGAGAAATAAATATTGGAAATGTTTCAAAAACTAAACATACTTTTCATTTATTTAAGCAAATGATTATAATGAACCTACTGTGTGCCAGGTTTAGTTCTAGGATATGTCAGTGAATAAACTAGAGAAAATCATGGCTTCATGGAGCTTAAATTCTCAGTGCTTACATATTCAGTGCAGAAACTTGAAAGATATATGAATGTTAATATACCAAAATAAAATCACTTAGAAATCTGGTGTTAATAATTTGTGGATATCTATATTTTTGAATGCTTTTATGAGTGAGTTTTGCAGTTTTTCAGATTATCATTGTAGCTTGTGTCATCTTTCTTATTTGTATTTCATAAATATTTTCTCATATCATGTTCTTCCTCACCATAGTATATAATGATGTACTTTTCATCCTGTGTTGTATGCTAATTTTCTTATTCCTTATCATTGAGTATAAGTTACTTCCAGTGTTTCAGAAATGTATATTAATATATAAACTATGAAGAACATCCTGTGATGAAAATTCTTGTGTACATTCTTGATTATTTCTATCCAATAAATTCAATTACATAGAATATTTGAATCAATGATTATAGATATTTTAAGAGTTTTGTAGTTTCTGCTATAAGGTTCTTCAATTTAAAATCCCATCAATAATGCTTTCAGGTCCAGATTTACTAAAACCTTTCTTTTCAGATTTTTCTTTGGAAATATGATAGATAAAATTGTTCTCTCCTAATAATTTGAATTTTATTTCTAGTGAGGCTAAAGCTTTTGTTTCGTGAGTATTGGCTTATTTTTCTTCCTTTTTTGAATTGCTTGCTCCTGTTGTTTAAGTGTTTTTTCTTTTGGAATGCTGTTCTCTTTTCATGTCACTGCGTGTGTACATACCTAAAGATTTCCCACTTTTACAGGCAAACTGTAGAAGAAACCTCCATGGTTTCCTAGTGATTCCTTTAGGATGGAAACAAATGAATTCTCATCATTCTTTACTGATCTTTCAATACTAATTGCCTGTGTGTGAAATTCTTATACTAACTAGTTGCAGAAGTAGATTTTACTCCTTTTAGAGTATTAGAGATTCTTATTGTTTTCCTCTTTCATATAAATATTACTGGAGAAGTTTTAAACACTGCTATCAAAAAGAGAAAATGGCATTAAAGGGTCTGAGATGTACAGATACAGTATATTCTTTCCATGGTTGTCATTTCCACTTCCCCAGTTCTATTGGCTTTGTGGAACCCTAGATCTACATTGAGTCTTTGGATGAAATATATCTCCCTATAACCCCACACTCTTATCTCTTCCTCCGTTGACAGGCTGGAGGTATCTGAATATTCTGCTTACTTTTCGTATTTTAACACAGGCAGCCAAAAGGCTAAATATAGGCAGGCTCAGCCCTCCTAGTGTTTTGCTACTGTGTTCCAACTGTATTTATGCTTTTAGATGAGTGTTGTTCTCTCCAGATCTCCAGATGTCCTACAAACCAGATTTACCCACACCTTGAAAGATTTACTCATTTAGATTATTTTGTTAGACCCAATTGGAATGTAAGTTTAAGACAGATGCATTAGTGGCTAAAGACTGATGATAAAAAATGTCAGTTGTCAAGAGATTTATAAGTCTGATGCTTTAGGAATGATTAAAGCCTTCAGTCACATAAGGGGAAATACACAGTCGTAGGGATCCACAAATACGAAAAATAAATTATAAGCTCTAAACTCAATGGGGCAGAATTCTATATTTAATTAATTTTAAAAATCTATAACTTGTATAATTTGTTGAAATAATATAGTTCCCACACTCTTTGTTATAATTTACCTGTGAAACTAGGGAATTTAGTTTACCAAATCTTAAGTTCCTATCATATTTGACCATTTAGTAAAGTAAATGTAAAATTAACTAGCAAAAAGTTCCTACCACTTTCTGATAAAGTATTTATTTTCTTTTTATATGTGGGTATGTTTTCAAAAAGAACAGTATGCTAAAACTTGATTGTTAAAGTTTGGGAAAGCACATTATTCAATTATTGGGTGCCCCTCTGAAATCAGTCATTTAAAATATATTTAAATTGATTAATTTGTATATTTTCCTTTAGAATAGGACCTAATATTCCTTTGACTCATAAAATTATGAGACTAAAGATAAGTATATTTTAATCTTTACCTCCAAAATACATATGATTTATTACAGGGTTGTGATTTTTATCCAATATCCTAGTATTGAATGATGGTGTTTAATATTACTGTAATACCATATGTCAGAAGATTTATTGTAGTTTTAATTTTCCTGAGCTAGGAGACAGGGTACTTGAATGTATTTGGTGATTATTGACCGATAAGCAATAAAATGATCCTACATAGAGCTCAGTGGCAAATGTTTCTCTAACTCCCTCTGATTAATATGGTCTTTTTGGTGTAATATGTCAATTTTATCAGATTTAAATTTATCATCAAACTAGCTACAGTAGTTTCAGCTCTTGGAAAGGGCTACTTTGACTGATTTATTATTATATTCACAAACAAGATTGTTTATACCACTGGAAAAGTCCTTATGAAGAGTTACTCTTCATTACTACAAGATCAGCCAAAAACACCTTTATAAATATTAGATGAAAAAACTGAACTACGTATCCGCATATTTTGAAAATTTTAATCATTCCTATAGCTAGTGGAAGTTTTTATTCAGTTACTAAATCTCTTTGACCACTGACTTTTAAAGTATAAGTGTCTTTATTCTCTTGTTTATGAAAATCTCCAATAATTGGAAGTGCTTGCAAAATAAGGACCACTAACAGAAATGAACATTCCAAAGTAAGAAAGTAATCCACGCAAACCAATGTTTGATATGTGTCTAGTATAGTTCACTTTAATTCAGCTGATATCTTTTGAACAATAACTACGTGTTAGACAGTGTGCTAGGTTTCAGGGTTACAAAAATGAATATGTGTTAAGAGAAAGATAAATAGATATGAAATGTCTATTTATCCTTTCTAGAGTATGATATATGAGATAACTAAGAATGGAGGTGTATAAGTAACTTTTAAGTTTCTACTTCCTTTCATCTTGCAGTATACCTCTACACTTATTTAGTTATGTGATAAAATGCATAATTGGGACATTGTACGTGCAATTTCAAGTATTTTGAATTATTGAGGCCAAAAAGCCATTTAACTGAGAGTTGAAAGGTGCAGGAAGATTATACAATAAAAAGTTTTCCATATGTGTCAGGTAATTTTTTGAAGGGACAATGATGAGGCCACTGGAGAGAGAGTTCAGAATACAGAACGTGTGATTTTCCAGGGAACACAAGATTATGGAACGGAGACTGTCTTATTTCTAAGGATTGCATCATTCTTTTGTTAAAATCATTGTACTCACGATGAAATGTTACTCACAGGGAAATCAGATAACAGCTCTATTAGGAACTTTGAAAGCATCAGAAAAATCTTGGCATTATATTTATCAAATATTTGAAATCTAATATGTGTAAATCACAATATAAAATTATATTTATTATTGGATTATTAAAGGAATAATGTACATCTACTGGATTGTATGTTTTGCAAAAGGCAAAGAAAAAGCAATTTTGTGCTCTGCTCAACTAAAAAGCATTCTGTCTTGGGTTTCTTTTATTTTATATGATATCAGCCAATTATTTTATTTGGTACTTTAAATACTCTTATTAAGAAAATTGTATATATTTGGTTATATATATATGTAGAGTTTCTAAAATAGAACTATTTACACAGGATAGTAATTTTTAGTAACCTGCCATATTTGGCTGTTATATATGTTGGAAGAGACATCTCATAATTTTTTTTCATTTTATTCTGAGGGAAGTAAATCTGATGGTGCCCATATGTTTGCAAAATTCAAACTGAAAAACTGTTCGAAAAAACAATGATCTATTTTCTTTCCCCAAAATTGCATCAGAGACATAGCATGGTGAAGAAAAGTGGTTCTTGTGAGAAAATATTTTAAAGTTTTTCTCACTGAATCTTTCCTTTTTTTTTTTTTTTCCATGATTTGGGATCTTTACAAAACCTGCAAAGTTAAATAAAATTAGTATACATTTAACTTTTTTATTTTTCTCCTACTGATTTTGGTCAAAGCATCTTTAAAGATTAAAAACGTGTACATGACTTTTAACCCGCTGATCTATTCCTGTCAGCATAACAAGGTACCTTGCTTTCCAAGTGTCTGAGACTATGGTATCAAAAAGAAGAAAGTGAAACTGGAGGACAAAGGTTAACTTATGAGGGCTCTTTCACGAAGGTTCTAGTGTTGGCAAAAGTTTAGGCTATATATACACCCTTTCAATTGGGCTTCCCAGGTGGCTCAGTGATAAAGAATCCACTTGCCGGTTCACTCCTGTCCTGCCACCGGAGTCGTGGGTTCCATCCCTGGGTTGGAAATATCCCCTGGAGTAGGAAATGGCAATCTCCTCCAGTATTCTTGCCGGGAATACCACGTGGACAGGGCCTGGTGGGCTCCAGTCCACGGGGTTGCAAAGAATCTGAGACAGCTGAGCATGCACACCCGTTTGATTATAAACCAGTAGCCCTGCAGTGAGGCTATTTTGAATGTTCACATCTCTACCTGTCAACACCTCTGAAACCTTTTCAGCACCCTATTTCTCAGTCTCTTCTTGATCAAAGCATGACCTGCTCACTAAGGCTTTCATAAGATAATAATTTAATAACAGACTCTGAGCCAGAAGACAAAGGGAAAGACTGTGTAGGAGGCCACTGCTAATTTCCCTCCCAACATAATCAAATCAGCGCAGCTATCCAGCCAGGACTCATAACCCTTAATAAGTCACTCTACTCGATTAAGAGAAATTGATTTTCCTCTACCGTGGATCATAGTGATTATGATAAATATGGTATCTGCTGTTCACTGCGCTCCTCCGCTTACTGCCTGTGTCCCATTTGTTTGCAGGGAGGCAGGTAAACGAGCTAGAGGATGACGCTGTGTCATTAACTGCAGTTGATATCAGCGCTTTGACAGCTGTGGAATTGAATGGTTCCATAGATCAGCATCGAAGCCAGTCGTAAACGCTTTGCCCAGCAGTTACACATTCCTGACAACACTACTGGCACCTTTCAACATGCAGAACTCCTGGCTCATGATTTGTAATTGAAAATATAGGAACAGAACAGAATGGGTGGGCATGAGGGAATTTATACTCTAGATTTATAATTTGAAAAGTTGTGTGAGAGTAAAACTGCAAAGTAATACTTCGCCAAGGTTCTGTTGTGAGCCCCACATTATCTGAAGTCTATTGTAGGTGTATGTTGTTAATAGTTATATGACTGCAAACAAATCTAGTTTTCCAGATAAAGCAGTATCTGAAAATAATACTGTTGGTTGTGGAAATTTGGAGCTTATCTACTTTTCTGCCCTTTCATGTCACTCTTATCTTGAGTCATTGGTTTTTGTTTGAATGATTCTCTATCTCTTTAGAGATCTTCCCTGTAGCTCAGATGGTAAAGAATCTGCCTGCAATGTAGGAGACCTGGGTTCAATCCTGGGGTCAGGAAGATCCTCTGGAGAACGGAATGGCAATCCACTCCAGTATTCTTGCCTGGAGAATCCCATGGATAGAGGAGCCTGGCAGGCTGCAGTTCGTGGGGTTGCAAAGACTGAGCGAGTAACACTGCTATTGCTCTCTCTTTACTGTATGTGATAACTCTTTGTTCTTTAACATCAGTGGGGAAAGAGAGCAAAGGAACCATTCTATCAGAGCAGTCTTAACGATTGTTGAGCGTTTTCATATAAACTTTTTGAATAGCATGTCAATTGAATGCTTGTTTTTGTAGTTAAGAATACATTAAGTTCCTGTGGTGATGGAAAGGTATTTCGTATGGCATGGCACACAGAGACAGTGGCAGTGATAAACCTTTTTTTTTTTCCATTGATTTTACTTGGAGAATAATCTGGGTTTGGTAATTTGTGTACATCGTTAGCACTCAACAGATAATTCTTATTTCTGTGCTAAGGGATTATAGGCAAACATGAAATGTTATTCTTAAAATATGGAGGCAGTAACATAATTATGAGACACTGAAAATAGACCTCAGAGTTATCTTTATGAAAATAATAGATGCTTTTTAAAATTAAAATTGTATTTTGACTGAATCGGTCCTAGGATTTTTAAAATTTGATTCATCATCAAATACCATTGTGATGTTTTCTGATAGGTTACACTTAATTATTCTTCTCAATTGTTGTTCCATTGGAGAATAATATATTCTAGTTATGTTAAGAAAATTAATCTATTTATTTATATCTCGATACCTTTCACCTTTTCATATTACTAAGAAAGGATGAGAAAATATGCCTTTTTCTAGTTTTAAAAATGTACTGGTGAGAGTCACTGTATTCTTGATACCATTACTGAAGAGTCTGCTGTCTTTAACTTTACTATTATTTTATTTATTTGCATTTCCCAAGAAAAGAAAGCCATCCAATAATATTTAATGATAAGGTATATATAATATCTGAATAAATTTGACTTCTATTTGCACTTCTCTTTTGTGATGTGAGAAGTAAACTAAATGATGATAAAGTTATTAAAACTCTGGCTCTACTCCCACCAGTTTTGAGGGAAATTAGCCTCCTGTTATTCAGGAGATGCTAATTGTTCAGTCCAGTGAGCACAAACAAGTCTGCTTGAGAGAAAATCTCCAAACGGCTGCCCAACTGCAAGAGTCAGTTATCCAGTGAGGAAATATGGAGAAGTGCTTTGCTCACTCCTGTCTGCTCAAGTTGGACATCTAATGAATATAGCTCAACACATTCAGAATGATTTCTCTTAGAGCTGGACAGTCCCAGCAATGACTTTGACTGGGGAGCGCTCTGTGCAGCACTTCTAAGCAAAAGGAATTAAATTTAATGTTGTTAAATGTAACAAAAATTGTTCAGCATTCAGAGTATTTCAGACACCATGGAAAACTTGGAACACAAAGATGGCTCCAACACCTTAAATCTGACTGTCATGAACTTTTGTTGTCCTCCAAACTTTCCCTTGCAATTTCTTATCTGTTAAAATTGTTGCTCAGTCACTAAGTTATGTCCGACTTTTTGTGACCCCATAAGCTGTAGCACACCAGTCTCCTCTGTTCTCCATTATCTGTTGGAGTTTGCTCAGATTCATGCCCATTGAGTTGGTGATACTATCTAACCATCTCATCCTCTGCCACCTACATTGTCCTTTTGCCTTCAGTCTTCCCCAGAATCAGGGTCTTTCCAGTGAGTTGGCTTTTCTCATCAGGTGGCCAAAGTACTGAAATGATAGATTATTTGAAGATAGTGTCCACTTCTCCAGATCAATACTATAAGAGATTACAGTTTTACTTATTAGTTTTTCTTTGCTTTTTTGCACTGAAACACATGTAATCTATTGAAGCACAGTAATCCTTTTTTCATTCAGATTCTATTTTAAGGAAATTTCATTAATTGCTCATACTATCAATGATAATATAGTATATCCTGGTGTCTACTGCTGCTGCTAAGTCACTTTAGTTGTGTCCAACTCTGTGCGACCACATAGACGGCAGCCCACCAGGCTCCCCCGTCCCTGGGATTCTCCAGGCAAGACACTGGAGTGGGTTGCCATTTCCTTTTCCAAAGCATGAAAGTGAAAAGTGAAAGTGAAGTCGCTCAGTCATGTCCGACCCTCCGCGACCCCATGGACTGCAGCCTTCCAGGCTCCTCCATCCATGGGACTTTCCAGGCAAGAATACTGGAGTGGGGTGCCATTGCGTTCCCTACTGGTGTCTACTACATACTCTTACTTCAATAAACTGCTTAAATCTGGCTTAAGGAATTTCCGCTCCAAAATAGTTTAGGTAAGATGATACATACTTTCAAGATGATGAGTGAAATGCAAGTGGAAGAAGTTCTTTTTGAGTAATAAATGCATCTGTCACCGAATCTTGTGTATCTAGCTCAGGATAACCAAAAATATATTTTCATATTAAAGATATAGCATGGACTATGATTAACAAAGTGAGAAAGACTAATCATTATATGAAAAAATAAATAGCTAAAAGATCTAATATAATGTTTAAGAGCTTTAAAACTTTTAATATAATGTTTAAGAGTGAATTTTAAAAAGTCTTTTGTATGTGTGTCTGCCCCTTGGTTAAAGTTCTATTTTAGTTCCAAGTCAACATTATAACTAATAGCAGGAGATAAAAGATTTGGAATGATTATTTTTGTGTTCTGTTTTATGCTAGAAAGTAGCCGCAAGAAAGCAAGTAGGTTGTGGCATAGCAGGAACTATCTCAGAGCTTATGGAGGTTTTGGTCAATTGTAGCTTCCCCAATTAGTGAGAAGACACATGGATGAATACAAGACTGAAAGTGTCTGGGTGTGAATTAAAAAAAAGAAAAGTCTGGTTCTGTGTTAAGCACAATAATTTCTATTCTAGATTATGAGTTCACACCCTGGTGGCTCAGATGGTAAAGAATCTGCCTGCAATGTCATAGACCAGGGTTTGATCTCCTGGAGAAGAGAATGACTTCCCACTCCAGTATTTTTGCCTGGAGAGTTCCATGGAAAGAGGAGCCTGATGGGCTATAGTCCATGGGGCTGCAAATATTGAGATATGACTGAGCCACTAAAACTTTCACTTTCAGAGGGAAATGGTCTGATGAGATCTGAGCTGTTCTAATCTCTAAATCTATAGGAAAGCAGGTAGTAGAAAATAGACAAAAGGGCGATAGAGATAAATGTTAAAAGTCTGTATTTCACATGTTACTGGGAGTTAATTGAATCATTCTCAAGAGTATGGGGTGGACACAAGCCTCTTTCCACTGCCTCAATACGTACAGAAAACTTTTAGTTATACATAGATAATTTCCTGACACTGAAGACCTGGTGTTAAGCAAAAATATTCTGAATGTTTTAATATAAGAAGAAATCTACCTCTATGTATTTTATTCAATTAAAATACTCTATTGACATTTAAAACTTAATGAATTGCAAATCCAGTAATGGGTTGTATTTGGAATGGTATTTCAAAACTTACATGAAAGTGAAAGTCGCTCAGTCATGTCTGACTCTTTGCAATCTCATGGACTCTACAGTCCATGAAATTCTCTGTACCAGAGTACTGGAGTGGGTAGCCTTTCCCTTCTCCAGGGAATCTTCCCAATCCAGGGATCAAACCCAGGTCTCCCTCATTGCAGGCAGATTCTTTACCAGCTGAGCCACAGGGGAAGCCCAAGAATACTGGAGTGGGTTGCCTATTCTTTCTCCAGGGGATCTTCCCAACCCAGGAGTTGAACCGGGGTCCCCTGCACTGCAGACGGATTCTTTACCAACTGAGCTATCAGGGAAGCCTTTCAAAACTAACCTTGGGTATATTAATACTATGAAACCTTGCAGCCACATTTTCCAGCATCTTAAGAGCTTCACAGTGAAGATATGACTTAATGCCTAAAGTTTACTTTTGAATCCTTCGTCACATTGTATGGCATCACTTAACAGACATGAGTTTGAGCAAACCCTGGGAGATGGCGAAGGATAGGGAAGCCTAGTGTGCTGCAGTCTATGGGGTCGCAAAGATCCGGACGTGACTGAACAACAACCACAACAACGATCACTTGAGTGGTTTGGAAGTGCCACGTGTAACACAGATACGAAACCAGTTCAATAAGGTAACAGTTCCTAACTGTGCAGATCAGCATGTCCTCACAACAGAATACGTGTTCAGAGGGCATGTATTACTTCAGATTCCCACTTTACAGTGAAGCTTTGTGCTCGTGTAGGCTGCGTCTTCTGCACTCAGATTTAAAGAGACCTCTCTTTCCTGCTTTCTCTGAAGTTGGAAAGCAGCCGAAGTGGCAGCTGCCTCACAAGTCACTTTTCTTCCCCTTGTTTTGATAATTATGAGCAAAGGTCAATCACTTCCCCATTAAGGCAAATCCTGACAACCCCTCTTGTCAGAGCCTCAGTTATAGATGACATGCTTGTCAACATAAACACACACACACACACACACACACACACAGGAGTATATCTTTACTTCCTCATGACCAGCTGAAAGTCAAAACCCCACAGAAAACTGGAGGCAGGAGGGGAGGAAGGATGGGTGGGTGTGTACCATACATTTGTCAACTGCAGAGGTATAGTTCTAGGGAGATTTTTGTAATTTTAAGCTTCACAAATGGATGATTACATTCTGCTTGTTAAACATGGACTTGTGAGCATCTTGACAGAATGCAAATACTTCTGTTAACAGCATGACCTTGTAATGCCTCCAACAGAGAGGTTTTACTTTTATTGTGACTTTTTTTCTGAAGCCATCTTAGTTTTTATATGAAGATGAAATGGCTAAAATCTGAGAGGTGAGCAAATAATGTTCTTTGTATAACCGGGTTCTGAGTGAACTAAAAACTCAGCTAGGACCATTATAAGGGTAAAGACATATTACACGCTGAAGAAGTGAGGAGGGAGATATACTCTTTACATTATGAAATTTGATATTAAGCTTGTACTGCTCAGATTATGTCAGAGATTCATTTACATTTAATTACACAGTACCTCCCAGTCTCCCTGAAATCAGCATTCAGAGGACTATATTGAGTCTGCTGGTAACTGACCTTGGAAACATAAACAGAGCAAATTACACTCCTGTCAACATGTTAACTTCATACACTTTCAATGAATCCAGCACTTTGATATAAGAGAATATGGTGTGAGATTAAAATTGAGTCCAGGGGCCCAATTTAGGACCCACTTCTGGTGTGCCTTCCTATATACAATGAAACATTTTCCTAAACTTCTGTGCATGATTTTATTTTAAATACTTAAGGGCTTTCTGTTTAAAGGGAACCTTTAGAAATTCCTCTTTAACTTCTTAGAAATTAATAAATCCTTTTATATGGAAAATCATTACCAAATCATTATGCTGTACACATTGAACTTACAGTGCTGTATATAATTATATCTCAGTAAAACTGAAAAACTTATTACTTCCTCACTTTATACTTGTTTAAATCAAAATTTTTATTTGCTGCTCTATGAATGTTATGGAGTGAGTTACCTATGGTGTATTGTGATAAATTGTTAATGAGACTCAGTCTCAGGATGAAACCATTACTTTCCAAGTAAGTTATGACCCAATATAATAATTTCAGACTTAAAAGGAAGTGTTCTGAGTATTTTTCTGAAATGAACAAATCTAACATAATCTTATAGCAAGTAATATTTGTCCAAGATTATTAAGAATGTAAGCCTGTGTATAAATATGAGTTGTGGATATATAATTCATCTAGTCAAGAAGCAGTTGCTTGTTCCTTTCTATTCTGAGGTGCAATACGTGCATGCGTGCATGCCCAGTCATGTCTGACTCTTTGTGACCCATGGACTGTCGCCCGCCAGGCTCCTCTGTCCATGGGATTTCACACATGCTTAATGGAATGAGTTGCCATTTCCTTCTCCAGGGGATCTTCCTGACACAGGGATCAAACCCGCATCTCCTGCATGACAGGCAGATTCTGAACCACAGTGGCACCTGGGAAGCCCCAAGGTGCAGTGCACAAACTCTCATAATAGGTGTACTTGTTTTATCATTGGTTGGTCTCCTCATCTGCAGGCAGAATGAGATGCTCTTGCTGACACTCTTGAAGCCCACTGCTTTGATTTTCTTCCTTTTTTCTCCGTCACGCTGTTGCCTTCCTTCCAGTTGTTCACTTTTCATGACACCCCCCAAGAGTGGAGTCAAAGATGAGCAAATATACAGGTGTTTTGTCACTTCTTTCTCATCCTCTCCTCAGTTTTTCATTATGGTAATGGCACTTCGTGATGTGCAGTTTCTGGATTTATGACCCATTCTCGATAAGCGTGAATCTGGCCTGCATGTGCATCTTTGATAAGGTTCTAATTGGATAGCGGTGACCTTTCTGAATGTAATTCAGGGAGGAAGATTAAAAAGCAGTCCAGGAAGTGACAGGTTTGGGACAATAACATATGAATTCAGCTCTGCTGGCAGGCAAGAGATGTAAGCTGTGATAAATTAGAGGGAGGCCAAACAGGCTTACACTAAATGAATGATTTTTCATTTCTTTTACATCCTTGTGTAAAACTCTATTGTAGAAATTGTGCTAACACCACTCTATCTTCCTACTCCTGGGTTATACTACTTTTTACTGATAGTAGAAGTTAGAGAATTATTCAGTTAATGTAGTTTTAAAATGACTAAAGAACACATAATTAAAAGTACATACTCCAGTTTGCACTAGTGCATTCTAAGTTGAACAGTTAATGGGCATTTGGAAGCTAGCTACCAAAATTCAGAAAAATCTATCTTTGTCTAACTCTCTCCTGCTTTCCTTCTATCTCTCACATCTGTATGTAAAGCCTACCTGAAATATCCAAGTGTATATACACACTAAGATCTTGAAAATACCTTTATCTAATGTTAAAGATGTAAACTCAAATTCTAAAGATCGATTATATAAGAGAATCAATATAACCAGAAAACACCTAATTAATATCTTATATATTTGATAAAGTCATAAACTCTTAGTATATCTTCAATTTTGAATGTTGTCTTGCTAATCCTGCCAGCTGTGCAAGTGTCTGGCTGATCCTGCTGACGATGCCAGTTGTCTTCCTGTATCTCACTGTGCACACTGTTCTCTGAACGCAGGGTGAAGGCAGGAGCGGGGAAGCTGGAAGAAAACTCAAGGAGCTATAGGACCTACAGACATGTTTATTCTCTCCAGGCTGGCCCAGCAGTCGTAGCAGCAGCCATAACATAACTTCTCATAAGATAACCTCTCCAAGGGCTTTCCAGGTGGAACTTACATATGCTTACAGAACAAAGGTAGCCCGTGGCCAAGCGAGTACCTTGTAATGTGCATGCGCGGTGCTATAAGTGAGCTCAACTGTTACGTAATCATTATTTGTAAAACATGGGGTGAGAGCCCTTGGAGCGAGAGAGCCTGACCATGCCATCTTGGCTAATTTGCTCTTTCCCTACAAATGTGCATGCTAAGTCGCTTCAGTTGTGTCTGACTCTGTGTGACCCTGTGGACTGTAGCCCAGCAGGCTCCTCTGTCCATGGGATTCTCCAGGCAAGAATACTGGAGTGGGTTGTCATGCCCTCCTCCAGGGGACCTTCCTGACCCAGGTATCAAATCCACGTCTCTTGCCTCCTGTATTGGCAGGCAGGTTCTTAACCACTAGTGCCACCTGGGAAATTCCAACTTTGAATATGTAGTCGAGATACACTTGTATGGACTAGTATATTTAATTACATGTTTGAACACATACACTCACTTGCAAAGACATGTATGCCTTCAAATGTAGGCTGAGATTTTTCCTCCAAAGTGATGCTTCTTAGTGCCGGTATATGATATCCAAATCTTAAGTATATTGTTAATACTATAATAAAATGTTACCCAAATGGAAATAACCATAGAAAAGGAGAAATTGTAAAAGCTCAAATGTCTCTTTGTTAGATTATTTTGTAAAATCTGCTGTTTCTGCTACTGAGCCTGTTGCTTATATACCTGGAATGCAAAATAAATTATACAAGTAGCAGGCAAGTTGTTGGGCCTCCCTACCAGAATTAACGGAAGGAAAAGTTTCCTTTAATTTGCTTTTCATACTCCTCACACATGAGCTCCTTCAAGAAACACAGGGCCTGTCAATATAGAATTTCCTTTCGAGCCCTCTGGACTTTGCTGTAAAAGGAAGGAAAGGCAAATACCTTTTCTGAGGACCTGAGTTGGGTCAGACACCATGGTATCTATGTATATACAGAAGTGTATTCTCGCCTCATTGTAACTCAAGGAGATGTTATTAGCCTTGTTTTTTTTGCTGAGAAATGTTTTCTCCAAGTAAGCTCAGGGTTTGGCCCCCAGCAGTCATTATGCAAGTGGAAAACAAAATATGTAAGGCCAGGTGTACTCACCTAAGGTTATATTAATTGAAGCCCAGCAGAACCAGATTCGAATCTGGGCTCCATGTGTCTTGGGCTTCCCAGGTGGTGCCAATGGTAAAGAACCTGCCTGCCAATGCAGAAGACACAAGAGACGTGAATTCAATCCCTGAATCGGGAAGATCCCCTGGAGAAGGGCATGGCAACCCACTGCAGTATTCTTGCCTGGAGAATCCCGTGGACAGAGGAGTCTGGGAGGCTACAGTCCGTGAGGTCGCAAAGATCTGGACATGACTAAACATGCATGTACTCTAGAAACTCCATGTATCTCAACATAAGCAGGCAAGCAAAGAAAAACAAGCTTCTAGCTCTGTTGTTTAGTCACTGTCTTGTTTGACCCTTTTGCGACTCCATGAACTGTAGCCCACCTGGCATCACCAGGTGCCTCTGTCCCTGGGGTTTTCTAGGCAGGAGTACTGGAGTGGATTGCCATTTCCTTCTCCAGGGGATTTTCCTGACCCAGGGCTTGAACCCACGTCTCCAGCATTGCCAGGCGGATTCTTTACCACTGAGCCACCAGGGAAGCCCCTCTAGCTGTCCTGCTTTATGATAGTTTTCCAAATCATCTCCCAGATAAGATTTTTTAAACAAGGGCTTATAAAGGTATTTTTCACATACCATACAATTTATCAGTCTATAGTATTAAACATCATTTTAGATTTTATACCTGCTATAAAATCAGTGTAATATACTGTGCCTTCTTCACCTATGTTTAATACTTGTGGACTGAAGACCTGTCTTTTTTTTTTTTACTTAGATAAATAAATAAAAATCATTTTTCCCACTAGAATCCATATTTGCATATTTCTGCTGAATTCTCGGTTACCCAAATATTAATATTCTTTCAGAATTTCTCTGATATTTTTCCATTTTTTCTTACTCACTCTTCTTGGGTCCCCCTATGAAGGATGCTTGGGCTATTCTTCGAAGCACTTATTATTATGCTTTCTAGACTTCTTGCTTCTCCATTCCACTCTGTAAACATACTGACAATTTAATTGTTAAAACATTTATTTTCTTCATGGCACTTTGCTCTTCTTAGAGCTCATTGTCTATCAGATTAAAAACAAAGACCACCCTTTGCTGATTTACTCTGAATTTCATACATGCTCTGATTCCACCTTTTTTATGCAACCCTTACATTTCATAATTCCTATCAGGAAATAGCTTCTCTATGTAGACCAAAACGTCAGTCTCTCACTTATGTTAATGTTTATTTCTTACTCTGCAACTTTTCTTACTTGTTTAACCAATTTACTCTACATTTTCTTTCCCTTTTAAATGTACTGCAAGATGAAAATTATTCAAACCTCACTCCCATACAGTCAGGATTATATTGGCCCTTTCCTCCTTTGAAATCCCATTGAAGTTAGAGGTTTTTTTTTTTTTTTTCCTGCATAATTTGGCTCTTGGTGACTACTGCTCCCATATTTTTCCACATGAATATTTCATATGAGGAAATTTTAACTCTTTATAAACATTTTAAACTTCTTAACATAGTCCATGTGTGACTTTTCCCATGGTAGTATTCTTCCCAGCATGTCCTGCTTAAAATAATGTATTCTATTAAAAAAAATTTATATTTCAAATAGAATACTATATTTATAATGTATATAAATATGCATATACTATATATAATTTTATGTCTACACCATATATAAATACACATGTATATATATACATCACCTTGCTTAAATATAAATATATATAAACAATTTATTTACCCTTTGTAAACTTTGAAATCAAGGATAGTAATTCATATTCAAGTGAAAATACAAGGTACCTAGCTCTGGAGTTTTAATATGAAGTTGTATCACTCATTTTTAGGAAGTATAAAAAGCTAACTAGGAGAAGGAGGTAGAAGCAAGTAGAACTTTCATTAATTCCAATATGAAAGCTTTGTGACAAACTTAGGTATAATTTGGCTCTCAATCAGAGTCAGGCCTCAAATATCAGTGATAGCCTTGAAATAATTATTTATTAATGTCTTGCTCAGTGAAGCATGCTGATGAAAATGGACAGTAGATACATCTCTGAGCATTTGTTTTATCTTATTTTAATCTAAGTACAAAAATATGGATCATGATAGGGACTTGTCAGTGGCCCTGGTACATTCATCTTTTATCATGTGCTTTTAAATATTAATATCATATATAATGAAAGTACTCTGATTCAAACTGAAAATGAATATGGGAAGTTAATTGGCTTTAATAGTTTAGAGTCCTGGGTGTCTACAGTAGTTATCGAAGGAGTACGAACATGAGCTTTGTGGATAATGTAGAGAGTTCATTTCTCCAGGAGCTAAGAAGTCAGAAAAGAAGTTCTAAGTAAAAGAAGTTAATGACCTTTCAACATGTTAAAAAGTATTATGACAAAATAATATGAATATTGATTCATTGGAGACATGTTTAAAAATTGAACTTTTGGGTTATGACAATTAGGGTTACAAAAAAATGTGTGTTTAAATTTGCAAGTATATTACTGTGATCCTTGCAGCTGATATTCTAAAGGAGAAGTAATGTATTTTAGGATATATGCTTTTATAAGACAGCAAAGTTGAAAGCTCTGCATTGCCTTAAAATGTTGAGAGACACTAATTTAAAATGTTAATAAAACATTGCTTAAACTTTTACGTGTTTCAGAATATCCCCAAGTGCTCTAAAAGTAGACAGGCTATGGAACCTCGAAGGATATTTAAAACAAAATATGACAAGGGGGCAGTTTTCCTAATTCAAAGATATAATTTTTCTGCCTACACCACCTGTCAATGGAATGTGATTAGTGTTAGGTGACCTCTGATTAATATGGCATAAATTTGTGCTGGTTTAAGTGTTGACAGAAAAATGACTTCTACACATACTATAAACAACCTGACACCACTCTTCTTTTCTAATTAATACTCTTTCAAATACTTAAAAAATCTGGTACCATGCTTATCCATCTGTGGATACTGTGTGACATTATTGCTGTTTGTCTTGACAGTTCTGAGAAAGAGGCGGCAGTGGTTTGGGACTTTTGGTATTGATGTCTTGAGTTTCTGGGAGCAGCCTCATGCACTTAACTGCTGGAGGAAGTGATTAGAAAATGCAGAAAGCTGCTGTTCAGGTCATCTAAAAATTTCTTTCCTGCCACTTAAATGTTACAGGGTAGAGGACATTAGCTCTTCTACAAGCTGCAGACTCCTGGGGCTGCTGCCATGTCAGGAAGCCAAAGAAATCAAAGAGCCACCTACTGACCCTCCCCATTGTCTGGGCTTGTCCTCTTCCATCAGTAGCGTGCTACAGTCAGCAAGCTACACATGTACCTCCTGCCTGCTCCGGGTTTGGCAGCCCCCTGATCCCTGCACCTGTTTGCTTATACATGAGCTGTGCATGTTTGAATTTAAATACAGGCAGGAGGTTGGAGCAAGGGGGAAGGGCGATGGCTCTGTCAGAAGCAGTTCATTACTGCATGCAGAAGAGTCAAAATCAGCTTGCAGGGAGAGAGGGAAGCCAGATTGATCGGACAGTTTCAGTTGATAAAAGATGAATTCTCTCTGAGGAAATAGTCATTTTTTTTTCCCTCCAAGCATTGAATAGGGGAGGGTTTTAGTTAAAACAGGGTTAATACTCATTTTGATAATCTTATCTACCAGTAAGTAGTATCTTCAAATACATAGAGAATTGTAAATGCAGTGATGAATTGTGTTACCTGGAATCTTTTCCAAAGTTATCTTTCCTTAAAAACTTCAAATGATATCATTGCAAAAAATTTATTTAAATGAGTCTAATGTGTCAAAGAAAAAATCTGAAATTCAGGCATGTATATATAGGTGAAATATTTAGTAAATTTATATACCAGCTATATGCAATACGCACTTGTTTATGTTAGAAAGTTATGTACCTAGCAAGAAAGAGTAGTATTGGCTCCCTTTTTAATAGTTTCAGTCTTATTCACTACCTCTAGCATCCTGTGTGCTGTCTTTCGATCTTTGAATCAGAAGACCTGAGACTGGTTGCTGCCTTTGGTTCTTCTTAGTTCTGTGTTACTTCTGTCACCTTTTTATTCTGCCTGAAGGGCCAGTATTTTCAACTGTAAAAAGGGAGAACTGGTGCCCACTTGAGCGGACTGCAAAGGGTGAAATTTTAATAAAATATTAATAGTTTTACTCAAGCTGGAATGTGCTCAATAAATTGCTATATTAAATTGTTTTAATATTAATATTATATAAAATTAGCCATCATCTCCATAAGATAAAATACTTGGTCTACAAATAACCTCTCTTTATAAGGACAAAGTATTTTCAAAATCAGTTTTAAGATCATAGTGATAAAGGTCCCATGGAAATATTTCTTGTGTAAAGCACAGTTTTGTATATTAAAATGTTTTTGTGATGTACTTTTATATATAATTTGCAAAATACTTCTAGAATCAAAATGTAATATTACATCATTAAATATACTATTTAATATAATATCATTGCTAATATCACACTTCACTCCCATTTTATTTTGCAAGAACTAGTGCAAAAGTTATACAGACTGATAAATCCTCTTTTCTTTGGGTTTCTAACATTCGGTAAAAAAAGGAAAGATGAAATGCCTGGGGGAGGGACTCTGACATTTATAAATCCATATTTCTTCCACCCTACCTCACACTTCCCTCCGTAAAAGTTATAAAAGATCAGTTGAATTTGAGGGGTACCTTGAAAGACTTAGAAGTTGCCAGCATTTAACTACCCCATGTGGTTTGAGCAAATGAGCAACCTTGAACTTTACACCGAGTTCCAGAGGCCGGGCAGAAGGCAGTGCATATGCAGGTCCTTGCATGACTAATTTCCTGTCAGCAAGTGATTTTATTATCATTTAAATAAGAATTTATAATAATAGCAGTACACTTGCCAGATGGCTGAATTAGTAAATTTTAAAGGATATATGTTTAAAACACTTCTGTGCCTCTTCCTTTAATGCTTTATTTATCCGACTCCTCACCCATTGCAGTCAGCTGTTTTGGTTACCTCTTTTGATTTAGCCACTTTCATCATTCCTATTGATTAAAAGGATTTTAATAACACAATAATATTGTGTTGCCTGTTTTAGTACAGAATACACTGTGATTCACTGCTAGTTGGAGAAACCCAAGTATGAGTAGGCACTTCCCTGTGCCTGATAACATCAGCATGAAAATTGTGTTTCTGTCTTGACTCACCCATATTTAAAGGAAAAGAAATACTACTTGAACATATCTCTTATTCCTTGTACAAAGGTAAAATAATACACAAAAGAATTACATTGTATTCATTTCTCATATTCTGTGTCCTCAGTAAAAACACATTTAATGCAGTAGTAAGGGAAGATAATCTTAAAGAGACTGTTGATGTTGCAGCTTTCACAGTTTTTCCTAGAGAGTGCAACACAAAAATAATTTGTGTCAGGTGAGATTTTATAAATATTAAATCCCATTAGGTCAAACAAATGCCATTAAA
Source organism: Oryx dammah (assembly GCF_014754425.2). Classification (NCBI taxonomy): domain Eukaryota; kingdom Metazoa; phylum Chordata; class Mammalia; order Artiodactyla; family Bovidae; genus Oryx; species Oryx dammah. The sequence goes on along the minus strand of NW_024070186.1, from coordinate 132,123,399 downwards.
TATGAAACAAAATATTGACTCATAAAATAGTTTATGGCTAAAGATAAATTTAATATAACCTTTTAAACTGCCAATTTAGCTTAATTAAAAGTACAATTTCCTTAATGCTGATTAAATCAAGGCAAAAACATGTACTGTATCCTCTCCCATTTTTTAACAGAATGCCTGAGGAGGTTGGGTGTTGGAGTTTTAGATACCTAATACTGATTCTGATGACCCTTTTCAGTTTAAGGCATGAAAATCACTACTGAGCTACTGACCAGGGCACATTAATTAAAACCTTGGAAATACTTCAAATTCTAATGATATTTTGCCAACAGATGTATGTAGGTAGTATTTAATGTAGACTAGATATCCTGACTCGGAGAAGGCGATGGCACCCCACTCCAGTACTCTTGCCTAGCAAATCCCATGGACAGAGGAGCCTGGTGGGCTGCAGTCCATAGGGCCATAGGGTCGCGAAGAGTCGGACGTGACTGAGTGACTTCACTTTGACTTTTCACTTTCATGCATTGGAGAAGGAAATGGCAACCCACTCCAGTGTTCTTGCCTGGAGAATCCCAGGGACGGGGGAGCCTGGTGGGCTGCTGTCTATGGGGTCGCACAGAGTCGAACACGACTGAAGTGACTTAGCAGCAGCAGTAGCAGATATCCTGGCTGGGGGATTTTTAGCATTGCCGCACGCCCTTAATAAATCTCCCTCGTACTGTAGCTATCTCCAGGCTCGGAACACTCAACTTGAAGTCTTCAAGACTCTATATCTGTCCCGAGTTCAGTAGTTGTCATGGGGGTTTGTATCCCCACAGGTCAGGAGTGGCTTATAAGAGATTTAGATACTTTGGTTGGCATTCAGATATCCCTTGCATCCAACTCACAGCTTGAACTTCCTCACCTACCCATATCTGTGTTGACTGCCTGAAAACCAAACTGTTGAAGGACATCTTTAAGGAGAAGAGATTATTGATTTGGCTGCAAACAATCTTGTAGATATGATCTGTCTTAAATACTTTTAAGGCCTTATTTCTATTTTGCTTTTCTCCCCCACTTTTGTGATTCTCCTGTCAGTCAGTGCTGTGGTTGTCATTTTCTTTTCTCTCAGTTCTGCATATTTACTTCTTAGTTGTGTACTGTTTAGGCAAGATTATAGCTAATTTGTGAAGTAACAGGAAAATTGGTGAAGAAAACAAAGCCCAAGAAAATGCTTCCTCAGGAAATTGTCACACTTGGATGATTACTTTATAATTTTTTTTCCTGATTTTTTTCCTTTTTAGTGGATATATAATTATAACATTGTTTCAGTAATGTGAAACAAAAATTAAATGTAGAGGAAAACTCTAAATAGAGAGCCATAATATTCTTTTAAAATGAAGAATTTAACTAAATCACTCTAAACTCCCCTGCTGGGCTCAGGCGAGCTGAAATTAATTCAAAACGGCAGATAAAATTTTTAACCAGGCCGAGTAGAGATGACGGATGTGACAGCTCTCAGTTAAAATGTCTTTTAGTGGCAAATGCATGCGTATTAGTCAAGAGATGTGACATAACTGTCCCGGGTGAGAGAAATGAACCAATGACCATTTGCATTGAGAACAAAAGGAAAATTCTTTATAGTAAAATGTGGAGGACAGACGAGTAACTCATTCGTTTTTTTTTTGTAGTCTTTTTACTTAAAAAAAAAAAAAAGCCTCTGAAAGTTAAGAGGAACAGTTATATCTCAAACTCTGTTTTGTTTTTTTTTCCCCCTCGTGTTTATATATCAAAAACAAGAGGATTGTCAAATACAATGTTAATGGCCAGGAAAGATGGGTTATCTTTCCATTCCCCTTTCTGCAGAGAACAACAGAAAAGTATATGAAGATAATCATACTTCAAAGCCAAATTGGATAAGCCTTATAAATTATAAACGTAGATTTGGCTACATCAGTGAAATTCTGAGATGAGAATTTTCTTTTTAATCCAAAAGGACACTGGCTCCTCATCCTTCCACTTTTTCAAGGATAGTTTATTACAAAGCAGTGCCAGCAAAACAAAAATGCATTTGATTCTATGGCAGAATGTTGAAGAGAATGAAAATTATTTGGAAACTATGATTGGCAAGATTTGACCATGTGAATGTCAAGTTTAATTAACTTTAGGAACAGATGCTTTCAAGACAGAGTAGTTACCAGTTAGAGCTGCAAGTATAATTGAGTTTTTAACAGTATACAGTTTATTTTCGCAATTAAAATTTAATTTCATTATCATAATTTTGTTATTAGAAAATGTGACACTTCAGTCTTTAAAAGACACAAGTATGAACCAAGAACTCACCATTTTTCTATGAAAATAATTAAACTAGATGTATTTTAAGTCTAAAGACAAAAAAAAAATACAAAACTTCCAGTTTAGAAGTTAGTTGCTATTACCTTTAATAATGTGTTAGCCTCAAGAGTCTACATAAGAATGTAAAAAATTTATTACAACAATATATGAGCAAAAGTAGAATATGTATGCAAATGTTCGGTGAAGCTGAGTGGTTTAAGAACATGCCACAGAAATAAAGTAGTAACTTATCTGGGCCCTCAGGGATAAATAGTAATTTCCCATCAAAAGAAGATTGCTTTTATTCCAAGTGAGGTAAATAAGGAAATGTATTTTTTAACATCTCCGGTCTTTGTTTCTTGTTCTCCTTTACAGAAATGTTCGTATATACCTCGGTTATTAAAATTTTGAATTCCTTAATTCTCAATTCTGAGTCCTTCTTACAACCTATATGTGCTTCCTAAGCTATTGCTTCTGTACACATAGTATTAATTATAACCTGTGTGTCAATTACTACCAAATTTATGTCTCTGAGGCAGGCCATTTTGCTAAGCTACAGACTGTGTTTCCAACTGTGTATTTGACAGCTGTTCTTAAAACTCTCAGGGACACTTCAAACTAAAAATGTCTACAATGTTATTATACTAACAATGTCTCCCAGCATTGAAAAGGGCCCTCTTCAGGTGCTCTTGCCCAAGGATTGACATTCGTTTACTTTTGCTCTTTGACTCCTTCCCTGTTTTAACCCCCTAATCTAACCCAGAACCAAGTTCTATTGATTTTACCTTTAGACAGTCTCTCTTAACAATCTCACTTCTCTCATTTCCATCAATCATCATATCTCACCTGAGCTACTGTAATTTCTAATTCATTTTTCTCTTTATTATAGCTCAACAATGTGTCAAAATGAAATCTGAATTAAATACTCTTGCCTGGAAAATCCCATGGACGGAGGAGCCTGGTAGGCTGCAGTCCATGGGTTCACTAAGAGTCGGACACGACTGAGCGACTTCACTTTCACTTTTGGCTTTCATGCATTGGAGAAGGAAACGGCAACCCACTCCCGTGTTCTTGCCTGGAGAATCCCAGGGACGGCGGAGCCTGGTGGGCTGCCGTCTATGGGGTCGCACAGAGTCGGACACGACTGAAGCGACTTAGCAGCAGCAGCAGCAGTGGCTTCTTATTGTCTAAAAGGACTTATATTGATGGATTTCCACCTATTTTGTCCTAATTGTACTTTCTTTCTATGGTTCAGCCTCATATTTTAAGTTCTGTAAATTAATCAAGCTTCCTACTGCCCCAGAGCCTTTGCATATGGCTGAGTCTTTGGCTCCTAATGTTTTTCAATTCCATAAGACATATGTAACTTCTATTCATCTTTCATATGTAAACTCAGAGTCACATCAGGGGTTCCTGCACTGACCATCCTTCCCTTTCTCCAAGTCCCATAGTATGCCCAGTCAATGCAGTACACATCTTTCTCCCTTTTTATCAGCTCTCAGAGTAGGAAATTTTTATATATTACTGGCATTAGTTGCTTAATGTCTGCCTTGTAGATTCCCTTTGCCAAGTGTATCAGGACAATATTACATAAATACCTGCAATATGAGGGGTCATTTATTTTTTTAGTGACATTGATTAGTGAGTATACCTTATACATGTATAATCAATAAATTGAGAGACACATAAATTTAAGATTATTATTTTAACTTTTACATTGGAATTTAACTTTGGTGCTGACTTTATCTGTTTAAGTATAATATCACATAGTTCACTGAGTACCTTTCAAAATAGTCTGAAATCTTAAAGAAAAGGAAATTTAAAAAAAGGAAGATTACTTAAAGTTATTATCTTTGTCTGGCTTTCTAGTTTTATCTGGACCATTTTGACCTTAAGAAGAGTATAGTCAGTTACAAAGTCAACATTTCATTCATCTAATTTGCTAGAATGAATGCTTTGTGAATCTTCTTTCAGAACTCTAGCATAATTTTAGGTAGACATCTGTCAGCTATCTGTCAGCTTACACTATTTTGAGAGACTGCACTTTGATTTGCTATTCAGGTTGTCTTTGACTAAGTTTATGATAATGCTCAAGTATTTCTATCTCATGCTTATTTACTGATAAATACTGAATGCATCTTAAATCAGTGAAAAAAAACTTTTTATTTTCTATGACCAGCTCAGCAAAAAATAATGACATTCTTTTATGTCTTACTTTAAAGTTTGCATTTGCAATTGACATATTTAGGTGAGGTTGAAGAAATTAAACAATAAATTGGGTCTTTCCATGATACGTATATGTAAAATTTATCATTTGCCATGAATATATTCTTGGTTTTCACAGAATCTCTCCCACTTAAGTTCTATTCTTTAGGTATGTTTTGTTCATTGACTTTGCTGTGCTCTAGTATATGTTCTTTCTAGTACTGTACATCAGCACAATCCTCAGTTATATCACATTATTTGAAGATGTGCATTTCAAATAATTTTCTTCTACTCTTTTACTTCTGGTAGCACTTCTTAGGATCCTTGTACAACAGTATTTTGAGGTTATATTATTTTTATTTATCCATTGTATTAATTCAGCAGAGTTCGTTTGTGCTAAAACTATGGCCTGTTTACAGGTAATGACAACTGAGAACATTCTTGATCCTGATAACTCTTGGCCTTTAAAGTTCAGCAATAGAGTTTGTTGATGATACTGAGAAAATACTCTAGCATAGCTCTGTCTGAGAAATCTAATGTAAACCACATAATTTAAAGTTTTCTAGGAGCCATATTAAAAATGCAATAAAATAAGTAATATTAAACATGATATTCAAAATTTCATATTAGTATATAATCAGTGTAAGTTTTCTTTATTTTATTTTTTTTTTCAGATTTTATTTTATTTTACTTTACAATACTGTATTGGTTTTGCCATACATCAACATGAATCTGCCACGGGTATACACGTGTTCCCAATGCTGAACTCCCCTCCCACCTCCCTCCCCGTACCATCTGTCTGGGTCATCCCAGTGCACCAGCCCCAAGCATCCTGTATCCTGCATCGAACCTGGACTGGCGATTCATTTCTTATATGATATTATATATGTTTCAATGCCATTCTCCCAAATCATCCCACCCTCTCCCTCTCCCACAGAGTCCAAAAGACTGTCCTATACATCTGTGTCTCTTTTGCTGTCTCGCATACAGGGTTATCGTTACCATCTTTCTAAATTCCATATATATCTGTTAATATACTGTATTGGTGTTTTTCTTAACTGATTCAAATGAATTCTTTTTAATGGCTGAGTAATACTCCATTGTGTATATGTACCACAGCTTTCTTATCCATTCATCTGCTGACGGACATCTAGGTTGCTTCCATGTCCTGGCTATTATAAACAGTGCTGTGATGAACACTGGGGTACACGTGTCTCTTTCAATTCTGTAAGTTTTCTATAAATTCTTTTCTTTAATTCTTTTTTCCATGCTGTCTTTGTAATCCAGTGATTATGGTACACTTGCAAGACATATAATTCAAACTAGCCCCCTTTCAATGGTTTAAAACCACACGTGGGTGGTGGCTACCATACTGGATAGTGGTATTCTAGGAGCTTGCTACTTAGAATGTTCCTCTAGATCAAGCAGCATCTGCATCAACTGTGAAATGTTACAGGCACATAATATTAGATCCCACCCAGACCTACTGAATCAGTAGCTTTATTTTTAAAAAAATCTTCAAGTGATTCTAGACACACTTAAGAATGAAAGGCCTTGCTCTAGAATTGATATGACACTTCTGATTTCTTAAATTATTAGGATTGCTCTTTATGCTGTAGATTGTTTTTATAACAACTTTCAGTTCAGTTCAGTCACTCAGTCGTGTCCGACTCTTTGCGACCCCATGAATCGCAGCACGCCAGGCCTCCCTGTCCATCACCAACTCCCGGTGTTCCCTCAGACTCACGTCCATCGAGTCCCTGATGCCATCCAACCATCTCATCCTCTGTCGTCCCCTTCTCCTCCTGCCCCCAATCCCTCCCAGCATCAGAGTCTTTTCCAATGAGTCAACTCTTCGCATGAGGTGGCCAAAGTACTGGGGCTTCAGCATTAGCATCATTCCTTCCAAAGAAATCCCAGGGCTGATCTCCTTCAGAATGGACTGGTTGGATCTCCTTGCAGACCAAGGGACTCTCAAGAGTCTTCTCCAACACCACAGTTCAAAAGCATCAATTCTTCAACGCTCAGCTTTCTTCACAGTCCAGCTCTCACATCCATACATGACCACAGGAAAAACCATAGCCTTGACTAGACGGAGCTTAGTCGGCAAAGTAATGTCTCTGCTTTTCAATATGCTGTCTAGGTTGGTCATAACTTTTCTTCCAAGGAGCAAGCGTATTTTAATTTCATGGCTGCAGTCACCATCCGCAGTGATTTTGGAGCCCCCCAAAATAAAGTCTGACACTGTTTCCACTGTTTCCCCATCTATTTCCCATGAAGTGATGGGACTGGATGCCGTGATCTTCGTTTTCTGAATGTTGAGCTTTAAGCCAACTTTTTCACTTCACATACATACTATTCACCCTGTTAAACTGTATAATTCAGTGATTTTTAATAAATTCAGCTACACAAACTTTACTGCTGTCTAATTTTGCAATGTTTTTCTCACCTCAGAAAGAAAACCTGTACTGATTAGCTATCACAGCTCATTCCCTTTAGGCCCCCATCGCAGGCAACCACTAATCTATTCCCTGTAGGCATGAATTTTCCTATTCTAGACATTTCATATAAGTGGAAGTATAAGATATCAAATATATTGGCTTTTTTTCATCTGATTTCTTTCACATAGCATGACCCTTTTGGTCTAGCTTCTTTCACTTGGCAAATCATTCTTGAGGTTCACTCCATGTTGTAGCATGTATTAGTATTATATGTTTTCCTTCCAACCTGCTTACTTTTATTTAATTTTCTCACCTAATTGATCAGGCTACAACCTCCAGTATGGTTTTCAGTGGAAGTGATAAGGCTAGACATCCCTGTGTTTTTCTTGGTCATAGGGGAAGATGTGTACTCACTTTGTATTTTTTTACTAGTTTTTATGTTAGCTATGGAATTTTACTAAATGACCTTTATCAGGTCAAGAGGTTTCTTTCTCTTCCTTGTTTGTTGAAAATTTTTTACATTGAGATATTAGATTTTTTCAATTTTTTTCTGCATCTTTTGGAATGATCATGTGATGTGATCATTTATTCTATTAATGGAGATATTACATTGATTATAGTTCATATGTTAAAAAGCAGTCTTGAATTTCTGGAATAAATTCCACTGGGTGATGTGATACATTCACTCTTCTGGTATTTTGTTGAGGATTTCTGCATCTACATAAGAGGTATTGGCCTGCAGTATCCTTTTCTTGAGATAACTTGCCTAGTTTGGTGTTATAGTAATACTGGTACCTTCAATAAGCTGGGAAATATCCCTTCCTCTTCTAGATTTGGAAGAGTTTATGTAAATGGTTGTGAAATTTCCTTTAAATATGTAGTGGAATTATCTATTGAAGGCATCTAGGCCTGAGTTTTTCTTTGTGGGCAATTTTTGTGATTTCAAATTCTTTCTCATTGCCCATTTTATGTCTATCCAGATATTTTGTTTCTTCTGGAGTCAGATTCAGTGAGTTATATCTTTCTGAAAAATGTTCATAGCCATTTCATGAATGAGATGTGGTTATTAAGGTGAATCAAGGAAGTCAAACTCTTTTTCTTCATCACTCATAATATGCAACAGAGATAACTCCCTTTAGTTAGCACTGTAGCAATAAAGCCAAAATGAGCCTTCAGAAGTATATATTTGTGACATTTCTTACTTCTTTATGAATTTTCAAGCAGTATACAATGAAACAAGATCTTTTTTTAAAATTACAGTTGACTTCCCACTTCTCCATAATAATTATAGAATATTTAAATAGCAAGGGAAAACTAAACAGAAAATGGACAGTACCAGTGATAAAATGATGAGTATAAGTAAATCCCCAAATTGATGATATATAATGATATATAACAACACGTGAAAGATCAGATCTGCATTTTCATGGTATAGATCGTATATAAGTTAAATCCATGTAATACATTTTGGAAGAAACTTGATCATGATTTATTCCACCCAATATGATTCCTTTACATTTCTCTTTCTTGATGAGATGGTAGCCCTTTACACTTGGCTTAAGTGCTTAAACTCACAAGAAAATTACCTCTACTAAAATAATCTTTATTAGAAATGTCTCATATTTAGGAGGATAGTCTTCATTTTAAACATAAAACTGCCTCTTAAGCTAGGCACTTTTAGTTCTAGTTCTGATTTCTGTCAACATGAAAAATATGGAACGATGTACTTCTAACTAGCAGCTGGAGAAGGAAATGGCAACACACTCCAGTATTCTTGCCCAGAGAATCCCATGGACAGGGGAGCCCGGCAGACTACCGCCCACAGTTGAGTGGACACAACTGTAGTGTACAGACTGCAGTTGAGTTGGACACAACTGAGCAACTAATGCGCAAACACACATACACACACACACACACAGCTAACAGCCTTTCATGACATAAGGCAGCAAAGCATTTCCTTCTCAGTAGATTTGTAACAGAAATATTATGGATCAAACAAATTCTGAGAACATAATCTACATTTTAAATTTCTAATGAATTTTCTCTTGAAATAACACATAATTTTAAGTATCTACCATTTTCTAATTATGTGCTTTTCTTTCTTGACCTTGATTCATTGTGACATAAATAATCAAGAAATAGTAAATATGTATGGAGAAAAAGTAGCTATTCAGAAGTTGAAATAGAAAAGAGATTTGCCTAGAAAAATGTCTCCTCTAAGTGTTTATTTTAAAATGGCTTGTTTTGGGGAAAAATGAAGGAGATTACTGAACATATGGTCAGGGATCAATAAATATTAAGTGGTTTTAATATGGAAGACAGAATAATGGCCATCAAATGTAAGCATATCCTTATCCCCTGAAGTTGTGAACATGTTTGGTTACATGGCAAATGGGGAATTAAGTTTGCATATAGAATTAATTTTGCTCTGACAAAGAATTAATCTCAAAAACATGCAAGCAACTCCTGCAGCTCAATTCCAGAAAAATAAACGACCCAATCAAAATATGGGCCAAAGAACTAAACAGACATTTCTCCAAAGAAGACATACAGATGGCTAACAAACACATGAAAAGATGCTCAACATCACTCATTATCAGAGAAATGCAAATCAAAACCACAATGAGGTACCACTTCACGCCAGTCAGAATGGCTGCTATCCAAAAGTCTATAAGCAATAAATGCTGGAGAGGGTGTAGAGAAAAGGGAACCCTCTTACACTGTTGGTGCAAATGCAAACTAGTACAGCCACTATGGAGAACAGTGTGGAGAAACCTTTAAAAACTGGAAATAGAACTGCCATACAACCCAGCAATCCCACTGCTGGGCATACACACGGAGGAAACCAGAATTGAAAGAGACACATGTACCTCAATGTTCATCGCAGCACTGTTTATAATAGCCAGGACATGGAAGCAACCTAGATGTCCATCAGCAGATGAATGGATAAGAAAGCTGTGGTACATATACACAATGGAGTATTACTCAGCCATTAAAAAGAATACATTTGAATCAGTTCTAATGAGGTGGATGAAACTGAAGCCTATTATACAGAGTGAAGTAAGCCAGAAGGAAAAACACCAATACAGTGTACTAACGCATATATATAGGATTTAGAAAGATGGTAAGGATAACCCTGTATGCAAGACAGCAAAAGAGACACAGATGTATGGAACAGTCTTTTGGACTCTGTGGGAGAGGGAGAGGGTGGGATTTGAGAGAATGGCGTTGACACATGTATAATATCACATGTGAAATGAATCGCCAGTCCAGGTTCGATGCAGGATACAGGATGCTTGGGGCTGGTGCACTGGGATGACCCAGAGGGATGGTATGGGGAGGGAGGTGGGAGGATGGGGAACACGTGTACAGCCATGGCGAATTCATGTTGATGTATGGCAAAACCAATACAACATTGTAATGAGCCTCCAATTAAATAAATTTATATTAAAAAATAAAAAGAATTAAGGTTGCTGATTAAGTTGCCCTTAAGATAAGGAGATTACCTGGAGTTATCCAAGTGGACTCAATGTGTCCTTTTGGATTGATTGAGAAAGTAAGGGTAGGCTCTCATCTGGGAGGAGCTGGGAGATGGTTATGTAGACTAGAAGATGCCCTGGAGATGCAGTCAGATCTGATGTTATTTGAGATCATGTTAAATACGGTAAGATTATATCTTTATACAGATAAATAATTTTGCATATGTTCCATGTTTATATTAATGGCAGTTTAATTGATGGCAACTGATACCAGTTGCCAATTTAGTTACACCCCAAATGTCAGCTGCTTTTACATTCACTGCCTGGCTGAATTTTAAATGTACTCATGTACCTGTGGCATTGGGAGGCATTGGGAAATTATTATTAGTTAGGTCAATTGTCACACATATCATTTATTAGAAATTCAGTGGAAAAAAAATTCCTATGTATTGCAGGTTGTTGTGAGAAATTATAAGATTTTTTTCAGATTTTTTTTCAGAGATTTCAGTAGTGTTTGTGCAATACATTCTTAAACTTATTAAGTTCCTGTAATATTGCAGGCTTTTTATTTTATAATGCTTCACTTAATCCTCACAACTTTGTGCTGGTATCTAGTGTTCCTTTTTATTAATTCATTAGTACTTGTAAGGATTAACTAAACTACTGAGTTAAAAAGCCTATGATTTGAATAGAGTGCTTATGTTTCTAATGTCAGTACTCTTCATTACAGTAATTCTCAAAGTATGGTTACCACGTGTTGTGCTATTCTCAATCTTGTCTGACTCTTTTTGACCCCCTGGACCATAGCCCACCAGGCTGCTCTGTTCATGGGATTCTCCAGGCAAGAGTACTAGAGTGGGTTGCCATGACCTCCTCTAGGGGATCTTTGTGACCCAGGGATCGAACCTGTGTCTCATGTCTCCAGCAGTTTCTTTACCATTAGCGCCACCTGAGAATCCTTAACAATTAGCATTCCCAATTAAATTCAGGGTAACATATACCTGAAAGGTTCAAATGTCCAAGACTGGAATGTTCTTGCTATAATCTGTGTTTAACTTTGATGTCCTGTGCTAAAAGTTTTATTTAATTTCATTATAGGAGCTCAATGATTCTCTAGTTCCCAGATTGCATTGCCAAAGAAAGAAACATAACAAGTTTACAGTTGGAAGGGAATTCGCTTGCTTTTTGTGTGATTGCAAAGTAGTTCTTTTTATACTTTTGCTCTACTATCATGAAAGGAATAAGGTAAACTTGAAAGCTGTTGGAATCCAAGAAGTGGGAATTGTTAGCAATTGGTAACAAGTGAAGAAGCTGTGCACTCCTTGGTTTTTGGCATGCTGGTCTTGAGTTGATTTGAACATTCTCACTTCACTATACTGTAGATTGAAGGAAACTGTTGCTTATGGAAGATCCCCTGAAGGAGGGATGGCAACCCACTCCAGAATGCTTGCTTGGAAAATCCCATGGACAGAGGAGCGTGGTGAGCTACAGTCCATAGAGTTGCAAAGGGCCAGACACAAGTGAATTTGCTTAGCATGTATGCATACATGCTTTGCTTATGAGGAATTGCATTCTGTGTTCTAAAACCAACTCTGGATGAGCTTTGGGGATGCAATTTGTTTCTATGTTAGAGATTAACTTTATTTGGTTCTAGGAAATAAACATTGCTACTACTTAGATATTAAATTTCAGTGAGTATGTATTTACTTAAATTCTTAAGAGTTGTGGGAGAGAGGCAGTCACAATACACAGGGAAATCCTGAAATGTAGCCGTGATTGGCCTTGCTTTTAGCTGAGGCCTTGTGATTCAGTTGTTTGATATATAAGATAAAGGAGACATATGAAATACAACTCAAAATTCTCATATACAATTAATCTCATTTAAGTTGCCTAGGCTGTAAATACAGTCACTGAAATTATAGTTATGTGTTGTTTTCCTGCAGACTGACCCTGGGGTGAAAAAGGTTAATGGTGTGAACTAAAGATTTAAATTGGTAACATTCAGGGTGTGAGTTGAACACATGCCAGGACCCAGCAAACCCTGTTTCAGAAATTGAGTAGATCTTGGTGATAACCAAAGGTACCTATCTCTATGGTCTATCCAGCCTATGTGGGTGGGAATGGCCCCTGCTATCGATGTTTGAAAACTATTGCTTGCTCTTAAATAGCTATGATTTAGAGAGATAGCACTCAGACACTAATGTAGTTCAGCATGTGAAAAACAGACAGCTCACTATGTGAGATAAGTTAATGTATGTAATTGGGGAGACTGTGAGTTGAATTCTTTGGAGAAAACGTGGTTTGCAAATTGAACACATTAATAATGAATATCATTACTGGTTTACTCGTGACATAAAGAATAGGGCCAAGGGATAAAATGCGTCTTTTGCCTTCTCAACATGAAAGATACTTTCATATTTCTATAATAAATACTCGAGGCAGGTAGTAGCTTGTAACTAAAAGTATGTGCTCAGAGACTCCCCTAGAAGTTTGTCTTCTGACATGCTGAAGTGCCCCCGGGGTTGGTGGCAGCTTAATAAAATATGTGAGTGTTCAGTATGGAGCTGTTATTTATTCCTCTTCTGATACGGCATGCATGAACTGCCACTGTTTGATGAATCATGGAAGAGAATGGGAACTGACAAACAACTCTTCCTTTAGCGGCCGGTCACACTGACAGCATCAATAGGAAAACACATCATGGGTTCTAAAATGCCACATTTTCACCATTTACCCTGAATAAGACACGAAGGTCTTTAAGGAAAGCAGTAGTACGTTATCATTAAGGACCAGCTGACAGAGAGGCGAGTGTGCTTTGAACTCTCTCAAGTCATCATTCTTAATTTCTTCTCTTCTCAGATGGAAGGCCCACCCACCTGGGCTCTGAGCAAGGCAAGGACTATTCCACCTTTTAAAATCTCATTGATAGATTGGTTTCATCAACACCCACCCTGGCGCCTGCCCATGGGAGAGCCTCCTGTTCTCATTAGGGTCCTGTAATGTCTGTGGCAAACATTGTTCTCATGCAAATAGAATGACACAGAAGATAAGTGCCATGAAAATTCAATTTCCCCCGACCGTCATTACCCTTTTTCTTTTAGTTATTCCCACTTCAATCGGCAGGCAGTAATGTGTGCAATCTGCTGGTACTTTTGCAAGATGATCACTACGTTTTAGTAATGAATTTCCCAGCTATTGCACTAGGGGGTGTTTTAGCAAGTTCCCTCCTTTTCCTAATGCAGACTTGGCAGCGATCCTTGCGTAGTTCTTCCCTAGTGGATTTTCCCTTTGGCGAATGCATGGTTAATATAACTTACATTCAGTACTTTCTCTTCTTTAGTCATCAGTGGCACCTGTAAAGTAGAGTTGGTGGTTTGTTTAATATTGTCTGGAAAATAAAAATAAAATGTGTCTACCTGTTTCAAGGCAAAAGATAAAAAAATCAGAATATTTCTCCATCATCTGTGACCAAACTTGGATAGTTTAATAATAATGTAAAATTCAGAGTAACTTATATAAATATATGAAATCATGAAAGTGTGTAAGTTAAATAAATCATGTTTTAGAACAAATAGTCCTGCTTGGGCTCAGCTGAAAACTGAGAGAACTGATAGGGTACAGATCAAGTTTCTGGTATTTAATCCTACCCTGTATATTTTAAGTTTCTTCAGTCATGGAATTAAGTAGGTAAACAGTTGATGCCAGTGATATGTTATAGCAAGTCTTGGTTTCTTCTGAAATTATCTCTCCACCTCTTTATTATTCTGAGAGTTAGCTGCAGGAAAAAAAGAAGGGAGACAGAGACAGAGAAAAAAAATGTAGACTGACCAGAGCTAACAGATTTCTGCGTGTGTCTGTTCATTTCAGACAGAACATGAATTACACTTTCTCTGATGCTTTTTATCTTAATAGTAATTGTGGAGGGCAAGCACAAAGGCATTCTTTTCAATGTCATATTATATAAAGCATATTTATTTCCTAAATAAATAGACATGCGCTTCCCCAGTGATTAGGAAAAACCTTTTACATTTAGTAGCATTTTATGTGTGCATATTCATTGGAAGTCCTGGTGCTGAAGCTGAAGCTCCAATACTTTGGAAACCTGATGCAAAGAGCCAACTCATTGGAAAAGACTGTGATGCTAGAAAAGATGCAAGAGGAGAAGGGGGCGACCGAGGATGAGACGGTTGGATGGCATCACTGACTCAATGGACATGAGTTTGAGCAAACTCAGGGAGATAGTGAAGGACAGGGAAGCCTGGCAGGCTACAGTTCATGGGGAAGCAAAGAATCCGACATGACTTAGCAACTGAACAACAAATGTGTGAAGGAGACAAAAAGTTTCCAAAATTTTAACACATTTGAAAAAAAACAAGAGTTATTGTTACAGAGTTTGTCTTGGAAAATATTTTTTCCTACGAACTATGAAACTGTTTCTGTAAATGGATTAATACTATTCTGTTTACATCATCTTGAAATATTTTCATTGGGATAGTGCACTGGATGCATTAGCCATTTAAATATACTTATTTAATAATGTAGATCCAAAAGATGATATTGATGCCATGAAAAAAGAGAAATTGAGTTATTTACTTACCTGAGTAATTTTGTATACTTAACTGATGTATGCAATGTACGTCAGTAATTAGGACGAAACTGTTTAGAATATCTGGGGGACATACCATACACTTTATATGAACGGTTACCAATAAGAGGTACAGAAAATTACATTTGAACTACAGTTTTATTACTGCTACTTCAGATTAGACACTGAGCATATAATTACTGCATTCTTGGCATGTAATTAATTAGGAGTTACAGACTGACCTAGAGAAATACTGATATTGTAATTTTAAACTAATAAGTAGAACTTGAATATGAAACTGTATGTTGAATTTGAATGGATTGTGTTGTAAGTTTGGGCTGCTGAAGAATAACTTATTGCTATGATAACTTCTCCACTTTTCTATAGAATTAGAATATGTAAAGTATTATTAAAACATCCTTTATGACTGAATGGTTAACTGGTTTCACAGATAGGTAAAAGGAGTACTCCAGTGGGTTGGAAGAAGCTGCTAATTACAGCCCTCCCTCCCTGTAAGCTTCATGGCCTGCACTTCTCAGAAAGAGGAAGCCAATGGAGCATGACTGCCTAGGGCATCTCAATCCCAGGGGTTTTAGTTGTTTGTTTAGGTGTTGAGAAAAACACATTATGAATGTAATAATAATTATGTGTTTGGAATTGGATTTTTGCATCTACAACACGGAGTTCTAGCTTCCATAAACTGCAACCTCAGCATCATTTTTATAAAGCTTCATTTGCATATGGAGCCACGACTATTCAAATATAACCTTCATTTGACTCTGGTGCTTCTTTTGACTACTGTTAATTTATTGTAGTAGTATACATTCTTGGGAACTACTCTTCAAGCAAAATTTCAACTCTTTATTAAGGACAAATATGTGTATATGATATTTAATTGATACTAAACATAAGGTAGGGGATTTTAAATTATTTTCCATTTCAGAGCCATACGTCATCATCTTACAATTGTGTGTTAATATGACAGAAGTAAAGTAGTTGAACTTTGCTTATTTAGAGAATGATTCCATAGCAACTTATTTTTATTTTCTGAAAAATAGCCCAAAGATATTCTATTTTTGGTTCCCCTTAAGGAAATAAGATTTAGAAATGAAAACTTCGGTTTGAAAATTTCTTAGCTTTCATTCACTTCCATGTATCTTCTTCTCTTTGTCTCTCTTATCATTTAATTTCCCTTACTGCATTCTACCTCCTTTCTCTTCTCTCTTGCCCCATTCTCTATTGTCATGTTTTCTTATTAAAATGCGTAGCTTCCTTTCTAAGAAAGAATATTCCATAATCCATATCATATTCAGATTAATAGCTTCATCCAAATAACATTACAGAGTCATGGTCTAAATATGATGTAGGATTGCATGCATGCATGCTAAGTCGCTTCAGTCATGTCCAACTCTGTGCCATCTTATGGATTACAGCCTGCCAGGCTCTTGTGTCCATGAGATTCTCCAGGCAAGAATACTGCAGTAGGTTGCCATGCCCTCCTCCAATTAGTACTTCTCTATTGCAAATTCGGTAATACCAAAAATACATTTAAAAATGATCTCTTTTAAGGAAGATATTGATACAGTCCATCTCTTCTCAAATTCAGTGTATAAGACCATCAGAGTTTTAACTTGGAACATTAGCAAACATCCTTAAGTTATAACTCTCCAGTGTTAAAAAAAAAAAAAGCAGGGTATAGCAGAAAATATCCTCTGTGAACTATGAGATAAAAAAGAAAAATATAACATCTTAAGAATAAACACTGTGTCCATACCATGTAATAGCAACACAAAATGTGTTTGTACTCTATATTTTTTTTCATAGTTAAAGTTTTAAAAATCTTAGAAGCTTTAAATATGCAATTTTAATTGGAAGATGGATATTAAAATAATATATGGCTTAACAAATATTGACCTTACGCATTTAGATAGCCTCCATACAATGAATGAAAATAAAAGTATTGTGTTGGGGAAAAAGCCATTGTCTTCTGCATTTAATTAAAATAAATTTTAAATAGACAAGCAGCAGTGTTTCCATTGGCAGAAGCCAGGAAGCAGCATCTTATTCCCAAGTTTAGTGTCTTAATGAATTCTTGAAACGTTGCTAATGCAAACACTATCCACCTGCCTGTGTGTGACTCTCTCCCTAATTAAATGGTGTGGAACATTAAAACAGCTTCCCTTTTATATGAATTAAATAGCTCATCCTTTATAAAAGGTATGCATTTCCCTTTTTCTCTAATAAGCCTACAAAGGATTAAAGAATTTTTGGCTAGGAGAGGTGGCAGTGAATGTAGGAGTGGGAGGAATGATGAGGTTTGGCACTAGAGGTGAGAGATACTTAAAATTCTCTGGTTTAGGACTTTGGAAATTTCTGTAAAATTGGCGTTACAAATTTTGCTTCTTTGGAATCTGAATGACGTTTTTACACTTTCCGATATCAATGATGTTCACTAGCTCCAAAAAATGTATATATAACCAAGACATTCCTCTTGCTGTCTAGACATGCTGTAGGAATAAAGAACCCATACGTAGATAATACTAATGTTATTTTACATTATATAAATTGCCCCCAAATATCTTTGAGTGAGAATTAATCTTTGTTGTAAGGCAGGACCTAACTGATTCTGACAGTAATCTTGCTAATAATTAAACTGTTAACCTACAGAGATTCCAATAATCTGATGATAAACACTGTGTGTTCTAGGCCATTCATTTCACAATGCTTTATATTTCAAAATTCATTAATCACAGAAGTCAGCTATACTTGCTGGCATCTTTTTCGGGTCCTCCTGCTATTTTCTTTTATAGCACTCTGTCATTTCATGTTATAGTATTTATCACAATTTGAAATCATATCTGCATGTTCATTTGTTTAACGTCTGTTTTCTCAAGTTGACTGACAGCTCTGTTTTCCTAACAACTTACACCTTATACTTAGACATGATCTGGGGCACAATGTAAGAGCTTGAGAAAATTATTATGTTGAATTTGCAAGGCTTAAAATAGTTTAACTAAATATCTTACTGTTACTTAAAAAAAAATCTATATTTTAAATTTATTTCTGGAATAGTCAAAAATGGTTTCTCTTGAAGGATGAATGGATAACTAGACAGACATACCATAGACCAATAAAGATATATTCACGTACTCACAGATTCTCTTCTTAGGATGAATATATTTCAATCCATTAGATTAACTCCCCACTGTATAGAAAGAGTTTGATAAAGGAAATCCACCCGAATATAGAACCATATATAGATAAAATCGTATGTGGATGTCAATATCCTGGTTGTGATATTATACTATAGTTTTGTATTTTAAACATTTTTAGCATACATATTAGCCCTGGAATCTTCTCATGTAATAATTTTCTCATTTTTATGGGAGGTCCTATGCTACTTCCATCAGAATTATTGGTATATGGAACCTGATTTTTAATTATCTGTCAAGAGAGTAGGAGACAGGATGTTTCTCTGCTGCATTAACTTTATTGTTCCTTGTAAAACATTAACATGGCCAAACTCTGATCCTGTAAATGAAATCTTGTCTTTTTCTTGATCAGAGAAGTGAAATTTGTAATTCAAATGAGAAAAGGAAATGAACTGAATGCTTAGCCTGAAAAACGTGTTGTAATGTGCCAATTTGTTTCTCATAAGGTTCCAAACATCCCCATTAAGGTATTGATTCTGTCTGTTTAGTAAGAATGAGGGTGCACTAAGTCCCCAGTGACTTGGCATTTCATCATTATACCTGCACCTCCATGATAATAAGCATTGCAAACATTTTGCTTAACATATGTCCTACCCCTAAATACAAGATTAAGTCACTGGCAGAATGGCTGTGTAATCAGTAATGTTCTTTGACTCTATGTTAGTCTTGGTCTCATGAAATTTGATTATGAAGGAAAATATCATGACTTTGTATAGTTGAAAGGAATTTCACTATGTAAATTTTTTAATGGAGTTAATCTGGCCTTCATGGGGAGTATTTGTCTACTCAATTACATATGTGAAGTCATAGCTTTAAAAACTAGCAGGAATAATAGGAAATATCCAGTCTGATGTAACTTTTGATATTTCTTTCCATTTCCTTCACACTTGAGACCTAGACAATGGTAGATTGGACATGGTTATATTCCTCACGCTAATTCTCATAGGGATGTGTTTATTCACATTATAACTGTGCTTGCTTGTCCTTTCATTAGAACATTATCTTTTTACATAAGATGCCATTCAGTTGTAATTTTTGCCCTGTCACCTAGTAGATACATAAGTGATGTGTGTGCTCAGTTGCTCAGTCGTGTCTGACTCTTTGTGATCCAATGGACTGTAGCCTACAAGGCTCCTCTGCCCATGGTATTTTCCAGGCAAGAATACTGGAGTAAGTTGCCATTCCCTCATGTAATTCATAGTAAGGGATTTAAGGCAAAGGAAAAGTCTGTTCCATCAGGGAATGTTTTAATGATTGATTGAACAAATTTAGTCCATTTCACTCTCACAGACAGTACCCTCTACTTCTTTCTATGTGAAGTCCTGCTCATGTCACCTTGAAGAACTACAGTATCTATCTCTGGGGAGGCCAAATTTTGGTGCTGGAGTGTGCAAACTGACCTTCTCTCAACTATGCTGTTATATTCTCCCAGGTTGAGAGAAATGTTTTTTTTGTCCAATGATTGTCTTATCTAGCTTCCCCAGTCACTCAACAGGTTAAAAAAAAAAAAAAAATCTTCCTGCAGGAGATATGGGAGAAGCAGGTTCAGTTCCTTGGTTGGGAAAATCCCCTGGAGGCGGAAATGGCAACCCACTCAAGTATTCTTGTCTGGGAAATCCCATGTACAGAGGAGCCTAGAGGGCTGTAGTCCAAAAGGTCACAAAGATTTGGACACAGCTCTTCCTATTGGGATGTTGTATAAATCTATGACTGAAAAAGCCCTCTGTTTTGTTTTTAGTCTTCAAATGTATCAAACTTTAGTCGTCCCTTATTTTTATTTACCAGACAGAAGCTCTAAATGAAAACAAAGAGAGATCATAAGACATCCTGACTTGCTAAGTTGTTTGTAAAACAGCTTTAACGTGAATCAACATTGGATTTAAACTCCTCAAAAGAATGTTTTCATTAATATTAATAAAAAATTTCATGTTACATAGAATTCAAACAAATATATAGTTGGGATTTTATAAAGATTGCTTTTGAAAATTACAGTGCTACCTGTATAGCAAACCTACTCCCCCACACTGTTTCAGTGAAGACTTCTATCTGTGAGTGCCTAAACTACAAACTTGCTTTAGTAATATAACTGCCTTGATGTTTGCCTTTTTTTCCCTTCTTTTTTTTTTTTTATTCTCAAGATAAAGGTCACTCTAAGAAGGTAGTTCAGGAGTTAAAAGTGTTCCACAAGGTTAGAGATTACAATGGAAACAGACACAGTTCCCCACAAAGGGGATGGTGGTTGAGCAGAAGCCTCCCGACTGTGGTCCTCCTGGAGGCTCTGGGGGGGTGAGATGGGATCTGAAGGTGGTGGGCTTCCCTTGACTGGTTCCTTCCTTTGTACCTAACTCTGGTCCAGAAATAGAGAGCATCGCATCATGCTCCCAGGCTGACACCAGGGAAGCTTCATAAATCAGCCAGTGAGTGTTCCAGCATGATTCTTTAGCCACTGTCTTCCCTCCAGAGCTGACACCTGTCACCTTTTAAAGAGTGTGCATTCTCTGTCACTGTAGCTGAAGGCTATCTTTTTTTTTTATCCACTCTCATATTCTGCCTAGGTGGTATTTTCTGGGTGGCTGCCCATGTATTAAAAATCACTGTCATATGGACAATGCAGTTTTTAAATTTATGACTTAAAAACTTTGAATTCCATGTAGTCATTGAGCATACAACTAAGCACAACCCAATAGGCATGCTTTTTTGTAAAAAAAAAAAAAAGTAAATGTCTGAATATGTACATGTAATCACTGTTCCCATATTGCATTTAATGGTTTTATAACTAATATTTCAGAGCATTTTAAATAATAAGAACCTGTACGAATCTGTAAGTTGGGGAAAAGGACTTTAACATCACCAGACTGGAACCATCACTATTAAGTCAATAACCGTTGGTTATTTATTTCTATTAAAAATAGGTATCTTCTCTGTGATACACATATCACTTTACTAGAAAGCCACATCTGAATCAACTGTACTATTAATCTGGTTTTATTTTGTCCTCATTTGTTTATATGTAGATGACTAATAGAGTTCCTTGGCCTTTAGAGAGAGGTAATGGAAAATGTTTGCACAAATTTGGCAAGTCACAAATTTAAAGGAGCACAAGTTTTTCTTTTCAATGTTTGCATCTTAATCATATTAAAAATAAAATGTCCATTATAGGTGGGGATTACTCTATCCCCTCCCAAGTGTATATTTTAAATCTTATTGTGAATTCTAGTGATGCAAACAAGGACCGCAAGGCGTTTGTAATTGGAGGGTATTAAGTGCAAAATACAAGTAGAGGGTTCTTAAAAGGGACAGAAAAAGTCAGTTTCCTATTGATTGGACTGTGCTGGGATAAATGTGTGGCTTCTGTCCTTAATGGAAGCTGATTGTTCGGGGATGTGCCAGCGGGACTGGTCGATTCTTGAGCTGTTGTTTACTGGGAAGGACAATATCAATTTTCCAGGGGGGTGATTGGTGGGATGTCAAGGCTGTCACCCTTTTCTTCTCGTCACTGACATACAGCCTAGTGACAATTACCGGTGATGGGACATTGCCTGCATTGGCCTATACACTGGAGGATATAACTGGCAAACAAAAAAGGAGGAAAACACTCTGTAAAAAAGATATAATCAGCAGTTGTCAGGACTGGTTACATATATGATGTCTGAATAACAGAGCCCAGCACATCGCCTTTACTTGCTAAAGAAACATGGAGCCAATTTCATCCCACTTAAAAAATAAACGTGGGATAGTTTTTAGGGGGATAGTGTTAGTTATTAGCGTTATTTCTCTTTGAGAGTTAATATCAGAACAAAGCTTTAAAGTTTTTTTTTTCTTTTTTTTCTAATTAAAATAGACTTTGGAGAATTCAAGTTGGCTTGAAAATCTTTACAGAAATGATTACATTGTCTTATGTTTCCTCATGAGTTAAGATAACTTTTGGAACTTTCCCTCCAGCGCTCATGCTAATGAGGACAGCCAATGAACAACTAATGAATTTTACTCAATAAATATCAGGATGAGACACTCAACTCCATCACTTTAGGAGAAAGGCATCATTTAAAATGTGGAATATTGTAGTACATGTGTGTATCTACCGGACTTTAAAAAGTTTTGTCTGTTGGTTTCACATTTTCCGTTTCTTTCTGTTTTATTATTTAATAATTTCAAATAAATTTGAATAAAAGGAATACTTTCCAATGTCTATCTTCTGTTTCAGAGAAAGCAACACCTAAATTAGTCAGACCCCTTGAAACATCAGAATTGGCAGTTAGGTGTATTTCTTTCTCAGCAGGAGAAATTTCTTTGTGTTAGTTCATAAATGCTGTTTATTAAATTATACCCCAATGAATCAAATATTTCATTAATCTATGAATTTATCATATTCTGCTGGAATTTTAATGTTTGCAAATAGTCATGGTTTAGTTTTACGTGGTCAAACTTAAGAGTATTTATCTTGTAGGAATTAGATATCTTCCCCCACTCCAGATTTTCTTAGCATCAGAGTGAAAATATCTGTACATACATAGCAAAACAGATTTTTGTCTGCTACCCAACAAGAAGGATACACTGGGAATACTTCCAAGGCATGTACTCAGCTGTCTCATGAAATTGCTTTCCACAGAATTGCTCACTACAGAGATAAAAAAATAATTGTATATGTGATGTTGATTTTCTATAATCTGTGTGGCATTCGTGACTTACATCAGATCTATTTTTTCCTTGTATGAAATGTTTTCTTGAATACCGTATATGTAATTTTAAAGTTTTTATTTTTAGTACACAGTTTGACAATATTAACCAATGCAAGTAATAGAAATCACCTATCCTTTAGTGGAAAACATTGTTAACATTTTCATATTTGTCCATTTTGGCTTTTGTTTTAAGATATTAAATGTTTTTATATGTGGGTGTGTTTTTTAAGTGTTTTTGGTGATGCTGTTTTTGAGTTTGGTAAATACATAGTTAAATATGTGATTTAGGGGTATCCCTTTATTTTAAATAAGTAGGTTACAATATTTCCAAGTGATTACATATGCAGGTTATTTGTGATTGGGCATGTAAAATACTGTATGAAGGTTATCATTAATTTCCTCCCATAAACCACTAGCTAACTGACTTTCCATTGCACTCATTAAAAATAGATACTTAGCTTTCCAGAAGATTGTCTCAGAAAACCAAGGCAGGGCCCAGGTCCTCCGGGATGCCATCAACTAACCATTCCATCAGGCCTAGAGTAGTGGCCCTCCTACTTGTCAGAACTGAAATAGTTATCCCATTTCCCAGCAGATAAACATTTGCAAGGCAAATAATAAATTAGCCATTAATCTAGAGAATGTTTGTATTCAATGAACTCTGAATGGAGTAGAGATGTCAGGTAGATAGACAAGGTAAAGTAACAAGGCAGAGTCAATACCTTGGAAGAACCATGTTTGTGTAGAAAGGATTGGCTCATAACTTTAAAGACTTTGGAAAGTTAGAAACAGTTAGTAAAGAAAGAAGAGCTATTTAGAAGAAAATGTAGGAAAATTTTAAGTACTGGTAACATATTAACAACATATTACCAACTATAATTATATATCATTTAGAAGTTTGATTTGAAAAATGATGATCAAATATTTATTTATAAAACTTTATGTATTTTATATTTTTACCCCAGAGAGCACTCATATTTCACAAAAAGTTTATTATTTTTCCAAATTGACAATTTGGCAACTATATTTTTATAAAAATAAGAAGTGATCATAACATTAGTGTTTCTTTTATCCTAATTAGGTTTTCCCCTTCACATGCAGGATGTCAGGACTCAGAGTTGGGGTCTGAGAGGCTTTGTATAGCCACACAATACTTATATATTCTTCTTCAAGTTACTTAACTTTTATGACCCTTGGTTTCCTCATTTGTAAAATAGGAATGAAAAATGCCCATTCCAAGGAGTTTTCATAAACAGTGAAATCATGAAGCATATATATATGTAGCATCTAACACAGGCTTGCCACTGTTATTTTTTTAAAATAGAAGATATGTATCTATTACATAAATTTATCCTAAAGCATTATTTATATTTAGTATTTCAAAAACTTTAATTAGTTAGGAATGCATATTGTGTTTTGGAAGATATTATACATAAGGGTTGTAAAAGATCCAATGGTTATAAAGAGGTAATATTAGCTCCCCTATTCTCTTGAGATTTGAAACTACAACCTTTGTTTTTTTTAGAATTGACCATAAGGGAAATTGCTCTTGATTTCAAACACCTACCATCTGGCATACCATATCTTCTCACTGTGATATACAATGCCATAGGCATCCTAGAAGTTGTCTGTAATGCATCCTGGATTTTTCACATGGTTGTTACTTATTACCCAAAAGAATAAAAAAGGGTGAAAATAAATGGAATAACCAAAATCCTAAAAACTGATTTCCTAACTCTTCATTTCTTGTCACTCACTTTTTTTCTAATGAGAAAAATTCTATCCTCCAGTTAGATTTCCTATACCAGATAGTTTATAAAAAATGACACCTTTCAACTAAGATATTAACTGGGTCATGGATGTCCCATCTCCATGCCTTTGACTAGTTCAGTTCAGTTGCTCAGTTGTGTCCAGCTCTTTGTGACCCCCATGGAATGCCCCATGCCAAACTTCCTTGTCCATCACCAACTGCTGGAACTTGCTCAAACTCATGTCCATTGAGTTGGGGATACCATAGACTGTCTCATCCTCTGTCGTCCCTGTCTCCTCCTGCCTTCAATCTTTCCCACCTTCAGGGTCTTTTCCAGTGAGTCAGTTCTATATATCAGGTGCCAAAGTATTGGAGTTTCAGCTTCAGCATCAGTTCTTTCAATGAATATTCAGGATTGATTTTCTTTAGGATGGACTGGTTTGATTTCTTTGTAGTCCAAGGGACTTTCAAGAGTCTTCTCCAACACCACAGTTGAAAAGCATCAGTTCTTCAGTGCTCAGCCTTCTTTATAGTTCAACTGTCACATCCATTCATGACTACTGAAAAAACCATAGCTTTGACTAGACAGGCCTTTGTCAGCAATGGAATGTGTCTGCTTTTTAATATGCTGTCTAGTTTGGTCATAGCTTTTCTTCCAAGGAGCAAGTGTCTTAATTTCACGGCTGCAGTCACTATCTGCAGTGATGTTGTAGCCTCCCAAAATAAAGTCAATCACTGTTTCCATAGTTTCCCCGTATATTTGCCATGAAGTGATGGAACCAGATGCCATGATCTTAGTTTTCTGAATGTTGAGTTTTTAAGCCAACTTTTTCATTCCCCTCTTTTACTTTCATCAAGAGGTTTTTTAGTTCTTCTTTGCTTTCTACCATAAGGGTGATGTCATCTGCATATCTGAGGTTATTGGTATTGCTCCCAGAAATCTTGATTCCAGCTTGTGCTTCATCCAGCCCAGCATTTCATATGATGTACTCTGCATATAAGTTAAATAAGCAGGGTGACAATATACAGCCTTGATGTACTCCTTTCCTGATTTGGAACCAGTCTGCTGTTGCTTTCCTATGAAAACCCTGATTACAAATTTTAAATAAAGATTTGCAGTGTAATTAGCATTGCCTCAGGCTTTGTTGTTGTTGTTCAGTCTCTAAGTTGTGTTTGACACTTCAAGACCCCATAGATTGCAGGATTCCAGGTTCCCCTGTCTTTCACTATCCCCCTGAGTTTGCTCAAACTCATATCCATTGAGTCAATGATGCTATCCAACCATCTTGTCTTCTCTTGTCCCCCTCTCATCCTGCCTTCAATCTTTCTCAGCATCAGTGTCTTTTCCAATGAGTCAGCTCTTGGCATCAGGTGGCCAAAGTATTGGAGCTTCATTTTCAGCATCAGTCTGTCCAGTGAATATTCTTCAGGGTTGATTTCCTTTAGGATTTTCTGGTTGGATCTCCTTGCTGTCCAAAGGACTCTCAAGAGTCTTCTCCAACACTACAGTTCACAAGCATCAGTTCTGTAGCACTCAGCCTTCTTTATGCTCCAGTTCTCAAATCCGTGCATGACTACTGGAAAAACCATAGCTTTGACTATACGGACCTTTGCTGGCAAAGTGATGTCTCTACTTTTTAATATGCTGTCTAGGTTTGTCATAGCTTTTCTTCCAAGGAGCAAACAGCTTAATTTCATGGCTGCAGTCATCATCCACAGTAATTCTGGAGCCCCCCAAAATAAAACCTGTCACTGTTTCTACTTTTCTCCCATCTATTTGCCTTGAAGTGATGGAACCGGTTGTCATGATCTTAGAATGTTGAATACTGAGTTTCAAGCCAGCTTTTCCACTCTCCTTTTCCACACTTGTCAAGAGGCTCTTTAGTTCCTCTTCACTTCCTGCCATTAGAGTAGTAATCATCTGCACATCTGAGGTTGTTGATATTTCTCCTAGCAATCTTGATTCCAGCTTGTGATCCATCCAGCCTGGCATTTAGCATTGTATGCTGCATATAAGTTAAATAAGGAGAGTGACAGTGTACAGCCTTGATGTACTCCTTTCCTAATTTTGAACCAGTCTCATGCTCCATATCCAGTTCTAATTGTTGGTTCTGGACCTGCATACATGTTTCTCAGGAGGCAGGTGAGGTGATCTGGTATTTTTGTCTCTAAGAATTTTCTACATTTTGTTGTGATCCACACAGTCAAAGACTTTAGTGTACTCAATGAAGCAGAAGTAGATGTTTTTCTAGAATTCTCTTTCTTTCTCTATGATCCAACAGATGTTGGCAATTTGATATCTGGTTCCTCTGCCTTTTCTAAATCCAGCTTGAACATCTGGAAGTTCTCGATTCACATACTGCTGAAGCCCTAGGTTGAAGGATTTTGAACATTTCCTGTTAGAAATAAGCGTTATTATATTGTAGCTGGAACATTCATTGGCATTACTCTTTTTTGGGATTGAGCTTAGAGAACAACTGAAATTTTTTGGGAATTTTGAGTATATAAATTACTCTTGCAAAGGAAAAATATTTCTATAGACAGTCCAGAAACTTTTACATTAACCCCGATTAATAGATTTAAATTGAACAATACCTGAAGTTATACATTTCAACTTTGCTTTCAGTGCTGCTTGCTATTTTTATAAATTTTTATTCATTCATTCCTTCTATACCATTTTCATGGCTCTCTCCTCCCATACTACCTGTGGCTTTCATTGTTAAATACTTTAACTTTAATCTGAATTTCATGAAGAAGCATTGAGTTATTTATATGTGATTTATTTCTGTTACCTCTTCGTTATCTTAAACTTTCTTCAAAACTTCATTCATCATATTTTACTTGGTTCAGCTCCGTTAAGGCTTTCCTGTATGTCTGAGACTAACCTATTTAGTTTTCATTTCTCCCATTCTGGTCCTGACAGATAACCATCTGTTTTACTCTTTACTGACTCTCTCTTAAAACAGAAACATACTGAACAGTCCTCCATATCAAACATAGAAGAGTATGGATAAAGAGAAAAAATTACATAGAATTTCATTTAAAAAGATTATATTTTGTTTTAGAAAATAAAGGGGCTTCTTAAGGTGGTGGTGTTTAAAGATATTCTTAAATACTAAGTCTGTCATAACATAAATACTACTAACTGTCATTCTGAATTAAAAAAATTGAAATCACTTTTAATAGCTAAGGTATACAGTGGGTCATAATATCTTCTCCGTAGTTTGTACTTACAACCCATACATTTTCAATCACTACAACCCTGTAAGATAAGTGCTACTACTGTTCCCATCCTAAGGTGTGGAAAGTGAGCCAAAGAGATTAAATAACTTGCCTGAAATCACACATCTAAGCAGTCAGTCAGTTCAGTCGCTCAGTCGTGTCCGACTCTTTGTGACCCCATGAATTGCAGCACGCCAGGCCTCCCTGTCCATCACCAGCTCCCAGAGTTCACTCAGCCTCACATCCATCGAGTCAGTGATGCCATCCAGCCACCTCATCCTCGGTCGTCCCCTTCTCCTCCTGCCCCCAATCCCTCCCAGCATCAGAGTCTTTTCCAATGAGTCAACTCTTTGCATGAGGTGGCCAAAGTAGTGGAGTTTCAGCTTCAGCATCATTCCCTCCGAAGAACACCCAGGGCTGATCTCCTTCAGAATGGACTGGTTGGATCTCCCTGCAGTCCAAGGGACTCTCAAGAGTCTTCTCCAACACCACAGTTCAAAAGCATTAATTCTTCGGTGTTGTAGTCACTGTTAAAGTATGCACTTAGTTGTCCCTAGACTCTTTCCCTGACAACTGTTCTTACTGCCTCTCCACACAGCACTTGCAGGTTATTAAGTAAAGCTGTTAGTTTTATAAACTTTCCAAATCTGTTTTCAAAATTTGTTATTTCTTTCTGGAGCATCTAAAGAGAAGTAGCATGAATTAGGAACAGAAATGTAAATTGGAACTATATTGACAGGTTCTTGAATTCTAGACTGAGGAATTCTGACTAATAAATGTATAGTGATTAATCATCAAAAGTTTTGAACCTGAAGTGACAATTTAGAGGTATAGGTTAGTAAGTATAGGATAAACTGACACAGGAATCACTGATAAAATGTGTAATTTTTTGAAAGCTATTGTAGCAGTATGGATGAGAAATCATGACGCCTGCCCCAGGAAGGTGATAGTGCAATGAGAAGGACAAACATTTGTCAGACTGGTTTAGGTAGAATGTACAGAATTTGTAAGCTGCAATAGTCATTGACCTTAGGATCAAAGGCAAGGGTGGAGAGAGATGACTTGATGAATGAAAAGAAGGAAACATCATTAATGAAAACTAGAAAATAAAGGGGAAATTTGGATTTTGGTAGAATCTGAATTGGTACTCACTAACTTGATATATTAATGGAAAACCCAGAGAAAGATTGGAAAAATCAGAGGCAGAAATATAACCTGTGTAATCATCTAGTTTCCCGAAGTTGAAACCATATGAATAGGTAGAATCATTAAGAATTGCTGTTCAGTTCCTCAGTCATGCCCGACTCTTTGCAACCCTATAGATTGCAGCACACCGGGCTTTCCTGTCTCCTACCATCTTAAAGAGTTTTCTCAAACTCATGTCCACTGAATTGGTGATGTCATCCAACCATATCATCCTCTGTTGTCCCCTTCTCCTCCTGCATTCAATCTTTCTCAGTATTAGGGTCTTTTCCAATGATTCAGCTCTATGCATTAGGTGGCCAAAGTATTGGAGCTTCAGCTTCAACATCAGTCCTTCCATTGAATATTCAGGGTTGCTTCTCAAGAGTCTTCTCCAGTACCACATTAATTCTTCTCCAGTACCACATTAATTCTTTGGTGCTCATCCTCTTTCATTGTCCAGATCTCACATCTGTACATGACTTCTGGATTAACCATAACTTTGACTGTATGGACCTTTGTCAGCAAAGTAATGTCTCTGCTTTTTAACACACTGTCTAGGTTTGTCATAGCTTTTCTTCCAAGGGGCAAGTGTCTTTGAATTTCATGGCTGCAGTCATTGTCCACAGTGATTTTGGAGCCCAAGAAAATAAATTCTGTCACTGTTTTCATTGTTTCCCCATCTATTTGCCATGAAGTGATGAGGCCAGATGCCATGATGTTTGTTTTTTGAATGTTGAATTTTAAGCCAGCTTTTTCACTCTCTTTCACCTTCCTCAAGTGGCTCCTTAATTCGTCTTTGCTTTCTGCCACTAGAGTGGTGTCATCTGCTTTAAGAATGAAAGAGAAAAAATAAGAGCAAGAGAGAGAAAGGCTGAGGAATTTGTCTATGGTGACACTAACATTTAGGTAGGAAGTACCAGGAGCAGGAGAGCTAACTAGGAAAGGAAAATTCCAAAAGTGCAAATAAATTTGAGAAATAATAAACAATGAAAAGGAAGAGACTTCCAAGAAACTGGAAGTGGTCAAATTTCCTATACCTCAGTGGTAACCAAGAAAAGGGTCTTTCCTTCAACCAAAGTCTATAAAGAAAGCCTTATGTTGGTGATCACTACTGAGGACCTTCAATAATGGTAGACACTGACCACTTAAATATGAATGAGATAGTAACAATACCCAATAAAGCAAATATGTTTGTGGTGCTTGTGTGGACAGATTATTTGGGTACTCTCAGAGATTGGGTGCAAGAAATAATACCTTTAGACTATTTGTTCATACATCTAAAATCTCTAAAGTAAAATTTAGTGTTCATAATAAAATTTTATTGTGTTCAAACATCTTTAAAATTATAACAGAAGTCATAGGTAAATATGATCTGGTATTTAGTATTTATCTTACATATAATATTCAAAAAGCATATAGCATCATAGAATAAGAACAAAATGTACTTTTTTTCATTTAGTATTTATCTTACATATAATATTCAAAAAAGCATATAGCATCATAGAATAAGAACAAAATGTACTTTTTTTCATTCTTCTTTATCTCTGGTGACAAAATCTTATGGCTCTTGTAAGATCCACAGATGCTTAAATTAAAAAAAAAAGATTTCAAATCAATGAAAATAAGTTTTTAAAAATTTCTTTTTAGGAATAAACTACATTCTTTTAAGGGACTTCCCTGGTAGTTCATCTACCATCACTTTTATCTCCACCTGCAATGCAGGATACCCCAGTTAGATCCCTGGGTTTGGAAGATCTATTAGAGAAAGGAACGGCTACCCACTCCAGTATTCTGGCCTGAGAATTCCAAGGGCTGTATGTATATAGTACAGGAGGTTACAAAGAGTTGGACATAACTGAGCTTTTTAAAAGCTCATCACTTTTAAAATCTTTTAGTATTTTAAAGTATTTCAGTTTTTAAAGTATTTTAAAGCCAAATCACTCTGGTCTGCTCCATAGATCAGAATGAATTTTGGTTCAGAAATATATGACATCTTATTTTGGTCAACTGTTATTTAGTTTTATTATGTAAAGTTTTCTAGTTCAAGACTGAGAATCTGACCAAAATCTGGAAACAAAAATACAAACTTACTAATCTCCACATGTAGAACAGAAACAAGTGTTAGACTTCCTGAATATATAAGCAATTATTTGTTACCATATTATTTATATATATATATATATGTATGTATGTATATATGATGGCATTCTTGGCTTACACTTTCCTAATGAAATTCTTACTGCCTTAAAAAATGCATTAACAAAATACAGAGAGCAACATTTAATGTTGTTTGGACTTTTGGTTTTGTAATGCTTCAATACTGTCACTATGGATATTGATGTTCATTGGGCTTACTGTTTTGATGAATTAAAACTATATTAATTTTAGACCTTATCTTAAAATTTGTTTTATTGTTTGATTGATTTTGGGGGAGGAATGGATTTTTTAAATTAAACTTATGAATTTATTAGTTACAGATACATTTCTCCTGAAATAGGAGTGTCATAGTCCAAGGAAAGGTGGGAGAATCCATTTGAAATTGTTGAATATAAAAATACACTCTATATTATTAGACATTTATTTATCCCAAGGAAAATTTTTAAACATATACACAGTTACTGAACATAGTATGGTGATCTGACATGTAACCATGCTGAAATTTTGCTACTACATATGTACATGTATATATGTGTATATATAGGACTATTTTGCCTCATGATTATATTTTCTTATCAACACATTTAAATACATTGCTATTTTGTTTTCTTTAGTACTTTGCAGAAATATCTTGAAAATAGGAAGGTTAGTCATAGTAAGAGCAAACTTTATATTTTTTGGATGTATAGTTTGAAGTTGAGCTGGAACAGAAATACTTACCTACTCTCTCTATTGCTATTGTTGTTCAGATACCATGCTAATATTAGGTGTGCTTGAATACTGATATAAATTTGGATAACTTGGGTATCTGCCAATAGTTCCAAGATAATTCATTCTTATGTATTCAGGGTATTTTAGCTCTGTATTAACATATTATAGTATGTGATTACTTACTATATGTATCCCTTTTATTTCAAAATTATTTTCATTATTACTAGGTATAGAATATCCCTTAGAAATACTGAATATGAAAGGCCTTTTCTTAAACTGCCTTTTGCATAATGAAAATTCAAGGAGCTTTAATATTTATTAACTGCCTTTAGGTATAGATTTTAAGTGTCCTTTTTCATCCTAGCAATAGGCTTCAAAACTCCCAGTCACTTGCTAATAATTCTTCACTTCTCAGGAGATTGGATTGCTATAGGCAAGTTTACTTAATAAACGTGCAAAAAAAGAAAGCTAAATTAAGCAAAAGCCTCTGTACATATCTCATTTTTAATTATTATTCACTATTATTAATGCAAATGTATTTTATTTTTTCACATAATCTGTGGATGTGTACAAATAAATATATATGTATTTAGCAAGATTTATGTTTGAATAAATCATAGATTTAAAAAATTATAAATATTTTATGTGAAAATATTGGCATCAAGAAAAATTTAATAAAAAATAGGCAGGAAAAAGTCACATTTTAAATTAGTGCAGCATCAAGATAATGAAAATTAATTCCATTAAAAGGAATGCATTGACACTCCTCTGTTGTTATCAGTATCTAGTGTTCTTTTATTCTATACATAGGTATATAATCTCATTGCTTTCCATAAAAACACAAATAATCAAATATAAACAAAACTGAAAAATGCGATTATTAAGGAAATATATGTGAATTTCAGAAGATCTTAAACAACTGCTGAAAAGTTGGGTAAATTGTCTCTTAACAAGTTGCAGTCTTGAGTGTACTCTATTAAGAAGATACTTTCATGAACAGGAGCCCATTTGTAATTAGATAAGGAAAACTGACAGCAACAGTGAGTTAGTGGCTCCCATGGCATGACAGGTATTGACTGAATACTGGCTGTGTTTGAGATGGTGAGGGAGTCGATAAAAGTATCAGGGCTTTCTTGAAATACCACTGCCAGCAATGCTTTAATTTGCTGCCTGGAAAAGAGCCACAGACATTCATCCCCTATGTTTAGTGTTGATGAGGTCTAACACTTAAATTTAATCTTCTGTTTACCAGTAAAAACACTTGTAAGTGGTACAAGGCACCACAGAGAGGAAATAGAACAGGGAGCATATTTTGTATGAACTCCATGATGCAGCCAAGGTCTAGAAAAATAAACCTCACTTGGATCAACAAACCAGGTGTGGAAGGAACAGTTTAGCAACAACAACAACAAAAGATCAGTTGAGAAAAAGAGTGTTGGATGATTTGGGGAAGCGAGAAATAGAAAATGCTTCTAAAACTACCCATTGTTGTTGTTTTAGTCACAAAGTGTTGTCTGACTCTTTGCAACCCCATGAACTGTAGCCTGCCAGGCTTCTCTGTCCATGAGATTATCCAGGCAAGAATACTGGAGTGGGTTACCATTTCCTTCTCCAGGAGATCTGTACCACCCAGAGATCAAACCTGTGTCTCCTGCATTGGCAGACAGATTCTTTACTGCTGAACCACATGGGAAGTCCAAACTACCTATAGGAATACTTTATATATTTTTCTCTATACTGTATCAGTTGAATAAAAGAAAATGCTGTGAAGACTGTAAGCACATGAGGGGTATATTATCTCTGTAGAATTGAAGATCTTATGTCAACTTCTGTTTAAAAGCAAATGTTCTTAAATACTTCTCAGGTGTTTTTGAAACTTTACATAAAAAGGTGAGAGAGAGAGAGAGAGAGAGAGAGTGTGTGTGTGTGTACAGTACATGGAGAAATAAATTCTTTGATAAAATTTTAATGCATAGGTTTATGTGTGCCATTTGTTTTGGCCTGTGATAGCCACACAGAAATCGACAGAAGCATTTTGATTTTAACTTCACCTTTAGAACTCTCAAGTAAAATGATTATTGAGAAGTGTTAACTTTTGGTCCAGATTCCATTGCGTTGCACTTACCTTGCTGTCAGAACTCAATAATAAAATACCATTATAAAATTTCAACATGCTTTTTTACTACAAATTCAAATAATCCACTACTTGTGACCTTCAAGGTCTAATTAACTAAGGGTAACATTTTGAAATACAGTACTAGATTATTTAAATCCCACTTGGTTGCCAATGTTTAATGTTGCCCACCTGTTGTAATAGATGAACTGCCAAAGATGAACTGATACGCCTTTTGGTTGTGCCAGGAATAGTGTAGGATTTTTTTGTGAATCCACCCGATGCTCCAGTTAGGCTCAGTTGGAAGACCTACCAAGATTATCTGACACGCTGAGGAGATAATGACTCTTTTAGGGGATGAGATATGGCCCATGCTTCCAAGAGAAGCTCATAAAAGGGCTTTTAATTTCCATATTTCCATATACCTTCGAGAGTGATGTGTGTGTATCTTTTTTGGGGAGGGATTCGCCTGTGATTGAGAACATAGGTCTGAATGTATTCAGATAGGATTGTTCTGCCACAGGAAGCATTTTCTCTCAGTATATAATTTTAAGCATGAGGAATGAAGAAAAAACGTCAAGACATAAGTGTAATATTTAGCTAATATTGTCTCACATATGCCTAGGTCCTGTAAGGAAGGAGTATAAAGTATATCTCTCTTTCTAAAGCTTTTGCAGATATTAAACAGGAAATAGAATAAAACTTAACCAAGTCATTGAGAATATAAACTGTTCAGATTTAAAATGAATTATTGAGTACTGTAACTAATAAGAATCATGCACAAATATGATGGTTTTAGAATGTTTTAATAATGTTTGTTCTTATGATATACATAAATTATCAAACATTTAATTAGAATGAAAATATTTTAAAATGCAAGGTCTCATGTAAAGTGGTTTACAGTTTTGTGGTAAGCACAATAAATTTGATCAAGTTAATCATTCCTTAATTAAGGAGAACTGTTAGTACTTCTCTTTTTGGTACAGTGATAGATTTTCATTAAGATAGCCTTAAGTCCTTTATAAGCCACAAACATTAGTATAGTTTTATCTGTATGTATCCTACTGTTCTGAAAATTGTCAGTTACCTTCTGGTTCTTAATAAATGTTTATTTCATCCATAGGGTTTTATTTTATTCCTTTGAAAAGACTTAATTTATATTTGGCATCTTTTATAACCATCCTCAATAAGGATAATTGAGATTAAAGTACTATCTATCAAGAAATTTCCAAAAGCTGAGACCAAATATGTGGGCAATTCATATTGGTATCATACTCAGTAATAACAGTTTATAGTTATGTGGTGGGAAGAGCCAGATCATTCAATCATCCGTTCAGCAAACTGGTGGAGGGCTGATAGAGTACCAGCCCTGTACTTCGTTTTGAGACAACCAAGAGCTACACAGTCCTCATCATAAAGGAGTCCCTAGTCCAGGGGAGAGAAAGACATACAAATAAATTATTGTAATATGGTGGAGTACAGTGTGATCAGCACAGTAATAGGAGTATGTACAAGATGGAAAAATAATTCTGAAGGAGGGAGTGATTAATTTTGTCTGAGGTGGGGAAGGCGAGGGATTGAATTCGAGGCCATTCTTTTGAATAATTCATGAGAGGCCAACAGTCCATCCTCCTAAATTAAGTAGTTTAGCCAAAGAGAGCTGCCAACATATCGAGCAGCTGATGAGAAGTCAGACCTTAGAGTGAGCAGGCCTCAATGAATAGTGAGCTGACAGAAGCAGGGCTGGGCGCCTTTTGTAGCTTTATCCCTGAAACTACAGAGAGTTGGTGTACTGCTCACTGTCTCCCAAGAGAGGCAGTTCCACAGAGGAAGGAAATTTTTAAAAAGTTATCAGTAGCATTGGAGAAGGAAATGGCAACCCACTCCAAGTTTTCTTGCCTGGAGAATCCCAGGGACGGGGGAGCCTGGTGGGCTGCCGTCTATGAGGTCGCACAGAGTCGGACACGACTGAAGCGACTTAGCAGCAGCAGCAGCAGTAAAGAATGTCTAAAGATGCATGTGAGCATGCTGCGGGCTTCCCAGGTGGCGTTAGTGGTAAAGAACCTGCCTGCCAGTGCAGGAGACAGAAGAGAAGCGGTTTCGAAACCTGGGTCAGAAGATCTCCTGGAGGAGGGCATGGCAACCCACTCAAATAGTCTTGCCTGAAGAATCCCGTGGACAGAGAATCCTGGCTAGCTACAGTCCATAAGGTCACACAGAGTTGGAAAAGACTGAAGCGACTTAGCATGCACACACATACACCATGCTGTAAATTACATTATCCACAACCTCCTGAATATAAGCACTTTTCATCAAATACGAGTCACCAAATCAATCTTTGATCAAAAATGTTACTGTATTGTTTCTGAATGTTCTGCAAGTTGTTCTTCCTGTCTTAGGGGATAGAAGGAATAAACCAACATGAAACTTAAAATTAAAAACAAGGAGTTTCCTTGATCTTGTTTCATTCGCTAAGTTGTTATCATCTGCCTAATCAAATTCCAAATTGTCCCTGCACATCTGTATTTCACCAGTGCTGACTCATTATTTAGTGTTACTAACCATTATGTGTTTTCAAAAACCAAACCAAACCAAAAACCAACCAAACTAAAAAACCTTGTTTGTTCTAACTGTCAAAGCTGAATGTTCTTCCTTTTAACTTTCTCCTTTAAATCTTTAAGAATTCCAGGAGACTGAGAGTTCACTCTTGTCTAGTGTTGCCACAAGGATTACTTCCTTAACTAGATATAGTAATAGTTATCATGGGAGGGAAGTTCTCCCCAAGTTTGTATGCTAAAGTCTCGCCTCTAAAGACCTCTGAATGTAAAACTGTGTTTGGAGATTGAGTCTTTGCAGAGGTGGTTAAACTAAAATGAGGTCCTTAGAGTGGGCGTAATCCAACATGAAGGCTGTCCTTCTAGAGGGGAGGTTAGGACACAGACAAGTGCACAGGGAACACCATAGGAAAACCAGGGAAAAGGTGGTCATCTTCAAGCTAAGGAGAGAGGCCTGAGAAGGAACCAACACTGCTGACATCTTCATCTTAGACTTCTGGCCTCCAGAATTGAGAGATAATAGATTTCTGTTAAACCCCCCCAAAACGTGCCATTTTGCTATTGGCAGGCCTGCAAACGAGTGTAATAGTAATGAAAGGTATTGTTTGTGTCTTGCACATGTTCAGTTGCCTTGATACTTGTTGTGGACTAGAACCTCTTGATCATATCCAGAACATGATGTAGATCACTGGTTACATAATAAACACTAAATAAATTACTGTTGAATTGATTAGCTTCCTTATGTTCAAGTGATATGCTAAGATTCAAGAAAATCTTTTCTCTCACTGTTGATTTACCCCATGCTGTTTATTGCATTAGCACACAGTGGCAGTTTCTCTGCTGTCTTTAATCATCATCTTATCTTTCACATTAAGTTGCATCTGAGGTTCACTGTCTATTCCCTTATGGCCCTGGACATCATTACATCCCATTAAACACCAAGCAAACCTTCAGGATAAAAATATTTATAGACATGTTTACTGAATGATTAGGGGCATGTTTATAAGATTGGTATAATGAATGAAAGCTCAGGAGACATCCTTATTGCTGGACAATATAACCTGAATCTCCAGAGCTGATCTTGACTAATTATAAGACGTATGTGTTTTATCCTTATAAATCTTGCATCAGCTTCAACTTTGAATTCATAAAGTATTTTATCTTCTGAATAGAAATCCAAAGCTAGAAATACAGCCATTTGATGGATAAAAAATTATGAAGCATCCTCTATAGACACCGTGAGAGTTAGGGATATGAATTAGATGTAGATTTTTCTATTAATGACCTTATATTCTAAGAAAGGAGATACTATATGAAGATAAGGAACTATAATAGAGTAGAAAATAGGCAATCAAGGAGTGAAACTGATAAAATATTAATAGTTCAAGGATCACGTCTGTCTGTGGGAACCAAACAATGATTGCTGGGAAGTTGGCAATTGTAGCACATATAAAAAAAGATGGTGGGATTTGGGTTTGTACATCAAAGAGTTGGCAGGGAGAAGGTGTTTCAAGCTGGTGGGATAATGCAGAAAAACACACGTAAGAAAGCACATATATTTTCTTGCTGCTGCTGCTGCTGAGTAACTTTAGTTTTGTCTGACTCTGTGTGACCCCGTAGACGGCAGCCCACCAGGCTCCCCAGTCCCTGGGATTCTCAGGCAAGAACACTGGAGTGGGTTGCCATTTCCTTCTCCAATGCATGAAAGTGAAAAGTCAAAGTGAAGTCACTCAGTATGTCCAACCCTCAGCGACCCCATGGACTGCAGCCTTCCAGGCTCCTCCATCCATGGGATTTTCCAGGCAAGAGTACTGGAGTGGGGTGCCATTGCTTTCTCCGATATATTTTCTTAAATACGTGTAAATTATATTTGTTGAGGATGAAAGAAGCTGTTGAAATAAGTTTGCTTCACATTAGTTAATCCTTCAATGTCAGTTGAAGTAGAAATATATCTTCTATAGAAAGTAGAAATATATCTTCTATTTATGATGTGAGTCTCACATGAAAATATTCTGCCTATTTGATATACACAATCAATTTTGGGGGAAAGTTTTAGAAGATATTTTAGGTTCTGCAATTGAGCAGATAGTATTGAGATAATACGGTGCTCATTTTTACATTCAGATTGTAGAGTAATGCCTGACACTTAGGAGCTTACAGAACTTGTTATTGAATTAATTATAATCACATCCAGAAATAGCTAAGTAGCCATAGAAATAGAGCATAATAGATGAAGGAAATATTTGAAAACAGAACTTGCAAAACTTGACAAGTGTTTGTTTGCATTCAAGCCTGCCATAGAGATTGGTCCTACCAAAAAGAGTGAGGTCAAGGATATGTTTATGTGCAATAGACTATGTTCAATTGAAGACCTAACATTGAAAATACTATCTAATAGGTATTTTAGATTTAGCTGTAGATATGACATCACTGACTCAATGGATATGAGTTTGAGCAAGCTCTGGGGGATAGAAGGACAGGAAAGCCTGGTGTGCTGCAGTACATGAGGTTGCAAAGAGTCCGACACCAGTGAGTGACTGAACAATAAAGAACAAAGTGGAAAGATATCTGTTTAGAGTGGTAAAGTCAGATTACCAATCTGGAAATTATAGGGAAACAAGATAATGCTGAAAAACTTGTCTGTTTTATATAACTTATCTGTTTGGATTAGCTTAACACATTGGTCATTTAGGGAAGTGCAAGCTAATTCATTTATTTTATTGTTTTTATTTTGGTTTTATTGAGATACAATTGACAGTATCATATGAGATATATAGTGTACTGATTTGGTTCATTTACATGATGAAGTGATCATCACAATAAATTTAGTGAACATTCCGGGAGCCTGAAAGTTCTGATGGGTGCCCAAAGGTCTCATTTGTTCAGCACCCAAATTGCACTAAAAGTGACTGAATGCCAATTTACAATAAATATGCTTGAAATTAATCAGATGAATTTTACAATATTTGATAAAATATCTTTTTATTTGTGATGAAGATATTTGGCTTTCCATCTGTTTTTGGTCTTGTTTTGAAAGGCTGATGCATGTAATGGCTTGTTAGTACTTTAGGAAAGTACTTTAGTCCCACTGAAGAATCTGTAGATCTTCTCATTCACTGTTTCCTGAACAATTCAATATATCAGTACCTTTTCTCTTTTTAAAAATCCTAGACAGTTTCTCCAATACTATTTATTTCTGCATTTAGAGTTTTTCTTCATAGTGAATTATATGAAAAAGCAATTCTGAAAGTCTTTTAAGTTCCAAATCTCAACTGTTTCAAGAATGGAAAAAATATAATATGCTATGTTTAAAATTAATTTATACATTTGTAATTGGTATGTGTGTATTTTCTTTCATTGTGAATCATTGAAATAGGTACCAGAGAATGACTTCTTCTTCATTTTAGAAATGAGTGTGGGATAGATTCAATAAATTAGATTCAATTAGATTTAATAAATTATAAAAAATGTTAAAATGTTAAATTGCTCAGATCCAACTGTAAGAATACTGACTGTATCACATATATGGTATGAACAAAATGACCTCCAACTTCAAATATGATAAAATATCGGAGTGATATTTTCACTCTCTGGAAAAGTAATTGCCAACCCATTCCAGTATTCTTGCCTGGGAAATCCCATGGACAAAGACGTCTGGTGGGCTACAGTCCATGGCATCACAAGAGAGTCGGATAGTACTTAGCAACTAAAACAACAAAATAATAT
Organism: Oryx dammah; assembly: GCF_014754425.2. Lineage (NCBI taxonomy): Eukaryota > Metazoa > Chordata > Mammalia > Artiodactyla > Bovidae > Oryx > Oryx dammah. Next base: position 132,083,078 of record NW_024070186.1, on the reverse strand, counting down.
TTTCATGTGGGATAAATGAGTAACAGCATAAATTTTATAACCACGAGAAGCCTATTGTGTGTTGCCTACATGTTAATTATCTTTGAGGAATTAATGTGGATTGTTCCTTTGAATTATCAGTGCTACCAAGAAAAAAAAAAGGGAAAGAGAAAGGCTGAAATAAAATAGGCTTATAGGTTTATTTGCTTATATATGATGTACTCTGCAGCAAAAAAGTCAACTGAATGGACTTTAAAACATCTGGGAAAATTAGGGCATATGAAATTTTTTCCAATAAAGGATTAAATCATTTGAAGTACTTGCAGCACTAATATTTGTCAAAACAGAACTACTTTTATCTTAGAGGGTTATTAAAGTCTGGATATTTTTATATGGGCTTTCCTCATGGCTCAGATGATAAAAAATCAGTCTGCAAAACTGGAGACCCTTGTTTGATCCCTAGGTTGGGAAGATCCCCTTGAGAACGGAATGGCTACCCACTCCAGTACTCTTACCTGGAAAATTCCATGGAGAGGAGCTTGGGTGGCTATAGTTCATGTGGTCACAAAGAGTCAGACACGACTGAACGACTGACATTTTCACTACTTTCACGTTTTACATGCAAAATTACCTGACAAGACTATGGAAAAAAATTCTGACACTGGCCTCAAAAGTGAAGAAAGAGGTTCCTGGGCATGTATTGTGTTGCTACCAATTTGTCTGAGAATGCTGATGCTTTTGCATAGCATTTTCACAGATATCTATGTATCCTTGATTAGTTGAAGGCAGAAAAACTACCACTGAAAGTATAATGTGTAGTGCTAAAACAAAATGTACTCTTGTTAGGATAAAACTGGCAATAGCATTTTGTTATGCCATGAACTTCCAGATGTTCAAGCTGGATTTAGAAAAGGCAGAGGAACCAGAAATGGAAACCCCCTCCAGTGTTCTTGCCTGGAGAATCCTAGGGACGGGGGAGCCTGATGGGCTGCCGTCTATGGGGTCTCACAGAGTCGGACACGACTGAAGCCACTTAGCAGCAGCAGTAGCAGCAGAGGAACCAGAGATCAAATTGCCAGGATCTGTTGGATCTTCAAAAAATCAAGAGTTCCAGAGAAAACATCTACTTCTGCTTTATTGACTATGCCAAAGCCTTTGACTGTGTGGATCACAACAAACTGGAAAATTCTTCAAAGATGGGAATACCAGATGACCTGATCTGTCTCCTGCGAAATCTGTATGTGGGTCAAGAAGAAACAATTAGAACTGGATATGGAACAACAGACTGGTTCCAAATCGGGAAAGGAGTACGTCAAGGCTGTATATTGTCACCCTGCTTATTTAACTTATATGCAGAGTACATCATGAGCAGTGCTGGGCTGGAAGAAACACAAGCTGGAATCAAGATTGCTGGGAGAAATATCAATAACCTCAGATATGCAGATGACACCACCCTTATGGCAGAAAGCGAAGAACTAAAGAGTCTCGTAATGAAAGTGAAAGAGAGATTGAAAAAGTTGGATTAAAACTCAGCATTCAGAAAACTATGATCATGGCATCTGGTCCCATCAGTTCATGGCAAATACATGGGGAAACAATGGAAATAGTGACAGACTTTTTTTTTTTTGGCTACCAAATCACTGCAGATAGTGACTGCAGCTATGAAATTAAAAAATGCTTGCTCCTTGGAAGAAAAGTTATGACCAACTTAGACAGCATATTAAAAAGCAGAGACATCCTTTGCCGACAAAGATCCCTCTAGTCAAAGCTTTGATTTGTTCCAGTAGTCATGTATGGTTGTGTGAGTTGGACTATAAAGAAAGCTGAACGTCAAAGAATTGATGCCTTTGAACTGTGGTGTTGGAGAAGACTCTTGAGAATCCCTTGGACAACAGGGAGACCAGCCTGTCCATCCTAAAGGAAATCAGCCCGGAATATTCATTGAAAAGACTGATGCTGAAGCTGCAACTACAGTAGTTTGGCCACCTGATGTGAAGAACTGACTCATTGGAAAAGACCCTGATGCTGGGAATGATTGAAGGCAGGAGGAGAAGGGGACGACAGAGGATGAGATGGTTGGATGGCATCGCTGACTCAATGAACATGAGTTTGAGTAAGTTTCGGGAGTTGGTGATGGACAGGGAAGCCTGGTGTACTGAACTCCATGGGATCGCAGAGTCTGACGAGACTAAGAGATGAACTGAAATGATGCCTAAGAGAACATTTCTATTTTGTATCTTTGTCTTCTTGCATCCCTCTAGATACATTTTATATTCATCAAAAATTAAAAAAAAATTAGTTCTTAAATTACAGAAGTCTACCATAGGGATATTTTGGTAATATAGTTTAGATCTACATTCTTTTTTTTTTTTTTTGCCATACCACGCAGCTTGCAGGATCTTAGTTCCTCAACCAGGGATTGACTCCAGGCCCCCAGCAGTGGAAGGGGAGAGCCCTAACAACTGGACAGCCAGGCAACTCTATATCTCTGGTCTTTACAGTGCCAAAATGCAGTCTAGAAGAAAAGAATTCTCTTGATGTGTTTTTATGTAATGCATGGTGAAAAAGATAGCATTTCTAGTTTAAGAACAAATATTTAAAATTTGAAGCCAGATTACTAGTGTAGTCTTTGTATGTATGTGTATATGGTGGGGAGGACTTAACTTTCTGATTCAAACTACATAAGTTTTCCCTATATAAAAATATATATATTTTTAAAAGTAAAAGTATTGTATCTGATAATTTCTACAATTTGTCTTGTGTTTTTCTAACTTATTTAGAATCTTCTCGTGATATCTCATTTTTTTCAGTATCCCAATGAAATTTCTTGGATATGTGAAATTTAATTTAAGAAATTTTATAAATGCTTATTCTGATAATGTGCTTTGGTTTGATGTTGTGAACTCTTGTAATAGATCCAATAGGGTTAAAATGTGGAACATCTTGAAGATTATATGGAAACTGAAGAAGTTACTGGTTTGCTGAGAGAAAAACACTGTTGATAAGATTTGTAACAAACCCTTTTAGAAGTGACCATGGAAAGATGATAAATGATATTTACCTCATATGTCATGATAACTGGTTTTTAAAGAAGATATCTGTGCCCTCTTTTATGGTGAGTAAGGGGAAATGTATCACTTACAAGCACTCAATCACTATGACATAAAGAAATGGCAAACCTTGAACATGTCAAAACAGTACCTGTTCAATCTTCTTTTCTTGAAAGCTGAGTTTATTCTCAATAATATATTCCCCAAATAAGTAGTCTTTAAAATATGTTTATTTTATGGTAAAATTTTGTACTAATTTAATACAAAAATAAATTCCAGAGTAAAAAATTATCGGAATAGGACAGCAATATCTATAGCTCTGTCTTAAGTAGAATTTGAGGGCATTTGTTTAAAGCAAATTAGTTGAGTTTTGTGATGCTAAAATCAACTTAAGTTACACTCGATTGTATTCCTTATATCTATGAAAAAAAAAGGGAATGATTTAGGCTGATTTAACATTGAGTTTGAAACCATATATCTGTTCTCTGTGTCATGAAATATAATTCTGTGGGAAATTTGACCCTTTCCTTAAAGAATGCATGAAATTTTTGCAAAGAAGATCGTATCTCCATTAAATACCAAATTTATTCCAAGTGTTCATGAAAGACTAGAATAAAAACTGGGCAATTAGCTTAAACTTACTGGAAAATTCTAACTGTGCTAGAAAGTTCTCTTTTTCTTTAGTCATTTGCAACTTGTTGAGGGTGGTGGTATCTGTGTGTAAAATAGCAAACATGAATTCTGACCTCTACTGCTGACTGTTCTTCTGCCAGATGTTTCTCAAAATAAAAGATATTGTCTCTGAGAGCTCTGTAAACAAATCCTGACCTGAATGCCTCCTTTTGCATTCCTTCCAATTTATCAGATAAAATGAATTCTATTTTCTTTTCAAACAAGAACTGTATAACTTCTTTTTAGAGAAAACACAGAAATGGAGCATTACAATCAGTGAAACACACTGGATTTTGGCAGGCGGCACCTAGCAAGGAAGCATTATATTTTGGCTGAGCATATTTTGTACTTTTATCTTGGCTAAAGCCTTTTTAAAAAGAACATGGTTTAAAAGAATTTGTTTCTGCTGTTCTAGTCTTGGTTTTCGGAAGAAGAGTTTTATTAGTCTTATTCAGTGGTTAGGCTCTTAGGCTGTAAGGAATGTGAAGTCTCCACATAAAATTATTATACTGATGTAATTTAAAGGAACTTTTGAAATGGTAATGTCTCTATTCTTTATATAATTTATATACAAAATTATTTATAAAATGCTTTATATAATTTCTGTACAAAAATGCTAAGGTGAATGACCCTGCTGGCAAGATATATCCCCATGTGAAATTCAACAAGTGTTGGAGTTTTGGAATTGTGTTTTGTAGAGATACTCCTGGAGATACATCAAACGTGTGTGCGAGCTCAGTCACTTCAGTCATGTCCAACCGTGTGACCCCCATGGACATTAGCCCCCCTGGCTCTTCTGTCCATAGGATTTTCCCGGCAAGACTACTGGAATGGGTTGCCATGCCCTACTCGGGGATCTTCCCGACCCAGAGATTGAACCCCCTTCTCTTATGTCTCCTGTATTGGCAGACTGGTTCTTTACCACTGAGCTACCAGGAAGGCCCTGATAATATCAAACATTATAAGCAAAAAAAAAAAAAAGAGAGACACTTCCTAACTTTTATTTAGGAAGATAAAAATAAATGATCAACTTTACCTTTCATAAATAGGATTTTCTTATAGGGTAAATAAATACATTATACATTTGGGATATTTTGGGGATATTTGTCTAAGTTCTTATGGTCAGTTATAGTAACAGGAAGTAAAAAAAAAGTAAATAGAAAGTACTATAATATGAGGGATCATATATTAATATGACTTACTGAGTTACAAATATTGCACTTTGAGTATATTATTTCACTTAGTCCTGAGATAACCCTAATAGACAATGTAAGTATACTGAGAAAAGAATTAGTGTGAGCACCTTAATTCTTGACCTGTTGTGATACCAGCTTGTCCAATAGAGAGCCATAAATTGAGCAGAGAGTCTTAATTGTTCAGGGACTCAGTGATAGGGCTAAATACGCATGAGGGATTTCTCCAGATCATTCAACTCTTTTAAAATGTGACCTAAGACAGATAGAAACCATGGTCTCTGGGGATAAGAGGGTAATGCATTAAACTTGTACACTATCTTGCTTTGCCTAGTTACCATTTTGCCCTAGCTTTTTCTTTTTACCTAATAAAATTCAAGGCAGTAAGTTTTTTTTTTTTTTTAAACACACATAATGCTGAAAGCTTAATTCAGTTGGACAAAGCCTACAATTTATGATTTGGTTGTTCATTAGACTTAAAGAACAAAGCTAATGCTGTTCCATTTAGTGAGAAAAGCCTCTGAGGACGGAAAGAACTGACCAATATTGGTTCTCCTGCTGGGAAAACACTATGCATAAACAAGTCCCCAGGGCTTCATTACTGAGCCTTTTAGACAAACACAAAATGCATCTTAGTTTATTTGAAAATCCTTACAATGGAACTTTATTGTATATCTATAAATTTTTCACATTGACATGTCAAAGACTTGTAAAATATACTGGCAAGCATGAGAAACATTATAAATAGCACTTTTCCTTTAAATGTTAGGTGATTGTAGATACACAGCATGGTCATAAAGGGAATGTCATTCTGTTTGGGGAAGAAATTGTGTGAATGAGTAATAATATCTAAACAGAGTGGTAAACTATGAATTGGAAAAAAATATTATTTTGAAAAGTTGGATATGCAGTTTTTGATGCATATAAAAAATGTATCATTTGGGCTCATCATTTTATTTCTTATTTTTTTAACAAGATAGTTCAGAAGTAAAATTTAAATGCCAATACATCCTCAGTGAGGTTATTTTATCTTAGTTAATAAGTATTTTTTGCTATAACAAGTAAGATGCTCTAAACTGTTTCTCATTAAATTTGAGAGTTCTTTCTCTTTTTGACAACAGAGCACACTTCCATTTGACACTTATTCTGCTTTACAAATATTAGAATGTAATTCCACAATATATTTATAGACTTGTTTGGACTGTAAGTGAGGCAATGGCACCCCACTCCAGTACTCTTGGCCTGGAAAATCCCATGGATGGAGGAGCCTGGTGGGCTGCAGTCCATCGGGTTGCTAAGAGTCAGACACGACTGAGCGACTTCACTTTCTCTTTTCACTTTCATGCATTGGAGAAGGAAATGGCACCCCACTCCAGTGTTCTTGCCTGGAGAATCCCAGGGACGGGGGGGCCTGGTGGGCTGCCGTCTATGGGGTCGCACAGAGTCGGACACAACTGAAGCGACTTAGCAGCAGCAGCAGCAGGTCTTCATTTGCTGCTTTGAGGCGTGTGGGGCTACTCTCTAGTTGGGATGCATGGACTCCCCATTGTCATGGCTTCTCTTGTTGCAGAGCATGGGTTCTAGGGTGCTGGACTTTCAGTGTTTGTGGCTTGTGGGCTCAGTATCTGCAGCTCCTGAGCTTAGAGCACAGGCTCAATAGTTGTAGCTCACGGGCTTAGTTGCTCCCCAGCCTGTGGGATCTTCCCGGATCAGGAATTGAACCCCATGTCTCCTGCATTATCAAGCAGATTATTTACTACTGGACCACCAGGGAAGCCCCTAGTTTGATTTTCAATCTGGTAGAGTAATCAATGCAACAACGAGTGAAAATGGCTCTCAGAACAAAATTTGTGATTTTATGATTACTGAGGATTCAGAGATGTCAGTTTCCAGGGAAAAGTCCTATGTTTATTCTATGAGAAGTTTTCATGGAAAGGATTCTTCTTGGCATGAGGGTTTACTGAGATGACAGGGAAAGAATTTTTGACAGATGTGTGGACCTCTGGAATCTTCATATATTTAAGTCAACAAAATAATTTTATGGAGAAATTTCCTTATTTGCATAAAGGGCCATGACTTTCGAGTAATAGAAGGTGAGGACAGGTCATGACCTAATCAGCAAGGGTGAAAAAAATTATATCATTACCCTGGTAGGGACTGCTTCTTTGAAAAAGTTCTTGTTTTAAATGACGCAAAACCTGATATATCTTCTAAAATTTGTGAAAATACCTAGAAGTAGAAATTTTCAAGAATCAAAGTGAAGCATTCTCTTTATTTGATGTTCTGGTTATTGAGTTATACTGCTAAGTCGCTTCAGTCGTGTCTGACTCTGTGCGACCCCATAGATGGCGGCCCACCAGGCTCCCCCGTCCCTGGGATTCTCCAGGCAAGAACACTGGAATGGGTTGCCGTTTCCTTCTCCAGTGCATGAAAGTGAAAAGTGAAACTGAAGTCGCTCAATCGTGTCCGACTAGTAGCGACCCTATGGACTGCAGCCCACCAGGCTCCTCTGTTCGTGGGATTTTCCAGGCAAGAGTACTGGAGTGGGGTGCCATTGCCTTCTCTTATAGCTAGAAGTTATTTGACCCGTGTATATATGTCTGTTTTCTAATGTAGAAATTGGGAACCTACATTTTCAGATGCAAATGAGTTTTTTATTTTGTTTTGTTGTTCCCAAATAGCTGTCAAAGGTAAAAACAAATAAAGCAAAGACTAACTTCAGTTCAGTTCAGTTCAGTTGCTCAGTCGTGTCCGACTCTTTGCGACCACATGAACCACAGCACGCCAGGCCTCCCTGTCCATCACCAACTCCCGGAGTTCACTCAGACTCACGTCCATCGAGTCAGTGATGCCATCCAGCCATGTCATCCTCTGTCGGCCCCTTCTCCTCCTGCCCCCAATCCCTCACAGCATCACAGTCTTTTCCAATGAGTCAATTCTTCACATGAGGTGGCCAAACTACTGGAGTTTCAGCTTTAGCATCATTCCTTCCAAAGAAATCCCAGGACTGATCTCCTTCAGAATGGACTGATTGGATCTCCTTGCAGTCCAAGGGACTCTCAAGAGTCTTCTCCAACACCATAGTTCAAAAGCATCAATTCTTCAGCGCTCGGCCTTCTTCACAGTCCAACTCTCACATCCATACATGACTACTGGAAAAACCATAGCCTTGACTAGATGGACCTTAGTCAGCAAAGTAATGTCTCTGCTTTTGAATATGCTCTCTAGGTTGGTCATAACTTTTCTTCCAAGGAGTAAGCTTCTTTTAATTTCATGGCTGCATTCACCATCTGCAGTGATTTTGGAGCCCCTCAAAATAAAGTCTGACACTATTTCCACTGTTTCCCCATCTATTTCCCATGAAGTGATGGGACCGGATGCCATGATCTTCATTTTTTGAATGTTGAGCTTTAAGCCAACTTTTTCACTCTCCACTTTCACTTTCATCAAGAGGCTTTTTAGTTCCTCTTTACTTTCTGCCATAAGGGTGGTGTCATCTGCATATTGATATTGATATAGGTTATTGATATTTCTCCTGGCAATCTTTATTCCAGCTTGTGCTTCTTCCAGTCCAGCATTTCTCATGATGTACTCTGCATATAAGTTAAATAAGCAGAGTGACAATGTACAGCCTGACGTACTCCTTTTCCTATTTGGAACCAGTCTGTTGTTCAATGTCCAGTTCTAACTGTTGCTTCCTAACCTGCATACAGATTTCTCAAGAGGCAGGTCAGGTTGTCTGGTATTCCCATTTCTCTCATAATTGTCCACAGTTTATTGTGATCCACACAGTCAAAGGCTTTGGCATTTGGCATAACTTGGCTAATACCAAACAGCAATGGGCATGAAATGCTGATTTAAATATTTTTATTATTTCATATCTAGCCCCCCCCCCAAATTTCTGAATGTTAAAACTAGTTCTAGTTGATAGTAAGGTCAGTGGCAGCTTAATTCAATAGATCAATCAGTTTACAACCTCCCTCCAGATTCTCTGGGAAACTTTCCATTTAAGTTCTCATCATGTCAATGGCCTTATTCACTGCTAACATCTTATTGTCCTATGTCCTTGGTCTACCTATTCTTCCTGAAAATTCCCTAGTGGCAAATTTAATGTGGTTATTACTTGTAGTGACTCGTTTTTCAGGATGTTGCTTAAGTTTTTATGTATCTCTGATCATTCCAAACTCCAGACCCGTCATATGTTAACATGTTTTGATTGAATGCGATAGGTTTATGTTTAAATTTCTTTTGCTAACTGCAGAAAATTCGGCTAATTTATTCAACTCAGTATGCATTTCCTGAGAATTTGTTAATTGTCAAGAGTGAATGTTCATAGGCTAAATTATGTTTACAAATCTCTTTTACTAATCTGAAAAAAATTCCCCAGTTTTCTGAAATCAATATTAGGTTACCTGCTTTTATTAATTTTCAGTACATTGACTTGCTGTATTACTTAGAACTTTCCATTAAATGACAAATTTTTGTCCTTCAGACCAAAATTGAAAAAGTCAGAATGCATTATTGGGTTATTAGAAACATGGCAATGGATGAAGAAGTAATTACAGTGTAAAGCTTGATTGGTAATGTTTGATTTATATCAGGAAGTCATATTTCATAACAATCATCATAATTTATCAGAAATAGAACATTGGGCACCTTTTGGAAGAAAGAATTTCAGAATGAAGAGGCAATGTTATTAGGATTTTCCATTTTAACAATGACATTAAAATCTGTCATCGTCTTCCCCTCCCTAAATCTTGATTAATGATATAATCTATTTCCTTTCAGTGATGAATATTTTTTAATTTTTTTTCAATTTCGTTAAATTCAAATGAACATGAGACAATACAGATTATACTTGGCATCTTTGCTAATTTTGGCACCTTGCTAATTTTGCCAAATATATCTGACCTGTTTACAAAACCTAGATTCATTTCTTGTATCAGTTTCCACATGTCCATTACCTTAGTGAGCTAGAGAAGGACAGGAACTTAATCAATGAAATGTTGAGTAAGCATTTGTGGATACAGAGTGAATGCAAACTTTTTTTATGAGGGAAACTTAAGTGGCTTCCTTACAGTTTTTTTCTGTCTTTTAAGTGAAAGTACATACAGTGAGGATCAAGGTTTAAAAAAAAAAAAAAGTTCTAGGCTGAGAGTAAAAAAATAAATGAACTCAAGGAAAAAGGAATAGATAAGATAAAACTGTTTTAAAGGTCATATTCACTTCATTTTGAAAATTAATCAAGCATTTAAGTTTCCTAGAAGTATTATAGTTAACACCAAACATTTAAAATCTGTCATATCTATATTAATAACATTTTCTAGGTTTGTTTTATAAGAAAAAATTTAGAATGAAACATCAATGATTATAGATTTCCAGATACAGCTTTTAATAACTGCATATACTTGCCTTGCAAATTTCAAAAGGAAGCACACTTGTTATAGAAGTACTGAAGCGTATAGCACCTAAATCTGTCAAGTTAACTGTCTTCCATGTCCCTTTCTCCACCTTCCAGGGCTCATTAAATTAATCTGAAAAGAACACTATCTCTTTAAGGCTGGGAAAGTATTGTGCTGATGAGCCAGGGGCAGCCCACCAATTGGCAGACCCATTGGGTGATAAATGTCCAAGAACCTCTAGGCTGACGACACATTTTTCATCATTAATCCAGCCCATTGTAACCAGGGCCACTCACATTGATTCGAACTAGGGGGCATCATCTGCTGTTAAGAGGGTGATGACTCACTAAAAATGAAGGCCTGAAACTAATCAAATATATTTAGATTCTTCCCTGGCACCTTGCTGCAGAGCAGTAGTAGCGAGCTAATAGGGAGCAGCAGACAGGTGGTGCAGGGCTCTGCTTGCTTTGTAGGGGAATGTGAGAAATCCATTTGAAAGCCTCTTTTGTAATCTTAGCTGTTGTACCTTGTAGTACAAATGTGTGTGTGAATTAATCTAATACTATCTTACTTGATTAATTCATTAAATATGTAACTTTGAAAAATCATACTTCTATCTGCAAAATTTGGAACTTCTTTATAAAGAATCAGACACCTCAAACCCAAATCCTTTGGGAGTTGCTAGTCTTGTGTTCTTATAAGTTTACAATAGATCATTTGAGAAGGATATTAATGTTTATTTTACTAAATTAACAAAATTTGAGAGCATGTTATTTTCTCCTTGCAGAATTCAAAAATTTGTCCCTTTTATATTTTTATTTTTTACCTAATAAATTGGCTTAGTATGTATTTTATCAGAATATACTTAAATATATTGTGGTTATTCAAGGGTATATACACATACATATTTTACATTTTATTTTAATATATGTGTATGTATTCATCTTACCTTAATCTTTCGTGATTTTAATTTATGTTGATACAAATTGTTTGTTAAGTCATAAGGAAAAATCCAAGCAATAATAGTTAAGCAAACCTGTGTGCCTCAGGGAAACAGAAAAATATGTTCTTTATTTCCTGCATATACTTGATTAAGCAAATTCAGGAGCAAGTAGGAAATAAATTTAAATGACTGGATTTATTCACTGGAAAATATAACATCTACTAAGTCAACTCTATAAATTGAATAAGAAAAGAAAGGGCAAAATTTGGAAAATATTGGCTTAATTAAAAAGAAAAAAAGACCTAATGTAATTCCTTGTTATAAAGAATAAAACAGAAGTGGGGAAAGAGAGGAAAAAGGAAAAGTAAAATGAATAAAGCAAAACCTCCAGCTGTTCAAAAAATTACAGTGTTCTCATACATGAAGCCATTGGCTATTTCCTAAAATATTCTATGGTATCATGAAGTGATATTTGTACTGGGCAGGAATGCTTCCATGTGATTTCTCTGGAGGAAGGTCATCAATCCCATTTTGAAATCTTATTCCCTCTAAGCACCCAAGCTGAAATTTCACACCCTTCATGTTTGCAAGTTTTAATGAGAGCAGTATATGCAGTGATCAACTGCTTCCAGTGTTGGCTGAACTTACATGAAAAGCTTCATTACTGAGCAGTAGATGACTTCACTTTATCTACTTTATGTTGAATATTCAGTCTTAGCTTCATCTTAACTGGGTCTGTATGACACAGTGCTAAAAATCATCTGGTTCTTAAACATCACATATGAACAAAAAAGAGACTGGTTGAATTTCTATGTTCTTTAAAAAACAGGTTTCATTATGGTGTCTGTTGTTTCCAGTGAAGACAAGTGGAGGGTGGTCAGAAAATGGTTGGAAAGGGGGGAAATTGATATGAACCCTGCTGACCTCTATATTTCTGCTTTTAGAAATGGAGTGAGAGTAAGTCAAACAGCCAGACTTCCAAATGCAAAGGAAGATGAAGAGCAATTTATTTAGCTTCCTTTAGCTTGATTGGCAAAATAATGAACTGCCAAAGATAACTACATCTTAATCACCAAAACCTGTAACTATGTTACCTTATAGGACGGAAGATATTTTAATATGTTATTAAATTAGGACTTTGAGATGGGGAGATTATCTTGCATGATCTAGATGGAACTAATCTAACCACATGAATCCTTTAGCTAAGAACCTTTCCCTCCTGTACTTAGAGGGAGATGTGACTATGGAAGGAGTCAGAGAATGGCAACATCGTAAGCTAGCTCTGAAGACAGAGGAAGTGGCCATTGCCAAGTCTCTCTATTTGCTTATCTTCCAGCTCCCCACTGGAATGCAAGCTTCATTGGGACCAAAAATTAGTCCTGTTCACAACTGTATCCCTGTTACTTAGCACAGTGCCTGACACATGGCAGAAGTGAAAGTATTAGTCACTCAGTTGTGTCCAACTCTTTGCAATCCCATGGACTGTAGTTCCTCTGTTAATGGGATTCTCCAGGCAAGAATACTGTAGTGGGTAGCTGTTCCCTTCTCCAAGGGTTCTTCCCAACCCAGGGATCAAACCCAGGTTCCCTGCATTGCAGGTAGATTCTCTACCATCTGAGCAGGTGCTCAACAAATATTTTGATTGAATGAATAAACTAGTGAATAAATGGAATCAATGCCATGGAACACTTTTTGATAACCCATAAATATTAATCTTATGATATCCTAGTTATGTTAAGTATTTAGAAATGATGTATTGTTGTTGTTGTTGTTCAGTTGCCAAGTTGTTTCTGGCCCTTTAAGACACCATGGACTGCAGCATGGCAGGCTTCCTTATCCCTCACCATCTCCTGCATTTTGCTCAAACTCATGTTCATTGAGTCAGTAGTGCCATCCAAACATCTCATCCTCTGTTGCCCCCTTCTCCTCCTGCCTTCAATCTTTCCCAGCATCAGGGTATTTTCCAATGAGTTGACTGTTCACATAAGGTGGCCAGAGTACTGAAGCTTCAGCTTCAATGATGTATGAAAGTGAAAGTGAAATTTGCTCAGTTGTATCCGACTCTTTGCGACCCCATGGACTATACAGTCCTTGGAATTCTCCAGGCCAGAACAATGGAGTGGGTAGCCTTTCCCTTCTCCAGGGGATCTTCCCAACCCAGGGATTGAACCCAGCTCTCCGACATTGCAGGTGGATTCTTTACCAGCTGAGCCACCACAGAGCCCAAGAATACTGGAGTGGACAGCCTATCCCTTCTCCAGCAGATCTTCTTGACCCAGGAATTGAACTGGGTCTTCTGTACTGTAGGAGGATTCTTTACCAGAGGAGCTACCAGGGAAGCCCTGTGAATGATACATATTTATGGTATATTAGCAATAAGATAAAAGCCCTGTATTTTCAGCCTGTCTAAGCCTTTGCCAAGCCAGTCAAGACGAATCCCCTCTGGGCTGCCATCTGCAAACATCTGCACGTCTTGTATTCAGGAGTCCAGCTGAGAGAGAAAAACAAATGCAGTAAAAAGAACACGTGGGCTTCTCTGGTTGCTTAGTGGTAGAGAATCTGCCTGCCAGTGTAGGAGACACGGGTTTAGTCCCTGGGTTGGGAAGATCCCCTGGAGAAGGAAATGGTTAACCACTCCAGTATTCTTGCCTGGAGAATTCCATGAACAGAGGAGCCTGGTGGGCTACAGTCCCGGGGTCCCCAAAACAGTCAGACATGACTTAGCGACTAAAGAAAAACAACAACCCTGAACTTCCAGATGTTCAAGCTGGATTTAGAAAAGGCAGAGGAACCAGAGATCAAATTGCCAACATCCGTTGGATCATCAAAAAAGCAAGAGAGTTCCAGAAAATCATCTATTCTCTTTATTGTCTATGCCAAAGCCTTTGACTGTGTAGATCACAACAGACTGTAGAAAATTCTTCAAGAGATGGAAATACCAGCCCACCTGACCTACCTGCTGAGAAATCTGTATGCAGGTCAAGAAGCAACAGCTAGAACCAGACATGAAACAACAGACTGGTTGCAAATTTGGAAAGGAGTACGTCAAGGCTGTATATTGTCACCATGCTTATTTAACTGATATGCAGAATACATCATGCAAAATATCTGGCTGGATGAAACACAAACTGGAATCAGTATTGCCAGGAGAAATATCAATACCTCTGATACACAGATGACACCCCCTTATGGCAGAAAGTGAATAAGAACTAAAGAGCCTCTTGATGAAAGTGAAAGAGGAGAGTGGACAAGTTGGCTTATTACTCAAAATTGAAAAAAAAAATGATCATGGCATGATCATGGCATCCAGTCCCATCACTTCATGGCAAATAGCGGGGGAAACAATGGAAACAATGACATACTATTTTTGGGGTCTCCAAAATCACTGCAGATGGTGACTGCAACCATGAAATTAAAAGACACTTGCTCCTTGGAAGAAAAGTTATGACCAACCTAGACAGCATATTAAAAAGCAGACACATTACTTTTCCAACAAAGGTCTGTCTAGGCAAAACTATGGTTTTTCCAGTAGTCATGTATCGATGTGAGAGTTGGACCATAAACAATGCTGAATGCTGAAGAATTGATGCTTATGAAATGTGGTGTTAGAGAAGACAGTTGCAGTCCCTTGGACTGCAAGGAGATCCACCCAGTCCATCCTAAAGGAAATCATTGGAAGGACTGATGCTGAAGCTGAAACTCCGATACTTTGACCACCTGATGCGAGGAACTGACCCATTGAAAAAAAACCTTGATGCTGGGAAAGATTGTAGGTAGGAGGAGAAGGGGATGACAAAGGATGAGATGGTTGGATGACATCACTGACTCGATGGACATGAGTTTGAGCAAGCTCCAGGAGTAGGTGATTTAAAGGGAAGCCTGATGTGCTGCATTCCATGGGGTTGCAAAGAGTTAGACATGACTGAGCAACTGAACTAAACAACAACAATAAGAGAAGATATATACTGTGCATCTGGAGTTGGTATTTTATCCTTACGCTGAGTTAAGTCCTTAAAATCGGATGTGTCTCATATGATCCTGATACTAATGTCTATTCCCTCATGGAGAATACATTCTTCTGAAGAAGACACTGAATAGAAAGCAAATGTTTTCAAAATGAAGCTTAGGATAAGCCTTGGGAAGAAATTCTGTTCAGTTCAGTTCTGTCACTCAGTCGTGTCCGACTCTTTGTGACCCCATGAATCGCAGCATGCCAGCCCTCCCTGTCCATCACCAACTCACGGAGTTCACTCAAACTCACATCCATCGAGTCGGTGATGCCATCCAGCCATCTCATCCTCTGTCATCCCCTTTTCCTCCTGCCCCCAATCCCTCCCAGCATCAGAGTCTTTTCCAATGAGTCAGCTCTTCTCATGAGGTGGCCAAAGTACTGAACTTTCAGCTTTAGCATCATTCCTTCCAAAGAACACCCAGGGCTGATCTCCTTTATTTCTTTTTTATTTTTATTTTTTTGATCTCCTTTAGAATGGACTGGTTGGATCTCCTTGCAGTCCAAGGGACTCTCGAGAGTCTTCTCCAACACCACAGTTCGAAAGCATCAATTCTTTGGCTCTCAGCTTTCTTCACAGATTAACAGCATCCATGAAATTAAAAGATGCTTACTCCTTGGAGGAAAAGTTATGACCAACCTAGATAGCATATTAAAAAGCAGAGACATTACTTTGCCGACTAAGGTCCATCTAGTCAAGGCTATGGTTTTTCCAATAGTCATGTATGGATGTGAGAGTTGGACTGTGAAGAAGGCTGAGTGCCAAAGAATTGATGCTTTTGAACTGTGGTGTTGGAGAAGACTCTCGAGAGTCCCTTGGACTGCAAGGATATCTAACCAGTCCATTCTGAAGGAGATCAGCCCTGGGATTTCTTTGGAAGGAATGATGCTAAAGCTGAAACTCCAGTACTTTGGCCACCTCATGTGAAGAGTTGACTCTCTGGGAAAGACTGTGATGCTGGGAGGGATTGGGGGCAGGAGGAGAAGGGGCCGACAGAGGATGAGATGGCTGGATGGCATCACTGACTCGATGGACGTGAGTCTGAGTGAACTCCGGGAGTTGGTGATGGACAGGGAGGCCTGGCATGCTGCGATTCATGGGGTCGCAAAAAGTCGGACATGACTGAGCAACTGAATTGAGCTGAACTGAAGATAGTGAACAGCAGGGAGGCCTTGTCAGGGTAGACAGTGCTGAGAAGGAAGAATTTGAACTGAAACTTGAGGGATCGATCTCATAAAGGATAGGGAACCACTTACCTAAAGTTCCTGAGTTTAAATGCAGTTTGCTTATTTAAGAACTGAAAAAACACCCAGTGGCTGGAGAGGAATGGACCCAGAGCTAGAATTATCAAATGGGAGGGCAGAAAGGCCACTGTGGCCTGACTGTGTGCACTTTTGAGGACCAAGGTCAAGAGTTTGAATTGCACGTGACTACTTTGGTCAGGCCCCAAAATGTTTCTTAAGATGGCAGTTCTTTTCAAGAGGTACTTCATAAAAATATACTTTATGTTCAAGTGCTTGGTCTCACTGATAAGCTTTAAGTAGTCCCTGCTCTCAAAGAACCCAGACTCTAGGGAGAGAAATTTATAAACAGATAGTTAACATACAGCGTGATACATATAAATGGCATAGTAATCAATAGTAATGATTCCCAGAAGGGTAATATTCAGTGGTTGATGAAGTGAAGTGTGGCCTCTTTGGGGAGAATATTTTATAATCTCTTGCAGGATTCCATCCTGGGCTTTCATGTCCTTGTGGTAGCATTCACTCCTTAACACTTCCTTTGATGCAGTTGTTTTCCTTCTTATTTTGCTATGCATTAGAGTTTTAATCTAAGGTAGCTTGGATTATAAGGGCTTTGTCTTTCTCTCTTGGAAAGATAGAGAACCTGTTGATCACTCTTTGGGGAGCCAGAGACATCAAAAGAGGTTAAGTGAAATGAGTCATTGGTTGCTAAGTGGTAGGGTCCAGGTTAAAGTCCACAGAGCAGAGACAAGGTTTTCATAGAAAAAAAAGAATAAATAAAGGCTAATTTAGCTGTTTTCATGATGGGTTAAAAGTCTGTAATTCCTTAGTCAAAATGGTTGACCTCTTGTCCCTCAGCTAATTCATCTCTTCACAGCAGGCTGTCCGTTATATAGGCTGTTCTTATTCTCATAGTCTCAGTCACTCTTTGCATTACATATAAATAGTGTACTTGAAGAGATTTGTAAACTGATATGGAAATATCCCATTACATAGTTGAATGTATGTAAAGAGTAAGTAGAAAAAGAGTATGAGTTCATTTATATAAAATATACTTAAATTCTATACTTTTACATGTGTATATATGTATAAGAAATGGTAGGGAAAATAACCTACACATGTATTTACTCTTAAGAGGATTGCATTTTAGAAGATAATTGTGGATCATTTTCATTTTCATAATATTATTTAAGATATTTACACAGAGATAGTAGTAATGAAATACATAATAATAATTAATTTGTATATGTGTGTGTAACTTATATAATCTTTTATATATAATTAATTACTGTAGGCTAAGGGCAAAGAATCAGAGAAGGCAATGGCACCCCACTCCAGTACTCTTGCCTGGAAAATCCCATGGACCAAGGACCCTGGTGGGCTGCAGTCCATGGGGTTGCTAAGAGTAGGACACGACTGAAGCAACTTAGCAGCAGCAGCAGCAGCAGCAGCAAGGGCAAAAAATATGGAAAATATTTCAAAGATTCCATTATTTTTGATAGCTATCCATGGTATTATATCAATTTCAGATCCACGAAGACCCACACAGTAAATATAACTTAAAAAGAAAAATTAAATTGGTTATTACTTCCTCATTGGTCCTAAAATATTTTTCACATTGGTGTTAATACTGTGCTGTGGGTTGTTTGGGTTACAGTTGGTCTGTTTGTCTCTAGTGAAAAGGATGGGCCAGTTACATGCAAACTAGAGGTTAAGATAAGGTTTTATCAGAACTATAGTTCAGCTTCTTTATTGATCACTACCAGACTGGGGATTAAGCAAAAATTACTGTTCTTAAAATAAAAAATCCCTGAAAGCCACTTAATTTTTTTAAAGGGAATAAGATGTGTTTGATATGTAGGGGAAGAAAAATCTTTTCTGTAGCCATCTTGTCTGGGGCTTTGTGACAAAAGGCAGATAAGAGAAAAACATACAGATTAATTTAATATAACTTTTACATGACATGGGGGCCCTCATATAGGAATAAAGCACCAAAAAATTGGCAAACCTAAGTGATTTCTTTGGAAGGAATGATGCTAAAGCTGAAACTCCAGTACTTTGGCCACCTCATGCGAAGAGTTGACTCACTGGAAAAGACTCTGATGCTGGGAGGGATTGGGGGCAGGAGGAGAAGGGGACAACAGAGGATGAGATGGCTGGATGGCATCACCAACTCGATGGACGTGAGTCTGAGTGAACTCTGGGAGTTGGTGATGGACAGGGAGGCCTGGTGAGCTGCGATTCATGGGGTCGCAAAGAGTCGGACACGACTGAGCAACTGAACTGAACTGAACTGAACTGAACTGAAGTGCTTATATTAGGCTGAACAGAAAGAGACAAACATACAGGGCAACTAAAGCAAGGTAACAGCTACTGTAACAAGGTCTTTTCATATAGAGTTTTCTCTGCCTCCATTCCCTTTCTCTGGTGGTAAAGTTGTTTCATTCCTCTTGGTACAAGGAAGGCCTCCTTCACATCAGTTTTATTTCCTGCTTTCAGGAAGAGAAGGGGAGGTCAGAAAGCCCTTGTTGTACCTACTAATTTTCAAGTACTGTTAGGTCAAAATTATCCTTATTCTAAAGTGGTGTATTTTGGAGTTCCATATTCTGCCACCCTTCAGATCCCAGTGACTGGAGTGATTTAAGCTCATTGTCTTTAAACCGCAAGCTAACTGGTGAATAGCGACCATCCCAGACACTGCAGGCCAAGCACTCCATTTCCCCACCAAAGTTACCAATATATTTAAGGCAATATTAATTGCACATTTGAAACATTTTCTTTTCTGTAAAGAATATGCATAATTTAAATAAAATCATTATACCTGCTGCGTTTGTCATTGCTCCTATTCCAGTTATAATTTCTTAAGCACCTATTAGAGGTGTTGGTCATTGTAAGAGTTGTGTTGTTGTTGTTGAGTCACTAAGTTGTATTGACTCTCTGTGATCCAGTGAACTATAGCCCACCAGGCTCCTATGTCCATTGGATTTCCCAGGCAAGAATACTGGAGGGGGTTGTCATTTCTTTCCCCAGGGGATCCTCCTGATCCAGAGATCAAGCCCACATCTCCTAACATTGGCAGGCAGACTTTTACCATTGCGCCACCTGGGAAGCCCCCATAAAAGCTGTATTACTTTCTTAATTTTTATGACAAATTTGACGGTTAAGATACATTATCTTTATTATGCAAAATGTGAAAATACCAAGCTATAGAGATTTTAAGTAACTTGCTCAAGTTTATACCTCTCATAAGACAGAACAGCCTGGAGCTGAAGCCAGGTCTTTGTGTACTCTATACCCTTTCTGTAACATCACATTCTCTTTTCTTCTTTTGTGACCTATCAATTCATTGTTTAAGGAGATTTATAGAATAGTGGGGTGCTTCCCTGGTGTCTCAGATTGTAAAGAATCTGCAATGTGGGAGAACTGGGTTTGATCCCTAGGTCGGAAAGATCCCCTGAAGAAGGAAATGGCTGTTCATTCCAGTATTCTGGCCTGGAGGATCCCATGGAAAGAGAAGCCTGGCAGGCTACAGTCCATTGGTCACAAAGAGTCGGACATGACTGAGCGACTAACACTTTCAATTTTTTATAGAACTATGGAAGGGCAGAATCCTTCCCCATTCCAGCCAAATGTGCTTAACATGAAATTTGAGCATAAAATGAAAATTACATTATATATTTTCTTATATTTTTAAGTTATTTGTATTGTTCTTTGTAACAAGCGTTCTGAACTTTGATTAGATCAAGGAAACTCATACTTTTTATAGTTAAACTGCTGCTGCGGCTAAGTCACTTCAGTCGTGTCCGACTCTGTGTGACCCCATAGATGGCAGCCCACCAGCCTCCCCCATCCCTGGGATTCTCCAGGCAAGAACACTGGAGTGGCTTGCCATTTCCTTCTCCCATGCATGAAAGTGAAAAGGGAAAGGGAAGTTACTCAGTCGTGTCCGACTCTTCATGACCCCATGGACTGCAGCCTACCAGGCTCCTCCGTCCATGGGATTTTCCAGGCAAGAGTACTGGAGTGGGGTGCCATCGCCTTCTCCGTTATAGCTAAACATATCATATCAATTTTTCCATTATTAAATTCTACATGAAAGTAGATTGGTTTGCCTTATTTTACCTGCATGTGTTTTCAGAACAGAGTATTTACTTCTCCATGTCTTGGCACACTTATCTTGAACTGAGTTCATATACATCTATTGCATTTGTTACCTAAAAATTTCTTTTTGGATTCTATGTATACCTGTACCCATAACTGGACTGATGAGTTTAGGGCAGAAATACTCAAACTTTAGAGTATAAGAATCCCCAAAACACTTGTTAAAAATTCAGATTCATGGAACCACTTCCAGAGATTCTGATTTAGTGAGTGTGAGAAAGAAACTAGGAAGCTCTGTGTTTTAAAAGCATCATGGGTAATTGGGTAACATGACTCTAAGGGGAAAATGATTGGGTTAAAAGCTGGATTTTCTGGTTCTGAATTTACTAAAACTACGATACAGGTACACATCATGGAGTGATACTTGCAGGCTGTGAAATGAAAAAAAAAAAAAGACAAAGTAAAACTAAACCATGTAAGAACAAGTAGACAAAAAAAGTCATTATGAAATCATGAATGGGGATAAGGTACAAGGAAAATAAATATTTTCTCTTGGATTTTCATTGAAGGTTTCTGCTATATTTCATTTTTTATAGAAAATAATGAAATACAGTAACACTTTGCTAGTCTCTGGATTTTGGTTTTGAAGTCACTGGCATTATTTCCATGATATATTTTCACTGTTTCCATGAAAAAAATTCATATTCTGAAATCTATATGAAAATGTAATGTTGTTTAACTGGCAACAGTCAATTTCCTTAAATATTGTTTGCCTTAAGATTGTACCTTGATCTTCAGTGACAAATTATGGATGACCTAATGAGTTATACCAATTTAAAACTTGCACATCTTGATTACCCACAAATTCCTAGGACTTAAACAAATTGTATATATAAGCTGTTTGGAGCTAATAGGCGTGTTATTATGATTCCAGCTTAGTCTACATTTTGATTAAAGTAGTAACTTTAATTTCTGCTTGCCCAGATGGGTATGTACATACTCCAAAGTCAAAGAAAGAGTCAAAAGAAGTATCAGATTAGAGAGAAGCTGGCCAGCTGTGAAATTACTAGTTGCTGGGCTTTTTTCTGATTTTGACCTTGTTTCAAACCACTGTAGACAACATTTTCTGCAGTATAGACCACTACTACCTTGTGGTACATTATTCTAATTTACTCCATCTGATCACCATGTCCATCTTCTAGAGTAACAGAAAAATGCTGAATGATTTGAGTGAAAACAGATTGGTGATGTTTTAGGACAGATGACACAGTACCAGTGACTGGCGTTTCTAATGTGTGACTGTCCTGTCGTCCTTCTTTTTAAACCTTGCAGAAACACCCTGGGTCGGGCTTTTTCTGAAATACGGTTTTCCCTTCCTGTCCTTCTAATTTCGTTACTGTTTTAAAAATTATTCTTCACAGGCAATTTGATTTTCCTTGGCAGCATGAGTAATGGAATCATTATGTAAGAAAGCCCTCAAATTATTACTTTTCTTTCTTTCTTCCCCTTTTTCCTTCCTTCCCTCCTCCGTTCTCCCTTCCATTCTTCCGCCCTCATTCCCTCCCTCTCTCCTTTCTTTCTCTCTCTGTCTCTGCCCCCTCCATCTCACTCCCTTGCTTCCCTCCACTCCCTTACCCTCTCTTTTGGTTTATCCTTCTCTTTTATTCTTGCATTCATCAAATATTTATTTTAGTGCTTACCAAGTGGCTCCTTGGGTGATTGTACCAGCCCCATGAAATTGTATTACTCACCTTCTCAGAATCCCATGACCAAACAACCAGAAGTCCTCAGGGTAGGAGATTCTAGGGCAAGGATGATTTCCGGCAGACTCTTCCACTGAGAGCTTCCCCAGCAGGGTTTCACCCACAGGGTTTGTTAGCATGGAGCAGAATAGACTCTTAGCCACTCATAGGAATGTGACAGAATGGGTTGGCAGCAGTTCTGAATGCCCAGTCATGCCAAAAAGTCATGTGAAAGTTGGAGGAAGACCTGTTTCCTTTTCTTGGCATTTCAGTGAAGACTTGTGCCCTGCTGTAACTAAAGAATCAAAGCAAGTAATGTGTGCTTCCAATTCCATTTGTGCTAAAAGACAAAGCATTTTCATGTAAAGGTACCAAGCTGTGTGAAGAGTTACGCAATTTGTAGAATATTTTCTGCCAGAAACTTACCTCGCCTACTTTTCTTACTGTGTTGATTAAAAGGATTAAGCAATCCTTAGTGCAAATAGGTCTTGGGAATGACGGATCACAGTCTGTTCTTGGGTGTGGAGTACAAACTGTTTATTACGTTTGGAAGTTTGTGAATAATCTTGGGTTAAGAATCTATTTTTCCCTGAAAACACTTATAAAAATAAATCAGGTTCCCCATCTCCTTGGGAGGGAAAACTAGTATAAGTAAGATTGATATGTCGCTTAGAAGTCGATGATGGTGCTTCATTAAAATGTCAGTTTCAAAGGGTTTGAATATACTTCCTGTGTAAAAGTCAGTGAATCAAACTTGTCTGTCCTTTTCAAGAAAACAAATGCCAGTTTATTATTTACATGTATTTATTTTTTCCTCTTTTACTGTTAAAATTTTTATTGAGAGAGGCTTCACGGCTTCTGTACAGTATAGTTTGGTGGTGATTGTGTTGATAGTGGTGGCTGAAACTGACACTGTTGGAATTGATTTACTATATTTTCTCAATCAACCCTTAACAGCAATCCTGTGAAATAGGAGCTAGAACAGTCCCTATTCTGTAGCTGAGCAAGTTCAGTTCAGTTCAGTTGCTCAGTAGTGTCTGACTCTTTGTGACCCCATGGACTGCAACATGCCAGGCTTCCCTGTCAATCACCAACATGCAGAGCTTGCTCAGACTCATGCCCATCGAGTTGGTGATGCCATCCAGCCATCTCATCCTCTGTCATCCCCTTTTCCTCCTGCCTTCAATCTTTCCCAGCATCAGGGTCTTTTCCCGTGAGTCAGTTCTTCACATCAGGTGGCCAGACTATTGGAGTTTCAGCTTCAGCATCAGTCATTTCAGTGAATATTCAGAACTGATTTCCTTTAGGATGGACTGGTTGGATCTCCTTGCAGTCTTAGGGACTCTCAAGTTTTTTCCAACCCACAATTCAAAAGCATCAATTCTTTGGTGCTCAGCTTTCTTTATAGTTCAACTCTCACATCCATATATGACTACTGGAAAAAGCATAGCTTTGACTAGATGGACCTTTGTTGGCAAAGTAATGTCTCTGCTTTTGAATATGCTGTCTAGGTTGTTTATAACTTTTCTTCCAAGGAGCAAGTGTCTTTTAATTTCATGGCTGCAGTCACCATCTGCAGTGATTTTGGAGCCCCTAAAAATAAAGCCTGTCACTGTTTTCATTGTTTCCCCATCTATTTGCTGTGAAGTGGTGGGACCAGATGCCATGATCTTAGTTTTTTGAATGTTGAGTTTTAAGCCAACTTTTTCACTCTCCTCTTTCACTTTCATCAAGAGGCTCTTTAGTTCTGCCGTAAGGGTGGTGTCATCTGTGCATCTGAGGTTATTGGTGCAGATTTCTCAGTAGCTGAGCCAACTAAAGCACAAACAAATTAGTAATATTGTCAAGGCTACACAGCTTGTAGGTGAAGGGGCAAGATTCTAAGACCTGTGCTCTTAACCACAGTGCAAACGTGCTTCTGCATGAAAAAGCAACTTAAATATGTGTTAAGTTCTCTCTCATTTGGATACTTTCTGAGGACAAAATATGACGCATAATTTGGCGTGACCTGAATCACATCTAAAAAATGTAAATACATTGTGAACCTGCTTCAGCGTAGAAAGTAAATAAGAGTGATGCATTGCCTATATTATTTAAAATATATTGGGACATCCATTTTGAGTCAGAGCTTTTAGTTAACTTGGCTTAATTTTGCAGGATTTCAGTGGAACAGGGAGAGATGGACTAGCAGCAAAGCTCAGTGATTATTCAGTGATTTCCCATCAGTTACTCTGTATCCTACCTTTTGTCTTGCCTTAGAAAGTGAAAGTGAAAGTGAAAGTCACTCCTCTATGGGACTCTTTGCGACCCCATGGACTATACAGTCCATGGAATTTTCTGGGCCAGAATACTGGAGTGGCTAGCCTTTCCCTTCTCCACGGGATCTTCCCAACCCAGGGATCGAACCCAGGTCTCCTGCATTGCAGGTAGATTCTTTACCAGCTGAGCCATGAGGCAAGCCCCAGAACCAGTAAATAAAACCAGATGGCATGTTTCTGAAGCTACATTAATCTTAAGGTTGAATTCGGTGGATGCAATTTAAAAATATCGTTTTTTGTTAGCAAAACACTTCTTTACATTATTCAAAGTTTCAAGATTCTTTTACTTCCAATGAATGATCTTTGGTGGTAAACTACAAGATAACTTAGAATTAGGAGCAATTATTTTTCTCCAACAAATACATGAAGCAAGCTTTAGAAAGCATTTATGACAATAGCTTTATATTTTACATGCCACGATTTTTGTTATGGAATTCGTAATTTAAAAAGATTGATATGTTGATATCTGTCTTTTGAAACATTTTACACTACTAGACTTCCCTTCAGTTCTAATAAAAGTAGAAAAAAGTTCATATTTTCCTAGAATATGCGGTATTCTTTTCTTTTGAAGTCTAATTGACTATCCAGTGGTTTACATGATAGCACTTTTAATAATTTAATATTTTCTCTCTGTAAATGTGTACACAAGCAAACAACAGCAGCAAACTTCTAGTCAGATGATCTGTATTTTCCTTCGTCAAGAAAATGCCTGATGCTGGCCATCTAATTAGTCATATCTTAGGTAGAGAAGTAGGAATGTGCAGAGTCGTACCAAGAATTCAATTACATGTAGTTTTAAACTAGCTTAATGTGTTGTGCCTTTGGAGGATTTATACATTTTTATTGTATAAGCAAAAAAAAATGACTACTGGTTTTATTGAAAATATGGGCTTTAAAGAATAATCTGTTTGATGAGAAGGAGATATTGAAATAAATTATATATAATAGTTTTTCTCTCATCAGGGCTATGAGGAGCAAGAGTCAGTTCCTAGGGCTACCTTAACAAATTACTAAAATACAAATGGGGTGGCTTATAACAACAGAAATTTATTGTCTTTACCTCACAGCTTTGGAAAGAAGTTTGAAATTATGCTCCATGCTCTCCAAATCTTCCGTGAAGGGGTCCTTCCTTGTTTTTTCTAGGCCTAATTCCAGTCTCTGCCTCTGTCTTCACGTGATTGCCTTCTCTCTGTGTCTGTTTCCTCATGGTGTTCTCCTTCTTGTATATCTCTCACTCCTTTTCTTATAAAGACACCAGTCATAGTGGATTAAAGGCCCGCCCTACTACAGCGTCCCTGTGCCTCCCTGTTGGCTCAGACGGTAAAGTGTCTGCCTGCAGTGTGGGAGACCTGGGTCGGGAAGATTCCCTGGAGAAGGAAATGGCAACCCACTCCAGTGTTCTTGCCTGGAGAATCCCCTGGACAGAGGGGCCTGGCGGGCTGCAGTCCATGGGGTCGCAAAGAGTTGGACACGACTGAGCGACTTCACTTTCTTTCTCTCTGCTACAGCATCACCAGATCTTAACCTGATTACATCTTGAAGGACCTGAAAGCATATTAGATCACATATGTAGGTACTGCGGTTCTGAATTGCAATGTATCCTTTTGAGAGGACACAGTTTAGCCCATAATATTGAAGATACAGACTTAAAATTTTTTTTGATATTATTTCCCTTTTGGAATAAGATTAACTCTAGTGCTGCACCTTCTTTGCATGAAAACAATTACCCTAGTGATGCTCTCTTGGAAGAAAATATTTCTATGGTCCATTTAATATTTTTTTTTTAAATTTTTCTTGGATATTTAAAACATATTGCAGTATTCTGGAATTGTTACATGATTGTGTACTCCTCAGTGACAGGTCTCACATATAACATAGCACTTGATTGCACTGTTGTTTATTTTTCCTCCTTTCATCAAAGGACTGGTGATTTGAGGTACTTTGACTTTTATATTAGACAATTTATGCCTATAAACTACAAATGTTAAGTAGTTTGAATAATTTGATTTAAATATGCATTATGTCAATTTAATTGACCCATTTGGTAACACAAACTATGATTTTAAAGAATATAGGGAATATCCACAGGCTTCCCAGATAGCACAATGGTAAAGAATCCGCCTGCCAGTGCAGGAGATGCAAGAGACATGGGTTCCACCCCTGGGTTGGGAAGAGTCACTGGCATAGGAAATGGCATCTTGCTTCAGTACTCTTGCCTGGAGAATTCCATGGACAGAGGAGCCTGGTGGGCCACAGTCCATGGGGTCACAAAGAGCCAGAAGCAAGTGAAAGGAAACAAGGAGTAACATTATACATGTATGATTTTTCTTTTGTATTGAGTCCTGCTTATCCCATCAGAAGTCTAATATATAGAAGCACTTTGAAGAATGTGAGGACTTAATGGGACAACTATTGCTATATGTCTATTTTAGTTAGTAAGGGTCATTTTAAAATATAAACTTTATATAATATTTTTTTTTAAAAACCCATTCTGGCTGTCACACTATTCACATTAAGAATCATATTTCATCCCAATTTTATAATAATAATGAGTTAGAATTTTTTTTGATCTGCATTTTGCATGTAGATACTTAAATAGAATACCCACTTATGAACTTATGGTTTGACGACTGTTTCTACCTTTTATTCACTGAAGCCATCATTTTATTTTTAAGAACATGCTTATAAATACACATTAGCAGAATGTGACCTCATCATTTGTAGATAAAGGGGAGGTTACAAAATGAGAGTGTAATTCATAGTGATACTCTTTGTATGTTGTGTCAATGAAATCAATGAAATACAAAATTATTTTCTCTGTCCAGTGGGGATTGGAGTTGTTCCAGTGATCACACAAGGATAGTTGTAGGCTTCTAATGTGTAGAGCAATTTTAAGAGAGTATCCTTGGTTCATGTGAGGCAATGTCAGATTCACTGGCCCTGTGTTGGACCCTTGGAATACTTTCAGTGAAGTCTGTTAATGATATGCCTTACATACAGCTGACATTTTAAGATCCTTGCTGCTTTTCAAGATGTGTGGGCACTAAAGATGTCTTCTTACTCCTGAGAATTGATTCCATACTCACCAGGAGCTTGTGATGGATTCTCTCCCATGGTGGGAATTGTCCCTGAATATCTGAGGGCAGCAATTGGCTCAGATAAAGAATCTATCATGATCTGTCTCCTTAAAGAGTAAGACTTGCGCATTAGAACTAAGCATAATTCCTTGTCTTTTTCTGTGATTCTAAACCATTTGACAAAGCTCTGCCTAGTGTGAACAGACTGATTAGGAAACGTATTCATCTCATGACCTTGGCCATTCCTTTGTATTTCTTAAAAAAAGTATCTCACCGGGAACTCAAAGCTCCCTAAGAATTTTGAAGTAACGACTATATTACTGTCTCAGTCAGTAGAGCTACATTTTACTTTGGCTGACATGTAGTACTGGGGGAGAATTTTGATTGATGAAGCTGTACATTGTGTCAGCTGATTTTATCATAATGTTTTTCTTTCATTTTAACGAATGTGGAGATTTGAAACGAACATAGTTTCAGAAGCTGACATGACAGCATGTTGATGGCTGATAATGAACCGTGTTAGAATTATCAATGTGTTTTCATTGACTTTTGATCTATTAAAACTTAGCTCCTGCGAACCTTTTAGGCTGCAGAAAGTTAATGCCGATGGGCAGGCACTATTATTTTAGTCATGAATGAGAAATCAGTCCCTTATTGTTTGAAGATGGACAAAAGCTTATGGCCACATGGTTCAATGAGTTTACCTGTATAATCTAAAATTGGGGTTTTATTTAAGAGAGCCATATTGTCATTTCTCATGTGATACAGAGATACCTTGAATTTTTCACAAAAACAAGTTAACAAAAATTTCTCTCAAATAATGAAATGGTATTTTAAAATGAAATGTTGACTACAATAATTTATTTGATCTCTATTCTTCTACAAACTCATTTCACTCATTCTTCCCAACACATATTTATGGAAGACTATCATGGCTCAGCTGGTAAAGAATCTGCCTGCAGTGTGGGAGACCTGGGTTCAGTCCCTGGGTTGCAAAGATCCTCTGGAGGATAGAATGGCTACCCACTCCAGTATTCTTGCCTGGAGAATTCCACCAACAGAGAAGCCTGGCAGGGCTGCAGTCCATGGAGTTGCAAAGAGTTGGATACTACTGAAAACAACTAACACTTTCACACACATTGGTGAACTAGAGAGATATTCCCTTTCTCTCATGATGATTTTATTTTAGGGTCAAAGTAAAGTGAAAGTGAAAGTCACTCAGTCGTGTCCGACTCTTTGCAAACCCATGGACTATACAGTCCACGGAATTCTCCAGGCTATAATACTGGAGTGGGTAGCCTTTTCCTTCTCCAGGGAATCTTCCCAACCCAGGGATTTCCCGTACTGCAGGCAGATTCTTTACCAGCTGAGCCACAAGGGAAGCCCAAGAATACTGGAGTGGGTAGTATATCCCTTCTCCAGCAGATTTTCCTGGGAATCGAACTGGGGTCACTTGCATTGATAGATAAGCAAATATATATACAAAAAACCTAATAAGAAAAAGCATTAGATCATCACAACTGTTGTAGAGAATTAAAATCTGCTGCCAGAAATGTTTATCATAACCATTTTAGACATGGCTGTCAGAGAAGTTCTCTCTGAAGAGGAGGCATTTCAGAAAATCATGTAGCTCTCTGGAGTTAGAACATAGTACTCCTGAAAATACTGATAGTTTCAGGATCCAAAGAGTAGAAGAACCTGATAGAGTAAATAAGACAAAAAAGGCTAATGTGATTGGTTGTAGTAGATGAGGAGAAAAATCAGTTCAATTCAGTCACTCAGTCATGTCTGACTCTTTATGACCCCATGGACTGCAGCACACCAGGCCTCCCTGTCTATCTTAATCAGCTCCCAGAGTTTACTCAAATTCATGTCCATTGAGTCAGTGATGCCATCCAACCATCTTATCCTCTGTTGTCCCCTTCTCCTCCCGCCTTCAATCTTTCCCAGCATCAGGGTCTTTTCCAATGAGTCATTCTTCCCATTAGGTGGCCAAAGTATTTCAGCTTCAGCATCAGTCCTTCCATGAATATTCAGGACTGATTTCCTTTATGGTGGACTGGTTAGATCGCCTTGCTGCCCAAGGGACTCTTAATAAGAGGAGAAAAATAGCAGAAGATAAATTCAAAGAAAAATGCATGTTAGAGTGACATTGAGCTGTGTAAGCTACAGTTAGACATTTGGATTTTTAAAATTCAAAAAGAAGCCATTGACTGTGTTAAATAATGGAATGATACATATTTTTGAGAGATTGTTATGGTTGATGTATTATAAAAAATTTTGCTTCATTTTTGATCAAGCTTTGTAATATTCTAAGATACAGAAATCTCATCTGATTCTTAAAGAAATAGTCATGGTCTTGTGAAGTGAATATGAGTTTTCAAAAGATTAATCTATTATTATCAACTTAACTCCAGAAATAATTTGATAATGTTAGTTCTGTGCAGCAAATATGAATAATAATCAAGAGAATAAAACTCAATATTTTTGTTTCATGGTCTCTAAATCTAAGACCAGAACTTTATAGAAAAAATATTTATTTATTTGCCTTGAACAAAAACATTCTTTTTTTTATTGACAGTTATTTTAGTGGATTTATGTCACATAAAGCCATGCTAACTGAAGTTAATATTGTCTGAGTGTTTTAATTGGATAGTTTCATCTAATTTTCAGTAGGTTCAAGGTTAAAAAGAGTCAGTAAGATAAAAATGGCAATAAAAAGTATTTATAAGCTGTGTATTCCACTTTGTGGGATAATGCAATGAATGCCATTAAATGATCTGTTTCTTTCCTGATTGGTCTTCTAACAGTAGATGTAGTGGGGTTTTTTTTTTAATCGCATGAGTATGCCATATTTCCAGCAATTAAACCAAATTAATACAGTGGAAAAGACACTGGTTTGAGATTTAGAGTTCGCTATCTGCCTATTTAACTAGAGTTTGGCAAATGACAAAATGTGTGTGGATTCAGTTTCCTAATCTACAAAATGAGAAGATTAGAGGAGGCAGTTAGATCCAGAATTCTGGGCCAAGGACAAATGTCAGGCTGGCCATATCAGAATTGTTTAGAAAAGTTTTAAATACCACTAATCTCCAGGTGCCAGACTGAGAACTAATTGTTTATTTATTTACGCCAGTCTTATACTCACAGAAGGCATTTACACAAAGGAATCCAGGTGATTCTGATGTTTCAGGACAGTTGGAACACCTGACTCCTGAAAGTTCCTCCTTAGTAAAAGAAAAAAATAATTAAATTTCGTATATCTTTAAGCTGTTTCCAAGAATCTTTACCACATAAATTAGGCCACATTCATGGTGATCAGGTTCTTAGGTCTTCTGCTTTGGAAGTAAGTTTGTAAGTTGGTTAAAAGAATATTAGTATCATAATACAATATTGTATTTTGCAGAGATTAAAAAGTGTGTACTGGAACTGTGTTTACTTCATTGACATGGAACATGCATGCATGCTCAGTTGCTCAGGTGTGTCCGACTCTTTGTGTTCCCATGGACTATAGCCCACCAGATCCTCTGTCCATATAATTTTCCAGGCAAGAATACTGGAGTGGGTTGCTGTTTCCTCTTCCAGCATATCTTCCCAACCCAGGGGTTGAACCTGTGTCTCTTGCCTCTCTTGCAATGACAGGTGGATTCTTTACCACTGTGTCACATGGGAGTCCCATTGACATGGAAGATATTCACTAAATATTATTTAGTAAAAGAAGCAAATTACCAAACGGTATTATTCTATGTTTGTATACAAACAGACCAAAATAAAATCTCCTGTGCAAGGGGAAAAACAAAGCCTCTAATGCAAAATACCCCAATATTTAAATGCTCTATTTCTAAAGAGATGGAATTATGAAAGATTATTTTGTGTTTTCTTTGGTTTAGACTGACATGTTTTTCTTCCAAACGTATGTTACTAGCATTATTTTTAAAATCTCCCATAGCAATGTGTAAGATGGTGTAGGGAGACTAGAGGCATAAAGGCAATTTTCTTAATTTTTAACCTAAAAATCTAAAGAACTATTTTGAGACACTATGTAACTGATGTCAGAGCTTCAAAATATAGGGGATCATTTGGTGAGAGAAAACTGTAGGTAGTAAAGCTCACAACCAGAAATTCATGTATGTGTAGACCTCCTCATTTTTCTACTGTTGATTTGAAAATAAACATACTTCATAGTTTGGACATGATTAAGCCATGCATCACTGCATAGCAAAGATTTTTCATTTCTGGACATCTTTTGTCAATAATTCTTTATTTTGCCCCAGTTTCATGGTGTGACTTTAATGGAATTATACTTGAACAACTCAAAATTAAATGCTTAATTATGTTCAGCTTCAGTTACAGTTATTAATTGATCCAAGCTTATTAACATGATACCTGAAGGGAACCCGTTACATAAAAATTATAGGAGTTAGCACTTTGGGTATTATACTTGTGTGAGCTAACAATTTAGATGAATTTTCTTTTTTATTAGTTTGATTAAGCTTTACAGCTTTTGGATTCATATTGGAAACTCAAGGTCTAGACTTAACCCTTATTTTATAAAGAACAACAATAGAATGCAGAAAATTAATGTAACAAGCTAGGATAGTTTTCTATCTAAAAGAGTTAACCTTTCATTATTTTGAAATTAGATATCTTTGGTCCATTTTGGGTACATTGTCAGCTTCCGATTATCCATGCCAAAGACAGCTTTGAATTTTGTGAAAGGCATTTTGAAGTTAGCGTGTACATTCTTCCCAGGTTCCAAGAGTTAGAAAATCTAAGACTGGTGATATGGAGAAATCTTATAATAGAGTTCTAAGACTATGGAAATCTCTGTTTTAAATTGATGATTTGTAGAGTCAGTCATCATGTATGAATGTATTAAATCCCCTCGTTCATTATGCTTTTCTAGTGGTGTGTGTTAGTCGGACACTCAGTCATGTCCGACTCTGAGACCTCATGGACTGTAGCCTGCTCCTCTGTTCCTGGAATTCTCCAGGCAAGAATACTGGAGTAGGTTGCCATTCACTTCTCCAGGGTATCTTCCTAACCTTGGTATCAAACCCAGGTCTCCTGCCTTGCGGATTCTTTGCTGTCTGAGCCACCTGGGAAACCCTAATGGAAAGTTTAAAGTTTAGTCACTCAGTCGTGTCAGACTCTTTGCCACCCCGTGGACTGTATAGCCTACCAGGCTCCTCCGTCCATGGGATTTTCCAGGGAAGAGTACTGGAGTGGGTTGCTATTGCCTTCTCCAGAGTATCTTCCCGACCCAGGGATTGAACCCGGGTCTCCCACATTGTAGGCAGACACTTTGCCATCTGAGCCACCAGGGAAGTCCAACCCTAATGGAGTGGCCATTAAAAAGCAAGTTCTTTAAATAAGACTGTCATGATCTAGTCCTTACCTTGCCCATCTTCCCCTCACCCTGCTCTTTTAATATGCTAAGCTCCTTCTCACACTTAAGTATTGCTCAGTTTCTCTTCTGCCTGGATTTCTCCATATCACCAGTCTTTGATTTTCTAACTCTTCCTTGTCTTTCAGAATTAACTGAAATGCTTCCTTACAGAAGTTCTCTCAGTTATCATATCCCCTATTATTTCTGTTATATTTTCCTGCAACTGGAATAATATATTTGTTTGTGTTTGATTAATATTGGAACTCCCAAGTATTATAATTTTTATGTAATACTATACACTTAGAGGAGAAGGTAATGGCAGCCCACTCCAGTACTCTTGCCTGGAGAATCCCAGGGACTGGGGAGCCTGGTGGGCTGCCGTCTATGGGGTCGCACAGAGTCAGACACGACTGAAGCAACTTAGCAGCAGTATACACTTAGAATCTAACACAACACATGGCACATTAAAAGGGTTTTCTTTGCCCCCTTTGTACACCCATGGTGGATTCATGTCAATGTATGGCAAAACCAATACAATATTGTAAAGTAAAAAATAAAACTGAAAAAAAGAAAAAAAAATAAAGTTAATGTAGAAAAATGGAAAAAAAATAGTGGACAAAGACCTTAAAAAATGTGTCTTTTTATAAGTTTATTTTTTTTCACTTTTGAAATATTTGAGTGTTTAAATGTACATGAGTGAATCACCTTCTCATCTTTCCAATATCTTAAGCCATTTGTTTCATCAATTTCTTTTTGCACACAGTGGCCATTATTACTCATTTTCATCTACTTAAAACTTCTCTCTTCTCTCACCCCACATTTTGTTAAATGATTATAACCAAACTTTCTACTCTATTATATAAGTAAAATTTTTGAGAGGACCATATGACCATCTAAGTATATGTATGTGTGTGTGTGTGTATATATATCACGTCGGGTGCCTTCCTTTGCGGGTAATATATTTGGGTGAGAAACTGAAGATTTTGAATTGTGATACTTAAGGAAGTCATTTAGCTTCTGTGAGCATTGGTTAGCTGATTTATAAAATGATTAAAGTTGCCCTCACTAAATCACAGTTGTAAATTAGATGTAGCAATCAAAATGTTTTATGTGTTAAAACTTTCACAAATTTTAGCATCATGTTAAAAGTCCCAACTATGTAGGAAATTTTTAAATGTCTTATACTAACTTTAAAAATATTTTTGATATAAAAAAGAGTTGTAAATTTCAATTACTTTATGTAAAAATCAGTAATATAGGAACAATAGGATATCCAATCAGAATTACACATGACAATAGAAAATGTTCAGAACACGGCTTCACAAAACTTGCTTGCATTTCTTCACAAACTGGAAACTTCTTCCCATATGAAAAAGTTACATTCATGCCTCAGCGTAAAATATGGGTATGCTTTCTCCTAGAAATTTTGCTGTAAAAGTGTGCCACTATTTAAATGAAATTACACCTTTTAACTCAATACTATTTACATATTACAGCATGCTCATTTATAGTTTTCATTTCCCCATAAATCTAAAATATTAAGATATTATAGTCTCTACTATTTTTTAATTCAGTTTAATTCTTTATAGAAATTATAAATGATTCTTAAAAATAATGAAGGCATGAATCTGTCAAAATGATTAAATGGACAGTTTTTCTAATGTTCTAGTTGAACCATGAAATCTACCAGTGTATACTTAAAATCATGTAAGTTCTGAATACTCTTTCACAGAAGGTGTAACTGATGTCACCTGACTAATGAAGAGAGATTAGTATCTCTTTTATCATTTAGACATTAATGAACTTTCAGTCTTACACAGCAGAGTTACCCATTCATCTTTTGGAAAAAGATTAATTATTGTTTAACTTGCATCTAAATATTATAATGTTGTATAATAGGAGAAATCACGTATTTTCTATTACAAAAAAATAAGGGAAGGAAGTTCATAAAAAGTATATTCCAAATGAAGGAGTGAAAAGTAGCATTTTTTAGCTACTTTTTTAGTGACTTTTATGTATGTGATGATAAAGCTTTCCTATGTACCTCAGATTTTACATGTTCTAAACATTTTTAGCAAGAAAAGATGTCAGTTGCATGAACACTGCAGATGTAAACATCCCTGGGGCACAGCTTTGTTTTAGTGGCTCATACCTCTGGGAGCACTGGGTCTTGACTCGTCTCCTCTGCCAGTGTGGAGGTGCTCTCAGGTGCGCTGCAGTGCAGCACAGTAGGGCTCTAAAAGTGAATATCCCATCACTCAGATTAGTTTCATGGCTGTCCCTGGTGGTTCACACTGTAAAGAATCTGCCTGCAATGCAGGAGACACAGGTTCAAATCCTGGGTCAGGAAGATCCCTTGGAGGAGGAAATGGCAACCCACTCCAGTATTCTTGCCTGGAGAATCTCATGGCCAGAGGAGCTTGTGGGGCTACAGTCTATGAGGTCATAAAGAGTCAGAGGCACCCGAAGTGAATCAGCCCACAGAAGGTGTTTACCCTTTTAAAGTGAGTTTAAGGGTTATAGTGCATTATTTGATCATCTTTAGTTAAATATAACAAAAGTACGTCTTCAACCAATTTGAGCTGTAAAGGATTTTTGTTACAAAGCTTACAGAGTATGTCACTGATCCAAGGCACAGCAAGTAAGATGAGCCAACAAGAGAATTCAGACCCCAAATCTTTTTTGTGTCTCTCATACCTCCTCCCATGCCTGTTTGTCTGTTTCTTCTCCTAGACTAGCCTTCTCATGCAACTTTTTATAATTCATACTATAGAATGCCTCTTAAATAAAAAGGACTCATTCCAGTTTAGATCAGGTGTCCATTTATGCACCAATATATTTGGACATGTTAAAATGTGGCCACTTGGACAAGAATTATAGAATAGGAGTTCCCCAAAGAAAAGGAGTCTTGTGATGAAAGACAATAGTTGTCCAACAAATGAACAATAGATATATTAAAGATGGATATTCCATTGGACTATTAATATGCTATCTTATTTTACCCTAACCCAAGTGAAGTGAAGTGAAAGTTGCTCAGTCATGTCCAACTCCTTGCTACCCCGTGGACAACACAGTGCATGGAATTCTCCAGGCCAGAATACTGGAGTGGAGGGGATCTTCCCAACCCAGGGATCGAACCCAGGTCTCCCACATTGCAGGCGCATTCTTTACCAGCTGAGCCACCAGGGAAGCCCAGGAATACTGGAGTGTGTAGCCTATCCCTTCTCCAATGGATCTTCCTGACCCAGAAATGGAACCAGGGTTCCATTGTGGGTGGATTCTTTACCAGCTTAGCTACCAGGGAAGCCCTCCTATCCCCAAACCCTATGTAGAAAAGATAAATTATATTGATTGAATATATAGATCCTAGCCAAAACCTGTTACAGAAATTTTTGTCAATGTGAAGAACTAAGTATAAAGAACAGTATCTGCCTACAGTGCAGGAGACCCAAGTTCAAACCCTGGGTCAGGAAGATCCCCTGGAGAAGGAAATGACAACACCCACTCCAGTATTCTTGCCTGGAAAATCCCATGGACAGAGGAGCCTGGCAGGCTATAGTCCATGGGGTCGCAAGAGTTGGACAACTTTAAGAACTAAACCACTTCTGTATATATACTTTTGGTACATCATAGGAGATTTTCTAAGTGGCAAGTACTGAGTAATAAGGAGATGAGAGACTTTTCTAGAAGGTTTTCAAAAAATTGTAACATTTTTCAGTATAAAGGAATGTAAGAATGAATTACTTTACAAAGTAGAGTCTGTTTTTTCCTTCAGATTATCTTTATCAGTCCATTGTCCTTAATATTTCTTTAGATCATTGGGGACAACTGTTGTTCAAAACTTTATATATATGTGCATTTATAAATAAAACTTTTTTAAAGCATTTCTTCCCACTTGATTTTTTTTTTTTTTCTGTATTTTAAGCTGATGATGAGACAGCATGGTGATATGTCTATGTGTTCCATGTGACGTGCACATTTGTTCAATGGGAAAATGTGGTCTACTCGTAATTTCATTTTCATTTCCTAAATAAGCCCCATTAAAAAGCAGACATCTGGTGTAGAAAGCACTTAAAGCTGTAGCTTCCAAGGAGTACTTGCCTTCCTCTTTAAATATGTATGAACTGTTGTTTGGGTAATCCACTTCACCCTGTCAAAATAGAATCAAATAGAATGTATGTGTGACCTCTTCGCCTTCTACCCTGGGAAAATGATTTTCAAGATCAGTGAGGTGTACAATATACAGAAGCCTTCACTTTCTGTTTTGTTCACAGTCACAACTCTTGCCTTTACACAGCTGAAAGTTGAGGTGAAACTTCTTTCTTTATTAGTGACTGTGGTGGCTTACTATAAGGATAGCTCAGTGGGCTTTCAAAGGTTCAATATAAAAAAAATAAATTTTTAAGCTTTAAAAAAATAGGCCTTGAAAAGAATATCTCTATCTTCATTGACGTGAATTTGAAAAGGGCTTCCCATTTTTGCTTTCCTAAGAGAAGGGAGCAGCTAAACAAGGCATTTGAGCTTGCTATTTTTTCCCCAAAGGGTGCAAATTCAATGTTGATTTGTTTTCATGAGGATTCGATGCACATTCCACAAAATTTTCCCTACAGAATCCTAATTATTTGTACTTAGCTATTGTGTTTTCTTTTCCACGACAAAGGTTATACCGTCAGATGCCCCCTGCTTTGCCTTCTTCTATAGATTCATAATTGAGATTTGTTCATTAATGTGCTTGCAACCAATATGATGCCTGTGAGAAGATAGCCCCTTCACTAAAGGACAGTAAAAGGAGTTTTGAACCCTGACACAAATTTCTAATTTTACTTACTGTAAGTCTAAATGCACAGACAGTGGACATGATTTTTCACAAACCACCTCGATTTGAATACTAGAGCTGAAAAATTGCCTAATTAAATAAACTACAGTATTTATAGAATGGGCTTTCCAGGGTACAGTGGTAAAGACTCAACCTGCCAGTGCAGGAGATGCCGGAGACGTGGGTTAGATCCCTGGGTCAGGAAGATCCTTTGGAATAGGAGATATCAACCTACTCCAGAATTCTTTCCTGAAAAATTTCATGAACAGAAAAGCATGGCAGGCTATAGTCAGTGGGGTAGCAGATAGTTGTACAGGACTGAACATACACCCACACACATTTATACATTTATAGGATGCTTAGGGAAAAGATATATGGCTCATTTAATATTATATAAAGTGGCATTCTTGGCTTACAGCTTCACAAAGAAATTCTTACTGCCTTAAAAATACATTAACAACATATAGAGTACAACATTTAATATTCTTTGGACCACTGTCATTATCAATATTAATGTTCATTGTAACTACTATGTTAATTTTAGACCTTATCCTAAAACTTGTTTTCTTGTTGGATTTTTTTTGAGGGGAATGGATTTTTTCAGTTAAACTTCTCCTGAATTTATTAGTTATGGATACTTTTCTCCTAAAATAATAAAAAGTGTAGTAGTCTAAGAAAAGGTGAAAGAATCCTTTTGAAATTGTTGACTATGTGGATTCTAGATAAAATACACTTTCTGTTATTACACATTTATTTCTCTCTAGGAAAAATTTCAAACATATACAAAATTATGGAACATAATGTAATGAACTGACATATAATCATGCTGGTATTTTGCTACAAAGTATCACCATTCCTTGTTTTCTTCACTCTGAAATATATTAAGGCATTTGATTTTTACTACTAAATATTTCAATAGGCATCTCATAATATATAAAGACTTTGCCTTACAAATTAGTGAAATTTTCTCTAGGTATTTTATTTTTTAATAGAAGATATAGAATAATCAGGGTTATTTCAGGAGATGGTATGGGACAGAGAGGCCCATGGCATCACAGAGTCAGATATGACGGGGTGACTGAACAATAAAATGCTCATATTATTTCATTCTGTTGAAAACAATAACTGAATTTTTTTCAAGGATTTTCCCCCTATTTTTCTTTCATTAATGGATTCTAGTTCTGTAAATTTTGCATAATATATAATGATGAAAAAGCACTTTTTTATTCTTCTGAGAGCTTTTAGATTCTGTTGCTCAGAGGAAAAGCATCTTCAACCATATGCTTGGGCTGTGTGAAGTCTTTTTTTTCCTTTTGTTCTTCGAAGTGCAATTTCTTTAATATACTTGCAACCTTGCATTCATTAACAGACAAACTTTTTTATAAATAAATTCTATAATAAATTAAATAAAGCTCTGTGTGGGTCATATATGATTAACCTTATTTTAAAAAATGGTTAACTAAAGAGATAGTGAGGGAAAAATAACCCTATGCAGCTAAATCAATTTATGAGCATATATACCATCAAGAGATTTTAATAGTAGATTAAAATACACTGAATAATTTGGAAAAAATTGCTTCTTTCATTGAAAATGAATTAATACTTGTACGCTTATAATAGTATTTAAAAGGCTATAAATATTTAAGCAAAATATTTCACTTTCCTCTAGAAATATAATTTCTAAGTGTGATTTCATGGTATGTAAATTGCGTTACAGGAAAATATTCGTGATGTTTACTTTAAGGTAGTATTTCTTGAAGGGTTCAAATTTTAGGGAGAAACATTTTAATGAGAACGGAGTCATGTATCATGAGACACAGTTAAGCATGTGCTATCACAAATCAGTGTCCTTTTCATGGGATCGCTATCCACATCACTTGTTCTTACCATCTGGAAGATTTCTGTAATGGAAAACATTTCTTCTCCATATGCAAACGTACAAGAAATGACATAACATAAATCTTATTTTAGGTATGTTATACCTCTAAAAGTTGAGATATGTATAAATTGAGTAAATAGGAAATTCAATTAAGGCTATTTTGACTAGAAAATATAATTTATATTTTGTTAGAAAAGCAAACAATTAAATAGCAAGAAATTAATATACTAGTAAAACAAGATGATCCTTTTAGGACTGTTCTAAATGAGCATTTTCTTTCATCTCCCTCCTCTTCTTCCCCATCTCCAACCGCTCTCCCTAGTCTTTCCTCTTGCTTCTCCTCCTTCTTCACCAGTTTTGTGTATTTTCTCTTTCTTTTCCTTTTTGGCTTCACTGGGTCTTGGTTGCTTTGTGTGGGCTGTCTCTAGTTGCAGCGAGCTGGCTGCTCTCTAGTGGCAGTGCTTGGTGGCCTCATTTCAGCCACTTCTCTTTGTTGGGGGGCACATTCTCTTGGCACACTGGCTCAGTAGTTGTGGCTCAGGGGCTTAGATGCCCCTCAGCGTGTGGGACCTTCCCAGACCAGGGATTCAACCTGTGTCCCCTGCATTGGCTGGTAGGTTCTTAACTGCTAGATCACCAGGAAAGCCTGTGTATTCTCTATAATTTGTGATAAAGTGAAAGAGGAGAGTGAAAAAGTTGGCTTAAAGCTCAACGTTCAGAAAACTAGGATCATGGCATCCAGTCCCATCACTCCATGGCAAATAGATGGGGAAACAGTGGAAACAATGGCTGACTTTATTTTTCTGGGCTCCAAAATCACTGCAGATAGTGATTGCAGCCATGAAATTAAAAGACGCTTACTCCTTGGAAGGAAAGTTATGACCAACCTAAACAGCATATTAAACAGCAGAGACATTACTTTGCCAACAAAGGTCCATCTAGTCAAGGCTATGGTTTTTCCAGTAGTCATGTATGGATGTGAGAGTTGGACTATAAAGAAAGCTGAGGGCCGAAGGATTGATGCTTTTAAACTGTGTTGTTGGAGAACTCTCAAGAGTCCCTTGGACTGCAAGGAGATCCAACCAGTCTATCCTAAAGGAGATCAGTCCTGGGTGTTCACTGGAAGGAAGGATGTTGAAGCTGAAACTCCAATACTTTGCCCACCTGATGCAAAGAGTTGACTCATTGGAAAAGATCCTGATGCTGGGAAAGATTGAGGGCAGGAGGAGAAGGGGACAACAGAGAATGAGATGGTTGGATGGCATCACCGACTCAATGGACATGGGTCTGAGTGGACTCCAGGAGTTGGTGATGGACAGGGAGGCCTGGCGTGCTGCGGTTCACGGGGTCAAAAAGAGTCAGACACGACTAAGTGACTGAACTGAACTGAACTGAATTGCAATCGATGGCAGTTTTTTCTCACTCCCCACTTCCTCACAATGTCCTCTTACTTCTTTTTTCTTCTTTCTGCTTTTACCTGCTCTTTATCACAGTTACATGGCACAGAGCTGCTTGTAGACTGGTGCCTACACTGAAATGTCCATGAGAGGAACAGTGTAAGTATCAGCTGAGGTAAGCGTGCCTCCACAGGTGCTATTTAGACTCCTTATATTGTTTTGACTTATCAAGACAAAATTACTCAGTTAACCAGTGTTCCTGACCAAGATGACTTTTATTGATAGCTTGAATTGTGAGGCCAATGTAAAATACAATTTTTTCAACAAATTTCTGATGTTTTTATACAATGAAAAAGTTGCACTTTAAAAGCATTTTGTTTTTTGTTAAAGAGCTTTTAGGCTCATAATTTTCTGTTGATTGTATTGGAATACACAGATTCTAGATTTCTTTTTTGCAATGCACAAAGATCATCTTTCTAAATAAAGTATTATTGTGTGTTTAGTTACTAAGTCGTGTCTAACTCTTTGTGACTCCATGGACTACAGCATACCAGGGTTCCTTGTCCTTAGCCATCTCCTGGAGTTTGCTGTAATTCATGTCCATTGAGTCAGTGATGCTATCTAACCATCTCAGCCTCTGCTGCCTTCGTCTCCTTTTGCTTCAACTTTTCCCAGCATCAGTGTCTTTTTTAGTGAGTTGACTCTTTGCATCAGGTGGCCAGAGTACTGGAGCTTCAGCTTTAGCATCAGTCTTTCTAATGAATATTCAAGGTTGATTTCATTTAGGATTGACTGGTTTGATCTCCTTGCAGTCCATGGGACTCTCAAGAGTCAGTCTCTAGCACCACAGTTCAGAAGTATTATATCTGGCCCAAAATGTGAGTAAAAAATACAATTCAGAAACTTTGACTAAAAAAAAATCACACTTAAGGAGGTTATAATTCTCAGTTTAAAAAAGAACAGTGAATGCAGCTTTTAAAAGAGTCACATAAGAGTCAGATATACAACTTTGTCACATTGCCTTTTATCTCTGTTTCCATTTAGGACAGTTGAGAAAAATATTTTCACATGGGTTATTTTTCTCTCAAATGGATTTGAACAAGATTTTTCAAACTGATTTATTGAAGAAAAGTATACTGTGATATATTTTGACTACTACAATAGGATTTTGGTAAAATAATAAGCAATTTGATTCCTTTCCAAAGTACTATTGGAGAGACACTCCAGGATGGCACATTTCTAAGGAAAGAGTAAGTTAAGAATAATATATAATAGGGAGTTGGATGCATGTGATAGTTCACTTTTAGAATGGGAACAGTAATGCTGCCCATGTTAATGTCTACATGTTCAAACCAGTTTGTATGTGATGGGTTTGACTGATAGGTTGGGTCAGGTTAAGGTGGAACATTGGTGGGGTAAGGAGCTAAGGTGAAGCATTGGGTGAGTAAGGAGCTAAGG
This sequence comes from Oryx dammah, assembly GCF_014754425.2. Taxonomy (NCBI): domain Eukaryota; kingdom Metazoa; phylum Chordata; class Mammalia; order Artiodactyla; family Bovidae; genus Oryx; species Oryx dammah. The sequence continues at coordinate 132,040,408 of NW_024070186.1, read as the reverse complement.
TGGATCATTGGGTGGGTAAGGAGACGGAGACAGGTTATACTATTCTTTTGAGTTAATCAGATATCTGATTGTTCTTTCAGCTGCTTTCCGCTGTTATTGACTCTCAGGTCCGTCAAAATCATGAAGCTAGTTGATGCATGTATGCAGAGTTTTATTTTATGAGCACCATAATAGATAGTTCAGTCCACATGTTGAAAACTGCAAATGTTAATGGGTGTGCATGTGTGTTAGGAGAGAAACCAGACTGCAGTTAAATTCAACAATGTGTTTTCCTAATATTTGACTTAGTATTTGGCAGACTGAAATGATTGGTTAAGCCTACAACTAAAATGCTTCTTTATAAAAATATTTAGCGATATTTTCTCTGTATTGTTAGATTCAAATTAGTAATTATTCTGGGATTTTAATGAGGCTTTTCATTAAATAGCTAGGAGAGCAGATGCTGTAACACAGACAAATGCAGATACACATATATTTTTAATTTTAAAATATTACTTGCAAGATTAAAAATAAAGTCTTAATAAAATCCAGAAAGAAACAGCAAACTGAGCCAGTAAAATATCTAATTATTTCTGATCAGATGTCCCTCTGTTGAAATGCTTGCGTGCTGTGTGCTAAGTTGTTTCAGTCATGTCCAACTCTTTACGACCCCATGAACTGTAGCCCAGCAGGCTCCTCTATCCATGGGATTCTTCAGGCAAGAATACTGGAGTGGGTTGCCATGCCCTTCTCCAGGGGATCTTCCCTACCCAGGGATGGAACCCACGTCTCTTAAGCTTCCTGCATTGGGAGGTGGGTTCTTTACCACTAGTGCCATCTATTGAGATGCTAAGTCCAGATTAAGTTTATCAAGTCAGTAAAGAAGCTGAGTGAGCTTTATGACAGTTGAACTTGTTTTTAGTTCTCATGCACTTTATGTGGCTCAACACAAATTCAGTCTGCTGGGTTCATTTGACATGCTTTGTAGGTAAGCTATCTGCTAAACCAATGAAGTTAATCTCTTAGAAATGGTTTTCACATTCAAGAACTCATTTTAATTTATTAGCCTTTACTCCCAGAGAAGGCAATGGCAAACCACTCCAGTACTCTTGCCTGGAAAATCCCACGGGCAGAGGAGCCTGGTAGGCTGCAGTCTATGGGGCCGCTAAGAGTCAGACACGACTGAGCGACTTGACTTTCACTTCTCACTTTCATGCATTGGAGAAGGAAAGGGCAACCCACTCCAGTGTTCTTGCCTGGAGAATTTCAGGGACAGAGGAGCCTGGTGGGCTGCCATCTATGGGGTCGCACAGAGTCGGACACGACTGAAGCGACTTAGCAGCAGCCTTCACCCCAGTTTCTGTAACATCTTTCTCTCAAATAACACATGGTGACAAGGATGCAGCTTTTGGTTAGTGTGTGAGTGTGTGTGAGTGTGTGTGTGTAATTCAATACTAATCTAAATTAAGTGGCTGTGTATAGGTTCAGATTGTTTTATGTACATTATCTAATTAGCTTTTGAAAAACATCCTCAGAGATAATCATCATGAGTAATACTAAAGCTATTGAGCAGATATGTACACCGGGGCTGGGTAAAGTTAAAAGAATGGGTCAAGTTGGAGGAGCTCATAAGTAACCTAATAGGCAGTGGAGTCCAGTACTTGCTACCCTCTTTCCGTGGTGCTGTAGGTCTTTTAGGTGATTTCAACCCGTTGGAATCAGGAGGTTATTGGTTTCCCTAATGATTTGTATTTAGACTTCCTTCTGTGACACAAGTTAGGTCAGTTTTTCATTTCAGAGTTATTTGTACAGTAATACAGATTGTTTAAGCAGGTTGTCTTAGGTTAAATGAAGAAAGTATATAATAGCTTATGTGAAAGTAAAACTATTGCTTTATCTAGTGAATTAAAAGCTTGAGCTTTATTAAGTGATTTCCCCCTCCCTAGGGCTGGGAAATACATCTTTTGTCTGTATCAGAGAACTCTGCTTAAATCATTCATATTAGACTACTTTTTAAAAATATATGGCAATAGCAGTAATAATGATATAAAAATAAGCTATTCTACAAGTATAGTGGTAACTCAGATTTATTTAAGGGCAAAGGTGAATGCAGTAGGCTCTGGGATAGGCAACAGGAAAAGAAAATTAAATATTAACACTAGAAATGGATATATGTGGCTTTATCAAGTGGATACCTGTTCAGTTCAGTTCAGTTCAGTCACTCAGTCATGTCCGACTCTTTGCGACCCCATGAATCACAGCACGCCAGGCCTCCCTGTCCATCACCAACTCCCAGAGTTCACTCAGACTCACGTCCATCAGTGATGCCATCCAGCCATCTCATCCTCTGTCGTCCCCTTCTCCTCCTGCCCCCAATCCCTCCCAGCATCAGAGTCTTTTCCAATGAGTCTGTTAGACTACATTAATTTTGTATTAATTTGCTTTTCTATTAGAATCCTTCAAGCAAATTTCTAAATACTTATACCTGGAAGCTGGTTTCTTTTTCAGATTCTCTTAATGAAAAAACTGGAAGGTTGGCTGCACATAAGATGTAGAAAAACTACAATTTCTCTAAAGCACAGATCGTTTTTAAGTCAAGAAAATAAAAAAACATTGAATAGTTGATTGGTACAGAACAATTCAAACAATAATTCTGGTTTTCCTTAAAATTAATTGTTAATACAAAATTATTCTTTTCTTTTTCATGAAAATCATTGACTTAAACAAGTCTTTAGAGTCTCTTGATTTTGAAGTAGTGTTTTATTTTAAGCTTGTTTCTAAAATATTTACTCAATATGCAGTTTAGTTTTCAGTTAATAAAATAATTTGTGTGATTAAACATGTGCCTGGCAGGTTTGATACAAAGTATTGCTTTATTTAAAACCTAGAGTTGCTTCCTTTCTAGTTAGGAATCATCCTGTTTCCTCCTTCAGTCACTAAGCCATGTCTAACTCTTTGTGATCTCATGGACTGCAGCATGCAGAGCTTCCGTATCCTTCACTATTGGCCAGACTTTGCTCAGACTCATGTCTGTTGAGTCAGCGATGCCATCCAACCATCGTGTCCTTTGTCACCTACTGTTCCGCTCACCCTCAATCTTTCTCAGCATCAAGGTCTTTTCCAATGAGTTCACTTTGCATCAAGTGGTTAAAGTATTGGCTCTTCAGCGTCAACTAAAGCCCTTCCAATGAATATTCAGTGTTGATTTCCCTTATGGTTAATTGGTTTGATCTTCTTGCTATCCAAGCAACTCTCAAGAGTTGTCTCCAGCATCACAGTTCAAAAGCGTGAATTCCTTAGCACTCAGCCTTCTTTGTGGTCTAACATCCATACATGATAACTGGAAAAACCATAGAAAAAGTCCATTGCTATATGGACCTTGGTTGGCAAAGTGATCTCTGCTTTTTAATATGCTGGCTAGGTTTGTCATAGCTTTTCTTTCAAGGAGCAAGTATGTTTTAATTTTGTGGCTGCCATCAATATCCACATTGTTTTGGAGCCCAAGAAATTAAAGTCTGTCTCTGTTTCCACTTTTCCCCATCTATTTGCCATGAAGTGATAGGACTGGATGTCATGATCTTAGGTTTTTGAATGTTGAGTTTTAAGCCATCTTTTTTACTCTCCGTTTTCGCCTTCATAAGAGGCTCTTTAGTGCCTCTTCACTTTCTGCCGTTAGAGTGGAGCATCTTTTTATCTAAAGTTGTTCATATTTCTCCTGGCAATCTTGATTCCAGCTTGTGATTAATCCAGCCCAGCTTTTTGCATGATGTACTCTGCATAGAAGTTAGAGTTACAATGTACAGCAGTGACTTCTTTCCCAGTTTTGATCCAGTCCATTGCTCCATGTCTGGTTCTAACTGTTGCTTCTTGACCTGCATGCAGGTCAGGAGGCAGGTAAGGTGGTCTAATATTCGCATTAAGAATTTTCCAGTTTCTTGTGACCCAGACAATCAAAGGCTTTAGCATAATCAGTGAAGCAGAAGTAGATATTTTTCTAGCATTCTCTTGGTTTTTCTATGATCCAACGGATGTTGGCAATTTGATCTCCAGTTTCTCTGCCTTCTCTAAATTCTATTTAGTGGGATCACATATTTTTTTGTTGATAAGTGCCTTAGAATAAGGTGAAAGCTTTATATTAAAAAGGGGGGAAGAAAAGAAATGGTGGGACTCTTGATCAAGTTCTTTTTCTTTATTGGATGTTCTAATGTTTGTGTCCTACTCTGTTGTTTGAGTTCTTAAAATCTCACCTCCTACTTGGAAAGAAAATAGAGTTTGTCATGCTAGACTCTTATTTGTTTTTAACTATAAATTCTTAATACATTATCTTAAGTTTTTTTGTTTTTCTTCTTTCCTTGCAGTTTTTAGGACCGACTTGCTTTCACTCTTTCCCAGTCTAAAACCCTGAACTGCTGTTTTATCCATAATCCTGGCATCCTTCCTTTGGGTGCTGTTTTGTTCCTTGTGGCTTTCTTTTATAGCTCTGTTTATTTTCTCTCCATGGATTCTTTGTCCTCACTTACTATCTCTTCTACACTCTTTGTGGAAATAGACTATCCCAGTCTTCTGTTTAACTTCTTAGGGTCTTATCTCTATCTTGTGGCTCTACTGAAAGTATTCTCTCCAAGCTCTTTCTCTGTAGCTTTCACGTTATTGGCAATTTGCTCCTCCTTGAATATTTCTCTTTCTTTGAATTCAGTAATATTTGTACTTTCTTGGTTCTCCTCCTTTCTTCAACCTTGCTGTGTTGTTCCTTCTTTCCCAAATCCACAGATGTTTCTTTCGGTTTATTGCATGTCACCATGAGTCAGGTAATAGTAAAGCAAAACTGACTAAGAAGGAAAATGTCCCAGCTATCATGCAGCTGCATGGTCTGGACAGAGAAAATAAATTAGGAAACATGAAAATTACGTGCTCTTTTTATTTTTTTTCTTTTCAAAATTTATTTTACTGGAATGTAATTGATTTACAATGTGTTAATTTCTACCGTACAGCCGTGATTCAGTTTTGTACATACACATTCATATTCTTTTCCATTATGATTTATCACAGGATATTGAATGTAGTTCCCTGTCCTATACATAGGACCTTGAGGTTTATTTTTTTTTTAATTTAAACTTTTTATTTCCTATTGGGCATAGCCAATTAACAATATTTTGATTGTTTCTGGTGAACGGTCTAGGGAGTCGTTCCTACATATACATGTATCCATTCTCCCCCAAACTCCCCTCCCATCCAGGCTGCTACATGACACTGAGCAGAGTTCCCTATGCTATACAGTAGGTCCTTGTTGATTATCCATTTCAAATATAGCCTGTGTGTACATGTCCATCCCAAACTTTGTAATTTTAAATGCTAGTTAAATCTTATGGGACAAAATAATAAAGCAGTGATGTTGAAGTATCTGAATCAAGGAGGGTTATTTACCTGGTGTGGTCAGGAACGTTCTGCTTAAAGAGAGGCTCTTCTGCCAAGACCAGAGTAAGAGGAATCCCGAAAGAGGAAAGAACAAGTGGAAAGCCCAGACACAGAATGATGACTCTGGTAAGAAAGGTTTCCAAATGATATTGGCAAGTTTCTTTGGCCAGTGATCCGCTTTCCTCTCATCTAGTTCAGTGCTCAAAAGTATCTGCTAATTTGAATTTCAATGTGCTTCTGTGCTTCAGTCAGTTCAGTCACTCAGTCGTGTCCAACTCTTTGCAACCCCATGAATCGCAGCATGCCAGGCCTCCCTGTCCATCACCAACTCCCGGAGTTCACTCAGACTCACGTCCATCGAGTCCGTGATGCCATCTAGCCATCTCATCCTCTATCGTCCCCTTTTCCTCCTGCCCCTAATCCCTCCCAGCATCAGAGTCTTTTCCAATGAGTCAACTCTTCGCATGAGGTGGCCCAAGTACTGGAGCTTCAGCTTTAGCATCATTCCTTCCAAAGAAATCCCAGGGTTGATCTCCTTCCAAATGGACTGGTTGGATCTCCTTGCAGTCCAGGGGACCCTCAAGAGTCTTCTCCAACACCATAGTTCAAACGCATCAATTCTTCGGTGCTTAGCCTTCTTCACAGTCCAACTCTCACATCCATACATGACCACAGGAAAAACCATAGCCTTGACTAGACGGACCTTAGTCGGCAAAGTAATGTCTCTGCTTTTGAATATACTATTTAGGTTGGTCATAACTTTGCTTCCAAGGAGTAAGCGTCTTTTAATTTCATGGCTGCAGTCTTGTGTTATAATATTTAATTTTCAAGTTGTGTATTATTTCCTTTATTTTTTTTTATTATTTTTTTTTAATTTATTTATTTTTAATTTTTACTTTACAATTCTGTATTGGTTTTGGCATAGATTGACATAATCCACCACAGGTGTACATGCGTTCCCAAACATGAACCCCCCTCCCACCCCCCTCCCCACAACATGTCTCTGGGTCATCCCTGCGCGTCAGCCCCAAGCGTGTCATATCCTGCATCAGACATAGACTGGCATTTTGATTCTTACATGTTATTATACATGTTTCAATGCCATTCTCTCAAATCATCACACCCTCTCCCTCTCCCTCTGAGTCCAAAAGTCCGCTATACACATCTGTGTCTTTTTTGCTGTCCTGCATACAGGGTCATCACTGCCATCTTCCTAAATTCCATATATATGTGTTAGTATACTGTATTGGTGTTTTTCTTTCTGGCTCACTTCACTCTGTATAATCGGCTCCAGTTTCATCCATCTCATAAGAACTGATTCAAATGTATTCTTTTTAATGGCTGAGTAATACTCCATTGTGTATATGTACCACAGCTTTCTTATCCATTCATCTACTGATGGACATCTAGGTTGTTTCCATGTCCTGGCTATTATAAACAGTGCTGCGATGAACATTGGGGTACATGTGTTTCTTTCAATTCTGGTTTCCTCTGTGTGTATGCCCAACAGTGGGATTGCTGGGTCATAAGGCATTTCTATTTGCAATTTTTTAAGGAATCTCTACACTGTTCTCCAGAGTGGCTGTACTAGTTTGCATTCCCACCAACAGTGTAGGAGGGTTCCCTTCTCTCCACACCCTCTCCAGCATTTATTGCTTGCAGATTTTTGGATCGCAGACATTCTGACTGGTGTGAAGTGGTACCTCATTGTGGTTTTGATTTGCATTTCTCTAATAATGAGTGATGTTGAGCATCTTTTCATGTGTTTGTTAGCCATCCGTATGTCTTCTTTGGAGAAATGTCTATTTAGTTCTTTGGCCCATTTTTTTTTTTTTTAATTTAAGGAATAACTTTTCATTTACCAGCACACTTGGCATCTGACTCATATTTTACACTTTGTAAAACCAAGTCATTGTATTTGAGGCTGGTGATTCTAATATAATAAACCAACACATATAAAAAGTATATTACTTATGTGGAAAAAGTAAATGAAAAAAAAGGTCCACAACAGGTCATATAATAGCTTTTATTTATCTTCACGGTCAGTTTTTATCTTTGCATAGCTAATCTAATTGATTGTCACCTTCTCAGTTAGTATGTATGTCTGAAAATTCCAATACTACTATGAACAGTTCAGTAATATCGGAGGAGAAGCCTTGTTGTGTTACATGTGGAAAGTGATGTAAATAAAGTGGGGAAAAAAAGCAATCCTTGATTTATTTTTCTTTAGCAGTTCTCTGGGTTATAGGTAATGAATCTGAAGCAGTGATGCATGGTAGAGGCAGTGTAATTCACAAGAGTACACTGTTAAGCACTGGTGTCAAAGAACAAAGATGACATCTGCTTCCTAGGCTTTCTGTGGTACAGAAGGAGAGAAACCCTGCCCTTCATTATAGGCAAAAGAACATTATCTCGTGCGTGGAAGGCCCGTATGAGGGTTTAGAAGTTAATGGGGATTTAAATGTATTTCAGGTTTTAGTATAGTAATGTTATGATACTTTTGGAATACTATCTCATGTTAAGTATATGTACATGTCATTAATAAATAATGCTTAAGAATTGTAATCAAATCTTAAATAAATCTTTATATATATTTTATATGTTATAAATTAATATTACATATGACCAGATGTTTATATTAATTTTAGAAAAGGTATGAACAATTAATTCTTATTAACTTAAATTTTTTTTCTCAAAGAGAACAAGAATTAATTGAAACTAAATTCATTTGCTTTTAAGGTCTATATACAAGACGAAATATATGGTAGTGAATCCTCTTAGTGTATAAATATATATATATATTAATACTTGCAGAACTTAAAAATATGCGTACTTTGGGTTTCTGTTTAAAAAATAATGAAAATACTGTGGGGATTTGTAAATATTTCTGAGGACAGTCCTTGTATCTTAGAGCTGAATTAGGTCTGAGTTTGGTATTTGCTCCTTTCAGCCTAACTAGAGAGAGGACTATTAACTTTCCTGGAGCTTTGGGACCTTGGGGTTTTGCCTTTGCAAATTAAATATTTAATATTGCTTTGTCTAGGCTGGCTTTGAACAGAATTCTTCCTTCCTTCCAAGGCAATGTCAAAATTCATAGAAGAGAAACAACTCACATTGTCTATTGAAATCAAACCTGACTGTTCGCCCCTCCCTTCTCCCACTTCTGCCCTTGGGATCCTGACATCATTACCTTCTCAGAACCCTTAGGATTGTTGTTCATGTTAAGGGTTCTAGGAGAGAACAGTCAAATATTTGAGTACTAATCATGCCTGGATGTCTGTTATTTTCAGGCAATGAAATTCTTTTGGCTTCAAGAATTGTACTGCAGTCATGGAATGTGGACAGAGAATACAGTTAGGTGAATCACAGAGACAATTTGCTGTTCAGAGCTTTCTTTGAAATGAAAGATGCATCTATTTAAAGGTTATCTGGCATACAAAAGGGACACTTATCTCCCAAGGAGAAAAGGGAACTACTTAAAAGAAATAAGACTTTTATTAATATTTTTCAATCACATGTTGCAATCTTCTTATCCTGTTTCCTCTTGTAATTTTCATGTTGGCTTATGTAAGTGCTTTGTCCATGGGACACTCACTCTTTCTAGGAAAGTCAAGATGGGATGAGTTTATTGAAAAAGAAACAGGATTAAAAATTCAATGATATAGGTTCCAAAAGTATCTGTTTAGAGCTTATATTCTCAGTGTCAGGGCTTTCTGGTTATTGTCTGGGGACTTTTGGGATTGGCTCCTTGATGCTCAGGTGGATGATGTCAGTATCAAGAACAAGGGGCTTTAATTCTGAGAGTTTCTGGTGGTTGATGTTATTTAAGCATAGCGGATATTATTATTAATTTTTGTGCTGTAATATTCAAAAAGTGATATCTTTCTCTGAATGAAGTGTTTAAATTAGAAAAGGCAGAATAACTCAATCAGACAAAATGAAGAGGTTGTTATATTTCTCTCGCCAAAAGATGACCAATGGAAAAACAATGACTTTGCATTATATTTGGGTAGATTTTATAATCTATTTCAGTAAATAATATTTAAATAAGCTTCAGTGCAATAAACAGTATATTTGGGAGGAAAAAAATCACACATAAAGTGATGACTAAATATGAAATCAGAAAAGCATAAATACTAATTTTTCAACTCTATAAAATTTTTAAAATCTCTATTTATTTATTTATTTGTTGTGCAGGTAGTAGTTGTGGCATGTGGGATCTAGTTCCCTGACCAGGGATAGAACCCTCAGCTCCCTGAATTGTGAGCTAGAGTCTTAGCCACTGGACCACGAGGGAAACCCATAATCTCTAAAACTGAAGAAATGTTATATGAACTGAAAATTCTTTTCTAGCTTTACAACTTTATGCATTCAATAACATTAAAGAAAAAGCATGTCAATTATGAGTAGAATTTACCTAAATATAAAATATGAACTTGAGCCAATGATACATATATGTTTATTTAATGCAGTATTGAAAATTGTGATATGTTTAATTCAGTTGTATATTAGACAAAATCTCAGAGATAAGAAAATTTATTATATTTCTTTCATGTTCTCTGATATAAGTACACTGGATTAAAAAGCATCTGTTTGGATAATTAAACTTTCTGGGATATAGTTCATGGGATCGCAAAGAGTCAGACACGATTTAGCAACTAACTCACACACACAATCTGGTATCAGCATTTGATGCCTTTTTGATCCCATTGTCCCTAAAAAAAAAAGTCCATATCACAATTACAACTTCCTGTTTTGCTGATTTGATTAAGAATTTAGTTGTTAATTTGTGTCCAATCTTTGCAACCTCATGGACTGTAGCCTGCCAGGCTCCTTGGTAAGAATACTGGAGTGGGTTGCCATTTCTTTCTCCCTGCGATCTTCCTGACCCAGAGATCAAACTCTGGTCTCTTGCATTGCAGGAGGATTCTTTCCTGACTGAGCCACCAGGGAAGCCCATTTATTGAGAATACAGGTGGCTTAAAAATCTCTTAATAGTTTCCTTTTAAAATTAAAATGAATTTGAATGAAAAAAAATTTGTTGAAGAATATATACCGTATTTCTAAATATTTTCCTTTAATTTTAACTTCAGACATATTTCTTTTATGGAAATATTTCATTTAGTAGACTAAAACTACTTTGCTATTGCTCATTGTGATTATATTTTTCACTTCTTTCTAAAGCAAATTTGTGTATCTCTGAGCCTTCTTAGGCAAATAAGCTATAGCTTATTTATCACAAATATTTTCTGCCCCTGTGTGTTCAACACCACTATGTACAGTACAGAAGTAATTTAATGATATGGACCTTTACAGAGGAAGATCAGGTTTTCTTTCTACCTGCAGATAGAGGAGATAATTGATATCCTGAAAAGTTCCCTAGATTTCCTAGTGTTCTTCCCAAATATATAGTTTTTTATTAAGTTATTGCCAACATCTGCTGGATCATGGTAAAAGCAAGAGAGTTCCAGAAAAACATCTATTTCTGCTTTATTGTCTATGCCAAAGCCTTTGACTGTGTGGATCACAACAAACTGTGGAAAATTCTTCAAGAGATGGGAATACCAGACCTCCTGACCTGCCTCTTGAGAAATCTGTATGCAGGTCAGGAAGCAACAGTTAGAACTGGACATGGAACAATAGCCTGGTTCCAAATAGGAAAAGAAGTACTTCAAGGCTGTATATTGTCACCCTGCTTATTGAACTTATACGCAGAGTACATCATGAGAAACGGTGGGCTGAGTGAACCACAGGCTGGAATCGAGATTGCCGGGAGAAATATCAATAACCTCAGATATGCAGATGACACCACCCTTATGGCAGAAAGTGAAGAGAAACTAAAAAGCCTCTTGATGAAAGTGAAAGAGGAGAGTGAAAAAGTTGGCTTAAAGCTCAACATTCAGAAGACGAAGATCACGGCATCCGGTCCCATCATGGGAAATAGATGGGGTAACAGTGGAAACAGTGTCAGATTTCATTTTTGGGGGCTCCAAAATCACTGCAGATGGTGATTGCAGCCATGAAATTAAAAGATGCTTACTCCTTGGAAGAAAAGTTATGAACAACCTAGATAGTATATTCAAAAGCAGAGACATTACTTTGCCAAATAAGGTCCATCTAGTCAAGGCTATGGTTTTTCCTGTGGTCATGTATGGATGTGAGAGTTGGACTGTGAAGGCTGAGCCCTGAAGAATTGATGCATTTGAATTGTGGTGTTGGAGAAGACTCTTGAGAGTCCCTCAGACTGCAAGGAGATCCAACCAGTCCATTCGGAAGGAGATCAGCCCTGGGATTTCTTTGGAAGGAATGATGATAAAGCTGAAACTCCAGTACTTTGGCCACCTCATGCAAAGAGTTGACTCATTGGAAAAGACTCTGATGCTGGGAGGGATTGGGGGCAGGAGGAAAAGGGGACGACAGAGGATGAGATGGCTGGATGGCATCACTAACTCGATGGATGTGAGTCTGAGTGAACTCCGGGAGTTGGTGATGGACAGGGAGGCCTGGCATGCTGCGATTCATGGGGTTGCAAAGAGTTGGACACAACTGAGCTACTGAACTGAATAACTTTATGAAATGTTGATATTTCTAAGGAAGATGGGCTAAAATCTCTAGACAGATAGACAGGGAGAATGAGAGCTAAATGACTATGTCAAGGGAACCTATATAACCTAATTTATATAGCAGCTCAGGCCTCTCATGAATTTGTGAACAAACACAATAAAAAATGAACACCAGATTGCAGTAATTTTAAATTTCAGCCACCACTGTATTCAGAAATTTTCCTCGATTTTTCTTCTTGTCTGATGAGTAACTAAGAAGTGAGGGATGATTAGCAGGTGCAACAATTCAAAAGAAAATATTCCACAAACTCCATGCAAGCATCTCTTGATAAACTGTTTTGATGAGTGAGTAAATAAAATGGTTCTATTTTTACACAGATATCTCTGTACTTTGTACATATTTGATCATTGATGCTTCAATTGGCATTATGTAGACATATCTATTCACGAAATTTCACTGGTTGGTTGTCAGAAACAGTAATAGCAAAATATCAAAGGCTGGATGAGAAGTATTTTAAAAATTCTGTGTACTCATAAGTAAAATTTTAACTATGTGACATCCTCTTCAGTTCAGTTCAGTCGCTCAGTCATGTCCGACTCTTTGCAACCCCATGAATCGCAGGACGCCAGGCCTCCCTGTCCATCACCAGCTCCCGGAGTTCACTCAGATTCACGTCCATCGAGTCAGTGATACCATCCAGCCATATCAGGGCTGATCTCCTTCAGAATGGACTGGTTGGATCTCCTTGCAATCCAAGGGACTCTCAAGAGTCTTCTCCAACACCACAGTTCAAAAGCATCAATTCTTCAGCGCTCAGCTTTCTTCACAGTCCAACTCTCACATCCATACATGACCGCTTAGTCTGGTGAAATAAAAGTCCTTGTGAAAATTATATGTTTTTTTGGAAGGGTACTCACAGAATAATAATCTCATATTTCTATTTCTAGTTTTGAGTCAAACCATAAAGTACACAAATCCAAATTTAAAATAATTATTTTAAGAAAATAGACAAATGTTATTTTCTTATTTTCTTGTTTCTCCCATATTCAGTTTGTGTTACTTAATGACAACACTATTTTCAATACAACTTTACACTTATGCCTTCTGTAGTTCATTTATCTGGCACGAATAGTATAAATAGATAAAAACAATAATCACCATCCATTTGCTGTTGATAAGAATAGTAAATTATAATAGTAAATTATTATGGATCCCAAATGACAGAGCAGAAAATTAGGGTACAGACAAGTTAAGTCAAGTGGCAGGCTTACACAGGAAATAAATAGTGGCTAAGCTAGTATAAAAACCTTCTGACCTCTGATTCGGGGCTTTCCACAACTGCAGTCTTATTCGTCAATACCAGGAAGCAAACTAAGTATCATGAATATATCATCCATTTGTATCAGCCTTTGCTTTATGTGATTGGAATCTAAAACACCAAGTGCATAAGGAATTGAAAGTCAGACTCTTTGCCCATTTTAATAACTTTAGAACAGTCTTTTTCTTTTTTTAATCAGGAGATTTGGTAATAGACATTTACCAAGCTCAATTCTGTGATCTACTTTGTAGATATTTTGTTAACATGGGAGAAATAAGCTTTTTTAACAACTTATCTTGATTTACTTTTATGCTAAGAGAAGACTCACATTCTGAAATATGTATTGCCTTATGGATTGCAGTTGGCAGCAGTTGTTAGTGTTAAAGATTCACACATTTCAAGTAAGATTGGATACATTTATATTTGTGTCAGGAGAAGAAATAATAGATTCTAAAAAGTTAAAGTGTTACCAAAAGGCAAAACATGGCATATAACTGAAGAGATAGCAATATTCTTCCCTATTGAAGTTCTTTCCTCTAAGGCTTTGTTTTCTAACCAAAGTTTTGGCAAGCAAAATTTCTTTTTTTATGTGTGGGATGGAGTCTTCTTTCACATCTCTGACTTTGAAAAGGAAACATGATTATATAGATAAAGCACCTTAAATCTACGGTGTAGGAAGGTATTTAGTGGAAAAGCAGACACTTAGCTTATGCTATTGTTACCCAGAATATACTCTTGATTGAAGTCTACTGAAAATACTTTCTCTAGTGTGTTGAAATTTCTTTTGCATCCAGCTCTATTATAAATACAACATCATGACAACAGCGACATGACTTGTTTACAAGAGGGTGGTATAAACAGCAAATGTTCTCCCTTAAGACAGCTTTCTTGTTGAACTTCAACAGAAAAGGGAGAAAAAGTGTAGACGAGAGAACAGAAGGAAGTAGTCTCGAACATGTAGAGTCACGTTGAAGGAAGAGGAAAAAGTGGCTGATAGTGTCTTTATGGTTTGCCTTCATTTTATATGTAAGGAAGGACCTTCGAATTGTATATGTTCTTCAATGTGGAAGGTTATGTATGGCCTATTAGTGTGTGCCTTAATATTTGAGGATATTACCTGGTTTGAAATTAAGTAAATTAAATCAAACAAGGGAAGACAAAGGAAAATACTATAGAGACAGAAAAAGAGAGAGATGATAGAGAGAAAGATAAAAAGGAAGAGAGATCCCTAATACCTGCTCTAACCTGTCTTAGTCAACTTTCTGACCTGGGATGTTGCAACAGAAGCTCTCTGAAGGGATTTTAGTTATCGGAATGCCCCTCCCATCTTTATGATTTTTGTTGTTGCTAAATCGCTGAGTCGTGTCCGGCTCCTTTCAACCCCGTGAACTTCAGCACGCCAGGCTCCTCTGTCCTTTACTATCTCCCTGAGTTTGTTCAAACTCATATCCATTGAGTCAGTGATACCATCCAACCGTCTCCTTATCTGTCATTCCCTTCTCCTTCTTTTGATGTTGTGTTAACCGTATATATTTTCCTAGAAATAATGATGGTCTGCATAACATTTCAGATTATACCTGATCATATTGCAAAATGTTAATTTGTTTCTTGCATGAGAAATAGAATGAAGTAAAAATAAGCTAAACTTTAGCACCTTGAATCATTATGAGGTCATGATTGCTAACTATACCCTGATACTAAGTAAAGTGATGATTATTCTGAGTACCAGGGAAGCCTTAGAAGTATCCATGGGAGCATACTGGTCTAGATGGAGAGGGTCCTGTCAGAGCTCCCTGGACCTGGGCATGGAAACTGGGTCCCTTCCTTAGAGGTTAGGAAAAAAATCACCTGGGTAAAATGGGTTGAATATTCTGGGTACAGTATCATGGATTTGCTAGTACAGTCTCAGATTCCTTGGGACATAGATTTATGCTTGTGAAACTGTGGAATCATTGAAGGTGTGAAGTGCATGGATTTTGTCATTAACATACACAACCATGAACCTCAGTATTGTCATTTCTTGGCAGGCAGGTGACCTCCCACAAGTAATTTCAACTCTCTGAATCTCTGATTTCTGTTATATCACACTGGGGTAGTATTGCCTCCTTGATGGGAATGTTTTAATATTAAATGATTCATTAAAATACTTTAGATATGATTAATCCCGAGGCAAATGCTGGTAAGGAGTGAGTCACAGAGATGTCCCAGGAGGTCTCAAAGCCTGGTCCTTGTGTGCACGCTTGCTATGTTGCTTCAGGCATGTCTGACTCTTTTGTAACCCACCAGGCTCCTCTGTCCATGGGATTTTCCAGGCAAGAATACTGGGGTGGGTTGCCATGTCTTCTTCCAGAGGATCTTCCCAACCCAGGGATCAAAATCGTGTCTCCTGCATTGTAGGCAGATTCTTTACAGCTGAGCCACTGGGGAAACCCCTGGTCCCTGCACTCAGCCTTAAAGCTTTTTGAAGATAAGGACCAGATGCAGAAATTCTGTTGTGTTTTATAGTGCACAATATACACATATTAGGACTTTAAGATTGGGTTGCTTCTTGGGATCAATTGTTCAGATTTCTTGGAGTCATGATAGTAAGACAATGAAGAAATAACAGTGATTATATCATTGTGATGTTTGCAATTGGTCCTGTTCATTTCTTTTTAACATTTATTGAATCCCTGATAGGTATCATGCCTCAAGCTAGATGCCATAGGTTATGTAAGGATACATAGGAGCTCCTAGGAGAAGAAATACGTTTCTAATGGAGGACATTTATTAACACATGAAGCAGAATAAATAAATAAATGAATTAAGTGCTAAGTAGATGAACAAGAAGCATATTGTAAGAAATCAGGAGGAGTGTTTATTTATAATTGTTTGAGGAAAGAGGGTAGATGTCAGGAAAAGATGGTGAAAATCAAACTGTTGGACCCAAGTAGGATTGTAATAGTTTGAGAGACAAAAATACAGATAGGAAAATGTACAGCATGCACAAAGGCAGGGATCCATAAATATCCTTGAGTCTGTCCAAGGAAATGTTAGGAGAAGTGTGGGGGATGCTAAAATATAGAGTGAGAAATCTTCGGTAAATCTCTTTGCTTCTTAGCCTATTTCTAGATATTGATGGCGATATTTTGGGGAAATTCCAACTTAAGTACATGTGAACAAATGAATAGCTAATTTTTATAAAAAAATAACAGATCTCTGTACTAATTTTACTTAGATTATGGTAACAAATATTATATTTCCATTTTGATTTAAAATGATGAAGATGATGGCTAAAAATAAAATGAACCAAGTTTTATGCATGTTGCATTTTAACAAGTTGGATGTCTCATTGGAATGCACTGCCTCCTTGCTCCACATTTATTTTTGGAATTTAATAAGGCGCCTGTCATATCTGCCTCAAGGCTAAAAAACATCATGGGGGAGAAATCCAAAGTACTGTCATGTCTGAGTGACATGGAGCCAATTTTATTTTATTTTATTTTCAGGGAATGGGGGGGTGGCTGAAATTAGCCAGCCTGACTTATGAAAAAGCACCGTTCCACCATCTGTTCTAAAGGCCTGTGCTGGTTAACTGGTAATGACATTGCCCAGTGACATTTGTTAGGTGGATTCAACTCAGAGAATCTGTAGAGGATTTTCATTAAAAAATTAGTTCTGTGCATTTTCCTGCAAAGCTCATTCTCATGATAGATTCTGGTAGAATGCCACATATCTCCAGAAGTGGGTCTCATTACCTGAGAAACTTGGGAAGGTAATAACTTCTTTATTTCTTCTTTGTGCTCCCAGAGCACATAATTAACATACTGACTCATTTAGCTCAACTCTCCATAGGATGAGGCTGTGTGAATACAATGGAGACTACAGAGAAACTGTGGCAAACAAGTGGGGTTTCTGATTCTCATCTAGGGTGAGGAGAAAACTCTGCCATTTGCTGCTTCTTTCAAGCTGATGTTTACTACAATGAGACTTAAAAAAAAAAATAGAATCATAACATGTTAGGATTTAAATGGAACCATAATATTTTAAAGAATTTTAAGTAAAACCAGATATCTCAGAAAGATATTAGTGTTGCTGAATTTTTTTATAAAATTGGAAGTCATAGTCAGCTGAAGGACCTGTCTGGGCATAAAAATAAATTGTGTACCTTATATAAGTATGCTGTTGTAATAACTGGAGTAAGTAGTGCTAATATTTTGCTAATTAAGTCTTAGTTAAAGTCTGTTATTTTTAGTAGTTACCATAATGAAAGACTGAAGGCAAAAGGAGAAGGCGGCAGAGGATGAGATGGTTAGATAGCATCACTGATTCAATGGACATAAATTTGAGCAAACCGTGGGAGATGGTAAAGGACAGGGAAGCCTGGCATGCTGTAGTCCAAAGGGTCCCAACAAGTTGGATATGAATGAGTGACCGAACAATAACGTAGGGAACTAAGTTAAATAATGAGAACTTGAAACAGGTGAACATAGTACTGTTATGTCAGATAATATGTATTGTGAACAGAGTCAATTTGTGGTTGGTCAGCTCTTCTAACTTTATTGTTTGGAATTTCCTGCCTCTTGGGTAAAAGGAAAAGAAATAGTCTAAACTAATTTTTAGTGAGTTTGTGGCTTCTTGAGCACAAAGAGAGATCCATTAGTTCTTCCTTGAATTCCAGAAGACCCCTGAGCTAGGATTGAGAGTTGAGTTTGACTTTATAAAGTACCTAGTGTATATATAGGTATGTGTTGCGTAGGTAAGTAAGGGAGGAAGATACCATTGTTAGACAAGTTTAACCTTGAAATTGTGTGGTTACACTCATTCTAATTCCAACTATATAGCTTGGATCAATTGTCAGTTTCATGGAAGATAATTTAGTGGTAAGGCCAGATCTAAACCATTAGATATTGAACCACCATGTAAGAAATAAATGTGAAATTATGAGATAGCAAAATGAACTCAGCACCATGTGGAAGGTGCTGCACATTTTATCATTCTCAAAAAAATAGGAATCATGAGATATCAACTATCTTTTGACATGCTGGCATTCAACATTTTTTTTTCCTGATGGAACTCCAAGGCAATACTGAATGGATTCCCTAAAATATTCTGAAAGCCTTCAAGAAAGCATTTTAGCACTTTTCTGAGTAAACAATGAATTTAATTTAAATAAATTCATTTCTTGGAGACAGTCTGCCTCTTGATTATAGCTGGACTTCATCTTATTTTACACAACCTGTCTCTTTGGGGCAGAATTTTTCAGTCAAAGAAACAGGAAAATTTATTGGCTGTTTAATCTGAATGTTTAGCTGGTTCCCAAACATTGCTTAACTGGTCATTGATAACTGGTGCTGAAAGTTGAATGCAGGTGTGCTCAGTGATGTATATTCAACTTTATGAAAGATTTAAGGTAAATATTAAAGAAAAAAAAAACAAGGGGACAAATTTTAAAATCTTTCATTCTTCGTAAACAATTGCATTTATTATTTTAGTGCTGATCTACCAAGAGAGGAATCATTCTGAACAGGCTGAAGCCTTTTGTCCGTGTCTCTGCTTACAGATTCCAAGCTTAGCACAACTTTATTTATCTTAAATGTATCACTAGTGATACTTGCTGTGGAATTGTGTAATATTTCTCCCATGAGCAGCTCAGAATAGCTCCCAAGCTTTGAGTCTAGTCTTTATTCCTGGAGCTGGCAAGAGTAGCTTGTCATGGAGCGAGGGGAGAAATCAGCAGACTCTATTTATGTTTTAGGTGAGAGGAGACAGTCTTTCTTCTGTATGATTTTAGAATTAGGCTGTACTACAGGGGCATTAGTCTGAATGCCTAACAGAGGGTACTCTGCATATGGGGGCTCAATTAGGGTCATGATAGTGATGAAAGTAATTCCATATTCACATCTCAAATATGAGGCCAGTTGTCAAACTTGAATTATCCTCTCTCAAACACATGGACTTCTCTCCAGTGAGAATAACTGTCCTACTTAGAGTATTTTCCCTACAACCAGAAATCATGAATGATAGAATCGTCTTCCTTAACAGGCTTCCCTGGTGGCTCAGTTGGTAAAGAATCTGCCGGCAATGCGGGAGACCTAGGCTCTGTCCCTGGAGAAGGAAATGGCAAGCCACTCCAGGACTCTTGCCTGGAGAATTCCATGAACGAGCCTGATGGGCTACAGTCCATGGGGTCACAAAGAGTCTAACACGACTTAGTGACTTTCACTTTCACTTTTCCTTAACAGAAAGGCACATGTTGCTGACTTTGGAAATGTTATGTTCTATCCCCTGATAGCTCAGCTGGTAGGGAATCCACTCCCAATACAGGAGATCCCGGTTTGATCCCTGGGTCAGGAAATCCCCTGGAGAAGGGATAGGCAACCCACCCCGCTATTCTTGGGCTTCTCTGGTGGCTCAGATGGTCAAGAATCAGCTGGAGAGGAGAACAGTTCCCCACTCCAGTATTCTGGCCTGGAGAATTCCATGGACTGTATATAGTCTGTGGGGTTGCAAAGAGCTGGACATGACTGAGTGACTTTCACTTTCTTTTTTCTTTGAATTTATATATATATATATATATATATATATTTACTATTTCTTTTAGCTTGATTTGTCTCCCAGATCTGCAACTTACCACCTGTTTGATGTTAAAATTATGTTGTTAAAGTAGTAATAGTGAAAGTGAAGTGAAAGTCACTCAGTCGTGTCCGACTCTTTGTGACCCCCATGGACTATACAGTCCGTGGAATTCTCTAGGCTTTCCCTTCTCCAGGGGATCTTCCCAACCCAGGGATCAAACCCAGGTCTCCTGCGTTGCAGGCAGATTCTTTACCAGCTGAGCCACAAGGGAAGCCAGAGAACACCTGAGTGGGTATTATCCCTTCGCCAGGGGATCTTCCTGACCCAGGAATCGAACCAGGGTCTCCTGCATTGCAGGTGGATTCTTTACCACCTGAACTATCAGGGAAGGCCAAAGTAGTAATAAATTTATGTCAGAGAAAAATTCAGTACAGTGAGTTTAAGAGATCAATTGATATAAGTTTTCTGGAACTTGAACCCTCCAGTTTTATCCTCATAAAGGAAGATTCATTATCAAAAAAGTTTTTAATTTGGATTTTTATTTAATTGATAACTGGAAAAAAAAAAGAAGAAAAACCTAAGGCACTTTTTCTGGATTGTGTGAAAAGTACCTATGACAAGGCATTCAGTTGTGACTTCTGTGCCTGTTTTTTTTGTTTTACAATTGGTTTTGTTCCAGATGATAGTTCTTAAATGTGTTTGATCTAGAGGCAAATAAAGTTTTACTAATATGTGAGGCATTAGTGAAAAACAAAGAATGTACAGCATAGTAGGCTGTAAGAACAAAATGTTTGCAGGAGTTTGAATAGAAAAAGGTGAGTGGTTTCTGAATCATTCACATGGTTCCTGAAAGGCTCAGATTAATATTGCAAGTGACATTTATTTTCAGCTACATAATATCATCTATCAAATTTAAATTAGGCTGTTAATCTAAATTTTAGAAGTGGCATAGTTTTATAACTAAATTTTTTTTATTGCCCAAGACCATAAACTTATGAAACTTAAATCTAAGATTATATCTGTGAATTCATATATGTATTCAAATAATATAAACAAATAATTATTAATATTAGGAGTCAAAGAGGATGTTTCTTTTAAAAATACTTCTTATACTAATCAAATTTGGGGATAGCTACCATACATGAGGGCCTTCCAGGTAGTTCAAGGGTAAAGAATTGCCTGCCAATGTAGGAGACATGGGTTTGATCCCTGGGTTGGTAAGACCCCTTGGAGAAGGAAACGGCAACCCCCTCCAGCATCCTTGCCTGGGAAATCCCATGGAGGAGGAGCCTGGTGGGCTACAGTCCATTAATCACAAAGAGTTGGACATGATTTAGCAACTAAACAACAACAACATCCAAATATGATGATAATGATGATGACATCTAGGACTTAGATCTATAACCACAGAAAATTAAGAGCTGGCTGTAAAGTTCCAAAGTTTTGACTTACTGGTTTTTCCTGATTTTCCACGTGTCAGTTTTAGTTGAGGAACCACCCTTCTAATGAAGCATTCCTAAGAAATTTTTTTCTACATAAATATAGGAAAATCTTTGTTATGTCAGTCCAGTTCAGTCACACAGTTTTTTCCAACTCTTTGCAACCCCTTGGACTGCAGCATGCCAGGCCTCTCTGTCCATCACCAACTCCTAGAGCTTGCTCAGACTCATGTCCGTTGAGTCAGTGATGCCATCCAACCATCTCATCCTCTGTCATCCCCTTTTCCTCCTGCCTTCAATGTTTCCCAGCATCAGAGTCTTTTCCAGTGAGTCAGTTCTTCCAATCAGGTGTTCAAAGTATTGGAGCTTCAGCATCAGCCTCAGTCCTTACAATGAATATTTGGGATTGATTTCCTTTAGGATGGCCTGGTTGGATCTCCTTGCAGTCCAGGGAACTCTCAAGAGTCTTCTCCAACACCACAGTTCAAAAGCATCAGTTCCTCAGTGCTCAGCTTTCTTTATGGTCCTGTTCTCAGATCCATACATGACTACTGGAAAAGCCATAGATTTGACGAGACAGACCTTTGTCGGCAAAGGAATGTCCTTTTTAATATGCTGTCTAGGTTGGTCATAGCTTTTCTTCTAAGGAGCAAGCATCTTTTAATTTCATGGGTGCAGTCACCATCTGCAGTGATTCTGGAGCCCAAGAAAATAAAGTCTCTCATTGTTTACCCATCTTTTTGCCATGAAGTGATGGGACTGGATGCCATGATCTTTGTGTTTTGAATGTTGAGTTTTAAGCCAGCCTTTTCACTTCTTCTTTCACTGTCATCAAGAGGCTCTTCAATTCCTCTTCACTTTCTGCCATGAGAGTGATGTTATCTGCATATCTGAGATTATTGATATTTCTCCTAGCAATCTCGATTCCAGCTTGTGCTTCATATAGTCCAGCATTTCTCATGATGTACTCTGCATATAAGTTAAATATTCAGGGACACAATATACAGCCTTGACATACTCCTTTTCAAATTTGGAACCAGTCCATTGTTCCATGTCTAGTTCTAATTGTTGCTTCTTGACCTGCATACAGATTTCTCAGGAGGCAGGTAAAGTGATCTGGTATTCCCATCTCTTGAACGATTTTCCAATTTGTTGTGATCCACACAGTCAAAGGCTTTAGCTGTTGTAGCATACTGATCTTCTACTTACTTCAAAATCGCTATAATTCATAGTAGCATATTGATTTTAGAGCTTGAACGTCCTGGAACTGAATTCTATTGCAGCTTTGGATTGATTTACTTTGTAATGTTGATCAAGTTATTCAGCTAGGGTCATTTCAGTCTCCTCATCTGTAAAATGCAGGCCCTCGATGTACTTGGCAGATTACTTTTGAGTCTTTGTTGTTCAGTCATTAAGTGGTGTCCGACTCTTTGTGACTCCATGGACTGCAGCATGCCAGGCTTCCCTGTCCTTCTCTATCTGCTGGAGTTTGCTCAAACTCATGTCCATCGGGTTGGTGATGCTGTCCAACCATCTCATCCTCTGTTATCCCCTTCTCCTTTTGCCTCCAATCTTTCCCATCATCAGGGTCTTTTCCAATGAGTCAGCTCTTTGCATCAGGTGGCTAAAGTATTGGAGCTTCAGCTTCAGCATCAGTCCTTCCAATGAATATTCAGGACTGATTTCCTTTAGGATGGACTGGTTTGATCTTCTTTCTGTCCAAGGGACTGTCAAAAGAGTCTTCTACAGCACCATAATTCAAAAGCATCAGTTCTTCAGCACTCATCCTTCTTTGTAGTCCAGCTCTCACATCTGTACATGACTACTGGAAAAACTATAGCTTTGACTATAGGGACATTTGCTGGCAAAGTGATGTCCCTACTTTTTAATATGCTGTCTAGGCTTGTCATAACTTTTCTTCCAAAAAGCAAACATCTTTTAGTTTCATGGCTGCAGTCACCATCTGCAGTGATTTTGGAGCCCAAGAGAATAAATTCTTTGAATTTGATAATGGTTGAAAATTCCTGGACTTGGCTGGCTCCTATTGCGCTTTCAACAAATGTTCAGTGTTACTCCATTCTATCATCATACAGGTGGAAATCCTGTCTCCCTTTCTCCTTCAATATCTCCTTTTCCTGACTCCTCTTGCTCAAGGCAAGGTGAAGCTGGGGCCACATGCCTAAATGTGGTGTATCTCAGACAGAAATCTACCCTAACCATAGCAGTTGATTGGTTTTACTTTTTTGATTTAAACATCATTTTCATCTTTTTTTAAAAGGTAAGTTAGTACAGCTAGTCAAAGTACTTGCAGTTTGTTGGCCATGACTGAGTTGTGAAAATAAAATAGCAGCTGAGGCAGACACGGGTCTTGACTTTCAGAATAAAACATGGATGTGTTAACTGAGTAGAAGAGATGCTCTCTTTGACATTGTCCACATTTCTTTTTTTTTTTTTTTGTGATACACCTGGGTTATGTGTTTGCTTTTTTGTGGCCTTTATTTATAAATGAGGAGAGACCACTCTTCTTTTAAAAATAAAACCAAACCTGATGCTTAATATGTGACTTGGAGTGACAAATGTATGCTGGGCTTATTCATAAGTCACTTCACTCATATTCAATGGAACTTGATTTTTTTCCAAAGAGTAAACAGTTTGCATCTTCTTTATAATTTAGCGATAAAATGTTTTTGTAAATGAATTCTAACTGGGCACCTGTTTAGAAAAGGTGACTTATTCTGTTTAGGAAAATTAAATTAAGTTAATTTAATTTAAAAACACTAAATTAATTTATATAGCTGGTTGTATTAACCTTAAATTTATGTTACTTTGAAAAATATGTGGGAGCTCTGACATTGGCATTAGACATGTGTGTGGAGCTTTTTAAGATTCTAGATAAAGAGAACTAGGAAATACTGCAAGTAAGTTTTTGAGAAGTAAGCACACTATAGGAGTCCTCAGTTGGCATGTCTCTGCATTTTTCCAGATGGCCAACAGATGTTTATATTTGTGTAAAGAGGGGACTGCCTCTGAAGTACACGATTTCAACACTAAAATTTTGACTTTAATGAGAATATTAGAACGGTTGCTCCTCGGAGATGGTTTCAAAAGTTGAATTCAGAAATCAACAGTGTAAGTTCATAAAAGCCAAAGAAGTATATCTACAAACTGAGTCAAATATTTAAATATATTTGCAGGGAAGAGGTATTTAAAATTAAATCAAGTGTAGAAAAATAATTTCTCTAGAAGCAATTTACATAAAAAGCTGTGTGCTGTAAACTGAAGAAGTATAGTATTCATTGCATGGCTCCATTTCAGAAGAAGCTGTCTTCAATTTTGTCTTTTAAAGGTCAAATCTAGTATTACCAAAGAATCATGAAATGTATGTCTTGACATGAAACAAAGTTTTCTCCCGGGTTAAAAAAAAAAAAATCTAGTTGGGTAATAAAAATCATACAGTATGGTCAATAGGTGTGAATGAATTTAAAATGATGCAAAATCAGTATTTTTTTCTTCTTTGCTGCTGAGAAATGACAACATATGTTGGCACCATGAAAATGGCATATTCTTCCATCTAAATATTTGGGTTTCTTCCATAAGAAGATTGTGGCTTTAATAGACACAGATGTGGATTCTAAACTCTAGAGGCAGTAAGCAGGAATTAATGGTTAAGAAACAGCCTAGAAACATGAATAGAAAAATTGACATGAAACAAAACTCTTAATCTATTATATTTGAAATGTAGTATTATAAATAGTAAAAAGAACACATTATAGTTATTGTTTAGTTGCTAAGTTATGTCCAACTATTTTGTGACCTCATGGAGGGCAGCCCGCTAAGCCCCTCTGTCCATTGGATTTTCCAGGCAAGAATATTGGAGTGGGTTGCCATTTCCTTCCCCAGGGTATCGTCCCAAACCAGGCACCTAACTAAAGTCTCCTGCATTGGCTTGCAGATTCTTTACCACTGAACCATGGGGGAAGCCTGAAAAGGAACATATTGAACATAATTTTTCTTTTCATTTTCTGTTGTTTGCTTTGCTTAATTACTGTATTTAAAGAGAATTTAGCTAAGTAGTCACTTATGATTTTGTTTGACAAGGTATTAAATCTATTCTTTTGTTTTGTTTCTTTAAAGGCATCATCTTCAGTTATTCTAGTGAATAGTGGATGTTCACATTTTATTTGGATCAATGTAAAACTTAGTTTTTCTAATGTGGTTGCTGTTTTTCAGGAAGTAAGAAGACATAAAACTTAGAAGTAACTTTGCAATGTAGTTAGTAATTAAGGCATTTCTTTTGGGGACTTTTTGAGAGAATGATGATTTTATCTCCTTTATCTAAGCTAAGAACATAAAATCTTAAAACAAAATTACCAAAAATTCTTACCATTAGTCCATGTAAGGCTCAGATAGAATGCCTTTCAGAACTGCTAGAAAAGAGGGAAGAGTTATTCTACATTAAAAATTTTTATTTTATTACAAGTTGTTTATATTATTAATCTCTTTTTTGGTTGTGAAATTAGAATGAGAAGTTGAACTACTTTTAAATTAAATCATTTGTTAAAGGCCTACTCTGTTTTAGGCACTCATTTCCGTTACATTTATTTAACCTTTATTTCCTTATTGAACCAGCATTCCATTTGACAGAAGAGGAAACCGAGGATCAAAGGGGTTAAGTGTCTTGTTCGGAGTCACTGGGCAGAAAAGTGGCGGAATAGAAAAAAAGTCCCAGTTCTTCTGAACCAAGCTTTAATGACCTTTTCATTAAATTTCAGTTGTCAGTTTTGTGCATCAGAGGCAGGCTACTATATCTTTTCTCAGAGATAAAAAAAAATATTGACTTGCAAAGTTTAAACTGTGCTTTTGATGAAAAAACTAGAGAAGGTGAGATTATTAAGATTCCAAATATCAAGGGATGTAGGATTAACACTGGGGACTGGGTTTTTTTATATAGATAAAATAAACATACAAATGTGATATTACTCAGTGAAAGTAGAGGAGATGAGAACTTTTGGGAGGTTTTGAAATCAAATTCAGTAAAATGATTTGAAAGTAGAGAAAGCCTTTCTTAAATGTTCCTTTAAGTTTAAAGACAAGTGTGGCAAAATGAAAATTTTTAAGAAGTAATGAAACAAGCTGAGTGTGAAGTGGCTTGTGTTTTTAAAACAATTCAACTACTGAGTAGACGTAGTATAGATAATAAATACATTTAAGCTCCAACTTTAGGATTAGACCATGTGACCACAAATCTCCAGTGCCACCTAGTGGTGGCAAGTCTGTTTCTTAGGTTCCCTGAGCGAGAAAAATTAACCTCTGAAGTGCTGAATACTAGTAGAAGATGCGGTTGGTTCTGAACCCAGGAAACGAACAGTCTGGGGGGACACAGTTACTATGCACACTCTTACTAGAGCAATTCAGAAGTCCCATAGATTTGGAGAACAAAGCTCTTTTATAGACATCAGAGGATAAAGACATGAGCAAGAATAGGGACGAAATTTCATTTTAGATTCATGTTCATGGTAGAACAAAACATTCTGTTTTAATGCAGCTCTCTAACATCAATACTGTTTTCATCTAGAAAAATATGTTTTAATTTACTTTGTAGAAAGCAATGAGAAAAGAGTCTTGCCAAAAGGAATGCCATGGGTATATATGAAAAATTTGCTGTTTCTTCTCACATTTAGCTGTACTTATGATACTGACCAGTGTTTCTGTCTGGAGGTTGAACATTTTCTGTAGGTTGTACACCAGCTTTGTTGTCAGCCTTGAGCATGTGTTTCAATTATCACATCAAAAAAAACTTTGATTCCAAAATGATCAATTATTGAAGCTCTCTGTATGTGATAGCTAATGTGTCTATAAACTCATTAACCCAATGAAGCCACCTAATTGTCAACAGTTGATCAAAATTTGGTTTGTCTTTAGATAATTTCTCTTTAGCTGCCAGTGATCCTCTGGTTTTAATTTCACTAGCAGAAATGGTACTAACAGAACAAAAAGTATAGATGACAACAAAAGAGAAATTTGAGACACTATTTTATTATCCTACAAAAATTTTAAAAGTCAATACTTAAGTATCATTACTGTTATTATATTTTATAATGTTTAAGAATGTTTGTGATGCATCTTTGCACAAAAAACCAGGTCTGTACCAATTACAAGGTATGTGATTTGGGAAAATCATTTAATCTCTTTCCTTCTGTGCATGATGAGGATGCCATCAAGGTCATAAAATATAAATAGAGGTCACAGAAGTTAAGTCCTTAGTGTGCTTTTCAATAAGTTGGTGTTTGTGAAAATGATACTCAAAACATTCTCTTTTATTAGCATAAACATCTCATATCTTATTTAGCTTAAAGACAGTAGGAGGTTTAAGCGTTAGTACAAAAATTTAGTACAAAAAACTTCCATGATTGATCAGTTGGTATTCTAAAGGACTTTATTTGTGGAAAACACTGATGGAGAAAGGAGAAAAGAAGAATACGTTACTCTCAAGACAGCCTTTTGCTAAGAGCAGAGGATCAAGCCAAGGCTGACAGGGAGCGCTGAAACAAACCAACCCTGGTGCCCTCTGAGTAAGCCAGCCTAGTTACCCCGGTAATTTACATTGTGCACCAGTGATTTCCTAGGGAATTCTTAGATCCTTTTTGAAAATGGTCTTCGCATTACACACTCATACAGCACTGCTAATGAAAGCCCTTCTAGAATACAACCTCATTAGCTCTCGCTTTTTGCTAATCCACAAATTCTATCCTTCTTGGTGGACACCTGGTGGTCCCCCTCCCCTCCCTATGTCTCAGCAGAGATATAATTGCCAAGGAGTGGCGCGAGGTTTCGCATTACCTAGTTGTGTGGCTGATGCAGGCTCTTCCATGAGTCTGTTGTCAATAATTAAGAGCTATGAAAACACTTGGCTAATTTACACTTGATAATCTGCATTGAGGGTCCCTGTGATCACCAGCTTCTCTTTTATTATTCAACTACACGTGGTGCACAAATTAGACTGAGCTCTCAGCAAACCATATCAGGGAAAAGTTTGGCTTTTCAGCACACAGGATGTAGCCCAAAGGTTATGACTAGGCAGAACCAACAACCCTTTGGATGATCTTTATTGCTGAGAAGCTTCACAGAGCATGTGGGACATTAGAAGCTCTTTTGAACACTGAGATGATAAGACCTGGGAAAACTTAATTGGCAAGCTGTTGTGGTCAAATGCAGAGACCATGAAAATGGGCAGGCACTTTGAATGTGCATAGAACACTAGAAAAGTATTTCTAAAAGACCTATTGCTAGAACAATAGGAAATCACTATATATTGACTAAAAGAAATAAAAGTGTTATTTTTTAGAAAGTACAAACTCTCAATAACAATAAAGAAGGGCAAAATAGTCTGTATGTAAAGAGTGAAACTGGAAATGAGTGCTCAGTTGTATCCTACTCTTTGCAACCCCATGTACTAGACTGTAACCCACTAGGCTCCTCTGTCCATGGGATTTCTCAGGCAAGAATACCGGAGTGGGTTGCCATTTCTTACTCCAAGGGATCTTTCTGACCCAGGGATCAAGCCCGTGTCTCCTGCATTGGCAGGCAGATTCTTTACCACTGAGCCACTTGGGAAGCCAAAAACAGTGAAAAAACGGCTGGTTTAAAAAAAAAAAAAAAAAAAAAAAGTCAGATTTGTGTTTTCAGCAGCATTATCTCAGCAAAGGATTGCCTACCTAACTAATCTGATTATTTCAGTGCCATTCAGGGCCTTTATAATTTTCTGCTTCCAGCTTAAGAAGTGAGAGATTGGTAGTGTAACTAAAGATGTTGTTACCAGTATTTTCAGATTCCATTACAGGTTAAGACACAATTGAGAAAAAATGAGTAATAAGAAAAAATACCATAAAGATTTTTGATAATGATGTGTCACGATATGTTATTTGATCCTATCTCATAAATAAAATGCTTTGTTATAATGTCATTTAAGCATTTCTTCAACTAATGTCTTGAGTGGAATCTGGAGCAAAATAATGTGTATTAAATTTTGCTAGCATATGACAAAAGATTATAGTTTTATATGCTATTGATAAGCCACATTCTGTGAATTTGAAGTAATGAGCCAGCATGTCAGAGGATCACGGAAAGTATGTATCAGTTCAGTTCAGTCACTCAGTCGTATCTGACTCTTTGCGATCCCGTGAATCAAAGCACGCCAGGCCTCCCTGTCCATCACCAACTCCAGGAGTTCACCCAAACTCATGTCCATCAAGTTGGTGGTGCCATCCAGCCATCTCATCCTCTGTCGTTCCCTTCTCCTACTGCCCCCAATCCCTCCCAGCATCAGGGTCTTTTCCAATGAGTCAACTCTTCACATGAGGTGGCCAAAGTATTGGAGTTTCAGCTTCAGCATCAGTCCTTCCAAAGAACACCCAGGACTGATCTCCTTCAGAATGGACTGGTTGGATCTCCTTGCAGTCCAAGGGACTCTCAAGAGTCTTCTCCAACACCACAGTTCAAAAGCATCAATTCTTTGGCACTCAGCTTTCTTCACAGTCCAACTCTCACATCCATACATGACCACTGGAAAAACCATAGCCTTGACTAGATGGACCTTTATTGGCAAAGTAATATCTCTGCTTTTGAATATGCTATCTAGTTTGGTCATAACTTTCCTTCCAGGGAGTAAGCGTCTTTTAATTTCATGGCTGCAATCACCATCTGCAGTGATTTTGGAGCCAAAAAAATTAAGTCTGACATTGTTTCCACATTTTCGCCATCTATTTGCCATGAAGTGATGAGACCAGATGCCATGATCTTCGTTTTCTGAATGTTGAGCTTTAAGCCAACTTTTTCACTCTCCTCTTTCACTTTCATCAAGAGGCTTTTTAGTTCCTCTTCACTTTCTGCCATAACGGTGGTGTCATCTGCATATCTGAGGTTATTGATATTTCTCCCGGCAATCTCGATTCCAGCTTGTGGTTCACTCAGCCCACCGTTTCTCATGATGTACTCTGCGTATAAGTTAAATAAGCAGGGTGACAATATACAGCCTTGATGTATACCTTTTCCTACTTGAAAAGTATGTATAGGAGATTACAAAGGTAGATTCAAACCCACTTGTATGAATTTCAAGTGAAAGTGTAGCTGGAAATTTTAGATCAACCCTAAGGTTAAAAGTGGGATTAGCTGGTCTAAGTAATAACCAACATAATTGAACTAGGTAACTTTGTGAGTGGGAGGGACATAGTAATATAGCAGTTCAAGTCTGTGTTACTTTTTATCTCATTCTATATCCTTTTTCAGTTTTCTTAACTTTAGAAGTTGGAAAATTATATTCCTCTTCCTCAGATGGGCAGACCATTTAAAAAATTCAACTAAGAGTTTCAAGTATTTCGATATTCATCTCTGCC
This sequence comes from Oryx dammah, assembly GCF_014754425.2. Lineage (NCBI taxonomy): Eukaryota > Metazoa > Chordata > Mammalia > Artiodactyla > Bovidae > Oryx > Oryx dammah. The sequence continues at coordinate 132,009,743 of NW_024070186.1, read as the reverse complement.
ATGACCCTCTTCTATAGAATCCTACTTCTGCCTCAGAGTTCAGCATAAATGCCTCCTCACTGACCTTCTGCTGTACAAAACACACACACACACACACAAAAGGAAAAGAAAAAAGGTGTGATCTCTTCGTTCAACTTCCAAAATATCTTTCTTTAAGAATATATAACTTTTATCTAATGCACTCATTGTGGTGGCGGTTTAGTCGCTAAGTCATGTCCGATTCTTGTGACCTCATGGACTATAGCCCATCAGGCTCCTCTGGCCATGAAATTTTCCAGGCAAGAATACTGAAGTGGGTTTCCATTTCCTTCTCCAGGGGATCTTCCCCAACCCATGGATCGAACTTGGGTCTCCTGCATTGCAGGCAGATTCTTTACTGTCTCAGCTACCAGGGAAGCCCTTATGTACCTGTTAATCTCCCCAGTTAGGTGAGGCAAAAAAAATTTTTTTCTCAGTGGCTAAGTCGAAGATCTCTCTCGGTAAATGTCACATTGCACTTTAAAATATGTGGGTTATTATCAAACGTCCTTTCATATTGATTTCTAACATAATTCCACAGTGGTAAGAGAACAGATTGTATGATTTCAGTACCTTTTGTACTATGAAATTTTTATACCTTGTTTTATGTCTCTCTATATGGTCCAGATTCTTCTAGTTTGCAATCTATGGGAACTTGAATAGAATTTTATCCTACTGTTGTGTGAAAATTGTATAAATCTTAATTATGTTGAATTTTTTCACAGTTCTTTTCATGTTTACTGTATCCTTCTACTTCTCTGTATGTGCATTCTATTAATTTTTAAGAGATTGATATTGAAACTCCAACTAAAAAATCTTAATTTATCTACTTCAAAATAACTGTAACATATAGGTGAACTATATGTAACCTTGTTCTATATTTTCTGAGTCTCCTGTAAGTGTGGTATCATACTTTCATAATTAAAAAATAAATACAAATTAAAATATGGTCCCAAAAAGAGATATTAAGAAAAGATGAAAATAAGCAGAGCTTAATATTAGAAATTGGCAAAATAAAGAACAGTGACAAAAAGGGGATGATTATATGCTAGCTGACATTCTTTTACAAACCCTTATTTGCTGAAAGTTTACCTTAGCATTTCATTTCAGCAGCTGAAAATGATAAAAGAGTAAGAGATATGAAAAATTACATGCCATTTCACAATCACTTCCGTGCTTTGTCTGTTTGTCCCACTGTGATGGTTCAGATGGTTCCATTTAACCCTCACCTCTAGCTATTCCAGCTTCAGAACCAGTATTTATTGCCACATATGGGCTGTGCATGGCAGCTGCAAAATCCAGATGCCAAGCTTTGGAATGTATTTTTACAGCAACACCATCTGGGGCTTTGGCCAGCCGCCTTCTTTATTGTCTGTTGGATGTTTACACTAATTGTTTTGCTGGGCCGTGGTACTACCTGTGGGACATGCTGAGGGTCAGGCTGTTTATGAGATCCTCTTGTCATTTTGGTTAGAATTTCCCTTTAAACTACTCTCCAGTGCTATCAACTTATTCCTCTTAATGTATTTGCGATGTCCTACAGAAGTCATAAAACAGGTGGTCCTTGAGTCTAGGAAAGAAGAGGGCTGTTCTCATAACACTGGGTTAGGATGTCTTCCATGGATGCACAGCAGCTTCTTTGTGGATATAGGGGAAACTATGAACAGCCTTCTAATTCATCAAATATACTCTTGGACACATTTATTATTTAAGACATACTATTATAACTCTCTGTCCCACTTACTGAAACAGTGTATTCATCTCCAGTCAAGGTGATAATAACTCCACAGCACAACTAAACTATTTCTCAGCAATCAATGGACTGAGACTCCATTGAATCTCAATTCCATTGAATTACTTTGAAGATTCCCTGGATGGCTAAGATGTCTATTTGTGATCCTTAGAACTGTGCTTTAAGAAGTTTCTCGAAGGTGAACCAAACTGATGCACTGATTTGAACTCCAGTTAACCCATCATTTGAAATGAAGCAATAAGGCACAAAGAAGATTCAGCTCAAACAGTAATTTAGTGTGTTGTATTTGGCAAGAGGAATTGGCTCTGAGAGTTTAAATGACTTACCCAAGGTCACACAAGCCGTAGATCCAGAGAGGAGGTGGAGCTGCAGTTAGTGCAATTATTTGATGACAGTGGGACTGACAGGAGAGTCAATCATGATAATCGAATCCCTGAAATGATTAAATGACCTAATAGTTGTGCACCGTCCCCTTCACTTTCCCTTCTCTGACACTTGTGCTGCCCTAGTGGGTAATCTCACCTTTGGCAGTGACTTTGCAGATAGAGGATATGGAGCAAGGCTGAAGCCAGGCAGAAACATGAAGGAAACCACATCGGTTTGATTCCTGGAATCTGGACTTCATGGGAATTTAAAAGATAGGCTGCCAACCCAGAATTAGTAATGAAATGAGGTATTCCCAGGCTCCTGGTTTCTAATCGACCTGTCACATATCCAAGGAGGTATCTCTGGGCAAAGAGAGAGTGCGGGAAGACAGTTTAGTGGAGATCTGCCTCTGCATTCTTTGTCTGCTATAGAAACAAAGAGCTTCATTTTAAATAAAGCCAGGTAGGGAGATAGAAACAAGACCCTCATCCTCACCTCTACCCAAATGGCAAATGCGTGCTTGGGAAATGCCCAGGGGTTCACAGAAACAGCCTCACAAGTTCTGCAGCCACTTAAGAAAACAGTGACAATTAGATCCAAGAGAAAGGTGATATTCTCAAAGACACTTTAAATAGGGATGAGCTGTTCAAGCTTTTCTGTAGACTGAGAATAGATCTTTTAAAATGATATTTAGTCTTGAATAAGACATATTACTATACTATGTTGTCAGTTCTCTAAGGAAATGGCATAAAAGGGAGCTGTTATTGTGGCTTAATCCTTTGTTCTGGAGAATTTGCTTTTATATACAAGGATATGTTTTAATCAGAAAGCACGACAATATTACTATTCATATATCTGCAGTGGAATGCTGAGATCTAAGATACACAGTCATGTATGCTCCTGTATGCATATTTGTGTACATATATTTTAAAAACTTAGTTTATTACCTCAGTTGGAAGAAAGTCTACTTTCTACAAAGAAACTACTGCAAAAACCTATGGTTGTTCTGTTGTAGAAAGAATTCATTTCAATTTCATCTTTTGTGTGAATGAGATGGGAGAAAAGTTTATAGTACTCCAAAATATCCTTACATTGATTGACATATTCTCAGGCCTTCTGAAAAACAGTAGTTTACAGCTACCAACCTGGTAATTTTCTCTGCCTCAATTTTGTACATTATTTTGCTTGCTGGAAAATAAATATTTCACAGAATTGTTATGGTTGGGAACAAATGCATCACCCACTCCATCATTTCGTACAGTAGACAGAGGATATCTTTGAGATGAAGCACAAACAAACTGATGTCCTCAGTGAACCAATAAGTTATATGTGGTATATAATGTCTAGTGATTGAGAAACATATCAGAGGGTTCTATTGTTTTGCCTTTGTTTAGATACATATGTTTTGCAAATTGAAAAATGGCAACATTGTGGTTAAGATGTGCAAGAGGTGGAAAAAATAGTGAGTTCATGATCAATTTGACCTATGTTAAAATTCCACAAAGGACTCACAAAAGGGCACTTGTGTTGATAGGTGTATGGGGAGTTGTACCTTCACAATGAGTGAGTGTTCTCTTCATAAAAGTCTTCTGATGGACCTTGGTTATACATCTCTGTATGTAATGGATTGCAAGTGAAGAAACTCTTGGGGGTTCTTCTTAAAGGGCCAGCTTCAAGTTGAACCTGGAAGTGGGGAGCAAGCTTTGATGGTGGCTTTGGGGGCAGAGGATATGTACACGGTTGCAGCAACAGGAACATGCACCCACACCAAGAATCCAACATGTATAATGAAAAACTCCCCAGATAAAGTATATAAAAAATGGTTAAAAACGACTTGGGAAGTCATGCATATTTTAACCATTGTCATTTAGCATCATAAATCAAAGTTGAGATATTATAAAATAGGCAAGTGTCACATTCAGTCTTTGAGAGAGAGAGCAGATAAGCTTGATGATGAGAAGGAGGGGGAGGATGGACATGACGACTGTGGTGATGAAGATGTTCTGTGCGTGCTGTCATTTCACTCGTGTCTGACTCTTTTGCAACCCCGTGGACTGTAGCCCACCAGGCTCCTCCATCCATGGAATTCTTCAGGCAAGAGTACTGGAATGGGTGCCATGCCCTCCTCCAGGGGACCTTCCCAACCCAGAGGTTGATCCCTCATCTCATGTCTCCTTGCATTGGCAAGTGGGACCTTCATCAGTAGCGCCACCTGTCGATAGCTAACCTTGCTATGAACGGAGTGCTGTTACAAATACTGTGGTAGTGATTCTATATAATCCTCATTTTACATCTTAAAAAAAAGGAAACTGAGACCCTGTGCTTCCATACATTCTTCAAGATTCCATTTTCTGTGTTGTAGTGTGTGTCTCTGGAACAAGTTGTAAAATCATTCGTAGGGTCATCTGATCAGGTATGGAAGTTTAAAACCCTGAATTATGATAGAGGCGGAAAAAAGCTCCCATTCCAAAGATAGGTGTGCCTTGAAGAAAGTAAAGCTAAGTTTTAAGCCATTTACCTATTGTAAAAATTAGAATTTCTAATGTTTTAAATTCACTGCTTATAACCAATAGGGAGTACAGCTATGATATGAGTAGTTGCAAAATCAGAAAATATGTTTGTTGATAAATCTAGTCTAAGTCTAAACTATAAAAGATCCAGGGGAAAAGTTTCCGGTTTCAGCTTTACGAGTGAATCTCTAAGTGGACTTGCTGATTGTTCATTATTGATCATATCCATCCTCAGCTTCTTTTCACACCAAACTGATTTTGTAGCAACTGCCATTTCACACGAACTTCTAGAATTATTTTTTCCCCCTTTTGCTTGCATACATTTGGAAAAAGGTTGTAATTTCCATCCATATTTATTCTGCTTTACTCAGATTTATTCTCTGCCATCAGAGGAATATTAAATTTACATTTTTATGTTTTTTTTTCCCTCCCATTCTGAAAAAGGCCTGTGTCTGCTGGGAGGTGTTATCCTGCAGTTTCTCAGTTTGATGCTTCTAGAGAATCAATGCTATTTTGTTTTGCCCTGATCTTCCATTACCATTCACAGGTGTCTAGAATCACAGGTTTACATTTTGGTTGTTTTTAGTATATAGATGAACGTGTAATAAGACAAATATTTTTCTCCCTTTGCCCCTGTAACCTTCTCTGTTTCTTTGACAGTTTTATTAGTCATTATATAAATTCTTACAAGTCTGAAGAGAGAGCTGCCTTCCCACTTAACTGTTAAGTAAATGGAGAGTGTAATTCAGATAATAAAACGTTTTAAAAATTAAAATGGCATATAAAAATTAAAATGGCATATAAGACAGATTATTACTTCAGGTATGCCACTGCATAAAATATCTTGTTGAAATACCTTGAACAATTAGAAAATTGTCTAGATGGATGGTTTCCCATTTTACTGCATAAATACTGAATTTGTTCACTTATTCTGATATAATTGGAATAAGAAATCAGTAATTATTGTAATTCAACAACCAATTTCTTCTAATATGCTGAAAAAGCTTCACTTATATCACTTGATTCATCCTTATAACCTAAGACATGAAGGAAAGGCAGGCATTATGTTATCCCTGTTTTCCAACTGAAGAATCTGAGAGAGGGAAATAGAGGCACTTGCCCATGGTTTCACAAGTATCTTAGACTCAGAAGTAGCAGAAGCATGCTGTTTGCTTACTGTCTGTTCTTATTCTGTAAAGTGTAGGCCATTAGGGAATTGATCTGGTAGGGGGAGAAACATCTGTCTTAAAATCAGATGCCTTTTACAAATTCGTATGCTTTGATATAATTTTAATAAGTGTATCATTGCTTGCTTTTTTATGAGAGATGATTTAAAAGTGAAAAAATACACTTACAGAGATGAAATGAAAATAATAAATAAAGCCTTCTTCCATTTCCATTATTCTAAGTCATGCTCCTTGAGACTTCAATCTCAATATGATGTTAATAGAACCATTAGATATGATTCATACCATACATAAGACACTTCTATTGACAATTCCATCTTGACCAGGGGTCAATGGATCCATTACAATGCAAATCTTACTGTATACTTTACATCTAAATCAAAAGAATTTGGTCTTGTGTCCACTCTAATATGTTTCATGAGCTAGAGTCCAATCTCAGATGCGAAGTACACATCTGTGTTTCTCATACTAAGTCATGCCTATGTCTATTTGCTCTCAGTTTAAAAGGTAATTAATTAAGTTTTGCACTGATAGACTACTTTAGAGTATTTCAAGAACTACATAGGGTTTATGGAAATCCACATTTGCCCTTTTAATACATACCAAACCAAAAGAAAGAATCTTTCATGGACATATGGCTCAATACTTTTGTACATTAAAAGGTATTCTATATATTCTGTAAGATGCAGAAATAAAAATTTTCCCAAAGGATATTTAGACAGTCTTATAAAGTACAGGAAGCAAACTGAGGCTTCAACCAGATAAACTGAAAAATCTCTAATTAAGCATAGACATCTCTCTAAGCTCTCTCTTTTTCCTTGTGCTATTTACTTCTAAGCTGTTCTGTCTTTGTCTCTTTCCCCATTGATCCTGGGCATCCCTCAGAATCCTGCTCTTCAGAAAATGTCTAAGTTGAAACCTGGCCTTGAAATGAACAATTACTGAGCGTATTCTTGGCAACATTTAAGCTTCAGAACTGTGTTGATCTACAGTTATCCATCTCCTTTCTTAAAAGAAAAAAAAATTTTAATTAAGTTATAAATGAACATTGAAGATTACATTAGTTTCAGGTGTACAACATAATGATTTTATATAATAAATAAATAAATAAATAAATATATAGTAAAATGATCACCTAAGTAAGTCTAGTTAACTTTTGTCATCATAGAAAGATTTTTTTTTTTCCTTTTTGGGAGGAGAGCTTGTAAGATCTGCTCTCTTAGTAAATTTCAAATAGGCAGGATACTATTATCTATAATCACCATGATACATTACATCTTAATGATTTGCTTATTTTATAACTGGAAGTTTGTACATTTTGACCCCCTTCACCATTTCCCCCACCCGTTACCCACATTTGCCCTTTTAATACATACCAAACCAAAAGAAAGAATCTTTCATGGACATATAGCTCAATACTTTTGTACATTAAAAGGTATTCTATATATTCTGTAAGATGCAGAAATAAAAATTTTCCCAAAGGATATTTAGACACAGTCTTATAAAGTACAAGAAGCAAACTGAGCCTTCACCAATCTGTTCTCGGTATCTATGAGTTTGTTTTTAGTTCCGCTTATAAATAAGATCATATGGTGTTTGTTTTTCTCTGTCTGACTTACTTCACTTAGCATAATGTCCTCAGGGCTTCTCTGATAGCTCAGTTGGTAAAGAATCCACCTGCAGTGCAGGAGATCTGAGTTCAATCCCTGGGTGAGAAGGTCCCCTGGAGAAGGGAAAGGCTAACCACTCGAGTATTCTGGCCTGGAAAATTCCATAGACTGTATAGTTCATGGGGTCTCAAAGAGTTGGACATGACTGAGTGCAAGTTCTGTCCATGTTGTCATGTTGTAGCAAATGGCAAGATTTTCTTCTTTTTATGGCTGAATAATATTCCATTGTATAAACATAAACCACATTTTCTTTATCCATCCACCCTTTGACTGGCGTTTAGGTTGCTTCCATGTCTGTTATTGTAAATAATGCAGCAATGAACATAGGGATGCAAATACCTTTTTGAGTTAGTGTTTTTGTTTTCTTTACATAAATACCCAGTTTGGAATTGCAGGATCATATGGTAGTTCTAGTTCTGATTTTTTTGAGGAAACTTAATACTGTTTTCCACAGTGGCTGCACCAATTTACATCCCCACCAACAATGCATATCTTTTTACCTGTATTATTTTTCTTGAACTGAACTCCCCTTTATGTTCACTCCCCCTTTATATTTCCTGTGAGTGCTTACTGTTTAAAGTAGCAGATAAGTAGTTAAGCAAGAACATACATGAGGAACTTCCCTCCCCCAAAATCCCATGACTTCACAGCCTCACTATGGATCTCATAGGACCCTCCTGATTTCTTTCTCCTTTCTTGGAATTTGGATGGCAGTGAACATTGGACCAGGCAGAGCTGTCTACAGATCTCTATTTTACCTCTTCTCATTGTGTGATCTTGGGCAAGTCACTTAAACTTGTCCAGTCCTCATTTTTTTTAAAACTATAAAATATTGATAATAATTATTGACATCAAAGGATTGTTACAAGAATTAAATGAACATTTAATTCTTATTGCTAATGCTGCTAATTAAATGCTGCTTATTCCTCTTTAGTTTCTTTTATTTTCCATCCCCCCCACCCAAATACCTATTTTTGTGAAAAAGATTGACTTTTAAAATGTACCACTAGTCAATTGCATGACTAAAAAGTGATTAACTTTTCCATTATTTATTCTTGTCAAAAGTGTTTGCTTCTTGTTGGGTGCCAAGTATTATATTTTTTTTTCCTGTCAGATATGAAAGATACTCTTAATAAAGGTTTGTGAAAAGCACCAAAATGCAAAATTTCAGAGATTATGCAGTTAAAATTATAACTGAATTTACCCACAAAAAAAATCTTAGTTGAGCTCTATTTTGTATTCTTGTTTGAATGTGCCCCAGAACTATTAGTTTCAAAGGTTCTCTCTGTATGTCCATGGTCATGAAATAACTGGTTGCTTTAGTGCTGACATTCTTAGTTTGTAAAAAGGACAATGTCAAAAATGTAAACTATAGTGTTCCTGGAAGTTTTCTGTAGCTAGCCAGTCATTGGACATCAAAGGGAAACTCAGCAGAAACAAATAAGACAAATTAATAAGTTGAAGTTTCATCATCCCAGCTTATAAATGACTTGCTTCTGTAACTTAGTTACTCTATAAGACATATTCCATTGCTCTGGAAAAGACAGATATGCATTTTAAAAATTAGTATGTATATTAGTGAATTGGTCTGACTATGGGGACAAAGTCTTGTGTGGAAATGATGGGTTGCTGTGTTGGGTCAAAATGAGCAAGGATAAATAAAACAGTTTATTTGTAAGTGGGGCTGATCCCTCTTGCTCATGCATTAGTGTCTGGCTACAGGAGGGTAGTAATTTATTGATGCAGATGGCTATGTAAAGTGCATGCAATTTGTGAGGGGGCTTGACCCTTGACTGATGGGCCATATGTTGTAAAGCCCTAGGGATGTCATTTGCCTCAGCTCTCTTCTTCCTCTCTCTGTCTCTGCACCTACGGTCCTTGTTCAGTCACCACATATTGAACTATGGACTTACTAACTCCCCCAATAAATCTCCACCTAATGGCTCACAAAGGCCATAACTTAACCCTTTCTACACAACAGAGCACATTATTTTGCATCATGATCACACTTGGTGAAATCAAAGATAAATATTATATGACCTGCATAGATTATGAGAGCAAATTGTTGTGAAATGCCATTCCCTGCTGGGTATTCACTGTATCTGGATGTAGTAACATTGCTTTGAGCCTGCTGAATTATATCATTATTCTGCCATGTTATAATTACAGCTTAGTGTTATAACATAATTCTTAAATACGGTTAATATACCACACTAGAGAAGCATTTAGTGTGTTTTAATTAGCTTCTTTTGTTCTGAGTCTTCTTTTTTCTAGTAAAATATGGAAGTTATGCTCCATGAAAAACGTATATATTTTAATTACCACAAAGAAGCGAGTTTTTCAAAAATATTAGGGCATTTGTATGAAATAATGGGAAAAAAGTACAGAGTATGTTTTAAATACTTAGTGTACTCCAGTTTTTCAGCAGAGTCAATGCCAGCAGAAAGAAATCATACCATGAAACTATTAATTCCCAGCCTCAGCACTGGGGTCTTCTAGTAGGTTCTGCTTTCTGAGGCCTATCTGCTACCTGGGGATGGGGAAGAGGGGAACGCGATGACACTAAGGCTGTAAAAAGTTCCTGCACATATATATTGTGTTAATGTAGTTTTTACCCATAAAAGATTAAAACTGAAGAAATACTGTTCAATAGCATGCGTGTTAACATAGTTTGCCTAATTCTCGGAAAGCTAGCAAGTTGACACAGGCTTATCCCCATCACTTGGAGAAGGCAAGGAAAATGGTCTCCCTTAGAATTCTGAGAAAACATCACACAGGCAACATGCATACATTCTTTGCTAATCCAGAGTCTACTGTGGCATTCTCATATTCACTTTGTCCTTTTTGGACACAGCTTCTGACAGATTTGACAGCACCAAAAAGAGGGCAGAGACGTGCAGGAAGAATCACAGGACCTATATATCTTTGGCTGGATCCCTAGGTTTCCCCAGGGCATTGCACATCTTTTTGTTTTTAATTTTTGGCTGCACCATGCGGGCATGTGGGAGCTTAGTGCTCCAACCACAGATCGAACCCACACCTTCTGAGTTGGACTGTCACAGAAGTCCAAATTGCACTTCTTTAGAAACAGTAGTAAAAAATAGCTATATATAGCTATATTTTGTGCTTATAATGATAGGTTTCTCCTGAAACATTTCATCTTCTTGGTAGCTTTCTACTACACTGTTCATGGTGTATGCATAATGTGTTTAAATAATAGCTGTATCACATTATAGATAGGTATATAGTGTTTTCATATTGTTATTTGGTTTCGTTTCCCTCATTGGTATGAAAAGAAAGTTTTCATATTTCCTCTTCTAACTAATGAATGGTATGCTTACACAACAGTGAAAAATTCAGATCTCACAGCCAACTAAAAGACAGATGAGAGGAAGGTTGACTTACACCTCCACCACATGAAAATTTTTCATTTTTGAATCACGGGTCTTTATCAACATGGACAAGTGATGTAGAAAAAATATTAAAATATACAGAAAAGAAGTCATTGTTATCTGTCCTGAACCCAGTAGACTTAGAGCGTACAGTGCAGCCAGAAAGCAAATCAGCATAAATAAACCATGCATCCACGATTGAATTTCAATAATTTAAACATAAATCCTTTAGACTTTCATACATCATTTTTCCACATGGGTTTTTCTTTTGGATTTGGGCACTCCTAGCATTCATTTAAAATTCATTTGCAAGTCACAAGTATATGGAGTGCCTAGAAACCTCTAATAAACAATCCCCTTTGAGGTTATTGTTCCATAATTTAAGAAATTCTAATGAAACATGGTTGGCAAGAGGTTTTCTAAGATAGAGAGTCAATATGCCTATAAAAGGGACCAGCATTTTGACGCATAAATCACCAACTTTCCTACATGTAGCAGTGCACAAGGGATGAGGATCTAAAATATATATTCCTGAGATTAATAGCAAGCAAGAGTGAATCAGTGATACTCTTTTTCTTATGAGCCAGAAAAAGTCTTGAAAGTTTTCGGAAAATGTGTTGGCAGAACTGCTTTTCTCTGTCTTGGTGTGATTTCTCCTCGATTATAATATGGCAGCCAGAATTCATTGTGTGTTTTAAAAATAAATGAAAACTATATTGCAGATTATTTTAATTTTAGTTTTTTAAGAGTCCTCTAATTAAAATTTAAACATAGCAACAAATGGGACATGAAACATCTCAAAATACAAAATTATGGTTTAAGTTGAATGTCAGGCTTTTTTTAAAAAATTGAATGTGCCAATTAGAGTTGGTGCAAATGAAGATTAAGAACATAGTTACTTCTTACTTCCATATCGCGTATCATGTCTTTTCCTGGTTTTTTACTTTGTTAAATAATGTAGCTGTAATAAGTTTGTGCTCCTTGGAAACAACCAACAGACTAATCTTCTCTTTAAAAAGATTCTAGAATGCTCAAATCAATACCATTTTTTAAAAATTAAACTTTCTTGGCTCAGATCAAAAAGACCTGTGGCTATTTATTAACTTACTTTGTGTTGGCTCCCACAGTGCCAAGTAATCTTGTTGTCATAAGAGTGACATACTGCCACATTTTGATAGCATCATATTTGATATGAAAACTGAATCAATTCTTCCCTATGTATATACATTTTAAAAAATGGTTTGTTCTTAGAATTGTGTGGATACCTGATATTACATTGTTATAACATTAAACATATTTGTGAAATCCCCAGTACTGAATTCAATGGTTCAAAATATTATGATAATGCAAATAAGAATCCCTAATCATTGATGTTTGAAATTTGCTGCTGTATATTTACTAGTAGGACAAAAATTACACAAAAGATAGGAGGATAATTACTTATGACTGAAAAAGATATTTAATGAAAATTTAGTTTGCTTTTTTTTTTTTTAAATAGAGCTTCTATAAATCAGAGAAGGAGAAATAGCATATGGAATCCCTTGTATGTGGTATCTAAAAAGAAATGATACAGATGAACGTACAAAACAGAAAGGGACTCACAGACATAAAAAACCAACTTATGGTTGCTGGGGGGAAGGAATAGTAAGGGAATTTGGGAAGGTCAAGTACACACTGCTATATTCAAAGTGGATAACCAACAAGGACCTATTTGTAGAGCACGTGGAACTTTACTCAGTGTTATATGCCAGCCTGGATAGGAAGGGGTTTCAGGGAGAATGGATACATATATATGTATGAATGAGTCCCTTTGCATTTCACTTGAAACTACCATAACATTGTTAATTGGCTATACTCCAATACAAAATAAAAAGTTTAAAGTTTGAAAACAAAAACAAAACTATGAGATCTAAACTAGAGCTTACATATCATAGTTGAAAGTGATAAAGATATTTATTTTGTGTTTTTTATGTAAGAAATATCATTTTTATTAAGTTTTTAAAAAGCTTTTTTAAATTTATTTTTTGGCTGTGCTGGGTCTTTGTTGTGACTTCCAGGCTCTCTAATTGTGGTGAGCAGGCTTAGTTGCCCCACGGCATATGGGATCTTAGTTCCCTGATCAAACCCATGTCCTTTGCATTGGAAAGTGGATTCTTAACCACTGGGCCACCCAGGAAGTCCAGAAGTATCAGTTTATCGGTGTACATGTAGGACTACATTTTCAGTCTTCAGAAAGTTCTTTCTTTGTATGCTGCTGCTGCTGCTTGGTCACTTCAGTCATGTCCAGCTGTTTTGTGACCCCATGAACTATAGCCCACCAGGCTACTCTGTGTATGGGATTCTTCAGCCAAGAATACTGCAGTGGGTTGCCACGCTCTTCTCCAGGGGATTTTCCCAACCCAGGGACCAACCTGCATCTCCTGTGGCTCATATATTGCAAGTGGATTCTTTATCGCTGAGTCACCTTGGGAAGCCCATTCTCTGTATGCCTTATGGCAATTATTTTATATCTTATATTTAACGATAAAACAACTAATATTTATTAAGGGCCTACCCAGTGCTGGGTGTTGAAAACGTAGCATTGAACAAGATTACCTCCTCTGCCTATAAAACCTTTCAATATAAACCTATAATGATAACTCCATGAATATTTCAGTGTTTCTCTAATAATTCCTAAGAATCATTCTGTAGCTGGAGGCATTTTAGAAGCAGGGGGAAAGTTACTGGTAAATTATAATGGAAAGGTGTAATCCATTTTGGAGGATGTCATGTTTATGGTATTTATTTTATGTTAAAACAGCATGATCCACTCACCGAAGTGGGTGTGTCCAACATTAAGCTGAAGAGTACTTAGAAATAATAGCTGCAAGGCGAGGAAACATGAGGATTGAGGGAGGAAATAAGCATACACTGTGATTAGATCCTCTGCAGTGTACTATTATCTGCAAGTCTTTTGCTACAAAATCACATCAGTAATATTTTAGTGACATTTATTTATTGTTCCTGTACAAAAGATAATAAGGTAGAAGAAAACAGAATCCCAGGTGAAAATAAAAACCAAGCTAAGTGCTACTCAGATGTGCCCTGCTGTTCTTTGACTGTTGGTTTCTGTGTGTGTGCTCAGTTCTCTCATACCTGATTCTTTATGACCCTGTGGACTGTAGCCCACCAGGATCCTCATTCCATGGAATTTTCCACGCAAGAATACTGGAGTGGGTTGCCATTTCCTTCTCTATGGGACCTTCCTGATCAGTGGTTGAACCCATGTCTCTTGCATCTCCTCCATTGGCATGCAGATTCTTTACCACTGTGCTACTTGGAAGCCTTTGGAGTGCCCTAAATTGCATATTAACAGAAAGCTACTGTGTAGCAACATCAGATGCCCTCGTGAGCCCTGACTTTACCTTTTCCATGTGGTACATCATTGCAGGAATTTTTCCTTATCGGTGAACCAACAGCCTTTTCCTCTTCTGAGCAAGTTCTTACAGCAGCGAGGTTTGAGTGCTATTTTTAGCATGCCTCTGTATGTGGTGGAGAATGGCTCCTTTCCTGCTCTAAGACACTTCTCTGCAAAGTGTAGAAGGAAGTACTTAATTTTCAGCTTTTTATTTGGTTTAATAACATTGCAAACATAGTGCAGGTGGCTGTAATTTTACACCATGTGAGTGAAAATGTTCTTTTTCTTTCTCTCTCAATCTGTTTGTTTTGCCATTTTAAACCCAACTATGTAAAAATTAGAGCAACTGATATTTTAAATTGATAAACTAGTTTGAAAGACTCTTTGAAAAGGAATCTAAGCTTTCTATAATCAAAATGTAAAATTGTTGCAAATGGGGAAAGATTTATAAATTTAGGGCTCAAGTTAATATAAACTTAGTAGCATCATCTACTGGTTATTCTATTGCAACTATATCTTTATCATTAGTTATAGCAGTTTCATTACTGTAATTGCACCTTCTCTTTGTGAAAACCTTTCACAGTTATTGGTGAAATAATGTCTTGTTTCTTGTCAACTTTTAAATCAGAGACCTTTCTTCTAGACTAGGTGTCTGTAAATGGCTTTGTCAGACTCAAGCATGAATAATCTTGTTGAAGTATGAGACATAACAATGCAAGTGAAGTTGCTCAGTCGTGTCTGACTCTTTGTGACCCCATGGACTGTAGCCCACCAGGCTCCTCCATTCATGGAATTTTCTAGGCAAGAGTACTGGAGTGGGTTGCCATTTCCTTCTCCAGGGGATCTTCCTGACCCAGGGATTGAACCTGGCTCTCCCACATGACAGGCAGATGCTTTACCCTCTGAGCCACAGGGTTGTGACTAAATAATTTTAGTCTTTTTGACTAAAAACCTATTAATAATTATGTAAAATTAACAGAAGCAGAAGATATTAAAAAGAGGTGGCAAGAATACACAGAAGAATTGTACAAAAAAGATCTTCACGATCTGGATAATCACAATGGTGTGATCACCCACCTAGAGCCAGACATCCTGGACTGAGAAGTCAAGTGGGCCTTAGAAAGCATCACTATGAACAAAGTTAGTGGAGGTGATGGAATTCCAGTTGAGCTATTTCAAAGCCTGAAAGATGATGCTGTGAAAGTGCTGCACTCAATATGCCAGCAAATCTGGAAAACTCAGCAGTGGCCACAGGACTGGAAAAGGTCAGTTTTCATTCCAATCCCAAAGAAAGGCAATGCCAAAGAATGCTCAAACTACAGCACAATTGCACTCATCTAACACGCTAGTAAAGTAATGCTCAAAATTCTCCAAGCCAGGCTTCAGCAATATGGGAACCGTAAACTTCCTGATGTTCAAGCTGGTTTTAGAAAAGGCAGAGGAACCAGAGATCAAATTGCCAATATCCACTGGATCATGGAAAAAGCAAGACGGTTCCAGAAAAACATCTATTTCTGCTTTATTGACTATGCCAAAGCCTTTGACTGTGTGGATCACAAAAACTGGAAAATTCTGAAAGAGATGGAAATACCAGACCACCTGACCTGCCTCTTTAGAGACCTATATACAGGTCAGGAAGCAACAATTAGAACTGGACATGGAACAACAGACTGGTTCCAAATAGGAAAAGGAGTAAGTCAAGGCTGTATATTGTCACCCTGCTTATTTAACTTATATGCAGAGTACATCATGAGAAACACTGGGCTGGAAGAAGCACAAGTTAGAATCAAGATTACCAGGAGAAATATCAATAACCTCAGATATGCAGATGACACCACCCTTATGGCAGAAAGTGAAGAGGAACTAAAAGGCCTCTTGACGAAAGTGAAAGAGGAGAGTGAAAATGTTGTCTTAAAGCTCAACATTCAGAAAACGAAGATTGTGGCATCTGGTCCCATCACTCCATGGGAAATAGATGGGGAAACAGTGGAAACAGTGTCAGACTTGATGTTTTTGGGCTCCAAAATCAGTGCTGATGGTGACTGCAGCCATGAAATTAAAAGACGCTTACTCCTTGGAAGAAAAGTTATAACCAACCTAGAGAGCATATTCAAAAGCAGAGACATTACTTTGTCAACAAAGGTCTGTCTAGTCAAGGCTATGGTGTTTCCTTTGGTCATGTATGGATGTGAGAGTTGGACTGTGAAGAAGGCTGAACGCCGAAGAATTGATGCTTTTGAACTGTGGTGTTGGAGAAGACTCTTGAGAGTCCCTTGGACTACAAGGAGATCCAACCAGTCCATTCTGAAGGAGATCAGCCCTGGGATTTCTTTGGAAGGAATGATGCCAAAGCTGAAACTCCAGTACTCTGGCCACCTCATCCGAGGAGTTGACTCATTGGAAAAGACTTTGATGCTGGGAGGGACTGGGGGCAGGAGGAGAAGGGGACGACAGATGAGATGGCTGGATGGCATCACTGACTCGATGGACGTGAGTCTGAGTGAACCCCGGGAGTTGGTGCTGGACAGGGAGGCCTGGCGTGCTGCGATTCATGGGGTCACAAAGAGTTGGAACGACTGAGCGACTAAATTGAACTGAATTGCACTGCAAATTATAAATAATCTTCTTCATAATCTGAATAAGATTCACAAATCTGATGCTAGATACAGAAAAATGAAAGAAATCTAGCAACTTTACCAGGCTGTTACCGAAGTATAGATAATGCCTTATGTGTATTTATAGCAAGTAGTAAAATTTCCTCTTGACTAGTTGACTGGTATCTTCTTTTTTACAATTCCTATTCTCATCAAGACTTTTCTCTTTGTTTCTAATGTGCCCTAATGATGTTTTTATCTAGTTCTATTTAAGTCTTTTTTGAGATGTTCAGATATTTTCATGCCTTAATTTCTGCCATTATTTGGTGTGGCAGTTCATTTTTAATCTTCAGTTTGGCCATAAAAGTTACTTTTTATAGGGCATGATACTTGTTTTTCTTCCTGAATGTATATAAGCACACATTGGAAAAAATTTAAATCATATTTGATAAGAAGCAAAATAAATAACATTTTTGTTAAAAAAAATAACCATAGGTCATGAGGTATTGAGGAATCATAACAATTCTTTGTAAAAATCACTATTAGGAAGCAAAAACAGTAAATAAAATGATTTAATTATTGAATGTACAGAAGGTATCAATATCCAACTATTATAGAGTAGTGGTTAGGA
Source organism: Oryx dammah (assembly GCF_014754425.2). Classification (NCBI taxonomy): domain Eukaryota; kingdom Metazoa; phylum Chordata; class Mammalia; order Artiodactyla; family Bovidae; genus Oryx; species Oryx dammah. The sequence goes on along the minus strand of NW_024070186.1, from coordinate 131,992,225 downwards.
TTTATCCTTCCACTCTAAACAACTAGAAAACTAGACAAAAATAAACAGTGGTTTTTCAAGTATTGACTGGCAAGCAGTCCAAGGCAGTGATGTCTGAGAAAGCGGAAACAAGAAGCATGGGCCTTTTAGTTATTCTAGCTTTCTTCTTGGAGGCACTTTCCATGCTACCATGTAAAGGGCTTCCCAGGGGGCACTAGAGGTAAGGAACTTGCTTGCCAGTGCAGGACACATAGAGACTTGGATTAGATCCCTGGGTTGGGAAGATCCCCTGGAGGAGGGCATGGCAACCTACTCCAGTATTCCTGCTTGGAGAATCCCATGAATAGAGAAGCCTGGCAGGCTATAGCCCATAGGGTCACAAAGAGTCAGACACAGCTAAAGTGACTTAGCATGCATAAGTTTAAAGGGGGAGTCCACACAGAGCCTGGTCATCCTTTCACTGAGATGTAAAACCGAGAGATCACACGCAGTTCGTAGAGTAGCTATATCTAGAATGTGAAGGGTAAAGTAATAAAGAAGCTCTTTGAGAGAAAGAAAGAGAGACTGCAGAGAAGTCCCCTAAAATCTTTGGCTGAGTTTTGATCAGTCTATAAATGGAAAGAAACTATCCAATGATGGAAATCTTGCCATCCATGCAGACTTGAGAAGTGTTTATGTTCCCATCAATGAATGGATGGAATCCTTAGACAAGTGTCCCCTTAGTAGTGGGTATGAGTTAGCCTTACAGTCACACTGTTCTAAAGTTGTCCTAAAAGAGGTTAGAAGCAAAATTCAAAAAGAGTTAACTGATTCCCTCTAATTTAAATGTACTCTGCAACAAAATCTAACATTATTTAGAAGAATACAATGAACATTTAGCAAGAAATTATATAAAGTTCACAATTGACATCATTCAATCAAACATTACATAGCATAAAAGGGCAGGAAAATATTATCCATATCCGGAATAAGTGTCAACTGTTAGAAGAAATCCTAGACACAGCAGAGGTAATATAACTAGCCAACAGTGAAGTAGAAACAGTTATAAATAGATTCCATATGTTCTGGAAAAATAAAGAAAGCATGATGAGGAGAGATATGGAAAATATAAAAAGATACATGTTTTAGATAAAAAATATGATGTCTAAAATTAAAAATATTGTTTCCATAGTTTTGCCTTTTTCCGAATGTCATATAGTTGGAGTCGTGTAGTGTGTAGCCTTTTCAGATGGGCTTCTTTCACTTTGTGATGTGCATTTAAGGTTCATCAACGTCTTTTTATTCCCTGATAGATCACTTCTGTTTTAGTGCTGAATAAATGTTTTGCTGTTCTTTGTCTTTTTACCTATCAAAGTACATCTTTGTTACTTCAAGTTTGGGCAATTATCAATAAAGTTGCTGTAAACATTCATGTGTAGGTTTTTTGTATGAACCTGTTTTCAGTTAATTTGAGCATATACCAAGGATTGTGATTGCTGGATGATATGGTAAGAGTGAGTTAATTTTATCAACATCACCAACCTGCCCTCCAGAGTAGATGTACCATGTTGTAGTCCCACCAGCAGTGAATGAGCATTCCTGCTGCTCTACCTTTTTGTTAGCATTTGATGTTGTCAGTGTTCCAGAGTTTAATCATTCTAATACATGTGTAGTGTTACAACTTATTTTAGTGAATAATTGCCCCAACATGATTTGAGATGCCACTAATGTGAAATGACACATTTTAAATGATTTATTTATTTGAACTGGTAGATTTACAATATTATAATTAGTTTCAGGTATGCAGCATAATGATTTCTACAGACTGTATTTCATTTAAATAATGGCTCTATTTCTCTGTGCTATACAATGTAGCCTTGTTGCTTATCTATTTTTGCATGATAATTTAATCTCTTAATCCCTTGCCCCTAATTTGCCTCTCTCCCCTTTTCCCATATGACATCCTGTAGAGACAGTAGGAAAAAACAGTGATTTGCTGGAGGCTAGGGGAGGGCAAGGGATGAATAAATGGATCATAGGGGATTTTTATGGCGGTGAAAATACTTTGTATGATACGATTACAATGAATGGGCTTCCCATGTGGCATAGCGGTTAAAATGCGGGCCAGTGCAGGAGACACAGGACGTGGGTGGGTCCCTAGGTTGAGAAGATACCTTGGAGTAGGATATGGTAACCCACTCCAGTATTCTTGTCTGGAGAATTTCATGGACAGAAGAGCCTGGCAAGGCTACAGTGCATGGGGTTGCAAAGAGTTGGACATGACTGAGCACACATATTGCAATTACAAGGGCTACATCTCATTATATAGTAATTAATATCCATAGAACTTACAGTGAGAGTGAACCACAGGGAAAACTGTGGACTTAAATGATGATAATTGGCCAATGTAAAGTTCATCAGTTGTAACAAATATCCCACACTGGAGGAGGATATTGAATGTGAGAGGCTGTGCATGTGTGGGAGTAGGGGGTGTATCAGAAATCTCTGTACCTTACTCTCAGTTTTGCTGATAATCTAAAATTGCTCTAAAAAATAAAGTCTTAAAAATAAGTTGAAAAATTCAAACAATAAAAAATAAAATGAAAAATATACTGAATGGGATTGAGAGCAGATTTTTAAAAAGCAGACAGTCTGGAACACCTGAAAAATGGAACTATTCAGAACTAATAAGCACAGAAAGAAAAAAAATAATGGCAGAAATGAACAATGCATCACTTATTAATGGAGTGATACCAAGAAAATTTGCATATATTTACTCAGAGTACCAGAAGTACAGAAAAGAAAAAACAGATGGGATAAATCTTTGAGAAAAGAGTAGCTGGAAATTTTTCTAATGTAATGGAAACTGATCTGAGAGATTGAAGGGATCTCAGCAAACCTAAAGGAGACTAGAATTAAGGAAAAGCATGTTAAGGCAAATCATAATCAAATTGTTGAAAACTACCCTTATGGTAGAAAGTGAAGAAGAACTAAAGAGCCTCTTGATGAAAGTGAAAGAGGAGAGTGAAAAAGTTGGCTTTAAGCTCAACATTCAGAAAACAAAGATCATGGCATCCGGTTCCTTTCACTTCATGGCAAATAGATGGGGAAACAGTGGCTGACTTTTATTTTTTTGGGCTCCAAAATCACTGCAGATGGTGACTGCAGCCATGAAATTAAAAGTCACTTACTCCTTGGAAGGTAAGTTATGATCAACCTAGACAGCATATTAAAAAGCAGAGACATTGCTTTGTCAACAAAGGTCTGTCTAGTCAAGGCTATGGTTTTTACAGTAGTCATGTATGAATGTGAGAGTTGGATATAAAAAAAAGCTGAGGGCAGAAGGATTGATGCTTTTGAAGTGTGGTATTGGACAAAACCCTTGAGAGTCCCATGGACGGCAAGGAGATCCAACCTGTCCATCCTAAAGGAGATCAGTCCTGGGTGTTCATTAGAAGGACTAATGTTGAAGGTGAAACTCCAATACTTTGGCCACCTGATATGAAGAGCTGCTCATTTTAAAAGACCCGGATGCTGGGAAAGGTTGAGAGCAGGAGGAGAAGGGGACGACAGAGGATGAGATGGTTGGATGGCATCACCGACTCAATGGACGTGAGTTTAGATAAACTTCGGGAGTTGGTGATGGACAGGGAGGCCTGGCGTGCTGAGATTCATGGGGTCTCAAAGAGTCGGACACGACCAACTGAACTGAATGATAAAAAAATCCTAAATGAAGTTAGAAATAAATACTCAATATTTTAAAAGGAGCAAAGATTACAATGAGAGGAAATTCTTTGCAGAAACTATGTAACTGTAGAATGACTTCTTTAAATTACTGAAAGAAACGAAACAAGTACCTAAGAATTCTTTACCCAGTCAATGTTAGAAAAGGGCAAAGATGGAGAAAGCACATATCTCAGTTCCAGTCTACAGTAACAAAAAAAAAGCTACAGTAACAAAGGCTTCTGATAGGCATAAGGACAAATGGAATAGAATAGAGTCCAGACATAAATCCACATATATATGAGCAGTTGATTTTTTAACGGTATGGGAAGGTAATTCTATGTAGTATAGTCTTGCAACAAATAATGCTGCAACATGCAAATAAAAATTAGCTAAAAATATCAAAAGAAACTTTACCATGTCTCTCATATAACTATTAAATCAATATCGATTCTACATTAAATGAAAGTGCTTAATACTATAACACTGCTAAGATAAACAGGAAAAAATCAAGTAACCTTGGAGTAAATAAAGATTTCTCATAAACCATTATTTAAAAGAAAGATAGATTAGAACTCATCAAAATTAAAAACTTTTGCTCTTCAAAAGACTGTTTTAAAAACATATTTCTAATAAGGGCTTATAGAATATGTAAAAAGCACATCTCAGTAAGAATAGGTGCAACTTAATTTTTAAAAAATTATTTTGAATGGGCACTTCACCAGTGAACTTACCCTCATGGCAAATAAGCACAAGGAAAAGTGCTCGTTTTTATTATGGGATGTGCAAGCTAAACCTCAGTGAGATATGCTCCCCACACACTAAACTAGCTAAAATTAAATAGACTGACAACATCAAATATTGCTGAGAATTTGGAGCAACCAGAACTCCCATACATTGTTGTGAAGGCAAATGGCAAAGTCCGGAAATGTGTCAGTTTCTCATAAAGCTAAGTGCACACTTACCATATGATTCAGCATTTCAATTCCTAGATATTTACCCTCGACAAATGATGATATATGCCTGCACAAACACTTGTTCATGAATGTTGTAATAAAACCTTAAGAGTCATAGTGAACAGTGGGAAATAACCCAAATATCCATAAATTGGTGAATAAATTTGCAAATTTTATTCTATGCATACACCGGGTTATAACATATGAATAAAAAGAATGATTTACTAGCACAAATGAAGAATTCTTAAAAACATACTAATTTAGAGAAGCACTATTCAAACAATTATATGCTTCATGGTTTGATTTATATAAATTTTTGAAAAGGTAAGACTGTATTGATGGAAACTGATAATCATTTCAGCGGTGGGTTTAGGGGAAGAGAATAACTGCAAAGATCAGAGGGAATTTTGGGCTGTTATAGAAATATTCTGTATCACATCATGAGTTTGGTAGTAATTATATGACTACCATATATTTCAAGAACCATCCAATTCTTTATTAAAACTGGTTAATTTTCTTATATGAAATTATATCCAAAAAAGTTTAAAAAAATATAATTTCACTTTGGTGTAAATCTTATCTAAATAATTTGACATTTTTTTTCTGATTTTTTCCATAAATTAAAGTTATATTGAATTTGTTAATAAAGTTATTATTAAGATCATTTATAGCCCTAATAAAATCCTAGCTTTGTTTGGTTTGACTTTACCTCTGGTTTCTTTCTTTTTTTTTTTTAATTTTTTTTTCTTCTTTTTACTTTATTTTACTTTATAACACTGTATTGGTTTTGCCATACATTGACATGAATCCATCATGGGTGTACATGAGTTCCCAATCCTGAACCCTCCTCCCATCTCCCACCCCATATCATCTCTCTGGATCATCCCCATGCACCAGCCCCAAGCTTCCTGTATCCTGTATCGAACATAGATTGGCAATTCGTTTCTTACATGATAGTATACATGTTACAATGCCATTCTCCCAAATCATCCCACTCTCTCCCTCTCCCTCAGAGTCCAAAAGTCCGTTCTATACATCTGTGTCTCTTTTGCTGTCTTGCATACAGGGTTATCATTACCATCTTTCTAAATTCCATATATATGTGTTAGTATACTGTATTGGTGTTTTCCTTTCTGGCTTACTTCACTCTGTATAATCGGTTCCAGTTTCATCCACCTCATTAGAACTGATTCAAATGTATTCTTTTTAATGGCTGAGTAATACTCCATTGTGTATATGTACCACAGCTTTCTTATCCATTCATCTGCTGATGGACATCTAGGTTGCTTCCATGTCCTGGCTATTATAAACAGTGCTGCAGTGAACATTGGGGTACACGTGTCTCTTTCAATTCTGGTTTCCTCCGTGTGTATGTCCAACAGTGGGATTGCTGGGCCATAAGGCAGTTCTATTTGCAATTTTTTAAGGAATCTCTACACTGTTCTCTATAGTGGCTGTACTAGTTTGCATTCCCACCAACAGTGTAAGAGGGTTTCTTTTTCTCCACACCCTCTCCAGCATTTATTGCTTGTAGACTTTTGGATCACAGCCATTCTGGCTGGTGTGAAATGGTACCTCATTGTGTTCTTGATTTGCATTTCTCTGATAATGAGTGATGTTGAGCACCTCTGGTTTCTTTTTAAGCATTTGAGTAGGATAAATTGAAGTATAAATGTTTAGCCAAAATTAAACACCTTTTTCTAAGAAACATTTATCACACAATTGCATGTAAAATACATTTCATATCCAAATTTGCATATAAAGTGTTGTGGGAAATTTGGGAAGCATATGGTCTGTCTTTTTCTTCTTTTTTTCTTTTTTATTGTCTAAGAAGCACTAAAGCCAAGTAACTTGGCAGGATTTTTTCTAGATTTAGTCTTTTAAATGGATTTTTATTTTCTGGCAGATGGGCTGTGTTAACCACCTATTAAAATTACACTTGTATATATTGGTAGAATGTTTTATATTTACTCATGAAAATAAAATTTTTAGAATTGTCATTTAAAACTAGCAAAACCTTTCTGTTACAAAGTTGAGAAACAACTGTACCTGTCACTTTCTTTGTTACTTTGAAGTATGTTACAGCATGGATGGCTACTTAATGAATATTCTATGATTTAGGTTTATTTTAATGTTTTAAAATATTCTCCATCTTTAAAAAACAAAAGAAATATAGGCTAGGAGTTGAAATAGATGAGGAGAATAAATTTCATGATGTGGCATCTTCTCTAAATTGTTTTGGAAAAATAGATGTGTTTAAGCATTATCATATACTTTTTAATAAGAACTTTCCCCCCTCCATTAACAATTTTAAAATCATTATTTAGAGTGTGGTATGCAATATGATAAAAATATATATTCTAAAAATGGTTTTTCTTAATTTGGCTCTAGAAACATGAGAAGTGATGTAGTATTTGGAAAGGCTGTTTTAAATCACCTTTGTTTTGGGGGACTTTTTAATTTTATCTATATGAAGCTGTTAAACGAAAACGTACATTTTCTAAATGATCACATCTGATTGTTTTTCCCTTGTTTGTGGTGCTATCTAAAAACCCTGTGAGTTGGCAAACATGCTTGTGTGCTAGTTATCCATTATATGATTTAGATTGATTTTACAATCTCTGGGGAGATTGCAAAAATTTCTAAACATACTAGCAAAACTTCTAAACATGGTCTTCCCTGGTGGCTCAGATGTTAAAGATTCCACCTGCAATATAGGAGACCTGGGTTCAGTCCCGGGGTTGGGAAGATCTCCTGGAGGAGGGCATGGCCACCCACTCCGGTATTCTTGCCTGGAGAATCCCTGTGGATAGAGGAGTCTGATGGGCTACAGTCATGGGGTTGTAAAGAATTGCATACATCTGAGCGACCAAGACAACACATCCCCATGAAATTTTAATACTACAGGTAAAAACTATATTTATTTATGTATTGTCTGTCTGTACTTCTATATATAAAAAGTACATTTGCACTCTGCTCTGGAATGAGAAAATATTTGCCCCTTTGGGGTTGATACCACTTTCCCCACTCCATTCAGAATGCATGCTCTGTCAGTAGAAAAAAAAAAAAAAAGGAGATACCTGCAGTCAAAACATATTCTCATGCATAAGGATCTTTTTTTTTAATATTCTAAAACATTAATAATTATACCACTCAGAAGAATGCACGATGGGAAGATAAGAGAATAAGATTTTCCCTTTATTTAACAAAGAATTTAGATGTTGGTTCTTATCACTGACATGTTTAGCGTTTATATTTGTTCCCTAAATGAAAGTGAAAGTGAAGTCGCTCAGTTATGTGCAACTCTTTGCAACCCAGTGGACTGTAGCCCACCAGGCTCCTCCATCCATGGGATTCTCCAGGCAAGAATACTGGAGTGGGTTGAAGCGCTATGTAAACCTATGGAAAAAAGCCATGATAACAGATTGAGGTTGTCTGTCACGATCAACTTCAGTATCTCCTGTAGGCTTTAACTATGTTAATGGTGATATGAGTATCCTATGTCCAACTCTTGGCTTCCTAGTACTGCTATATATAACTGATGTCACCTCAGAATCCTTTAAACAGATGTCTATTCAGGGATTATATCCTGAGCTGAAGGATAGTTTTACTCAGAAACAAATATAATAAAAACATAAATACTAGTTTCATAAATTGGAATAATTTATATAAGTGGATACATGGATGACTTGAATTTATGAATTATTGTTACATGTGAAAGTGCTTACTAGAAGCCAGGTACAGTGTTATAAACTTTATATACATTTTCTAATTTTATCCTCAAAATAAACCTATAGAGTCTATATTTGTATTATCCCTATTTTCTTGATAAGTAAAGTAATATCCAAACTGTATTTTTAAAACTTGTTTTAATAGCCAATTTTACTGATGATTATAATGAGAGATTATATAAATAAGAGTTGATCAATTTGTTTTACTCCTTTTTTCAGTGTCTTTCTATCTTCCCATTTGTGGAGATATTAGCAATAAGTATAAAAGCTAAAAAGCCACTGGGGCTAAAAAAGACATAAAGAAACATGGCTTAAACTCAGAACGTCTGAATTGGCAGTTTTAAGCTATAATTGCCATAATCGTAATAACAGCTGGTATTAGTTAATTATTAACTAAATCATCATCACACATACAGCAGCACTTTTACTGAAGAGGAGGCAAAAGTTCAGAGACCCTAATCATATTCCTTAGACTCCAGACCCCAATATTTTAAATGATCCTCCTGATTATTTGTTGGTGTGAGAGGTGTGAAGGATAATTAAATAGTGCTCTATGAAAACTGAAAATGTCTTTCACACATAAGTTACCACAATATAAAGTGAGTGGAGTGTTTCATTTATATTTTAAATGCTTAAATTTTCAGAACTTTATATATTTCTGAATATAATTGCCCTCAATAACAAATTTAATTCTTTTGGGTTTAATAAAATGTACATTTCATTTGAAAATTTTCAGTAACTTAATGACAGCATTGCTTATGTAGGAAACATTATGCAAATGATTGCAGTGAAGCCTATGAGTTTAGTTAGGCTCAAGAAAAAGTTTGTAATTAACAAATTAGCATTTGAAAAAGACATTTTGAATATGCATAGTAGAAAATTCTACTTAACTTGTGGGGTGTGTTCATAATGATTACTTCAGAATTCATGCATATGCATTTTTAACATGCAAATAGTCAAAAACTTAGTGGACCTGTCCAGATCTGAGTAATTTTTTCTTTTTTTTCAGTTAAATGACTAACATAAGTAAGGCAAAATGAATAACACATATTAACATTTTGCATTTTCTTTTTGATTCAGTATTTTCTTAAACATTAAGAACACAGAGTTAAATACTTTCTACTTATTATGACTTCAATGTGGATGAAAATAACACCATTAAGAAAAAAAATTCTGTATCTGCCTTTTCCTATGAAGTATATGCTGTGCTATGCATTACAGTATTGTGGTTAGGCCTTAATTTGTTTTGTATGTTTAATTGTACTTTGGGGGGTTGTTTGAATTTTGATGTCACACTCACACAGACATTCAATTATTAATGAAGAGTGAAAGACCACTGAGATTAAAGAAAACTATCCTGTGTATTTGTTTCAAATAGTGTAAATATATTTGCCTCCATATAGTGTAAGCAAAATAAAGCAAAGTATTACTCTATGTAGTTTATTTTCTTCCTCTATTAACAGACTGTATTAATTCTTATTTAACCATTATATATGATCTCAAATCTTTAAACACTGAATATTGTTCTTCAGTACAAAGTATCTGTCTTGCTCACTTTTCCCGAGATATTCCATTCTCATCTTGTTTCTATACTGTTTCTTATGTTTTCCATAAATGTGTGATCATTAAACTTTTCTCTGCCATCACCCACATATTTTGGCAAATAAATCTTCTGCTATAAAACCTTACCCAGCTTGCTTGGGCCACAATGATATTTTCTGTTGCTGAATTCATACAATATTTATGGTTCATTTATTACATTCCCAACAAATTGGTTGTTGTTGTTTAGTCACTAAATTGTATGTGACTCTTTTGCTACCCCATGGACCATAGTCCACCAGGCTCCTCCGTCCATAAAATTTTCAAGGCACAAATATTGGCGTGGGTTGCCATTTCTATCTCCATTTACAGCTAATTTAAATCCATATTTGATAAATATGTGAATGCTTTATCTTTCCAACTAGAGAAATCATGTCTTTTATTAGTTTGGTTAACCCTGTAAAATCCAGTAGTAGCTAAGGACTGATTTGACTTGGCGTATTGAAACGTTATGTACTTTCTTCTAATAAACTCTTTAACTTTTAAGTTCATTATCATCTATAATTTAAAGGAATGATCAAACCTACAGAACTATAAAATGACTGAAATGCTTTTTCCTATACTAGTTTTGGTTATAATCCAGTACTAGAAAATAAGATGATTTTAAGCTGTCACATGAAATTCCTGCCAACAATATGATGCTGTGCATTTTAGATTCTTTCATTTTCTTTGTTTGTCATGACTCTTCCTTTTTCAGTGAGTTGCTCCTGTGTCTAGCGCCAGCCTTTTGTGCACTGATCACATTATACCAATCAAAGTAACTAAAACAAAATGAAGGCATGCCTAACATTAGTCCCAGGAACTAGGCAAGTGACAACTAACTAGAACAGAAACATAAGAGGTATTCTAGTTTTAGGAAACAGAATATGCAGTGTCATGAAAGAATAACTATCTCTGGAGAAATCAAGTAGAATGTAAAGCTATATGTATTATCAGGTGTCAGGTTAGGTAGAATGTTTTGAGTGAGTGAGTGATAGTTGCTCAGTCTTGTCCGACTCTTTGCGACCCTATTGACTAGCCTGCCAGGCTCCTCTGTCCATGGAATTCTCCAGGAAAGAATACTGGAGTGGATTGCCATTTCCTTCTCCAGGGGATCTTCCTGACCTAGGGATCAAACACATGTCTCCTGCACTGCAGGCAGATTCTTTACCATCTGAGCCACCAGGGAAGCCTACTACTATTAAAAGACATTTCTATGTATTAGACTTTTCCAAGTACAAAGGATGTTATGGGTTGTGCTTATACTTTCCCGTAACCTATTCAAAAGAGCAGCCATTCAGTGGTTCAGTATTCATTTCTAGCAGAAGATGCTTGCAATTGTTCATTTTCCTTATGAGCAGGATCTCAGTTGACAGTGAATTAGTCCCAAACCAGCACTTTGTGGCTTGAACTATCCAGACTGTATTTGCCGTTTAGGTTGATTTCCTGAGAAAATGTCAATCTTTCTTTCTTCTGTTAAGTCCCACACTTTAACTTTAAAAAAAAAAATTGTATTTTCACAAAAACAAAAGAGCAGAAGTTTTTCTTACAAACAGTTTAGTGCAGATTTTTTCCAACTGCAGTTTAGCAAGTCTGCAGCTAGACAATAACTCTTCTAAGTATCCTGTTATGATTCTATGTGAATGCTCAGTCTTTCAGTCATAGCTGACTTTTTGTAACCCCATGGATTGTGGCCTGCCAGATTCCTCTGTGTAAGAGATTTTCCAGGTAAGAATGCTGAAGTGGGTTGCTATTTCCTTCTCCAGAGGATCTTCCTGACCCAGGAATCAAACCCTTGTCTCCTGCTTGGCAGGCACATTCTTTACCACTGAACCTGGGAAGCCTATCGTATTAAGATTAACTCTCCGTTAAATATAGTTAAAAATAAAGAAAAAAGTATTAGAAATATCTTTAGAAGTATACATATTTTGCAAGCTGTTAGAGTCAACTATTAGAGTTCTTTATATTTCTGCTGATTTTTCCTTCTTTTATGATGGATTTTTTTAAACAACTGAATTAAAACATGAAAGCATAGTTTTTATATAATTTTTAGGAGTATATAGACTGTAATATGGGCTTCCCTGGTTGCTTGGTTAGTAAAGAATCTGCCTGTAGTGCAGGAGACTGGTGTTCCATCCCTAGGTCAGGAAGATCTCCTGGAGAAGGATATGGCTACCGACTCCAGTATTCTTGCCTGGCAAATCCCATGGATAGAGGCACCTGGTGAGCTGCAGTCTATGGGGTTGCAAGCGTCAGACACAACTTGGTGACAAAACCACCATGACTACATAGACCTTAATATGGTTGGTTAATGAAAACTAACTGGTATAGATGAAATTTACCTAAGTGGTAAGAATGACAACACTTATTCCATGGGCCACGTCCTTAAGAGACTCTATTCTCTGGTCTTAAATATTTACCATGCTTCCACAATTATTACTATAAAAATAGAATAGATCTTAATGATTCTCCCAGTAAACTAGAAACACAAACTTTGTATTAAAGGTAAATAGAAACAGATGTGATATATACAAAGTTATTTACAACCATTGGTACCTTATAAAATATAAGTTTATTGTCAGATAAATGAATTCTCGATGCACTTAGCAAAACACTGTAAGTATATTTACACAGATAAGGTCATAAACTCTCATAAATACATTTTATTATAAGTATAATTTATTCTGAGTCATTAAGCTCAGAGTTAATATGATAATCGGAAAATTGAGAGTCTAATCAAATAATTTATAAATCAGCCATTAAAGTATTATTTAACTAGAGTGAAGGATTTACTAGCATATGAAGAAAAGTATATATTAAATGAAACAGTAAATATAACATTTTGGAATTTTTCCTTAAACAACTGATATTCACGAAAAAAGCTTTCTGCTTTTTTATGTTGCTTTTGTAAACTTGTGAATCTAAGTGACAATCTAGCAGATTTAAATATTTTCTTTAAACTTTTTAAAAGCATTATTTTTCATCCATCCTGAAAACCATTGGCAAGTTTATTTGGTCTATATCTAGAACAACCAGAAAAAAAAAAAAAAAACAAACCACGTCTAATATATGTATCTAAAAGGGAAATGAAAATGAATGGAAATATCTAATTGTGTATACTGTGAAGCTGGAAAATTAAAGATGATAACCCCTTTTTACCATTCAGCCGAGCGTGAAAGAGCAAAAGAGATTCAAAACTTCATTAATTGCTCTCACACAACGTTACAGACCACCTGCACTTGAAAGAATTTACATTGGAGCAGATGGATTGCTGAATGCAGCATCAAAGATTTTCAGAATATTTGTTTCAAAAATAAACTGGATTCTAGACAAGGACAAGCAAATCATACAATTTACAAAGCTGACAGAGATTTCATTATTGGGACTCTTTAAAACTATGAGGGAGGGCACATTTTTATCTCTAAATTGAAAATACACAAACCAACCACTCTTTAAAAATGGTAAAAGTCACATATTTAAATTAAAGATGACAATATGCTCATGCATTTTAATTTTGCTGTATTCATTTGGGGCTATTGAACCTACCTGACTGGTTTGCTTTACTAACTCCTAAATCATTGACCCAGGCTTTGCCTACACTGCATAATGTCATGTTTTTACAACTCTGATTATTCAAGTCCCTGAATAAAGATTGTTCCATATGTAAAGTAAAAGAGGAAATGTAAAGGTTAACTTTTTGTTGAGGAAACTCATTTTCACTTGTCATTTGATTTTGTCTTGACTCTGCACTTAACACGGCTAAGTCTGAGTTCCCCACTGTGGAATCACTATTAATATGAATCTAGCTAACGTATGCTTCTGAGTTCAGCTGTATTATGCTTTTGACACATATTTTAATTTTTATATCTTGCAAATGTTTCTACAACTTCACTCGTGAATTAAGTTTTACTTAGAATTTGCATTTATGGTATTTTCAAGCATTCTATGAACAGTGATATCCCAAGTCAGCAAGCTACAGCCAGTGGGCTGAATTTGACCCAATACCTGTTTTTGGAAATAGGGTCTGATTGTAGCACAGCCATACCCATTAATTTACTTACTGTCTATGGCTGTTTTTGTGCTGTGATTGTGAAGGAGAGTAGTCATAACAGAGACCATATTATCCACAACATCTAAAGTATTTATTATCTAGCTCTTTATGGGAGAAGTTTATTAACCCAGATACAGTGGCACACTGTGTGGCCACAGGCAAGTTTTCTTACCTCACTGGGCTTTAGTTTCCTTATCTGTAAAATAAAGATAATGATGGTACCTACTTAACATGGCTTTTATGATGATTAAATGGAATAATATAAGGTTTTAGGAAAAGGCCTGACCCATAGTGTCAGCATTAGCATCATATTTTCTGAGGAATAATTCTAGTTCATGGAAGCTAAGAAATAGACTTTAAACTATATTATTGTAGTTTTTCCACTTTATTTAAATAGGGGAATTTGGGGGACCTGAAACTATCATAAAATTGTTAATCGACTATTCCCCAATACAAAACAAAAAGTTCAAAATAAATAATGGAGGTAATGTGGTTTTGTATTAAAGTCATCGACTTTGAGAGTGGAAGCTCTGAGTGCGAATGACAACTCCTCTGGGAAGTCTAATTAACTCCTTACTTGTTCTTTAAATAAGACCTTCAGTCAGTAATGTAAACTCTCTAATCTGTACTTCCTTATCTGTAAAATAATAGTAATAATATAATAATCATGTCTTCTAATAGATTATTAGTTTATTGTAAAGGGCAAATGAAATAAGAGCAATGTAGCAGTGTAAATTTTAAGGAACAGTACAAATCGAAGGTCTTAATGCCTAATTAACTTTACCATGCTTCCTTGCCTTGTACCTTGGGAAGTGAATATTTGTAATTATTTAGCCAAAGAGTTCAAGATTAACCTTTTTAGTGTCAAAGGTTGCCACATACATCAACAGGGATGTATCTTACAGACATAGTGAGGGAAAGAAGCCAGGTCCAGAAAAGCACGCATGATATAATCATCTTTGGGCTTCCCAGGTGGCACCTGCAGTAAAGAACCCGCCTGCCAATGCAGGAGTCCTAAGAAGCTCAGGTTCAAGACCTAAGAGGCTTGGGTTCGATCCTTGAGTTGGGAAGATCCCCTGGAGGAAGCTTGACAACCCACCATGATTATTGCCTGGAGAATCCCAAGGACAGAGAAGCTTGGCGGGCTATAGTCCATAGGGTCACACAGAGGCGGACATGACCGAAGCGTTGAAGTTCCACAACTAGCAAAATTAATCTTGGGTGATGGGAAAGAACATTGGTTATGTTTCCGGTGTCTGCATGTGGGGAAAAGGTCTTCTGGGAGGCTGAGGATGTCGTAGGTGCTTTACTATAGGTACAGTTTACATGGATATGTTCCCTTTGTATATCTTTATTCACATGAGTGATTACGATTTGTGAACTTACCTGTAGGTATATTTATAATTGAGTTTAAAAATAACTATTGGAAAAATAAAAGAAAAAGAAAGGAGAGAAAAAGAGAGAAACTGAATAAGTACAACCACTTGTCCGGCTTTCAGAATTTAAAAAAAAAAAATCTTCTGCCATCTAATGTATTCATGTTATTCTAACACTTATTTGCATCTTTTTCTCCATAGCCACACAGAGTCCACTAACCCACATGCATGCACACACGCACACACAACTCACACACACACATACACACACACACACACACACATTCCCCTCTGTAATCAAATGGGACTCAGCTTTGGGCAATGTTGTGTCCATATAGTTCTTCAAATATGTGAGTTTTGACAGAATTTCCCTTTTATTTTTCTTTCTCTATAAATCCTACAATGTTCAGTTTTACCTGAAGTCTTTTCTTAACTAATTAAGGCATCATGACCTTTAGGAGACTCATAGATCACTTTTGCTCTTATTAAACACTCTGTGCTATTTTCCAAACTTTTGTTTTAATTTTATTTTTATGTACATATTATTCATTTTCCAAAAATATAATATATGCTCCATGAAGATAAGAAAAAAGATCTTAAACTGAAACCTGTGTTTATAGTGGAAGTCAAATATATTTTAAAATTAGACTTTTTTAAAAGAAAATGCCTTATTAGTACAAAACCAAAAAATATAAAAGCTGTTGAAGGAAATGAAGTCTCTTGGTCATGCTAAGCCAGAAGCATCCCATTCCTTTCTCAGAAGTAACAAATGTGGCAGCTTTTTTCGTACAAATTTCCATTAATACATGTGAATGTTCTGTGCATATTCATATGCTTTTGTGGCTTATGGTAGTTTGCTATACATATTATCTTATACTATGTTTCATTAAGTGAATCATACATCTTAAGGTCTTCCATTTTTATAAATGAAGTGAATTAAAATACTAAAAGAAGTTATGAAAGTGTAGAAATACGAAATTATGAGGCAGTGCCATTTTTTAACTGAATAACTTTGCAAATACTATAAAATTGCCTTTTTGACATCATGGATATAGACTCTTCTGATACTTATTTCTGTAGCTTTGAGAGGAATTTTTAAAATGATATTTACATATTGAACTATGCTGAAAATTGTTTTTCCACTTTGTCTATGTAGTTTTTCCTTATCCTTCACATAAGTGCATTGAGTAAATATTTAGTCTGTTGTTCTTGAAGTATACTCTGAAAAATATGTGAAGCATTCCCAATTTTTAAAATTTATTTGTTGCTTTCTAGCCAGGAGTTTGTTTAAACTGTAGTTCAGAACTTTGGATCTTACCAGATGTTGAGTAATACGCCACTAAGATAAATGCAAATGGTTTCATTCTTGATTCCTTTGTACAAGTGAAAGACAACTTGGAATTCTAAACAGATTAAACAGAGAGGTTGCGTTCATTTGGACTCTCTTAGAAAGGAAGGCTGTTTTGACAAATCCCTCTGCTTATTAGACAAAGTGCAAAAGCATTACATCTGAAGATCATATGCCATTGTTTTATGAAATTGATTCATCATATAATCCCTTCTACTCTTGAAATAAACCCAGGAGAATTTAAGTAAGCTGTCCACACTAGCACACATTCTCATTTCCACATAAACACTCACCAACTCCTCTGTGCATATATACTCTCTTGAAAGGTTTGTGCCCTCACAAAACATAAAGTGGAATTGCAACATGCTTTTCAAATTGGCAATATTGCTTTTTTAAATTAGTTTTTTTTTTTTTGCTTTTTGTTTTTTATTGTTTTTGGCTGCATTGGGTCTTAGTCGCTGTGTGCATGCTTTCTCTAGTTGAGGTGAGCGGGCGGTTACTCTCTCCTTGTGGCATGCAGCCTTCTCATTGTGGTGGCTTTGCTTGTTGCAAAGCATAGATTCTAGAACATGGGGTTAGTAGTTGTGGTGAGTAGGCTTAGTTGCCCCATGGCATGTGAGATCTTCTTGGAGTGAGGATCAAACCAGTGTCCCCTCTGTTAGAAGGTGGACTCAACCACTGGACCACCAGGGAAGCCCCAGACATTGTTTTAACATTATCTTTTAATAGATTTCTGAATCTAGCTTGCAATAATTATTCTTATTGCTTTGAAATCAACAATCCATTTTTCTTTAATTTTGTGATATATTTCCTTTTCATTTAAAAAACAAAGTTGAAATTATTTTTCAAATCCATCATCCCCATATACTTCAAATTAATTTTCCTTGCTCAAATCTTGAAGCAATGTATGTGTTTTACATGTTTAAGACTATCAGAATACAAACTGTTCATTTCATTAGAATAAGGAAACATTCAGCAAATGACTATATGTATACACCAGAGGGTTTTAAGAGGATTTTAGATACTTGAGAGGAGCCAGTCCTAGATTTTGCTTTCCAAATTCCTAAAGATGACATTTTAAAAGATAACTGCAGTTCAGATCAGTGAAGTGCTTTGATGTCTTATTTTTTCTTTTGCAGATTGTAATCCGCATGTTCAGAAGACTCTCTCTAGAGTATAATTTAACTTAATTGACAGTCATTGTTCCTTGAAAACTTTGAATTAAATTAACATAAGCATGAATGAAACTGGTCAGATAACCATGTACTGTTGTCTTTATTGTTATTTTTCCTTTAGGACTAGTGACAATATTATGTAAAAAATTGGCATTTGGCTATTAGATCCTCATTCAATCATTCCAGATCCTCATTCAATCATTCCAGATTTGATTAAAACTGGTATCTTGGTGTACAGTAATTTAGGTTCATGAGAACCTGTTAGGTTTCCCATTTAGTTCTTGGGTTTATTGAAGAACAGGACATTTTATGTGTGTAGTGATGAATTTTGTTCTTTTTCTTTTTTACACTAACATCATATACAGACTGCAAAACTGACTGAGCATGAAATTGTTTTTAGAAATTGTGAGAGCTAGTTTAGAAGGCAAGAATCAGATGAACAGTTGCTAGCAAAAATGTGTGTGTGGAAAGGATGATGGTAATGGAAGTTTAAAAGTAGAGAAGTATTAGCATAAAACAAAAACATTCATGTGGCAAGCATTTCAGTCCAATATTTACATGCCAGCATTCTTAGAAGCATGTAAGTTTTTGGGGGAAAAATTTTTTGTGTGTGTGTGCCTTTTTTTTTTTTCACAGAAAGAAAAGTGGTATAGGCTTTGGGACTCCTGGTAACTGCCACTGCAAAGCAGTAGGCTTCATTATGGCTGTGCTTATGCAATACTAATTAACATGCCTGATGTGCTGTTTTCCTTATTTGACCATGTGACAGCCCACAGGTCTGACACCCTCTGTGAACCAACAGCTGAGGAAATTTTCAACGTGGCAGATTTTTTACAAAATACACCCAAACAAAAATGTAATCACACTTTTCCTGAACAACTGCATTAACAGAATGTGTTAGAGCGGATCTACAATTAGTGGATTGCATACATTTATACTTGAGAAAAAATAAAAAAGAGACTAGAGACGAGTTAAGCCTGTGCATACAAATGATTATACCTTGGGTCCAGAATGAAAAAGTGTAATAGTACTGTATTATATTATCACAGAGAATATAATTTTACCAGTAAAATCAGATCTAGCAAAAGTATCACTAAGGATTAGAAGCAAAATTATCGATATATATATATATTGTACCCTAATGGACCTCTGTGATGTCCAGCTGATTTACTGAATCTACACATGAAATGAATTAGAGTCTGGACATAGGCAAATTTTATTTTAGTTTGTTTAGTTTTGTTGTTGTGGGACTGGAGATACTCTTCTTAACAAAATCAGCATAGTCACTGGCTATATAGATTGTAAAGTCTCATTCAGATTTTGGGATAGAGACTATAGTCCCAACCAATAAATATAAAACTCGCACTGTATTGCGAAGGAAGGTGCTTGATGCCGTGAAATCGTTAATAAAGGTATTAGAACAGATTGTGAATTGTAGAAGTTTTCCTTCGGAAGTGAAAATTAGCAGAGACCTGGAAGTCAGATTAGAGGTTAAGCAGATGAGCTGAGGAAATTAGAACACTAGGTCACACACTGTGTTACACGTCATAAGTTCTTCAAGAAATGTTTTTAATTACTGATGCCTGGGTCCCATCTCTAGAAAATCTGATTTGATTGTTCTAAGCAGGACCTTGGGCACTGAGAGTTTTAGACTACTCCCAGGTGTTTTTAATGTACAACAAAGTTTGAGAACCGTTGTGGAGACATTCTAGGCAGATGGAGAAGACAGTGGCAAGGTGACGCTTGGCAGGACCTTAATAAAGCTCAGAGGTCAGGTCCTGCTGAGTGGCTGCTGAGAGAGGGAAGCAAGGCAGAGGTATGTGCAGCAGGAACTGAAGGGCTGGGAAAGCAGCAGCAGGTCATGCAGGGCTCTGTCAACCACGGTAGAGATTTAGGTCTTTGTTGCACAGTAATGGGCAGCCATTCAAGTCTATCCCTAGACACATCCCCTTCCCACACACACTGTTTCCTCCCCCAAAACCATGGTTGACTGCTCTCTTTTTGGCATATTTTGACCTTTCTGTTCCTTCAAATGAATAAGAGTACTTTTTTGAGATCAAGAGTCATTAAGGAAACTGAAAACTTTTCTTTCTTTCTTTTTTTTTTTTTTTTCTGGTCTTAAGTTACCACAAAGCTGAAAAATGTATAAAAATATCAGAATGTCTCTTAAGCAATCGTTGGACAAACCTCCCACCCTGTTGGCCTCCCACCCACTAAAGGCTGATCTGAGCTGGACTATATACTGCAGCAAGTTTTTTAATTTAGTTGCACATTACAATCATCAGGAATATATATAGATACATGTGAATTTCATTTTTAGAGCTGTTTTAGTTTCAAAGTAAAATTAAGAGGAAAGAACAGAGATTTTCCATACACCCCCTGCCCACACAGGACTTCCTGGGTGGCACTAGTGGTAAAGAACCCACCTACCAATGCAGGTAGACATAAGACACAGATTCGATCCCTGGGTTGGGAATATGCCCTGGAGAAGGGCATGGAAACCCACTCCAGTATTCTTGCCTGGAGAATCCTGTGGACAGAGAAGCCTGGCAGGCTGCAGTCCATAGGGTCGCACCCAGTCAGAAATGACTGAAGTGATTTAGCACACACGCACGTGCCCACACAAATAAATAGCTTCCCCATAATCAACCTCCATCCTGCACATAATGGTACATTTGTTATTACAGTTGACGGACCTATATGGACAATCATTATCATTCAGAATCCCCAGTTTACCTGATGATTTACTCTTGTTCTGCATTCTATGTGTTTGGACAAATATATAATGACATGTATCCATCATTATAGTATCACACAGAGTGTTTGATTGCCCTAAAAATCCTCTGTGCTCCACTTGTTTATCTCTACTGTCAACCCCTGACAACCACTGATCTTTTTATTGTCTTCATAATTTTGCCTTTTCCAGAATGTCATATAGGTAGAATCAAACAGCATATACTATTTCACATTGGTTTCTGAAAAGTAGGCAGTTAAGCTGATTCTATAACTTCTCTTGGCTTGGTAGTTCATTTATTTTTTTAAAAAATAAACTTTTCTCTTTATTTTTTAATTTAGTTATTTTTGGCTGCACTGGGTCTGATCGATGCATGCAGGTTTTTCCCTAGTTGCAGCAAGTGGGAACTACTCTCTAGATGCAGTACAGGGGCTTTTTTTTTGCGGTGGTTTCTCTTGGTACAAAGTACAGGCTCTAGATTGCATGGGCTCAGTAGTTGTGACACGGTGGCTTAGTTGCCAGTGGCATGTGGAATCTTCCCAGGCTAGGGATTGAATCCATGTGCTCTACGCTGGCAGATGTTTTCTTAACCACAGGACCACCAATGAAGTCCCATTTATTTTTTTAATGCTGAGTAATATTCCATTATCTAGATGTATCATACTTCATACTTTATTTATCCATTCGCCTACTGAAGCAGATCTTGGTTGCTTCCATATTTTGGCAATTATGAATAAAGCTGCTGCAAATATTTGTGTGTAGGTTTTTGTTTGGATATAAGTTTTCAGCTGCTTTGGGTAGAAACCGAGATGCTTAATTACTAGAGGAAAATCTTTACTAATACTGATGTCCAAGCTCAAATCAGTAAATTTAGGGGTGATGTGTGAGCATAGTTTTGAGGTTCCATAGTTGATTCTAATGTTTAACCAGAGTTAATAATCACTGATCTACTGGAAGCATCTCTTCAAATTTAATGGAAATTTGGGCATATTGATCTACATGCTGAACTGGAATCATGGTGCTTTGGAAATGAGGGGAAGTTAAAATGAACTTGATGTTTGTCTAAGTGTACTTGCTTCACAGAATAGAGATAAGTTCTTTCAGGGCAGATTCAGTGAAAGGAAACAGCTTCCAGAATGTGTGGTGATGAGATGACAGAATCCCTGCCTCTCCTGGAAGTGTGCCATAGACTGTATCACATTTGCCATGTTGCATTTTCAATAGTCTGTCATCTAGGATCTAATGTTAAATGATTGTACTTATATCACTTGGTTCTGATTATTTTCACACATTTATGTCAGGTCCACCCAATTTTATCAAAGCTTCTGATTTTCTAAACTTCAGTTAACAGAATCTATACTTTTAAGGGAAGACAAAGCAATAGGCAAAAAAAAAAAAAAGAAAGACGAAGAAAAAAAGAAGTAGGAGAAATTTGTACAGAACAGAAAGGGAAGGAAACAGACCTTGAATATGGGTAGAAAGGAGAAAAGCAGACCGTGGAATAGAAAGCACATTGACATGAAGACACATAATTATGAAGGTCAGAAGGAGCAAAGAGATACACTGGACAGGTGCCCAGAAGGTTGAAGAACTAGGCCATCTATGCAGGAGCTTGTCAATGGAAGACTACCCTAGGAGGCAGGGCATTAAGCTTGCTTGGGCTATTCTGCAAAGTCCTGCCTCCTCAACCAAATAACAAACGGCATTAGAACTATCAAAGAAAAAAGTGATAGGGAATTGAAGTCTTTTGGGTGAAGAATTCTAGGGAAATTCTGAAGACTGTGACACAGATGTAGGGACATTCTTAGCATGTATGCAAAGTTTGAAAATTAAAGCTCAGAATGAGTGTTAGAACCATACCAGCTAGCACCAGTGAGACCAGAGGATCATTTAATAATAATCCATAGGAACTCAGGCATGTAAAATGATTTTCAAAAGGTCAAAGTTGGTTAGATAATGCCTTTTACCTCCACTAAATTTCAGAGCTAGAAATGAACTCCTGAACCATCTAGCCCAAATCCTTCATCTAACAAATGAGAAGAATAAGACTAAGTGATTTGCCAAGCTAAGAAATTTTTGAGAGGTAGGCCTAGGATTCAGGCTGCTGCACTTACAGGCCTTTTGCTTTCTATCAGCTGCCCTTAGACCAGGGCAACATATAAGGAGATTGAATTGCAGTGAGAAAGATTTACATCGATCATGGAAAATTATAATGAAGATTATTTGACACTGTGAAGGTATAATATTCGTAGCAGTCACAGAACAGAATACTTTGATGGGGTTTCAGAAGACTTGAGTTCAGTTTAGTTTTCCTGTTATGGATAAAGTCCTCATTCTTCATGAATGCACTCCTATGTGCATAGCAGCATGCTTGGCACTGTGGAGTAGATAGTATAAGCAACTATGCCACTACGGTGCTACAGTTAGCACAGAAGATATATATATGTCCACACACACACATATATATTATATATAATTAAAGAAAAACACCAATTATGAAAATTATGCTCTAATGTCTACTTCAGTATTACTACATTAGCGACCAGGAATCTGAGAAGGTGGGGGTGTTGAAATGTGGAATTAAGGAAATTTCATGGGAAAAAGTAGAATTTGAACTACATACTGAATGCTACGTGGGATGTGTATGGCAGGGAATAGAAAGCATTTTAGAATGAGCAAAAAAGGCAGGCATTAATAAAATTAGTGTTCTTTCACTGAATTGTGAAACATTATCTAAAACAAGATTGAGAAAAAAGCTGGAGTTAGACCTAGGCTAGCCTAAAATTCCCAGTTCACTGGAAGGACTGATGTTGATGCTGAAACTACAGTGCTTTGGCCACCCGATGCAAAGAGCGGACTCATTGGAAAAGACCCTGATCCTGGGAAAGACTGAAGGCCGAAGGAGAAGGGGGTGACAGAGTTGGATGGCATCATCAACTCAATGGACATGAGTTTGAGCAAACTTCGGAAGATGGTGAAGGACAGGGAAGCCTAGCATGCTGCAGTCCCTGGGGTCGCAAAGGATCAGACATGACTCAGCAACAACAGCAGCAGCAACAGGAAAACCTAGAAATTGAGCTGTGGGTGTTGCGTGTGTAATTGCTCAGTCATATCCGACTCTGCAACCCCATGGACTGTAGCCCGCCAGGCTTCTGGGTCCATGGGATTCTCCAGGCAAGAATACTGGAGAGTGTTGCCATTTCCTTCCCAGGGGATCTTCCCAACCCAGGGTTCGAACCTGGGTCTCCCACATTGCAGGCAGATTCTTTACCCACTGAGCCACCAGGGAGGTCCCAAATTGGGCTAAGTCTGCTCAAATTGCTGTCTGAATTGCTACTTAAATTGTGGGGGTGGGGGGGGCACTGAAAGAGGTGCAGATGTCAGGGTTAGTATTGGGAGGTGTTTTATTTAGGAGAAGCAACTTAGGATGGAGTCAAGGTCGATTTGCAGAGAATAAAGAAAGAAAGTCTAGAGGAGGGGGAGGGTGTGATTGCAAGATTAGTTCAGGCTAACAGAGTTAGTAGTGACAGGGAAGCCTGGCATGCTGCAGTCCATGGTGTCACAAAGAGTTGGACATGACTGAAGTGACTTAGGGGCAGAAACAGCAGTAGGAGTAAAGATTATGATACAGAAGACCCTTCAGAGGAATAGCAGGCAAGGTCTGTCGACTAGATAGAAGTAAAAGAAGGGAGATAAGAACTCCAAGTTACTTCCGAGATCCTGAGCCTGGGTGACACCAAAGAAGGCAGTCATGAAATAAATATGGAATGCAAATATTTCTATAACACGCATCATATTTGCATACTTAAAAAGAATTCTTCATTCTTTCTTCCATAAACATACAAATCTGTCATACACATCATATACTATATATACACAACATGGACACCAGTGCGTATGCTGTAACCCTAATCACTTTTGCAGATTAGCACAGATTCACAGCCAAAGAGAGATTGATACAAAATTAAATATATTATGCAGTAGTAGCAAAGTCACATTTTTGTTATTGCTCTTATTTAAGCTACTGACTCTGCCTAGAGTTTTATAATTTGCAAAGCTGCCTTATATATTCCAAAATATCTTCTAAGAAAAAATTATTTAGAGAATTAATATAGTCTATAGAGGAGCCACTCAGGATTAAAGTAATCAATAGTAGCTTACAATTCAGATTCTTAACTAAATATTTAGGCAGGGACCTAAAGAAATGTTTATTCATTCTAATTCAATTTAGTACATTGTAGGGAGCATGAATGGTACCTCACTCCAGTAATCTTGCCTGGAGAATCCCATGGATGGAGGAGTCTGGTGGGCTGCAGTCCATGGGGTCGCTAAGAGCTGGACATGACTGAGCGACTTCACTTTCACTGCTCACTTTCCTGCATTGGAGAAGGAAATGGCAACCCACTCCAGTGTTCTTGCCTGGAAAATCCCAGGGATGGAGGAGCCTGGTGGGCTTCTGTCTATGGGGTAGCACAGGGTCTGACACGACTGAAGCAACTTAGCAGCAGGGAGCGTGAATGTAGAAGTCCACCTGGTTTGTTCTTCCCTCCTCCCTAATTTTAAAGAGGTTAGTTTTATATCAGTCTTCAGAGTTTTTAGTTCTGTCTTTTTGGACTGTAAAGAAAGCTGAGCATCGAAGAATTGATGCTTTTGAACTGTGGTGTTGGAGAAGACTCTTGAGAGTCCCTTGGACTGCAAGGAGATCCAACCAGTCCATTCTGAAGGAGACCAATCCTGGGTGTTTTGGAAGGAATGATGCTAAAGCTGAAACTCCAGTACTTTGGCCACCTCATGCGTAGAGTTGACTCATTGGAAAAGACTCTGATGCTGGGAGGGATTGGGGGCAGGAGGAGAAGGGGCCGACAGAGGATGAGATGGCTGGATGGCATCACCGACTCGATGGACATGAGTTTGAGTGAACTCTGGGAGTTGGAGATGGACAGGGAGGCCTGACGTGCTGCAGTTCATGGGGTTGCAAAGAGTCAGAGACGACTGAGCTACTGAACTAAACTGAACTGAACTTGCTATGTTACAAAAAATACTGATGCCAGCAGGCTGAAAGAAGACAAATTGTTTTTAAGAGGAAGAATAAATTGTGGTACATTAAGCCTAGTTATTTTCCTGTTTAGGTGGCAGTCTTTACTTTTAACATAAATCATGTGAACTTCTTTTACTTTTTTTCTGCTTCAACTTTTATTCTTTTATTAAGACCTCAACACTTTAAATAATGAGTATTTCCAGAATTTCTTTGCAGAAGAAATTTAGGAGCTACAATCTAAGTTAAATAGAGATGCTGGCGGACTTGTCTTAAAGCTATGTTGGAATAATAGATGCATTTAAAGACTTGTTATGATAAAATTTTCTAAAGATGCATTTATTCACACTTTGCATAATATTCAAAGAGTCCAATTTCCCAGTGAATTTTATTATTACTATTATTATTGTCAGGACAGTTATCACAGTGACTGGGAGAGGTACAAGGCAGATTCCCATTATTGCTGATAATATAATCCATGGCATTAGCAAAATGCAGTTTATAAATGATACTTAGCAGTGGCTCCTGATTATTTCTCTGTAGCCTGCATTCCTTCTGTGTTTGCATGTGTTTGCATTGCTCCAAAATGACAGAATTATATACATATATAGAGAGATCCATGTATTTATTCATTTATCAGTCTGTCCATTCCATAAATATTTAATGAGTTCCTATCATACATAGAGTTGTGGATATCTAAATTCACATGAGAACAGAAACAAAAATAAGTTTTTGTGTACCATTTATTTGAAAAATAGGCATCAACAGTCAAGGGAAAAATTCCCTTTTCTAGCCCTCTGTATACTCTTAATAATAGGTAAAATGAAATCTTTCTTTTATTTTACAAGCCAGTCTTTAAATACGGTAACTTTGGTTATTACTAGAGACACAGTGTGATGATCAAAGACATGAGTCAAACTAAACTGCCTGATTTTGTCACAGGGTAGCTGGGTGTCCTCAAGCAAGGTACTTGACCTCTCTGATCCTCTGTCTTCTCACTTAGAAAGCGAGGAAAATAACAGTACCTACATCACAGGATGATTTTAAAGACTGAACTCTTCTGTATATAAAATATTTAGAACAGTGCCACAAACAGTGCTCTGATCATTTAACCATGATTGATCTGACTAAAGCTGTATTCCTTTTCACTATGCTATATAAGTATTAGGCTTAACGTCTCCATCTTTCATAATCATTCCTAAATGTTAGTGAGTTTTATTAGCTAAGGGAATAAAACCCATAAACATATAATTACACCTGTTTTTCTTTTATATTTGACATATATTCTTGGGCTAGAAATTCTTAAAATTTATGATGGATTCCAAATCTAGGTGATAATGCCAGATTTCCAAGTCTATTCTCTACTGTGTTCCAGGTCACTATATTATTTTGAAAGAGTTAAAATACATTGTAATTTCAAGCATCTAATGGAAAATGCACTCAATATTCTCTAAATGATAAAAAGATAAAATAATACATTAATGTAGCTGAAATATATACTTGGAAGGCAGAAATAGCAGCTGACTATGACCTTCTTATTGAAAAAGTGACCCAGAAAATGGACAAGGAGATCTCATCATTTATTTCCCACTTCTAAACCAAAATCTTAGATGCCTTTAAGTCCCTATTGGATAAAGTTGGCTTTTTGGTTGTTTATGAAATACCAAGTGAGTAAGGGAATGCTGTGCCTTTTGTGTTCAGATATTTTTCATTAGTGTCAAATAGAAAGCAGCACTTATATTTCTTTCCTTAAAATGAACAATAGCCTTTATTTTTAATCCCTCCATAGCTAGAATTTTTGGAACTTACTATACTACTGACTTCAAAAAATAGATTTTGGTAATTCCTTCAGAATACATGTTTGATTCTGGACATTAATATACCATGGTACCTCCATACCATGTTCTATGTTGCTGCAAAGTTTAAGTTAAATTGTATGTACTGACACCATGATGAATTAAAAACTAGATTCCTACAGTATTTTTCATGTTGGAATATGGGCTTCTCAGAGTGGACACTCAGTGCATGTGTTGTTCAATGAGTAACAAAAGACAAGATAAATGAAGCTGATACATTGTGGAAGGCAAAATGACCAACTCATATATTTATTTTGTCATCATTTTTATTCCTATGGAAAATGTAAATATTCTATGTTTACAACAGAGTGAAAATATGTACATTTATTCCTATAACAATTAGAAAGTAACTACTGTGTAAACTTATAAACGAACCTCCTTGTCTTTCCATCACTCAGAATTGAGTGGGGAAAAAAGATAAAATAGGAAGACAGTTAAAATATAGATGCAAGATCTAAGGATAAGGTGAAGTTACTCTGGGAATGTGAAGGTAGCACTTTAATATTTTGAGAAGAATTAAATCTCCATTTCACCTTGCTAAGGAGGTGTGGTGCTGGGATCTCTTTCCAAATGAAATGTGGAGTGATAAAAAAATGGACTGCCATAGCTTGCTGTAATAGAATAGCTTTCCTTCTTATCACCAAGTAACACCTCTTATGTATTTATTTTTGGTTAGTCCCCTCTAGGGGCTTCCCAGCTGGTGATAGCAGTAAACAACCCCACCAATGCAGGAGACATGAGAAACATGGGTTTGATCTCTGGGTCGGAAAGGTACCCTGGAGGAGGGCACGGCAACCCACTCCAGTATCTTTGCCTAGAGGATCCAGTGCACAGAGGAGCCTGGCAGGCTACAGTCCATAGGACTGCAAAGTGTTGGACATGATTGTAACAACTTGGCATGCACACAGTCCTGTCCAACTCTTCTATGACCCCGTGGACTGTGGCCCACCAGGCTCCTCTGTTCTTGGGACTTCCCAGGCAACAGTACCAGAATGGGTTACCATTTCCTTCTCCCAGGGATCCTCCCAATCCAGAGATTGGACCTATGTCTCTTGTACTGTAGGCAGATTGTTTACCACTGATTCATCAGAGGAACTCAACACATTTTATAGGTGTCCTTAAAGTTTAAACCTATAAATATTCTACTTCATTAAGCATAAGGACCAGCTATGGACATATGCCACCGGTGTCCATTTTCCTTCAGAGATTTAGGGGATGGGAAGATGAAGGGTCTGTTCACCAGATGGAGCTTGTCAGATTAGCAATTGGAGCAGAGTAAATATCACTGTCATATTGTTCGTCATTTTTTTTTGAAGCGTAAAGAACCCCCTCTTTAAAACGCATGTGCATATTTAATAGTTGAAAACAGAACAGCAGAAGGTTGGCTGGTGTACCTCTAGCCAAGTGGCCATTGCCTGAAGGCGTGTTTCTGCTTTCCTCATAATAGGGAACATTAGCAACCAGTGGCTCGAGAAAGGCAGAGTCAAATAAGTCTCTCGGGGCATAGTCAAGCCACATGAAGTGAAAGCCATTAGACACAGCAATGAGATTACTGCACCAGAAAGGGCTTACCACATATATTACCACATAGGCTTTGCTGGGCTGCCAGCTCACTGGACTTACAAATGTCAAACGTGATTTAAAAGGTTATTATACTATCACGAGGGAAGGAAGATGATTTTCCATCACTGAAATTTCTATTTCATTCTGTGGCACATACTGCAACTCAGAGTCCAGTATTGCTAAATAACCTGCTTTTATCTTTAATAAGTGTTTTATGGAGCTTAAATTGGAAGAACCACTTTCACTTTATTTGTATTAGAAAATTTGATCTTTTTCTGGTCGAATAGCAGTGTGATAAATTTGGTATGTGCATCTATGTATTGTGCTTAGGAGATTGTTCTTACAAGGAGAGTGAATTTGTAATGTGTCAGTTTTGAAGAGGATACCTAGGTAAGCTGTAGTTTTGGGCAAATGCATTTGTAAGCCTGTAGTATTTCACACTAAAATGAAGAAATAGATTGCATTATTTATTTCTCTTTGGGTTTTGTTACAACTGGTCTTTAAATAGTCTACTTTCCCAATTCGTTGACCCCTTAGGGAATGTTTATTTGCTCATAAGAATTCTTATCAGTCATCCTCCAACATGAGTTTAATTTAAGCACAGTTATGTTTGAAAAGTTGCTCAATAAAAGTTTTGATTTTAAGGGGATTTTGACCCATAGTTTGCAACATTTGAAAAACAAATAATCTTTGAGGATAGCTGATAAAATATATAATAAACATCAAATTGTCCAAATGGAATTTTTAAACACTGCATTCATAAAAGAGTTTATACGTGGGTTTTCCACTTCCCTTCTGAAAGCCTTGTTCACTAGATTTCCTAGCACATCACTGTGATTGCTTTTTCAGAGTGTTAGACTATAAAACTGAGGGCTGCCTACATATCCAAGTCCCAGAATGGGCCATGCACAGCAATATGTTAGCACTATAGGCTGACACCTTTGGGGCTGGTGTTCTTAGGCGGGATATAAAAATAACAGAAGAGTGCAGTCTATAGTGATGAGATATTATCAGTTTCCCCCTTTATCTCCAAGTCTAAAATGTTAAGTTAAAATCAGTGAATTCACTCATGTTCATCTGGCATTATCAAAATTAAATTAACAACCATGGTAGAAAGCATTCTAAGCCTGAAGGATAACATCTTTCTCCAAGTTAAAATGATCATTTGTCATAATGTAAAAAAAATGTAAAGAAAAAATGTCATAAAAGAGGCAAAATAAAATACTATTTTGAATTTTGAAAAACTACTAGACTTCCATGTGAAAATATTACTAAAGATTAATGTTTTTAGTTTTGCAGAGTATGAAAGTAGCTTTACATTATTTAAATGAGAGTGAACCAGAATATCTACCAAAGAATTTTGTGTGTTTATGTGTGTGTGTGTGTGTGTGCATTCTTTATTCTTCTTCAGAAAAAAAAAGAACCTAAA
The DNA here is from genome assembly GCF_014754425.2 of Oryx dammah. Taxonomy (NCBI): domain Eukaryota; kingdom Metazoa; phylum Chordata; class Mammalia; order Artiodactyla; family Bovidae; genus Oryx; species Oryx dammah. Next base: position 131,961,712 of record NW_024070186.1, on the reverse strand, counting down.
TATATTTATTTTCTGTAACTTCTTTATTATCCTAAAAATATATTAATAAGGCATGGGAAAATTTTAGGTTTAGTAGATAATGTGAATAGCCTATTCCCCTTTCCGTCCGCATAGTAACAATAGAAAAGGAAGTATCATTTAAAATAGGAAATAAAAATATTTTGTTTCAATTTTGAAGTTTGCTCAAACAGTAAGTTTACTATAATAATGTATTTATATATCCAGTAACCAATGCTGTAGTTATGTAAGTGTTTAATTTTAAAAGAATCCTTCTAAAATATTTCAAAATATTGTGCATATTCTAACTGGATAGAAACTTTCCTTCACAAATCTCTCACATTTTTTGAGAGGTGTATTCGTATGTGGAATTTCCTGGTAGTGCAGTCAGTAGAGAATCTGACTGCAGTGCAGGAGACCTAGGTTCAATCCCTGGGTCGGGAAGATCCACTTAAGAAGGAAATGGCAACCCACTCCAGTATTCTTGCCTGGAAACTCCCATGGACAGGGCAGCCTGGCGGGCTATAATCCATGGGGACACAAGAGTTGGACACAACCTAGCAACTAAACCACTACCACGTTAGTATGTATCAAATTAGGAATATAATTTGGTTAATAAAATATAAATACATGTTTATAACTTTTTGAAGTATTCAGTTATTTGGGCAAAGCAAAGTTTATGTATAAGCTCAGTTATAAAGTATGATCATTAATATGAACTATATCTCATAAAATTATAAAAATACAATAAAAGTGTTCCTTCACTTAGCTTTTGTTAAAATAACATATGTATTTTAAAAATGCAGCATGGCAGTAATTTAAGAGGTAAATTCACTAGTAGACCAGTGAACTATTTACTGAAAGTTAAATTGAGTTTTGAAAATAAATATTTTTTAAAAGATGGAGATATAAACCATCTAACATGAAACCTGTTTATGTCAGTCTGTATGTGGGATAAATGTATCTTCCTATGGTTCTATAATAGCAAAATTACTAACTGACATCTCTTAAATTAGTTCAAGAAGTAGAGGAATGTATTATCCTAGAAACTTTGTTTTCAAAAGGCATTAGAAAATTTATTTAGAAAACTTAACCTGAAAATAATATGTCATGCTGATATTGCTTTGCTCCTGTCAGGCACAAAAGTGTTCTGTATGAAGGACATTATCTCCACATTTGACAATATAGAGTGTTGCTTTTCATTCTAGTTATCCTTGAAAAATGTTCAATAAATGCATTCTTTCCACTTCATCCCCAGCCTCAAAAATGGATACCTTATCACTTTAAGCATCGCATTTTACAAAACAGTCGCAACTTTAAGCATGCATAATGTAGTTGTATGGAAAATATGGTACATTGTATGTTTGGTGGCTCAGCCCTGAAGAATCCACTGCAGTTCAGGAGACATGGGAGACGTAGGTTTGATCCCTGTATTGGAAAGATCCCCTGGAGTAGGAAATGGCATCCCACTCTAGTATCCTTGCCTGGAAAATCCCATGGACACAGGAGCCTGGCAGGCTACAGTCCATAGAGTCGCAAAGAGTCAGACATGACTGAGTGACTGAACACGCAACACACACAATATCTTTTCTACTATGTCATATGGGTGTTTCCTATGATATGATATAGAATATAATAGTGTTTCTGACAACTAAACTTCTTGGGTGAGAAATCAAGTTACTCTTGCAGCCTTGTCTCAGCTTACAGATTTAGTTCACGTATGTTTGGGTGGTATGAAAATAATGATGGAGAGACACCAAAAGTTGATATTTTCTTTGTTAAGATAGAATTGTTCTGTTGGAACCAAGTAACCTGGCACTAGTATTATATTTTAATATTAGAAAATTATAGATTAGAATATATTCTGTAGGATTTAAATCAACTGTTTCAAAATAGAATTTATCATTTTGGCCAAGGGTTGCACAGTAAAGAGCATTCATGGGTCAAGTGAGTAAAGTTAATGAGTGTAGACTGCAGTGAATTGGACAGTCCATACCCTGAAGAAAGATGAGCAAATTGTCTTTAAACACTTTGTGTAAACCTTACTCAGGGCTCCCACTTCTGACATCTTCATGAGGTTCTAATCATTCTTTATATAACTAATCAGGATTTTCAGTAAAGAGGGGAGTAGAGAGATTTTTGTCAAATCTGGGTAACATAGAAAATTTCTTTTGGAAACAACCTGAGTTAAATTTAAAATATTAACTATAAGTGAGTTGGGTAGATGAGATTTTAACTTGATTAAAGGAGAGCATTTCAATTTTTCTACTAAACTGCATTCATACAAAGAATACATATTTGATATATACACAAGGAAAGTTAAATATAAATATTAATTTGAATGTTTCAGAAAATATAGTTATTCATTTGTTTCATGCTAGAGGTATTAAGTACAAGGCAAGAATTAAATCATGTTCTTTGAAGGCAGGAATATCTTATTTAAATTCCCTGGATTTGGGGAGACTTCAACTCACACTACCATTATCAGTTTTCTAGTGATATGTGAATAAAATTGTATTAAAAGATAAACACCAGCACATAGTTAGATGTTCACGGGAGACCATCTGTGTAAAAGAAAGAACCTCCACCTCCAATTAAAATAAATAAATTTATATTTTTTTTAAAAAAAAGAAAGAACCTCTAAGTGACCTAAGATTTTAAAAATTGTACTGATGACTTTGAACACATTCTAATAGCCTAGAGTGAAGAGGATCTGAAAAGAGACTGCTAGATGCAAGATACTAGGTATAGATATTAGAGTATCTGCTAAAGAATTTAAATAGTGCTGTTTCTGAGCATTCGTGTGTTATCATAATATTATGGCACTAGGACAGGCTAGTAAAGATGATCAGTGACTTCAGTGACATGAAGTGACCAGGGAGTTCTATAACTTCAGTAATATTTAAAATGCCTATGTTTGTGTACAAAGCCATTATGTCATCCACCCTGTTCAAACTTTGTAGATATTTTGGGAATACTGTGCTTTTTGCAGATTAAGAAACTCAGTATCTAGAGAAGTTAAAATAGCTGACCAACTACATGGCCATGCATACAGTAAATAACTGATTTGGCGTTGGATCCAAGGTCTTTATCCTAATATTATTTCCACCATAAATCAGGAAGATAAATGAATACTGGGTTCTAATTTTGATTCTACTAAAATGGCCCAAATATACTTCTAAAGTATACTTTATATAGATACTTCTAAAGTAGGCCAATATTAATTGTCTGCAATAGTAGCTCTTAACCTTGACAGCACATTAGAATTACCTAGGGACCTTAATTAAGACTACCAATGGCTCCTCCCTATCTAAGACCTTCCAACCCAAGGTCAATTCAGTCAGTATCTCTGTGGCTGGGATCAGGTCATCAGTTCTGGGGAAAGAGGATGTTAAATCTTAATTAATGTCTATTATAGCCAGGATTGAGAAACATTAGTTTAATGCCTTGTTCAGTTGCTCAGCCGTGTCCAACTCTTTGTGACCCCATGGACTGCAGTACACCAGGCTTCCCTGACTTTACCATCTCCCAGAGCTTGCTCAAACTCATGTTCATTGAGTCGATAATGCCATCCAACCATCTCATCCTCTGTCGCCCCCTTCTCTTCCTGCCTTCAATCTTTCCCAGCATCAGGGTCTTTTCCAATAAGTTGGCTCTTCGCATAAGGTTGCCATATTATTGGAGCTTCAGCATCAGTCCTTCAAAGGAATATTCAGGGTTGATTTCCTTTAGGGTTGACTGGTTTGATCTTTTTGATGTCCAAGGGACTCTCTTCTCTAGCACCACAGTTCAAAGACATCAGTTCTTCAGTGCTCAGCCTTTTCTATTATCCAGTTCTCACATCATACACGACTACTGGAAAAACCATAGCTTTGACTAGATGGAACTTTCTAGGCAAAGTAACGTCTCTGCTTTTTAATACACTGTCTACTCTTGTCTTTGCTTTTCTTCCATCCAAGAAGCAAACGTCTTTTAATTACATGGCTGCAGTCACTGTCCACAGTGATTTTGGAGCCCAAGACCCTTGGGCTGTTGAGTTTAACATCTAAAAAAACAAAATTTATTTTCCTTCTTTTTTATTTTCATATCTATTCTAATGTATGTTGGTTGTTATTAAGCCATATATTATGCATTCACAACATACAAATATATACATATATCCTTTGCAGAAATACAGTTTCTGAGATTAATTATTCTTCCCAAATACAAATTTAGGGCATGAAGGAAAAATGCAAAATGAAAAATGGGAAAGATGCTACTTTTTTTAGGGGGGAAGGGAGTTTGTTTTAAAATTTTATTAAAATATAGTTGACTTACAATATTTTGTTTAATTTCTGCTGTACAACAAAGTGACTCAGTTATGTATATATGTATTATTTTTTCATATTCTTTTCCACTATGATTTATCACAGGGTATTGAATAGAGTTCCCTGTGCTATACAGTAGTATTTTGTTTTTCATCCATCCTACCTATAATAGTTTGCATCTGCTAATATCAAACTTCCAATCCTTCCCTCCCCCATCCACTTTCCTCTTGGTAAGGACACATCTGTTTTCTACATCTGTGAGTCTGTTTTTGTTTCATAAATATGTTCATTGGTATTGTGTTTTAGATTCCACATATAAGTGATATATGGTATTTGTCTTTCTGACTTACATCACTTAGTATGATAATGTCTAGGTCTGTCTATGTTGCTGAAAAAATACATATACCATCCATATACATATATATATGTATATATACCACATCTTCTTTATGTAGTCATTGGTTGATAGACATTTAGTTTGTTTCCATGTCTTGCTTAAATAATACTGCTTTGAACATAGAGGCTCATGTATCTTTTACAATTAGAGTTTTGTCTGGGTATATGCCCAAGAGGAGGATTGCTGAATTAAATGGAAGCTCTATTTTTAGTTTTTTGAGGACCCTTCATACTGTTTTTCATAGTGGCTGCAACAGTTTACATTCCCACCAACAGTAAGAGGATTTCTTTTTCTCCATACTGTCTCCAACATTTATTAGTTATAGAATTTTTAATGATGGCCATATTGACTGGAGTGAGGTAGTACCTCATTGTAGTTTTTATTTACATTTCTCTAATAATTAGCTATGAGGAGCATTTTTTTTGTGTGTGCCTATTGGCCATCTATATGTCTTCTTTGGGAAAATGTCTATTTAGGTTTTCTGCCTATTTTTTGATTGAATTGTTTGTTATTGACTTTAGGAGCTATTTGTATATTTTGGACATTAAGCCCAGTCATTTATATCATTTGAAAATATTTTCAGTTTGTAAGTTATCCTTTTGTTTTTAGTTTCTTTGTTGTGCTAAAGCTTATAAGTTTGTTGTTGTTTAGTTGTTAAGCTGGGTCTGACTTATGTGGCCCCATGTAGCGTGCCACACTCCTCTGTCCATGGTATTTCTCAGGCAAGAATACTGGAGTGGGATGTCATTTCCTTCTCCAGGGAATCTTCCCAACCCAAGGACTGAACTCACATCTCCTGCCCATTTGTTTACTTTTGCTTTTATTTCAATTTTGCCTTGGGATACTGGCCTAAGAAAACATTGGTGTGATTTATGTTGGAGAGATGTTTTACTTATGTTCTCTTCTAGGAGTGTTTACAGTGTCTTGGCTTACATTTAAGTTTCTAAGGTATTTCAAGCTTTTGTGTGTGTGTGTGTGTGTGTGGTGTGAGGGTGTGTTCCAACTTTGTTGATTTACATGCAGTTGTCCAGTGGGAAAGATGCTTCTTTTATGTGTGTGTTTGCGTTATTTGTTTTCCTAGTTTCTGATGTTTGAACCTAGAGGCAGGGAAAAAGCTTCTGTTGATTGCCTGCAATGCGCTGAGTGCTTACAGAGAGATTTCTTTTTCCACACTGCCCTGAAGAAGCCACTGAATAATGAAGTAAGGTTCATAATTTGGATCACCAGATTTAAAAAAGGTATTTATACTCAGTTTGTTTACCTGGCAACCCTATTCCTAAGCACTTGGTTCTCCAACTAATCTCTGTACCAGTGACTTTAGCTTCCTTCCCAGATGTGTAGAGGCAACTGCCCTGACTGCAAAAGAAAAAGTGTCATCCTTTCCACCTCTAGAGACAACAACCTAGCTGAAACCTCCCTCTGGACAATCCCAGGAAGAATCAAGCATTCATATCTGCAGGAGCCACCTTGGTGCTTGCAGTTCTGTGGAAGGGCCTGTAGGGAGACGCTTATTATATTTAAAGCATTGTTACTTGCAAAACAGCATGAGTAAGGCTTAGATGTTAGTGTGAAAGTGACTTCCTTCACTCCTGAATATAAATTCTTCCTCTAGACAATTCATAGTAAATCAAAATGGAGAAAGTGATATCAGACCTTAGCTCTTTCTTCTATTAAAAGTGTTTAAATACTTCAGATTAATTTTCTATGTACTATCTAGTAAGGACTTACAGAGATTCTTTATTCAGAGTCAGCAGACTTCTCCAATCATTCCAGTAACTGAGAGAAGAAAATTTCCCCTTATTCAAAATTTCAGTGGATCACATACCAAATTTTAAGCATACATAAACTCAAGCCTAGAGCACATTTATGGAAAAATTATCTGTCTTTTTAGGAAGCTAAATATAAACATGTAATAAAATTGAGTCCATATTTATAACCTGAGAAAAGTTTTAGATTATTTTCTCTACATTTCTTAAACAGAGAATTGCAGGTGGCTGAAAATCTATGAGAAATTAAAATGAGAAAGGTAATTTGGAGATCCTTTCCAGGAGAAATGAATTTATTTCCTATGTTCTAAGACCACTAAAGCAGATGTGAAAGCAAGAGAGTGGCTCCAATTCTGTTTGGAGTATAAAATCTCTGCAATTGAGGATATGTGGCTAGAAAAGATTTTTGTCTGTGTCTACTTATCTTGTTTTTCAGTTCAAATCTGGTTCTTAAAAAACAAAAAGGAAAAAATATTAATTTCCAGAGAGAGCAACTGTGTCATTCAGAAAAAAACTGAATTTCTTTCCATTTGAGATGTCTTAAAATTAAATGGAATTAAAACATCTTATCTTGTTTCACTTAAGACTCAAGGTCTCATATCAAAACAATTAATTATTCAATATCCTGATAGATAAAAAAAATAATTTAGGACAAACTTACTTTCTATGACCATGATTTACCAATTCAGTCTTTTACCATTTAAATATAAAATTCAGTGTGCATTGTAGTGATGAGCTTTAAATGAAAAAAAAAAAAAAACAACCATAATGGATTAAGTCTGATACAGCTTTTTTGTCGAGAGTAAAGAGGCTAATGTAATATAAGCACTCATGAGTAATCAGATGTCTTCTGATGAATGAATTGAAATGTCATAGCAGAAGTAATCCACCATACATTTTGTTATGAATTTCTGTGGGTAGATTTAAATTCATTTTCTGACTCATTTAATTTATTTAATCAAAACGGAATCTAAGATGCATGAAAAAAATCGATTTTGGTAATAAGAGATTTACCTCAATGTACGTATCCATTTCTAATTTTTTTCTTTCCCTCATCAGTTAACTGGACTGTTATTTGTGCAACTGTTCTCTACAGCTTTGTTTCTGGCTTTTGCCAAAAGCCACACAATTACATACAAGCATTTCCAATGATATTGTAGGAGTGTTTGTACACTAGAAATACCCTAGTGTTTTCAATAGCTCTGATCAAATTTATTTTTGACATGATTTCTCAGATTTCATAGATGAGCCATATTTTTGCACAATTGGATTGTTGAAAACACAGTCAGTTAGGGATATATGTGGCTATTTAATTTGACTTCTATTGTTTTCCTCTTACCATCATCTTTGGTAAGAATATAATTGCTGAAAATACTTTGAAACCACTGAGTTTTGATTTTCATTTCCCTGATAATTAATGACGTTGAACATCTTTTCATGTGCTTCTTGGCCATCTGCATTTCCTCTTTGGAAAAATGTCTGTTCACTTCTGCTGCTCCTTTTTCAGTCAGGATTTTATTTTATGTTGAATTGTATGTGCTGTTTATATATGTTGTATATTTACTCCTTATCAGTCATATCACTTGCAAATATTTTCTCCCATTCAGTAGTTTATCTTTTCATTTTGTCAATGGCTTCCTTTGCAGTGCAAAATCTTTTTAAGTTTTATTAGGTACTGTTGGTTTGTTTTTGCTTTTATTTCCTTTGTTTTAGGAGATGTACCCCCAAAAATGCTGCTAAGATTTATGTCGAGTGTTTTGCCTATGTTTTCTTATAGGAGCTTTATGGTATCTGGTTTTACATTTACATTTTTAATCCCTTTTGTATTTATTTCTGTGTATGGTGTTAGAGAATGTTCTAGTTTAATCCTTTTACATATAGCTGTCATTTTCCCAGAACCATTTACTGAAGAGACTTTTCTTTCTCCATTGTATATTCTCATCTCCATTGTCATAGATTGACCACAAGTGTGTGGGGCTTTAGCTACCCTGGTGATGCTGTGGTAAAGCATCTGGCTGCCAACACAGGGGCGCGGGAGTTGCAGGTTCGATCCTTGGGTCAGGAAGATTCCCTGGAGGAGGAAATGGCAATCCACTCCAGTATTCTTGCCTGGGACATCCCAAGAACAGAGGAGACTGACGGGCTACAGTCCATGGAGTTGCAAAGAGTCAGAGATGACTGAGTGACTAGGCACATAGACACGTGTGGGTTTAACCACTTCTTAGCTTCTAAAGATTCTTACTCTGTATTAGATAGTATAATATGGTTTAGTATACATACCTACATCTTTCCACAACTAACTGTTCTCTGTTTCAAACAACTATCTCACAGTCTCATCCTCATCTCTCAAAATAAATGATTCAGAAAACTTTTATACCTTTTAGAATTCTTGCCTGCCTTTAGCAGTTACTCATGTATATCAAAGCCTATTGAATTCCAGCTGCTTTTGTAGATGGATGATGAAGATGGACAGAAATCAGATGATTTTGTTTTTACAGCCATAGGCTATTTTTAACTTAATATTTTTGAATGCTTTATTAAGGAATAATTTAAATATATTAAATTAAATTAAGGGGTACAGACTAATGATTTGGTATTTGTACACATTGGGAAATGATCACCATATTGAGAATGGTTAACATCAGTCATATCTACTTTTTTTAGCAGTGTTCCAACATGCAATACTGTTATTATTAACTAGTCTGTATTAATTATTATTAATTAGTCTGCATTATTAACTCCTCTGTATTATCTAGAAGCCATCTATGAAAGCCGGTTTATGTCCTTTAGAGAAGCAGAAAAACTCACATTCCTGTATCTAAGTTAGATCAGTAGAGAAAATGAATGAGTTCTTTTTGACTTACCTTTCAATTCTCACATAAACCGTGCTAGAAGTAGTAAGAGAGTAAAATATAAACCCATGTCTCTTTTAAGATTTTTGAGTGAGTGTCTAGACAAGTTTGATAATTAATCATTTTTGTTCCCTGGTGATAAAGTATAAGATAGATTCCTCTCACAAGCTAAAGAGTTTAATGACTGTATGCTTTCTTATGTTAAACCTTAAATGTTTTATGTGAAAAGCACACAAAGTTTGTATTACTCTTGTGTGAAAATGTCTACTTTGACCCAAAAGAGAAACAGTCTTTACTCATCTTGAAATGAAATAGGAAACTGCACTTCAGAATTCACTGTGTCAGTTACTCACGGAAATGACTGCACACATTTTTAAAATTCAGAAATCTTAATTATCACCAAATCTATAAATCTACGACCTTTATTCTTCTTGCCTGATGGCTTTTGGAGTCATGCTTAATTTCACAGCTGACAGTACAAAGCTTATCTTCATTTCTTAAAATGTCTAATTGGAACTTAGCAGCTGTTTTCAATAAAAAGAAATGCCTCTACATGAATATGGTGTAGGCTGCTCCTCCCTTCATCAAGGACGAGATATAAAGAATGAGATAATGAATATCTACCTTCATTACTTTGGGCACCACATTTTATGGTACAATGGTTTAGAAATTCTGTGGTAACAAACAGTTCAAATTTTTCAATGGTTTAAAAAGAAATCAATCCCTCCTCTGGGCTATATGCCTATTTAGGTTGGCTGGGGCCTTGGTCTGGTATAAGGCATTAACTTTCCTTCATCAGCAAGGGTGAAGGAATATTGAACTCTGGTGATAGGGGCAGAGGAAAAAGAGAGTTCCAAAGGCTGTGGCAATAACATAAATGCTTGAGCCTATAGTAACATAGGGGCTTCCCTTGTTTGCAGATAGTAAAGAATCTGCGATATAGGAGATGCGGGTTCAATCCCTGGGTCGGGAGATCCCCTGGAGAAGGGACTGGCTACCCATTCCAGCATTCTTGCCTGGAGAATTGCATGGACAAAGGAGCCTGGTGGCCTGCAGTCCATGGAGTTGCAAAAAGTCAGACACGACTAAGCAACTTTCATTTTTTCATAGTAACACATGCCATATTCTGTCACAGTTCATAGGCTGCAAGAAGTTACATGGCCACAGAAACCCACAAAGAAGTCAGAAGGCAATCTAGTCATGTGTCAGGAAGGAGGGTATAACCAGACACATAACTAGATTGCCTTCCCAGGTGGCACTAGTGGTAAAGAATCCGCCTGTCAATGCAGCAGACACAAGAGATGAGGGTTCAGTCCCTGGGTCAGGAAGATCCCCTGGAGGAAGGCATGGCAACCCACTCCAGTATCCATACCTGGAGAATCCAATGGACAGAGAAGACTGGCAGGGTACAGTCCATAGGGTTGCAAAGAGTTGGACACAACTGAAGCGACTTAGCACACACACATGCACCATAATGATTATACGGATATTAACTACAAATCTCCAATCTCAGTATAGACCCATTGCTACCAACCTCATTTAGTCTAGATGCTTGTTTGACTCCATATTTGATGTCTTTACCTTTCAAAACCTACATCTGGCAATGGCCTCTTTTTCCTTCAACAGAGATCTTTTCCATGTATTACTTACATGGTTTTTTATCTTAGGTCAAAACAAACACTAATGAATATGTCATTAGTAACTCAACTCAGTGATTATGACATTGATTCAACAAGATTAAGTTTTATACATGATTCTGCTATCAGTGAGTTAAAGGATATTTCTCATCATTCCCTGAGACTTAGAGTTTCTGTGTTTTGTGTGCCATTTTTTAAGTATTAGAGTAGAATGCCTATCATTGAGTCCTAACATCATAGGACTGATAGGGAATTGTTAAAATGTATCATTTATTGCTTATATTTGAACAAGATTATACAGAAAGCATCATATATCAGATGACTCATGGTGGGAAGGAAGACAGAAATTATATTGAGGTTGTTTTATTCAGTTCATTGGAGAGCAAGGCTATCATATAACCTGCTGTAGGAAGTGTACCTGCAGGTTGTTTTGTTAAAAATAAGCTAATCTTTTGGTTTTGGGGGATAAATCAGTGGCACATTCATTCTTTTACAACAATTTCAAATAAAATTTCAAATTTTATAAGTATCTGCTAAATCATCATTATAAGCTCATAGATATTTTGAATTAATAATAATAATAATAAGGAGAATGTGATACAGGGAGAAGAGTGCTGAACCACATTCCTGTTACTTATGAAGTTTACGTAATGTCTCCAAAACTTCAATCTCCTCTTCTGTAAAATGGAGAAAAAAAAATTAACCTTTCACAAACTAATAATACGAACTTGGAACTACACCAGAGTTATTTGCAGAACACTCTTAGCATAACTTCACAAATAGAAGTTTCATAAGTGTGATGGTACATAAACAAGTATACAGTTTTAAGTGGAAATTAAATTTTATATTTAGGCCACATTGATTTTATCTGATCTAGCTGCTCTCACATATTAGAGTTACCAAGTCTGAGAGTGAATGGCATTCTGTGCTGCATTCTAACAAGTCTAGGCTTTATTTAATCAAATTTGACAGTGTTGGACCAAACTGAATGATTGTGAAGTTGACTTGTTCTTTTCTTCTCTCTGAGTTTCTTAATCTAACAAAGTTATAAAAGCTAAGAGCTGTAAGTTACTTTCAGTCTGCATCCTTCAATCCCTTTACTTATATTTAAGAAAACTGGGCTGTTGTCAGTTAGGGATTTTATTCAACTCATAGTGAAAGACTTTTACAAGTTAATGTCATATATAAATTATCAATTTAGGCACCCAGAGTGTTTGTAGATTGTTTGACCTCCCTCTCATAATTGCATCTATGTTTTGCAAGAAGGTCTACACACCCTCTTATTTATGGAATAATGAGAAGGACAAAAGGCTAGAGGGTAAGTGGCTAGTGAGTCTGTCTGCTTTTAAGAAGAACAGAGCTAGTGTGTTTTGCTTACAACTCTCTGCCCTGCATTTTATCACAAGGCCTAACATTGAAACAAGGCTGGGCAGTGCAGTTTTATCACTGATCACATTATGTCTCCCCTCTGAAAACTAGGGTTCTATTAACATACACACACCAAAAAAGAGAATAAAGATATTACATCAGAAACTGGTGGTCTCTGCCACAAAGGTCTGTTTTCCTGTTATACATAATAATGTTACAGCATTTATCTTACTTATATTTGCTAGTATGATTGGGCCAGAATCTTAGCAAACTGGAGTGATAATTAACAAGAGACAGTGTAAATTAAAATTACAGATTCTGAAAGTGAAACTGACTTAGAGGCAAACCAGGGCCCCACCATTTGCACAAATTACTTAATGTCTTTAAACCTCAGTTTTCTTAAGATACATTGGCACCTCCTTCACAAGTTCAAGTTCAAAGTTAGATAAGACCTGTAAAGTACAAAGACAGTGCCTAAAATACAGTATTCACTCTGTATGTAATTGGTGCTGCACCAACCAACCAGTGTTCTTTTATACATTTTATGATTGAGAAATTAAAGATGTTTTATATTTTATTGAAATAAATGTAAACGTAATAGTGTTTATCAAATTACTGTGCTTTAGATCATCAAATTATTTGCTTTTGTGCCCTTAAGGTTCTTCTGTAAGATGACAGTGGTTATTATTCATCTTCTATCAATCTCTGTATTTTTTCATTTATATCTGTGGATTCATCTTCTAGAGGTATGCCCAGGTCATGATTTTGATTAGCCTGTGCTCTTTATCTAATATTATATTACCTGGAAAGTAATTATATTTCTATTTTTCATTTTCATCTGGTCTTATCACATTGCCAGTATGGGCTTTGGTTAAGTCTATCATGAGCTAATTGCTCATGTGCCAGATGTTCTGAAGTCTTCCCTTCCAATTTAAAAAAAAAAAAAGGCAACCAATGAAGCCGCAGAAGTCTGATACATTATATTCATACATCAGCCTAATAATAGAGAAATAACTATTCCCTCTATTCCATATTTTAAACTTCTCCTATCCCTGGAAATATAGATTTTTTTTTCTTTTAATTGCCATGGCTTTAGTCATTGATCAGGTCTGATGCAGAAGTTTCCTAATATAAGTAAGAAGAAGGAATTGTCTTTGGATCTGCCTAGAATTGCTGCAAACTAATAACCTAATTGCTTATGCCGACTGACAGAACAAGCATTGACTCTGTCAGTAGTCCAGGCCTTTGTCTGTTCATTTGAAGTTTCTCCATTGACTGGGAAGTTTATACTACAACTGACTGTGTTATGAGTAAGACAGCTTTAACTGAAACCTCTAAAGAGTAAAGGAAAACAGGAAAAAAATACACTCTTATCTTTTTCCACTATCAGTAATGCCTGGGCCTGCCAGTGGTACTGAATGACAATACTGAACATGCCTTTTCTTTCATGTAAAATTTTAGTATAAAATTATTCAAATTATACTCTATGTCATAATGCCTGTGTTCTCTAGTTATATATGAGATGGATTTAAATGAAAGTTAAGTGGCTTTCATTCACCCATTCATATTTTAAAAAGCACTTAGGGAATCTGTTGGCTTATCCTCTCTGTCCTGATGCTGTTCAGTCTGCCCCCAAGTGGTGGAGAGACTAAGAACCTCAAAAGGTAACTGTGGTTAGTCCTTGACTTACTGCTGCAATTGTGTACCTGATTGATTTTTGTTGGTATGTAACAGCTGAACAATTTGAAATTTATTATATGTAATACGAATTCACCTGTACAAATCATAGCAGTATAATAATTCTTGAAAGTGTGACTGTATGTTTTAATTCAATGCACTAAGTAAATAAATTTCAAAACACACAGCCACCCTTCATGGAACACATAAAGGGTTTATTTTATACTCGTTCTCTTCTTCCCTACCTGTTTAAAAAAAAAAAAAAAAAAAAAAAAACACACTCCCTGCTTTGGGCTTATATTAGAAGACATTTTCCCTCTTGATTTCTAGCAGTTGCTAGCTGCTATTGTTGAGTTTTAATATTCAATGTGACTCAGAACTGGAGTAGGAAATGGCAACTCACTCTAGTATTCTTGCCTGGAAAATCCCATGGAAAGAGGAGCCTGGTGGGCTAGAGTCCATGGGGTCGCAAAGAGTCGGACATGACTGAGTGACTGAGTGCGCACATGATTCAGAACTCTTCCTTTTTTTCAAGTTCTTGGGAGCTCTCTCCTGTTTCCTTTGTTAAAATGGCCTTTGGGGAATGACAGTGATTGTGACAGATGGTAAAGGAATGATTGCACTTCGGTGCTACCTCTGTCGTTCCCTCTTGATCCCTTTTCACTTTCTCAAGGCAAATTATAGATTTCCTTTTGCCTCTAGAGGGACACACGGCAGTTAGCAGTTGTGGGTCTTTGTTTCTAGCTCTTAGAAAAAAGAGCTTCTGTTTGATTAAACATTGTCATTCAACATTCTATTAATGAAGGATTCTGATTAGTACCTTGACCACATACCTGACTAAAGGAGGGAAGTTGCTGTCTTGAAGTTGTTGTCGTGAAGTCACTCAGTCGTGTCCGACTCTTTGTGACCCCATGGACTGTAGCCCACCAGGCTCCTCCATCCATGGAATTTTCTAGGCAAGAGTACTGGAGTGGGTTGCCATTTCCTTCTCCAGGGGATCTTCCCAACCAAGGAATCGAACCCGGGTCTCCCGCCTTGCGGGCAGATGCTTTACCATCTGAGCCACCAGGGAATCGCTAAAGGAGGGAAAGGTAAGTCGCTCAGTCGTGTCCGACTCTTTGCGACCCCATATAATTTAATATATACTCATATAATGTATGTAACATATATGAAGCATATATCTTTCATATAAATATTATATATGTAATTATAGATATAAAGACACATACAATTCCATGCAACAAATAAAGTCTCATTGCTGTGTCCATACACACATTCTCTTGGCTCGAAACCAGCCATGCTACCCCGACCTTTACATACTGAAAGATCTCCAGCTGCCCCAGACTATGGCCTTCATGCCCCAAGCACATCAAGCCTTCCTTGGCAGTGCCCTCATGCTCTTGACTTTTCTTATCTGCTCTCCTGAGTTCAGAATTAATTGTTTCTTACAACTGTTATCTCACGCCCCAGACATCAAGTATATGAGATCAAGTGTGTGACGTGTGTGTTCCTCCATGCTAATCAGTTCAGTTCAGTCGCTCAGTCGTGTCCAACTCTTTGCGACCCATGAGCCGCAGCACACCAGGCCTCCCTGTCCATCACCAACTCCCGGAGTTCACCCAAACTCATGTCCATTGAGTCAGTGGTGCCATCCAGCCATCACATCCTCTGTCATCCCCTTTTCCTCCTGCCTCCAATCCCTCCCAGCATCAGGGTCTTTTCTAATGAGTCAACTCTTCATATGAGGTGGCCAAAGTACTGGAATTTTGGCATCAGTCCTTCCAAAGAACACGCAGCACTGATCTCCTTTAAAATGGACTGGTTGGATCTCCCTGCAGTCCAAGGGACTCTCAAGAGTCTTCTCCAACACCACAGTTCAAAAGCATCAGTTCTTTGGCGCTCAGCTTTCTTCACAGTCCAACTCTCACATCCATACATGACCACAGGAAAAACCATAGGCTTGACTAGACGGACCTTTGTTGACAAAGTAATGTCCCTGCTTTTTAATATGCTGTCTAGGTTGGTCATAACTTTCCTTCCAAGGAGTAAGTGTCTTTTAATTTTATGGCTGTAACCACCATCTGCAGTGACTTTGGAGCCCCCAAAAACAAAATCAGCCACTGTTTCCACTGTTCCCCTGTTTATTTGCCATGAAGTGATGGGACTGGATGCCATGATCTTAGTTTTCTGAATGTTGAGCTTTAAGCCAACTTTTGCACTCTCCTTTTTCACTTTAAACAAGAGACTCTTTAGTTCTTCTTCACTATCTGCCATAAGGGTGGTGTCATTTGCATATCTGAGGTTATTGATATTTCTCCCGGCAGTCTTGATTCCAGGTTGTGCTTCGTCCAGCCCAGTGTTTCTCAAGGTGTATTCTGCATATAATAGAGTAACACATTTGCATTTTATCCTATGTTTGTTAGTCGCTCGGTCATGTCCGACTCTTTGAGATCCTTTGGACTGTAGCCTGCCAGGCTCCTCTGTCCATGGAATTATCTAGGTAAGAATACTGGAATGGGTTGCCATTTCTTCTCTAGGGAGTGAACCTGGGTCTCTTGCATTGTAGGCAAATTCTCTATCTTCTGAACCATCAGGGAAGACCCATGTTTCTCCCCAAATTAACAGAAACAAATAGCTTTTCTGAAGAAAACAGGCCATTTGATTGAGGAAAATAAGTTGTCAAATAACTTTGGCATTACCTAAGCACACCAAGTACAGACCTTATGATTCTACTTATATGTAGAACTGAACCTGTGCCTGATAAGTATTTGCAGTACTGATAACAAATTTCATAAACAGTTGTTCCGTGGTGTTCTTTAGTCTGTTTTTATAGGATGACACTCCTGAAGATGGTTACAATGCCCATTGTTTCATCACACACACACACACACACACACACACACACACATTTTCATGGTTTGAAAGGCTCATGTGTTAGACAAAGGATATTGTGACTAGGCTTGGAAATCACTCGGCATTTTTAAGATTTGCCAAACAGCTTGAGATATTTTAAAATATTTTTGTTCGATGAAATCCCAAACATGTTTTTCCAAGTACTTTTTTTTTTAGGTCAATTTTTATAACCATGTGTAATTTCAAGGAAATTTAACCCATATGTTTGTTTCTGTTACCATATATTCAAATTGATTTATAGCACAGATGTAAGTATTTCCTTTGACACTCACTGGTGTATGAAAAGGGTGAGAGAGACTTGCAGTTTGAGGCACAGGAAGGTCCTCAGTGAGACATTAGATTAATGACCATAGACTGTAACCCAGTTCTAACCCCAACACGCTCCTCATGATAAAAGTCACAGGGGACTGGCTGTAAGTGTCAGCAAAGGATGAGATCCAGGTACTGCCGTATGTTGATAAATGTACATTCCTAACGTGGACTCCAGAGATGGAACTCTGATTGGTGCTTGTATAGCACTATGGGATTGAAACCCTTAAATGTTACTGAAGGCTTTTACCAACTGTAATGAAAAATTGGATCAATGAGCACCGATATTTACTGGCAAAACAGGACTGTGAACAGCTAGCACATTCTATTATTTTTTTGTGGAATAATGCCTAGAAATGGGCTTGTTGATGGGAAAGCTGAAACACAATGAAAATGCCACCATACTTTACAGGAATAGCAAGAAAATGAATTTTTAAACCGGCATATGTATTACCTGGAAGCTATTCTTAACGTTATATGGAAATAGAAAATCTCTAACAAGACCCTTGGATTCAACCAATGTGCCATCTTAGAAGTAAGTGATGCCTGCCATGGCAAAGATGCTGTGGGGGAGAATGGACAATGGCAGGCTATCAGAATCAGTGCCAGTCAAAGGAAATTAAAATCCAGTCATGAAGTAGGGGGCAAATGTAAGTGGTTCTAAAAACCAATGCATTTACAAAGTTAATTAAAAAAATGGTTCATAAGCATTGCTTGCAAATGCAAACCAAAAGTCAGTCATTACGTGTATACTGATGTCTGGCTTGATACAAATTCTTGCGATATTCACAGGCAGAAAATGTGACCTTTCCTCCTAAAAGTGGTGCCTGCAATCACAGAGGAAATAAACATGTCTACTACAGGGAGGAATTCCAGTGATCGAAGAAGTCAAACAACTTCTTGAACTCTGAGAGCCACCTTGGCTGTTCTGCTTCAGGGTTTTTGGCAATATAACAGCATCTTTATGAATGTTACCATACAGAATGCTAGTTATACCAGGGCAGATGTAACTGGGGACTTTGACAGCTCCGCCACACTTTGACTGGACTGACATTTCCTTAGCAGTAACAAGCTGCACTGTCTGGTGCCATGGAGGCCCCTGGGCTTGATTTAAGAGTGCTGACATTGATGGCTTATTATTTCCTATCTTAGAGCCGTCAGGAGGCAACTGATGTCAGCATAAAATTATTTGATAGCTCTACAGCTTGGGCAACATGTGAACCTATTGATGTCTATAAAATAGCCATCAGTGTCTTTGAACTGGGGGTGTGGATAATTGAGAATAAAAACTCACCTGATATGTAATACTTTGTTTTAAATTTGGTCCACATAAATATGAAGTGTAACAATCTACTGGGCGCATACTGGTTATACACATTGAGTTACTTGCTCGGGTAATCCTCACAACAGTCTTACAAGATAAATGGTATTATTTTGACCTCATTTGACAGGACAGATTATACTCCTAGAAGGCTGAGAATTTCAGGGATTCAAGTTACAGACAGTTTCAGGGTCCATGCTTTCACCTTGAATTTTACTGCTTCTACTATGGAATTGAATATTCTGGATTGATTAAATTCTTTCACTGAGCCACAATTGTTTTTTATTCTTTAGTTTCAATGCAAGAATATAATTGTTTCTTTCATCCAAAAAATATCAATTGATAGTTACGGAAAGCAAGCATTTTTATCACCTCTGTAGTTTTTCTTCAGCAAACATGTGTCTAATGGAATAATTCCAATCAATAAATAGAGTTAGTCAGTTACCAGTCTTCTCATCATACAGTGTAGACTACTGTTAGTCTACGTAGTATAGCTGAAGCTAAAACTCCAATACTTTGGCTGCCTGATGTGAAGAGCCAACTCGTTAGAAAAGGCCCTGATGCTGCGAAAGATTGATGGCAGGAGGAGAAGGGGATGACAGAGGATGAGATGGTTGGATGGCATCACTGACTCAATGGACATTAGTGTGAGCAAGCTCAGGGAGATGGTGATGGACAGGGAGGTCTGGTGTGCTGCAGTCCATGGGGTTGCAAAGAGGCAGAGTTGACTGAGCAACTGAACAACAACAACAAATATAGACTAATACATTATTTGAAAACATTCAAAACTTGTCGTGTAGTATGTAAATACATGGGAATTTTTTTGGTAACATAAAATGAGAAAAATAAACAATTAATAAGTATCTCACTTACAAAGTGTAGCTCAACCCTACCATTCTGTTTTTCATTTCATTTAGTTTTGAGCCAGAGTAATCTTCTTCAGGTGTAGCCGTTTTTCTAAAGAATGTATTTTCCTGCTGCTGAAAATCACCTCTAATCTCTAAAGCATTTCCATGTATAATATTTCATGTATGGATTGATCTAGTTTTGTGCTGTTTAAAAATATAACCCTTTTATTTTTCCTAACTAACCTGACTAAGGGCTGTTGACAAAATAATTTCTAGAGTATATGTGTATATGAATGTGTGTGCATAGTTCTTTTTTTCAACCAAATCACAGAGATCTAAGGGAATTCTGATTCTCTAATTCTAGCTCGGTATCCAGCAACTGAAAGCATTTAGTTGTGATTAAAACAGATTGAAGGAGATAATCCCTTTGAGAAAGCAGCTTCAAATAGCTTAGCAGTGCTTCTTCAGGGATAAGAACTAACACAACACCAGCTAATTCCTGCAAAGTCTCCCTCGTGGTGCTGGAGACATACCCCTCATTTGCTGCTTTTCCTCCTTATCGAGTTCTATTCAAATTCTTCTTCAACATGAATTCTGCTTTAAGGGTGGTTTTATTCACTCTGTTTTCCAAGAACCAAGAATTAGCCTGTCTTGCTTCAACTGAACCAATGGAATATACTTTGTGTCAGAAAGGAGCAGAGTGCAGGCTGGTCTCGATTCACAATTGAATCATGTTCTAAAAGACCAAGGGTAAGTCAGAGACAGTTTGGAACTTGGGATGCCATCTGCAGTGGAAACATTGTTCCATAAGATTGCTTCCTGATCAACCCTTCAAAGCCTATTTAACCCATATTGTAGTTTACCATACTTATAACTGACCAGTACTGTAACCATCTAGCCTCTATGTATAATCATAATTCTAGAAGAATAGTCCTAATTCATGTTGTAACAGAGAGGGAAACACCTTCTGTGCTTGAGAATACTTTCAGATACATTTTATTCACCGTGTGGACACTGTGTGCCATTCCTTCTATCAGAGAGGTGAGCAAACTTGTACCTCTTGAGACAGGAGAAAGAGAAAGAACTGGGTTGGGGATAATTTACAGGTTAAAGCTTTCTTTATTTCCTTACCCTTCCCATCACTGCATCTCTATTTTGCAGGTTAAGACCATACCTTTGAGAACAGGAACCATGCCTGGGGAAGGGAATAATAAAGCCCATGACGAGATTCCAAGTTTCAAAGGCTAGGAATATACTCCTGGGTCTCAGAGCAGTATTTCTGAAACTGTGCTGAGTGGCCACCCTTATATGCTGCATTCAAAAGTGGAACATTGGAAATGTTCTTGCTGTACCTACCTCATTCTGCTCCTCCTTACTCCCTGCCTACACACCCACCATTCCTATACCTCCCCTCCCCCCCCAAAATTGCCAGGCGCCTTTCCCTCTCTGGTGCACCAGAATGCCTTGATGGTGGGGCGCGTACTATAAGGACACATTAAGTGAGCAATAAACCACATCCACATGCCACCACTGAGTTTAATAGTAAAGTTTAGGCCATACTTTGAAGGGCATTAGTGTTTAAGGGCTTCCCTGCTGTCTGCCTGCAATGCAAGAGACCCTGCATCAATCCCTGGAATGGGAAGATCCCCTGGAGAAGGGAATGACAACTCACTTCAGTATTCTTCCCTGGGAAATCCCATGGATTTCCTGGCAGGCTAGAGTCCACGAGGTTGCAACGAGTCAGACAGGACTGAGCAACTAAGACACACACACACCACCACACACAGTGTTTGAAGACATGGACTATATATATGTCTACACGCTGCAAAACAATGTACCCACCCATATTCTGTGGCACACTGTACTATCAAGCCGGAATTCACTGATTGACAGCATGCAAGCAAATCTAAAGTTGCAGGCTAACTATTCTTATATGAATCACCTGCTCGCAGTTCATCATTTCCCTGGATACCCTTTGCTATGCTATTATGCAGCAATTGATCTGCTGTTTAATTTACAGTAAAGATGATGAGCTGGCATTGATAATAATGGCATATGTTAAAAATGGAACAGGGCACCCTAATGGAATAAAAGAGATAGATATATATATAGTTGAAAACCTTTTGACATTGCCTTGCCCCTGCTAATGTTTCACAACACTTTACATTTTGAAAAAAAGTGGTATTAAAATAGCATGTGAAGTGTCATTCCCACATGCTGTTCTTGGTCTTTGGCATGCCTGTTTTCTCCACATTCTCCCAGAATGACAAGAATACATCCCATCTGATACATTCTGTGAAAAATTTAAGAGCATATTTGAAAACACAAAATACTGTTTTCATAAACTGCTGAAATCTGTGATAGTTTGGCAGTAATTGCAGGAACAATGCCTGAACTCAGCTGTTTAGTTTTTCTTTCTCGGGCATTCTTTTGTCAGATGCGCGGAATGTCCTTGTCCTGTATTGCTTTCTGATGTGTTGATCTGAGTCTCCCTACAACACAAGTTAGGGTCTCAACAGAGTTTGACAGTTGGATTTTCCCCACTCATTAGTGATCCAATGTTGATATTGATGTAGTCTTTTAGAACAAAAATAAGTGATCTGAAACTAATTTAGCACTGGGTAATTAGAAACAAAGTTTTTGAGAAAAGAAGGAATGATGGAATAGGGAAGGTTAGGTATAAGACTTTCTAGAAGGAGACATATGAATAAAATTCTCTTGAGGTTGAACAGGTAGAACATGGGAAACTTCTGTTTCTATTTTTGTTCTCCTTCTAGTCCTTGGAGGTTTAATATTCTCTCCTCTCTTGCATGGCAAAATATAACAAACTCAACTCTGGTTCTCATGTTCAGACTAATGAAAGAACACTGTAACTCTTGTTTATAAAGGATCCCTTTTTATTAAGAGAGATCTCATATCATTTATGAAACATCAATATCCTACCTGTCTGCTCTGTTCTTTTGTCAATAAAATAGAATCAGTTGTCAATAAATTAGAATCAGATTCTAATGAAAGAATTCTATACAGTGATAGTGAAATCATTGAGTTCCTTGGCCATTTTATTCAGGATATTCAACCTTAATTCTCATTTTCTACTTTCATATCTCTTTCATTGGGCTTACACTTACACAATGCTTAAGAAATGTGCATTCATCTAATTTTTGCAGCCCATCTAAGGAGTCAAACATTTGATACACATTGATTGTGTTAACCAGATTATAACTTGTTTTTACCTTTAGTGTCGTATATATTGCATTGGCCCAAAAGTTCATGTAAGTTTCTGTACAATGTTAGGGAAAAACCCAAATGACCTTTTTGGATAACCCAACTATGTAAACCATTGGTCCCCTACTTCACCCAAAGTCCAAGTGTAAGGTATATTACTAGGTACTACATTTTTGGTGATTTGATGTCTGTATTGTGTCAGAGAATGACCATGAACTGGGCATGATTTGTGTCTAATAAACATTATGTCATTAAGGGTAATATTTAGATTTGAGTAGAAGTCAGTTATGACTAAGCTCAGGGTCTGTGGTGAGGAAGACTATCCAGATACATGAAAAGAGGTGGACTTTTATGGAGTGTGTTTAGGGGGTTCTTAGAAGATCAGTTTCAAGTGTAGGGCTCAGGCCTAAAAGTAGAAAATGAAAAATTTGGTGAGAGCTCTTACAAAGCTTTGAAAGGCAACCAAAGAATTGTGGGCCTTGAGCTGATGACATGTTGTTAACTTCGCTTGTTTTTTGTGGAGTTATATTTACTGAACACCACCTTGTCCCCCTTCAGTAATATTCTTTATTTGGTATGAAGTTGTGTGTTTGTTTTAAAAAAGAAGCAAAGTGTTAGAAATTCTCAATTCCAACTTGAAATAAGTTGCCAAGTGGAATTGTTTCTCAATATTCAGTTGACTTGCTTCATCCGTTTCTTTGAAGCAAAGGTAAATCGTATAGTATTCTATATGAAATAAACTTTGTCATTCAATGTGAAAAAGGTAGCTGTGTCTTCTGTTACTTGAGGGTGTGCTGTGGAATCTGACAAGAACAAAACCCCCAGGGCACCAGGAAGATATGTTTTCCAATCTAGATTTCAGATTGTGCAGTAGATGTTTGGGGTATGTCAGAGAAATATTAAGCCCACTCATATGGTAATTATCTGGAATGGCTCTTTGCTTCTATGT
Source organism: Oryx dammah (assembly GCF_014754425.2). Classification (NCBI taxonomy): domain Eukaryota; kingdom Metazoa; phylum Chordata; class Mammalia; order Artiodactyla; family Bovidae; genus Oryx; species Oryx dammah. Next base: position 131,938,146 of record NW_024070186.1, on the reverse strand, counting down.
ACCCTGCACTGATTGCTCCATAAACAGGCTTCAATATATAAACTTTTGCATTTAGTCGAAGTGCTGGTATCTGTGTCTGAATTCATAAATGCCATCTTAGGAAGCAGGCAATTTCTGTTTACAGCCCAGTGCCTGAGGGAGACTGTTTAATGAGGAAATGTGAAGCCTTTTGCAGTTTATTGTTGATGACATTTTGAGGACACTTGTAGTTGGGTAGACTGGAAAACAGTAAAGCTGGGTATTTTCTCAGATGTGGTTTATGTGCCCCAGAATGTTGTATTGACTTTGATCAGTAATCACATTTCTACTAGCTTTTTTTTTTTTTAAGATATCTTTTAGCAACTAAATTTTTAATATTTAAGGCACAGAAAAAAAGAATATATTGCAAATCTGATACCTGGATTTTCTGAGATTCAAAGAATCTCAGTTTTATTCCTTATGCATTTGAACTAAAGGTTATTCCCACTGTTTTTACAAGCTTAAAATGGCTGCTTTTCTGGTTAGGTATAGTATTTGTATAATGGTTGATATTCTTTTTTCTCTGTATTTATAATGAAAAACTTTGAAATAGATTGAGACATTCCTGCAATAGAAATTAAATTGACACTGCTGTTTAGATAACTATGCCAGTGTTGTATAAATCTGTTTATTTTGTATTCATAGACATAATGTATATTCCTATCTATAGCCTGAAACTTGTAAGATGAAAAAGCAGTCAGGTGATATCTTTGTTCTTGCTTTTGTTTCTATTTGAAATGTTTGTGACCAACTTGAATTTGTTAAAACTATAGGACTATGACACAGAGATTTGGTGGCAGGTAAGCCAGTGAGTCTGTCCAGGTGGAACCATGGTGCTGTGGCTTCTTGATCTAATCTGGTCTTCATCTTTGTGTGATGCTTTTCCAGAGATGGTGTTCTAGAATACATCATTAAAAGTTGTGGAATTGAGCTCTTCAGGCTTGAATCTTGATCCCATCAATTCCTTACTGTGTTATCCTTGACCTGGTTATGTATTTCATTAGACCTAACTCCAAAGTGAGCAATACCTGTTGGTACTTGAATTGTCATATGATAAAAAACAAAACAAAACAAAACAAGACCATGGTTTAATCAAGCAAATCTATGTATGGCACAAAATGAATAATCAGTAGTAAGCACTATTAATGTGAGTACAATTAGGTACGGGGAAGATGGTTGTTAAATACTAGATCCAAGCAGTCAAAAACAGAGGGTAAGTGTGAGTCTTCAGACAGCTTCCACCTGAACTGTGATAAACTTCCTTGCTTCAATCAGGGAATGTTTCTGATGGTTTGCTCTTCCCCCATTTTTACTGGGGTTCACTGAAATCGACTGAATTCTTACTCAAGATTCCACTTGTCTGCATATTCTATACAGATTTCTCTCCTTCCCCCTGAAGAATTATTTCACAGGATACAATGCATGTGATTTCAGTTCTGTTAGCTTAAGCCAGTTTATTATAATGGATTCCATTGAGGCTTGGTTAGATTCCAGCCTCAGCCATTTTATTAACCACAAAGAGGCTATAGCTTTAGATTTGTTGATTCAACCATGCTTTCTTAAGATGATGTCCCCAACACCTTCATTAAAGCTGGCTGTTCCTAACTTTCATCAGCTACTTCTTATACTGTGTTTGTAATTTTACTGTTACAAGTGAAGCTTTATGCTTCTATGCAATTGGCAAGGTAAAGAATCCTAGATTTAAATTTTATTAGATTGATTATTATGAACAGAATTAAATATGGAAGCTTATTAAGTGAAGAAACCTACATGAACGAAAATCTATACTTACATTTTTGTTATAAGCTGGTGATTTGAATGTCAGTGCAACTGTTGACAAAGAGAAGTATATTTGCTGTTATGATAAATTGTGACAAACCATTGCCCACATGAGTCGTGAAAAGAAACCTGGCAGTGAATTTTATCTCATGTGTTCAGGATCTACCATCACATAGGCCTAAATTTTTATAAATCTGAGTTGCCTAGGTTGTTAAAACCATCTGTAATCAAATATGTTATTCAAAACAATGGCCAATTTGCATAACTGTTGCCTTGCTTCAGTAATGAAAATTGTCACACTGTGTTTTTTGGAGCAAATTATCCATAGTTTGGGATGAGGTCAATCCTAAAGGAAATCAACCCTGAATATTCATTGGAAGCACTGATGCTGAGGCTGAAGCTCCAATACTCATGCGAAGAAATGACTCATTGGAAAAGACCCTGATGCTGGGAAAAACTGAAGGTAGAGGTCGGCAGAAGATGAGATGGTTAGATGACATTACCAATTCAATGGACATGAATTTGAGCAAACTCAGGGAGATAGTGAAGAATAGGGAAGCCTGGCGTGCTGCAGTCCATGGGGTCACAAGGAGTCAGACATGGCTTAGCAACTGAATAATACAAGACACTTTTTAGAAGTGTACTTTAGAAAGTTTTTTTTTTTTTCTAAAATATGTACAAAAAGAGTATTAATCCAACCTAGGAAAGAGGAACCAGCAAGCCTCTGATTGGAATGTCTGTCTCAGACCCTCTACTGAAAGATTCATTCAGATGTAGTAAGCTTTTTTATTTTTAGTTTTTGAAGATGGAATCTAACATCCACTGTGCAGTCCACACATATACTTCAGGGTAAATGATCTTAATAAAGATTATAAGTACTTTTCTCTAACGCATTGATGAATTCAGCTATCTTGGAAGCATGGAAGTTTTGACTGGTAGGTGGAAAGTGATAATTTCAGAGATTTTAAATTATACTCAAGATTCTACAGGCAGTTTAAGAGAAAAATAAGAGCACTGGGAGTAAGGGGTGAAAGAAGTATGATTAAAAATCTTGAGAGGACAGAGGCAGAGCAGAAAGTGAGACCAGGCCAAAGAAATACTTTGCTGTGTAATTCTGCCTTGGGCACTCTTGACCCATATAAAGCTGAACATCATCTCCAATGACATCTTTGGTGGATCTGTCCCAGATTGTCTGTGCTTAGCTTCGGGCACTAATTTTGTTTACTTATACAATCCAATCCATTAAACGTCTGCTGTAGTTTTTCGGGCCTGTGAGAGATTTTTTTTCCCCTATTTTCTTTTTTGACCCTGGCTCAGGATAAGATGAAGCGTTCACTGCTTCATTCATTCATACATCACAGATCTGCTTCTCTCATACCTTCTCTTCCTCATTCCCTTAGATACATAGGTCCTTCTAAAGCTCTGGGATATTTCTTTTGATATAATAGGCTTTGTGGCAGAAGAGGCAATAGCTCTTTGGTAGTGCTCAGAGGAGTGACAGATACTTTTAAGCCTGAAGGGAAAAAAATTGACACAAGCTATTTTTCAGGAATTTTTTTCTGATGCTGTATGCCCTAGTGAGACACAAACTGGCAGCGAAGGTGGCAATTATTAAGCCCTATAACTCAAGTTTACTTGCGGTCCTGAAAACTCTACACAGCCCATAAGAGAATTCCCTGTAGTACAGTAAGAGCAAGACATGTATCTATTTTGTAAGGTTATCTCTTTCACTGCATTTGACATTTTCAAGTCTATGGCAGTAGGTGAGAAAGATGGACCTTCACAAAGATACTATCACACAAACAAAAAGGAGTTAACATTTGAAGAGACAATACAGTCTTTTCTTCAAATTTATTTAAGTACACATGTGATTGATATTAACATACTTTATACCTTTGAATGAAGCAGTTAGCTGAGCATATTTACACCTGGAGAAATCTTAAATTTTGAAGACAAAAAAATTATCCTTCCATTTCTATCTCTATCTTTGTTATCTCTACAGCTATATCTGTGCTTTTTAACTTAATTACAGACCAAAAATGATGCTATTTAGTGTTATGCTAGGTTTAAAGATTTTCTACCTTTATTTATTCACCTACAATCACCTTCCTTGCTACACACCCCAAGCCCACTGATAACTCATCTGCCTCCTAATTGGGTCTACATATGAACATTAGCAATCATACTTGAAGGAAGAAGCAAAGAAAATAATTCACAGTCATTTCTTAAAAGTTAAGGCAACCTTAGCTTCAAAGTGTTGATATTACAGTAGTTGAGAGACACCAAAGACACACAGAACAACATTGTAAGCGCTGACTGATATGAGTTAATGAGTGCCATGCTTTGTTGAGAAAAACAATCTCGTCAACTAAAACTGTGAAACTTGTCATAGTTGAGCTCTGTGCAAGGAGCTGTGGAATCATAAAAGAGAAGCTCCATTAATAGCCTATTAAACTAAAGATGGAATATAAAGTGTGGGGGTTCCAGTGACTTCTTGGGAAATCAAGAATGACCTCATAGTCATGAGATTTGAGATGTGTTAATGAATGAGTAGGAATATGCCTGGTGAAGAAAAAGAAAATGGAAAACTTTTGCACAAATGGAGAGTGTGAAGAGTCCCAGTAGATTCTGTAAGTGAACAGAGAGAGCCAGTCTGTCAGAGCATAGTGTGAAGAGTGTGGCTTTAAGGCAACTGGGACTGAATGGTTCAATGGAGAACAGAGGGCAAAGGACTTACATGGTTAAGGTTTTTTCTTAGTTTTTTTTTTTTTTAATTTGGGGAGCAACAGGAAGTCAAGAGGAATTTTTTCTCTGTATCTTTCACATTCTCTTCCAAATTTCCTTATGTCCTTCCTTCTTTTTTCTTCCTTTCTTCTCCTTCTCCTCTTCTTTCTTTTCCTCCTTTTTCTCCCTTTCATTCTTATGTTAAGGATAACTCTACAATTTGCAGTGTGGTAGATGGGCTAGGGGTTGGGGAGACTGTTGGTATGTGAAACAATTAGAAAACCTAGCAGTGGCCCACTAGGAAATGAATGAAGGGCTTCCAGAAGAAAGTAGCTGATATAAAAAGTGGGGCCTTTTCTGTACAAACTTGGAGAGCAAAGGTACAGAAAGACCTCATTTTCCCCAAGTCTCATGTATCATACCACTGCCTAGTACCACATAGGCATCCTGCAAAGACTTATTGCTGGCGAAAAGTACTAGTGAATAAAAGCATACTTTCTACTTTGAGTTACAAAGTGAGCTGGTGATGCCTTTTACCAAGGTCAAAAACAAGGGTGTGGAAAATATTTGTGAGGGGAAAAGACAGAAGTTCCACCTTTGCTTTGCTAAGTTTACCATGTCTCCAGGACATGGTACTCACTTGAAAATAATAATGAATTTATTATTCAACAAATACTTGAATATATACATTGTTCAATAAATACTTGAAAATATAAATTCTATAAAAAGAGAAAGGAGGAGAGATGATCCCCAAGAGATGATCTTTTCATCTTAAGTTTGTATGAGACAGATAAAGTGTTGATTTTATGTCTGGAAGAAATTATTTACTTTCTGAATGAACATCCACAATTTCTAGCCATTAGCATGGAAGCAGCTATTTCTGAGGAGGCGCTGTCACAGAAATCAATTGAGGAGTTTTAAAATGGCTCTTTATTTTTCCTTTCAAAAGTGAACAATTTACCTTTTCCATCCACAGAGCAGGCACAATTATCAGACTGTATATTGCTTTTTTCTTAGAACACAAAACTTTTCTCTAAAAGTTTTGACATATCTTCTTCAATTTTAGCCCCCTAAGATGTTGAACTGGGAATGAGGAAGCCAATTATGTTCATGCTTATGATCAAAAAGAAAATTAGGGTTGTTTTTTTTTTTTACTAGCCTAACTATTACACTATACTAAAAAGATCTTAATGACCCAGATAACCACAATGGTGTGATCCCTGACCTAGAGGCAGACATTCTGGAATGCAAAGTCAAGTGGACCTTAGAAAGCATCACTACGAACAAAGCTAGAAGAGGTGATGAAATTCCAGTTGAGCTATTTCAAATCCTAAAAGAGGATGATATGAAAGTGCCACACTCAATATGCCAGCAAATTTGGAAAACTCAGCAGTGGCCACAGAACTGGAAAAGATCAGTTTTCATTTCAATCCCAAAGAAAGGCAATGCCAAAAATGCTCAAACTACTGCACAATTGCACTCATCTCACACGCTAGCAAAGTAATGCTCAAAATTATCCAAGCAAGGCTTCAGCAGTATGTGAACTGAGAACTTCCAGATGCTCAATCTGGATTTAAAAGAGGCAGAGGAACCAGATATCAAATTGCCAACAGCCGTTGGATCTTTGAAAAAGCAAGAGAGTTCCAGAAAAATATCTACTGCTTTATTGACTACACCAAAGCCTTTGACTGTGTAAATCACAAAAAACTGTGGAAAATTCTGAAAGAGATGGGAATACCAGATCATCTTCCCTGCCTCCTGAAAAATCTGTATATAGGTCAAGAAACAATATTAGAACATGCAACAATGGACTGGTTCCAAATTTGGAAAGGAGTACATCAAGGCTGTATATTGTCACCCTACTTATTTAACTTATATGCAGAGTACATCATGAGAAATGCCGGAATGGATGAAGCACAAGCTGGAATCAAGATTGCCAGGAGAAGTATCAATAACCTCAGATATGCAGGTGATAACACCCTTATGGTAGAAAGTGAAGAAGAAATAAAGACCCTCTTGAATGAAAATGAAAGAGGAGAGTGAAAAGGCTGGCTTAAAACTAAACAATCACAAAACAAAGATCATGGCATCCAGTCCCATCACTTCATGGCAAATAGATGGGGAAATAGTGGAAACAGTGACAGACTATTTTCTTGGGCTCCAAAATCACTGCGGATGGTGACTGCAGCATAAAATTAAAATATGCTTGCTCCTTGGAAGAAAAGCTATGCAAACCTAGACAGCATATTAAAAAGCAGACAAAGGTCCATCTAGTCAAAGCTATGGTTTTTCCAGTTGTCAGGTATGGATGTGAAAGTTAAACCATAATGAATGCTGAGCTCTGAAGAATTGATGCTTTTGAACTGTGGTGTTGGAGAAGACTCTTGAGAATCCCTTGGACTGCAAGGAGATCAAACCAATCATTCATAAAGGAGATCAGTCCTAAATATTCACTGGAAGAACTGATGCTGAAGCTGAAGCTTTAATACTTTGGCCACCTGATATGAAGAACTGACTCATTTGAAAAGACCCTGATGCTGGGAAAGGATGAAGGCAGGAGGAGAAGGGGACGACAGAGAAGATGGTCGGACAGCATCACCAACTCGATGGACATGAGTTTGAGCAAGCTTTGGGAGTTGGTGATGGACAGGGAAGCCTGGTGTGCTGCAGCCCATGGGATCACAAAGAGTGGGGCACAACTGAGTGACTGAACTGAAATGGTTAGACTATTTGTGTTTAAACATTAATGAGTTTGAACTAGAAATTATATTCATGTTGTAGTATGTTTACTGTACTTTGAAAAAGTACTTAAAAATACTATAACAACAAAATACTTTATTTGAGGTGGGGTTATGTTTCCTGTATTTGTTACTTTATTTGAACCTAACAACTTACAAGTTGCATATCCTGTTGAAATAAGATATTCCTTAGGTGCACACAAAACATTAAATAAGAACATCATAAAGAAAATTGATTCTGGGATCACATAAGCATTTCCTAATCTTGGTACTAAATTTAATTCCTTTAGGGAACCTGTTTCAGAAATTAGGGGGAAAAAGAAAAGTTTTGTATTACTTTGTTGTATCAAATGGTAGAGTCTTCTAAATGTATGTATAATCAGTAAAAGGTGTTTATCCCAAATGATTTTCTTATTCATTTCTGTTTTTTTTTTCTTCAGAAAACCCTCAAATTGGACTTCACAAACCAATGTAATCAAGATTGTTTTACTAACTAATAAATCTTTAAGTATTGGTTGAAGTTTAATCCCAGTGTCCTTGAAACATTTCACTGAACATTCAGATTTCCAATAAACAACTATGGTCAGTAATAATATACTTGAGTACAGCAAAGAAAATGTAGTTATTCCCCATTCTAAAGCTAATTTTTTAGAAAACAGGCATCAGCGAAAGGGGACCACAGACCTATTTTTAATGTTCAAATAAGCTACATCTCATATTTTATTTTGATCAGGAGATTAACAAAAATCTTTGTTTGGAGAAAGCATTTAACATCAAAGTTTCCACATTGGGTTTCTTATAATTCTCATTATTTGGGCTATTTTTTTTTTAATGGAAATGAACTTTGTTTTAGATACAATCAGCTCCTCCCTTGCTTTGGTCAGACCCCACGTATAGTTGTTCTGGACTTGTTTGTGAGATCTCAGACATGATCATCATGACCTCAGTAGAGAGGGGTTGAAAAAGGAGCAGATGAATATCAAGAAATCTAAGCTCATGCATTTCAGATAAATGACTGCAAAGATAAAATGCAGAAAGCAAAACATATGAAAATGGCTGATACAGAGCAATGAGGCAATGTTGTGGTGATTATTTTAAAATAATTTTTTATATCTTATAAAAGGAAAAGGGGGAAATAAAACAGACAAAGATCTTTAAGGACCCACAGAATACAACTAATGAATTAAGATATCTGTTTGAAAATGCTTCAGTCGTTAAGTATCTACAATGACAAGTATTCAGTGTTTTAACAAAATCAGTTCAGTTCAGTTGCTCAGTCATGTCTCTTTGTGACCCCGTGGACTGCAGCACACCAGGCCATCACCAACTCTCAAAGCATGCTCAAACTCATATCCATCGAGTCTGTGATGTCATCCAACCATCTTATCATCTATCCTCCCCTTCTCCTCCTGTCTTCAATCTTTCCCAGTATCAGGGTCTTTTCCAATGAGTCAGTTCTTCACATAAGGTGGCCAAAGTACTAGAATTTCAGCTTTAGCATCAGTCCTTCCAGTGAATATTCAAGAATTATTTCCTTTAGGATGGACTGGTTTGATCTCCTTCCAAGAGAACCTCAAGAATCTTCTCCAACACAACAGTTCAAAAGCATCAATTCTTTGGTGCTCAGCTTTCTTTATAGTCCAACTCTCACATCTATACATAACTACTGGAAAAAAACATAGCTTTGACTAGATGGACATTTGTTGGTAAAGTAATATCTTTGCTTTTTAATATGCTGTCTAGGTTGGCCATTGATTTTCTTCCAAGGAACAAATGTCTTTTAATTTCATGGCTGCAATCACCATCTGCAGTGATTTTGGAGCCCAAGAAAATTAAGTGTCTCATTGTTTGCGTTGTTTCCCCATCTATTTGCCATGAAGTGATGGGACGAGATAGTTTTTTGAATGTTGAGTTTTAAGCCAACTTCACTCTCCTTTTTCACTTTCAGCAAAAGGCTCTTTAGTTCTTCACTTTCTGCCATAAGGGTGGTGTCATCTGCGTATCTGAGGTTATTGATATTTCTCCCGGCAATCTTGATTCCAGCTGTGCTTCATCAGACTTGCATTTCCCCTGATATACTCTACATATAGGTGAAATAAGCAGGGTGACCATATACAACCTTGATGTACTCCTTTCCCTACTTGGAACTAGTCTGTTGTTCTGTGTCCAGTTCTAACTGTTGCTTCTTGACCTGCATGCAGATTTCTCAGGAGGCAGGTCTGGTGGTCTGGTATTCCCATCTCTTAAAGAATTTTCCACAGTTTGTTGTAATACACATAGTCAAAGGCTTTGGTGTAGTTAACAAAGCAGAAGTAACAAAACTAACAGAATACTAACATTATTTTAGTATTAGCAAAATACCTGGCAAATCCCATGGACGGAGGAGCCTGGTGGGCTGCAGTCCATGGGGTCGCTAGGAGTCGGAAATGACTGAGCAACTAATTTTCACTTTTCACTTTCATGCACTGGAGAAGGAAATGGCAACCGACTCCAGTGTTCTTGCCTGGAGAATCCCAGGGATGGGGGAGCCTGGTGGGCTGCCATCTATGGGGTCGCACAGAGTTGGACACGACTGAAGCAACTTAGCAGCAGCAGCAAAATACTAATTAGATATAGATCAAGAAAATGAGTAAGGTTAGGTACTTGATGCTAAAAGAGCAAAGTCATTTTTTATCTAAACTGTTGCTTTTCTATTTAGTAAAATTATTTAAATAATTGTTTGATTGCATATTTCATTGATAAGTAAGTCTAGAATAATAAAGCTAATATGTTGAAAAATTGATTTTTTTGAAATTGCATATCTAATGATAGAAACAGCTCTACAGGTGGGTTCCTAGTACCATTTCAACATTCTTATTTAATTTTCCATGTTAGAGGAGTATCCTATTATAAAGAATATGGAGTTACTTAATCATTTTATAATGTACTTAATCATTTGTCAGATAATTATTGATAATATAGTTACATTTTCTTGGTGGGAGGATAGGGACACAAGAGATAGCTTTTCTTTCCTTTACCTTTTGGCAAATAATAAAAAATACCTTTTAAAAATCATCCTTTTTCAAAACATGGGTGTGGTCCATATTGTTAAAATACATGCATCCAGAACTCTGTTTTGTTGTTCAGTTACTCAGTCGTGTCCAGCTCTTTGTGACCCCCATGGATTGCAGTACGCCAGGCTTCCCTGTCCTTCACTATCTCCTGGAGCTTGCTCAAACTCATGTCCATTGAGTCAGTGATGCCATCCAACCATCTCATCCTCTTTTGTCCCCTTCTCCTCCTCCCTTCAGTCTTTCCCATCATCAGGGTCTTTTCCAATGAGTCGCTCTTGGCATCAGGTGGCCAAAGTATTGGAGCTTCAGCTTCAGCATGAGTCCTTCCAATGAATATTCAGGGTTGTTTACCTTTAGGATTGACTGGTTGGATCTCCTTGCTGTCCCAGGGACTAGGTTAGGATTTGACAGTAATGTGCAGTTCTACTAAATGCTGACTTGATTTAATAAACAAAGAGAATTTGAGCATAAGTCCATTGTCGAGATACTTCAGCTGTACTGCTCATTTTAACCAAGAAGATGTTGATATGTTCAGAAAATGAAGTAATGTGTGGTAAGATTGAAAGTTTCAGATAAGTTTCACTGTCGTCTTCATGTGGAAATAATACTTTAAGTATCTGAATCTTTACTGAAACAACAGCAACAACAAACTTGGGAGCAGCGTTGATATTCTGAAAGGGAAATCTAAGTAAAACCTACATTTGTGGATAACATCTTGAGCACATCACAGTGCAAGAGATGAATTTGGTTAGTATAGCATTAAAGTAATCCATTGAAATGAAAGAAAAGACACTTTTCAATTTTCTTTTATCTTTGGCTAGTCTTTTAAAATCTATGTCATATTTTAATGATGTCTCCAAGACATCATTACCACAGCCTTTACATAGAACAAAAATATATATTTTAGGGAATAATGACCTACTCATGAATTGCTGGCTTTCAGCAACATCATGTATATTAAAGACAGAGTTGGAGAGACAAGCATACATACAAACATTTTATAGGCTTACTTTTTTCTTTCCTGTTCAATGCATTTATTTGAAAACTGCTTATTTGCCTGAATTTGCCCTGCTGGCAAAAATTTTATACCAGACAGCTACTTTTTATTGTGGCTGCACATCATGAATAACAGCTTTATTTGATGGCAAATGAGATGCCCCAAGTTGCAAGCTTTCCATAAACATATCTGAATTGTTCAATTTCCTTCTCATTGTATAATTTCCACCCTCGCCCTTTCCCTGCTGATATTCAGATAAAGATTTCATTCAAGTGATTTTCAGAACTGTCCTGTGTTACTTGCTGTCACAAGTGGTAAGATTGCTCAATTCATATTAGCTGTACAAGTGCTGTACAGGTTTTTATCAGATCTTTCTAAAGTCATTTCTGTGTAATGAATGGTAAGGAGAACAATAAAAGAATGCCTCCAATTGGTTTTCTGCACAGTGGTGATTTATTAGCAATAGAATTAGTAATATGACTATTTTCTGAGCAAAATGTCTTAATGAATTATTCTTTCTTTTTTTTCATATCTTCTAACATGGATTTGAAAACTGACTGCTGATTGATTCCAAATTACTTCACTCTTTGTTTACCAATTAGGTAAGTGGTTTTGATTCTTTTGATATTTGTAGGAGTTCATGGTTGTATTTTTAAATCTCCATTCATTACCAGTTTTTACTGTAGAGTTTACTGGTTAAACGAGGTAAAAATTGGATATAAAAAGACAAGTCACCTTTTTTCAGAAATGTATTTAAGTTCTATTTCATTAGCTGTTGTAGGACACAGACTATTAAGAAGACCCAATTCAGGTTGTCCTTTTTACAGATACCATATGTTTTAATTTATTTAAGTCCATTTTGTTGGCTAGCTTTTGTTTATAAATGAAATGTCAGCTCTTGCCTAGGAAGTTCCATGTCATACCAGACTGGTTACTGAATGTGACAGTAGTGACTCAATTGTAAGAATGCATTCTATACGATAGCTCGTGATAGTTTGACAATCTGTAACAAACCATTTTGATGATCCCAAAGATAGTTAGGCTACTAAAAAACAAAACAAAACAAACAAACAAAACCGCTCTAGATTCTGTGTTACTGTCACTTATTCAGTGCTAGAGCTGGGCTAGCAGTGGGCTACAGTCTGTGGGCCAAAGTGGCCAACCATGTATTAAGGATGTGCTTTGTGTTTTTTAATGGTGGATGTGAAATCAAAAGAAGAATCATACTCTGTAACATAGGAAAATTACGTGAAGTTTAAGTTTTGGTACCCCCAAATGAATGTACTTTGCACATTGTTTATGGCTGCTTTATGCTACAAGGTACGGCTCCCAAATCCTAAAATATTTACTTGCTGATTCTCAACACAAAAAGTTTGCTGACCCTATTGCTTGAGCACCAGAATACAAGGGATTAATTCCCAAAGACTCCCACTTTGAGGACACTGATAAGAACAAAAATCATTCTGTATCTGGCCTTTTCTTCAATCACAAGGGAATCTACCATACCTAAAATGAACAAATTAAGACCAAGTGGAAGAGCAGATCTCGGTTGTAGATTTAATTTTTCCCAAACAGCTTTGTGCATAGTTCTATTTCTTGTACTTTCAAGCCCTAAAACTGTTTTGCCCAGAGTCCGAGTCCCCAAAACTGAGAGAACAAGACGTCCACAGCAATGCAAAAGCATAAAGGGGTTTTATTTCTAGCTCGAGCCAGGGCTCCCATCTCATCCAGCAGAGTGGAGTCTTGAGGAGAGCCCCGAGCCCAGATTTTCAGCAGTATTTATAAGTTTAGAACAAAGACAGGGAGTTGGCAAGGGTTGATTGGCTGCAGGGGTTTCCTGGTATTTACTGATTGGCCACTTATAATCCCTCTGATTGGCCAGAGTTATCATCTCTCTGAAGCCCCGGAAGCATGACTCAGGGATTATTTTTGGCCTAGTGCACCTGTCTGAGCCTGTCATGGCTCTGGTGAGTTTGTAACAAAAACATGCGACACATTAAATCTGATTTATTTTCACTGCCTTTGGGTCTTTGGCTTTGCCCCCGACAGTGAAAGCCCAGTAGTTGTTAGAGCTGGGGAAGTGGCTTTTTGTGTTGGGAGAAGTAGCGGCACATCATATAATGAGAAATAGTTTTCTCAAACTTTAAATATTCCTCAGGGATTTGTTTTACCTTAGAGGACATTAACATTCTATAGATACTGGCTTTTCTGAGTTACATGTGCTAGTGTTGGAAAAGTGTAATATTGATCATTGCCATCCAGCATCATACTTAAAACAGTACTAGTAAGTGTGGTTTTGTATTATGAAATACAGTTTGTGGAACTTTTCAGAACCAGGGTGGAATATGAGTGGTGATAACGTTCTTCTTTTTAAAGCAGTCTTAAAATAATTATAAATATATTTCTAGTTCATTTCTGCATTTATCAGAAGCAGATTCATTTGTTGTTTGAGATAGAAGAAATAAAAGAACAAAGAAAGCATATTCTTGGAATATTGAGAGAGAGCAATGTAGAAAAAACTGGATATTAAAAATATGCATTATCTTCTAGGTTTAGGCCGCTGGGAAATAAAGCTTCTGTGTGTGTATTTGATATATAAAGACAGGCACAAAGAAAAAGGCAAATGTGCTATGGATATTCTGGCAGGGTACAATTATACAGAATGTTTCCTAACCCTTTTCATGAAAATTTGACATTACTGTACCTCAGCTAGAAGCAGCAGGAATCACCAGGGAAGGAACAGCTGGATACTTTATTAGGTTTTATGTTGTACATAAGGAGACCATGTTTTCCATTGTCAGTGTGTAAAAGAAAATGAAAGCTCTGGGCATCATTAAAGTCTCGGAAGCATTATGTCGGCTCTGTTCTCGCAACACCTGGATTGAAAGCACGGTGTGAGGTCACTGTAAAACAAAAACAGATCGTCTGCTCTAGTTGGAATTTCCAGAGTTGATTTACAAAAAATAAAATAGCCCATAATTGTTGTAGAGGGAAGTATTCCTTTGTAACTAGACACTTACATACACATATGAATATAAATGTACGGGTCTGTTTGTACATGTTTTCTATGTTATTGCACCTGACTCTCTCGAGGCTCTTTGGAGCCCAGGAAGTCCATTCCCTATTTGCTGGTCTTTATGATGTGATGTCCTTGATGAACCATTCTCCCTGTCTCTCCATTTGGCCTCTTTTGTTAGATCCCAGCCCCCAACCCAACACACATGTGATTCTTATTGACGTGATCACTCTGCCCCGCCTTGTAATTGCCTTTATGTTGAGGACCGTATATCTGTCCCACAAAGCCCACCACTGTGTTCCTCATACGGTGGTTTCCTTTTAAAGCACTGTATTAGTCGGCTTTGGTTGCCATGGCAGAACATAGATTGGGTGGCTTAAACAACAGGAATTTTTTTTTTCCTCACAGTTTTGGATGTTGCGAAGTCTGAGATCAGGGTACCAGTGTGGTCAGGTTCTGGTAAGAGCTCTCATCCTATCTAACAGAGAGAGCCTTCTCGCTATGTCCTGACACAGTGCTGTTAGAAGAGTACCTAACCCATATGAGCGTATTCAACTGTAATTAATTCCTAAAAACGTATCCTTAGATACAGTCACATTGAGAGGTAGATACAGTCACATTGGGAGGTTAGAGGTTCAACATATAAATTGTTCCAGGGGTGGATACAATTCAGCTTTTAACAAGACCTTTCGACACAATTTGAGTTGTATACATAAGAGAGAGAAGTTTTTTATTTTTTTCTTCATGTGAAGCTATAAGTGGTATTTGTAGAGTTAGACCACTTATATCTTCAACCATGAGTTGAAGTAGTCTCTTGATCTTCCTCATACACTCATATTAAATCTAGTAAACTACAAATGCAATTTGAATATTAAAATATACAGATATTTTGTATTTATAATATAAAAAGTATTGTGTGTTCTAGCTATGAGCTCTTCTTTAATCATCTTAAAAGAATACAGCAGATTGAGCACCGATTTCATTCATCATTAATGAATCCACGTTTATAGATTTCCCACTGATGAAATGCCCAACCATATGCATGAGGGGTAAAGACCAGGAAGTATAAGATGTAAAGAATAAGCTGACAACATTCTGCCCCTTAGCAGCTCATCGTTGGCAATAGGAGTTTCAGAGCAGTCTGTTAAGTGCTTAGAAATAAAAATATAAAGCAGTGCCCACAATCCTTTGTATATGAGTAACTTTTCAGTGTGATACCATTTGATCATGAGAGTAAGATTGCAACTGAAGAAAGAAAGGCAGTAAACGCAAGGCAAAGGGAATGGCAGATGCAAAGGAAATATGGGTGCAAAGGAGTATCACTGCAGAGCTGCAAACCAGTGTGCTGAGTGGGATGAAGACAATGAAATGTTCTTAATTTATTTTTGAATTGTGCTTCTACTGTGTGTCAGGTACCAGGTTATGTGGGTTGGTGTTGAGTAGTACACAGGAATGAAATCGCTGTTCTCAAGCTGATGTTTTTAGGGGGAGGAGACAATAATTAATTCCATGATCAAAGAGAGTTCCCCCAATGGCTCAGCAGTAAGGAATCCCCTTGCCCTCCTGGGTCGAGATGATCCCCTGGAGAAGGAAATGACAACCCACTCCAGTATTCTTGCCCGAAGAATTCCATGGACAGATGAGCTTGGCAGGCTACAGTCCAAAGGGTCGCAAAGGGTCGGACACAACTAACAACTTAGCATGCATGCCATATCCTCTAACGTTCTGTTTTGTGGTATTATTCCTTACCCATTAAGTTGTATCATTACTGTCCTTAAGAGCATTTTGATCATCTGACTTTGATTGCAAGTAAATTTGTTGCCTCTCCAGGCATGACAGATTACCCCAAAGCTTAGAGGTTTTAAACAGCAATAAATACTCATTCTTCTTCACAGTTTGTATGGGTCAAAATTTGGGATTCTGGTTTGAGAACACTCTCCCCATTAAAGCATAAAAACTATTATAAAATATGAGTTAAAATGTCAGGAAGGGCTGGCTTCATCTAAACTAGCTTTAGTCAGTGGAGGATCTACATCCAACTTGGTTTACTTATATGACTGACTGCTGAGTTGGTGTTGGCCATTTGCAGACCTCAGTTGCTCCCTTGGGGGCAGCGCCACAGGGCTGCCTTTGTGTCCTCACAGCATGGCATCTGGCTTTTCCTGGAGCAATCCAAGATCAGGTGGAAACAGCAATGTCATCTAGAACTTAAAGCTCAGAAGTCACATACCTTCACATCTGCATTATGAGACTGTTCAGCCCTATTCAGTGTGGAAGGGGACTATCCAAGAACTTAAGTACCAGGATATAAAGATAAGTGATGGCCATCTTGGAAGTTGGCACCACAAGGAGAAATACTATTTTTAGCATTTAAAGAAATGATACTGATATTTGGAATTGAAGTCAAAAAGAAAAAAATATTCTCATTTCAACCAGTAACTGGCATAATTATCTTTGAACTTCAATATCATATTTGATTTCTAAAGTACACAATTATTAAATGATTTCTTCTGATGAGGTACTTAATTTAGCTTTATTGAATAGAATAATGATATTAAATAACTTTGTGAATCAAAAGGTGAAAATATATGCCGAGAATAAATTATGAAGGTTTTGTCCACCATAATTGATGGTGATTATTTTCCAGTATAGTCTTCAATTCATTGCTGTAATAATCTTTTCAACCAATTAGCAGTTAATTTAGTCTGTTATGGTAAAATGTTAGCCACATTATTTGCCAGTTAATGCAGGTTAAATGTTAATTATGCTGTTCTATAGTGACTAACATGGTACATCCTGAAATTGCACTTATTATTGGTTGGTTCTTTGACTGTTGTATACTCATGTGCCTCATTATTATTGTGCTAATTTTAGTATAAGCACATCATATCCTGTGTCATTTAAAATAAAATCACCAGTCTTACATGCTTTCAATCAAACATTAGACCCTTTTGTGTTTAGTAGTTTACATGATTAAATAGTTAATGATCTTTGAGTCTTAGCTTGCATTTGCTATATTTAGGCTGCATTGCTCAATATATTTTAAATATTTCTAGGTCAAAGTGTGGTCTCCTTTACAACAAATGCAAGTCATAATTTTATGTTAAATATATATTTAACCTTCATGAGAGCTGCAATTATAAATATGATGATAACTATTCCTTCAGCTATATTGCTAATAGAATGGAATAACAACTTATTTCCTGGGTCTGGTTTTATTACCCCTCATTCCACTCATACATCATCAGCTATTTTTTTTTTTTTGTACCAAGGAACAGCATTTGGAAAACAGGATCTTATTAATGTTCTTTTGCTAGATAACAAATTTCCACAGATGTATGGATTAAAACATCTATTTATTATTTCATAGTTCCATAGGTCAGAAGTCCAGGCTCGACTGGTTCTCTCCTCTGGCTTTCACATGGTCTTTTACAGTTAAGGTGTTGGCCAGTTTGCATTTCTTTCTGGAAAATCTAGGGATGAATCTACATTTTAGATCATTCAGTTACATGGCAGAATTCAGTTTTTCTTGCTATTGCATGTGTGAGCTTCCTATTGCTTTGTTGGCAGTTGACAGTGGAAGTGGAGGAGTGTGTATGTGTGAGAGAGAGAGAAAGTGTGCGTGCGTGAGTGTGTGTGTGTGTGTGTGTGTGCGCGCTCATGCATGTGTGTGTGTGTGTGTGGTGGGGGAGGGGTGCTTCTAAATATCTAGAAGCTGCCAGGGTTCCTTGTCTTATGGCCCACCTACTCCATGGAGTTGAGTCCTTTCAAACTTAGAATCTCTCTTAATCTCCTACCTACTTTGGCTTCTCTCTTTTTTTTTTTTTTTATTGTCCCTTTAGACAATAGCTATTATTTTTTAAAATTTATTTATTTTAATTGGAGGCTACTTACTTTACAATATTTTATTGGTTTTGGCATACACTGACATGAATCCACCATGGGTGTACATGTGTTCCCCATCCTGAACCCCCCTCCCATATCCCTCCCCATCCCAACCCTCTGGGTCATCTCAGAGCAGCAGCCCCGAGCATCCTGTCTCATGCAGTGAACCTGGACTGGTGGTCTGTTTCACATATGATAATATACATGTTTCAATGCTATTCTCTCAAATCATCCCACCCTCGCCTTCTCCCACAGAATCCAAAAGACTGTTCTATACATCTGTGTCTCTTTTGCTGTCTCGCATATAGGGTCATTGTTACCATACCATCTTTCTAAATTCCATATATATGCGTTAGTCTATTGTATTGGTGTTTTTCTTTCTGGCCTACTTCACTCTGTATAATAGGCTCCAGTTTCATCCACCTCATTAGAACTGATTCAAAATTATTCTTTTTAATGGCTGAGTAGTACTCCACTGTGTACATGTACCACCGCTCTCTTATCCATTCATCTGCTGATGGACATCTAGGTTGCTCCCATGCCCTGGCTATTGTAAACAGGGCTGCGATGAACATTGGGATACATACGTCTCTTTCAATTCTGGTTTCCTCAGTATGTATGCCCAGCAGTGGGTTTGCTGGGTCATATGGCAGTTCTATTACTCTGTCTTAAAGCCAGTTGGCTTCTCTGTCTTAAAGCCAGTTGGCT